>NC_046154.1:149106935-149706935 GCF_011064425.1 Rattus rattus | reverse complement strand
AACTAATAAAATGAAGTCCTTAAAGACAGAATTAAATAAATTAAAAGGATTAAGGTACACAAGAGTGGAAAGAGCTTAGAAAAAATAAATACAAAAAATATTAAGTTTAAAAGGTGTTAGGAGAAAAATAAATACACATAGAAGATGTCTTCAAAGAAAGGAGAGAAAAATAAAAATAAAATAAAGACTCCAAAGAAAAAGGAGAGAAAGAGAGATTTAAAAGGAAAATACTTTCCGTGTTAGAACAATGGAAAACACTGTAGAAGAGGGCATTTGGACAGCATACAAATAATTATATGTTAAAAAATAATTACAGTTTTATATACCCTCTTTAAGAGAGATCAGAAACAAAGATGTAGAGAAGACTAAAAATTTAAGTGCTAGATTAGAGGCTATAGAACAGAGATCAGAGGATTCTTTAAATTAGAATCAAGAGTCTTTAGAAGAATCAATTTTGGGAACTACAATGCCAACAAAAAGGCAGCTCCAGATGAAAAAATCCACAAAGGGTTAAGGAATTAGAGTGGCAACATATGCTGAGTTAAGAGGCTACACCATGTTTGATGCCAACATAGAACAATGTCATAATATCATATGTGCTTTATCTTGCAGTTTGTAATTTTTAAATATGTACATATGTTAATATATCATACAGTTGAGGCACATTCAAAAATTCCAAGGGGCTTCTGCTGTAAGCGCTGAAGAAATGCCTCTGAGATTGCACATTTATTAGAAATGGTGGCTATCTGAGAGATCCCTCTGCAAATTATGACTGATCATGCTCCAACATGCACATCCACTGGAGTACAACAAAGTTTTCAGACATTGTGGCTAAAAATGTTACATGTAATAATTAAAACACAAAACCACGCTATTACCAGCTATGTTCTGGTAACGTGGTTTCCCCGCCCCTGTGGCTCACATCCCAGCTATCCATCCCCTGTGGCTAGCTGTCACAAATCCCAGTTACCCAGTAAAATCAAAACTCTAGAGGCTTGTAATTTATCAGTCAGATTTATATCGTAAATTCTCAACTCACAAAATGCCCACACAACGAACTCAGAGCCAGTTGATATTGCTATAAGCTGCCTACCTAGATTGAACAAATTATAACATAAAAATGTTACAGCTATATCTTATAATACTACAAGACAAGCAATTATATAGAGGTCTTAAATACACATTAAAAGAAATGCCTAAGACAAAGGGGTAACAAAGACCTCCTGAGATAGATTATATAGTACTTTATTAACTTTAACATTTTTCAATGCTAATGAACAAGAAGCAACAGCTGCTGAGAGACGTTGTGCGGAAATACAATGAAAGTATTGCATTGTTATGGAAAAAACTGCTGAACTAGATCAGCCTGTTTATATTAAGGTTGTCCGTACTTCAGAGTGGAAGGAAGGACATACGTTTGGGGAAGAATTTTGTCTTTGTTTCGACAGGAGAAGAAAAGCTATAGATTCTATCCAAATTAATAAAAGATTTGGACAGGGGAGATCCCTGAAGTTATTGTTTGTGGAAAAAATAAATCAAGAAAACCGGTAAAATGAATTGCTGATCTGTCTACATGGGAAAGTTCTGAGACTGCCTGAGACATGAATACCAGGCAGAATCATAGCCAATGAATCTCATTGGCTACAGAATCCTTAGGATGGTATAGAACCCTATCAAATGACATGGATAAAAATTTTATATTACAGTTTGGTTATACAATCCAAAGTAACTTACAATAGAAAGACGCCTTACTTGCTTGAACAGAGAACAGAGAATCATCTTTAGCTGATTGTGCATACCGCACATTTCATACACATGCTAATGAAGAAATGTATATTACCTGTGAAAGTTTATATGTTTACAGACACCAATGAAATCAACATGGCCCTGACAAGATTCGCCCTTTTGGATGCTAAGAGGAATGCCAGCATCCTGCATCATCCAACTTCAGACAACCTCAGTAGCTGTTTCATCAATGCTTACTTCTAGGTCAGCTTCAAAGATGCTCACCCGTTGGTCCAGCCTCTCAGACTGTCCCAGTCAGGACTTCATTTAAGTGCTGCACTTTCACAGTACACAGAGTGGACAATAAATATTATAGCTAGCTTTTCTTAGGACCCCCAACAGAAAACAATGCCCCTGACAGCAGAAAGCAATTTTAAGGGAATGACACCTTCATTAACAAGAGATGGGGTGGGTGGGGTTTGGTCATTCAATGAGTGATGGATGTTTGTCCTTGTTTTAGGGGGGTTGGTCACAAATTGTTAATGATCTTGGTCAGGGAGGAAACACAGTTAAGGAGGTTAGGTTCAGGGATTTCTTTCTTTCTTTTTCTTTCCTCTATCCTTCTTTCTTTTCTATCTAGTGTTAGAGGAGAAGGGGAAAGGAATAAAGAGAAAAAGGGAGGTATAGGAATGATGAGATAAAAGGGTAGATAATTGAATTTTAAACCAAAGAACATAAACCAGCCAATATTTTACATCTGTATGGATTTTATACATTGATACAAATTTAAGGTTATTTTTTGCTGCAACATACTGTATATATGTTCAATATACTATATACTGTTTAAAGTATTGTACCTATGTAATTCTTTAAAATGCAATGTTTAGCTCTAGTCCTTTGGAAAGCTGCTATTACAAACTGTTTAGGATAGGTAAGACCGCAAGCTGGTACTCAATCAAACGTGTGGTCATGTTAGGTGTTAGCTTAGTTAATTACGGAGATAAGCTTTGTTTAGCTTCTTGCAGATATTTTCAAAGTTGAACATATAATAAATAGCTGGGAACAGGCAATGTTTGCCAATTCAGATATTTATACTATAGATGACGGATGTCTTCAAACACCTCAGTGATCTACAGACAGTGAGACAAGACCGCTCCTGGTAGTACCCCTATTTACACTATAGATGATAAATGGTCTTCAAATACCTCAGAGATCTACAGAATGTGAGACAAGACCACTCCTGGCAGTGTCCCTAGTCTCCTTCAAAGAAGATGGTAAGCATCAAAGAACATCCTGAGGGAGCTTGCTTTACATGTGGCTAAAGTGTCATTGGACAAAAACTGCCCATGCTTTCAACTGCTGACAGGACGATGCTCAAACTAGACAAACACGGCACACGGACGTCAACTGCCAAGCTTTGCAATAGCAAGATAGACAGTCCTTCATAATTCCTGCTTCACATAAAAGTCTGTCAAATGTTTTGCGCAAGAAGGTTGAAGATGATGCTCCAATGGCACAGAGAATCCTTTTACGATGTAGCCAGTAACTGCTGTCTTTCCATAGTTTTGGAAGCTGCTTATTTTGCACTTCCTACATGCTGAGGTAATCTTTAGCCTTCTCAGTTCTCTTATGGGGCTGAAGATTAGATAGTTAGAGTCTCAAAATTAATCTTAAAGAATTTAGGATTAAGAAAATGTTTTAAATGCTAAAAAGATATTTTAAATTTGCAATTAAAGGGTTGGGGATTTAGCTCAGTGGTAGAGCGCTTGCCTAGCAAGCGCAAGGCCCTGGGTTCGGTCCCCAGCTCCGAAAAAAAAAAAAAAACCAAAAAAAATAATTTGCAATTAAAAGCTATAATAAAAAGTGATTTAGGTACAGAACTTTGGATATATCAAGATAGGATAGATAATGGAGTAGTTTCTTCAAGGTTGCTAAATACATGTAGACTGGACATTATGGTTGTAATTGTTACCTAATGGTTTTCATAATTGTTCTTATTATATATAGTTTATTAATGTTACAGAAAGAGCCTTTTATTGGACTAAACGGAAGAGATATAGTGATATTCTCTTGTATACTGTGTGGAAGTATTACCTGTCAATAAAATGTTTATGGTCAATGAGCTGAGGCAGGAAAAGAGGGGTCGGAGGGGGGGAGAAAGAGAAAAAGAGAGAGAAAGAAACTCTTGGAGTTAGTCAGGCATGAGAGATTCACACTGGACTCTGAGGAAGTTGGACACATGAAACTAAGGAGAAGTAACCCCTTATGGTAGACATAGTATAGATTAACATATTATATAAGTTACGAGCTTTTGAGAGAACAAGCAAAAGGTAATGGACTTAAGCATTTATTCATTAAAAACATTAAGCCTCTGTGATGGTTTGCATATGCTTGGCCCAGGAAGTGGCTTTATTAAAAGGCATGGCCTTGTTGGAGGAAGTGTGTCACTGTGGGAGTGGGCTTGGAGACTCTCCTCCTAGTTGCCTGAGGAATGAATATCGATGCAAAAATACTCAATAAAATTCTGGCAAACCAAATCCAAGAGCACATCAAAACAATCATCCACCATGATCAAATAGGCTTCATCCCAGGCATGCAGGGATGGTTTAATATACGGAAAACCATCAACGTGATCCATTATATAAACAAACTGAAAGAACAAAACCACATGATCATTTCATTAGATGCTGAGAAAGCGTTTGACAAAATTCAACACCCCTTCATGACCCCCAGCTCACAGGACCAGTAAATATCTTCAACAAAATCATAGAAGAAAACTTCTGTAACCTAAAGAAAGAGATGCCCATAAGCATACAAGAAGCCTACAGAACTCCAAATAGATTGGACCAGAAAAGAAACTCCTCCCGTCACATAATAGTCAAAACACCAAATGCACAAAATAAAGAAAGAATATTAAAAGCAGTAAGGGAAAAAGGTCAAGTAACATATAAAGGCAGACCTATCAGAATTACACCAGACTTCTCGCCAGAGACTATGAAAGCCAGAAGAACCTGGACAGATGTCATACAGACCCTAAGAGAACACAAATGCCAGCCCAAGTTACTGTATCCTGCAAAACTCTCAATTAACATAGATGGAGAAACCAAGATATTCCATGACAAAACCAAATTTACACAATATCTTTCAACAAATCCAGCCCTAAAAAGGATAATAAATGGTAAAGCCCAACACAAGGAGGCAAGATATACCCTAGAAAAAGCAAGAAACTAATCGTCTTGGCAACAAAACAAAGAGAAGAAAAGCACACAAACATAACCTCACATCCAAATATGAATATGACAGGAAGCAATAATCACTATTCCTTAATATCTCTAAACATCAATGGTTTCTACTCCCCAATAAAAAGACATAAATTAACAATCTGTATATGAAATGAAGACCCTGCATTCTGCTGCCTACAGGAAACACACCTCAGAGACAAAGACCGACACTACCTCAGAGTGAAAGGCTGGAAAACAACTTTCCAAGCAAATGGCTGGAAGAAGCAAGCTGGAGTAGTCATTCTAATATCAAATAAAATCAATGTTCAACTAAAAGTCATCAAAAAAGATAAGGAAGAACACTTCATATTCATCAAAGAAAAATCCACCAAGATGAACTCTCAATCCTAAATATCTATGCCCCAAATATAAGGGTACCTACATACATAAAAGAAACCTTACTAAAGCTCAAAACACACATTGCACCTCACACAATAATAGTAGGTGATTTCCACACCCCACTCTCATCAATGGACAGGTCATGGAAACAGAAATTAAACAGAGACGTAGACAGACTAAGTGAAGTCATGAACCAAATGGACTTAACAGATATTTATAGAACATTCTATCCTAAAGGAAAAGGATATACATTCTTCTCAGCTCCTCATGGTACTTTCTCCAAAATTGACCATATAATTGGTCAAAAAACGTGCCTCAACAGGTACAGAAAGATGAAAATAACCCCATGCGTGCTATCAGACCACCGCGGCCTAAAGCTGGTCTTCAATAAGAATAAGGGAAGAATGCCCACATATACGTGGAAGTTGAACAATGCTCTACTCAATGGTAACCTGGTCAAGGAAGAAATACAGAAAGAAATTAAAGACTTCTTAAAATTTAATGAAAATGAAGGTACAACATACCCAAACTTATGGGACACAATGAAAGCTGTGCTAAGAGGAAAACTCACAGCTCTGAGTGCCTGCAGAAAGAAACAGGAGAGAGAATATCTGAGCAGCTTGACAGCACACCTAAAAGCTCTAGAACAAAAAGAAGCAAATACACCCAGGAGGAGTAGAAGGCAGGAAATAATCAAACTCAGAGCTGAAATCAACCAAGTAGAAACAAAAAGGACCATAGAAAGAATCAACAGAACCAAAAGTTGGTTCTTTGAGAAAATCAACAAGATAGATAAACCCCTAGCCAGACTAACGAGAGGACACAGAGAGTGTGTCCAAATTAACAAAATCAGAAATGAAAAGGGAGACATAACTACAGATTCAGAGGAAATTCAAAAAATCATCAGATCTTAGTATAAAAGCCTATTTCAACAAAACTTGAAAATCTTCAGGAAATGGACAATTTCCTAGACAGATACCAGGTACCGAAGTTAAATCAGGAACAGATAAACCAGTTAAACAACCCCATAACTCCTAAGGAAATAGAAGCAGTCATTAAAGGTCTCCCAACCAAAAAGAACCCAGGTGCAGACGGGTTTAGTGCAGAATTCTATCAGACCTTCATAGAAGACCTCATACCAATACTATCCAAACTATTCCACAAAATGGAAACAGATGGAGCACTATCAAATTCCTTCTATGAAGGCACAATTACTCTTATACCTAAACCACACAAAGACCCAACAAAGAAAGAGAACTTCAGACCAATTTCCCTTATGAATATCGACGCAAAAATACTCAATAAAATTCTGGCAAACTGAATCCAAGAGCACATCAAAACAATCATCCACCATGATCAATTAGGCTTCATCCCAGGCATGCAGGGATGGTTTAATATATGGAAAACCATCAACGTGATCCATTATATAAACAAACTGAAAGAACAAAACCACATGATCATTTCATTAGATGCTGAGAAAGCATTTGACAAAATTCAACACCCCTTCATGGTAAAAGTCCTGGAAAGAATAGGAATTCAAGGCCCATACCTAAACATAGTAAAAGCCATATACAGCAAACCAGTCCCTAACATTAAACTAAATGGAGAGAAACTTGAAGCAATCCCACTAAAATCAGGAACTAGACAAGGCTGCCCACTCTCTCCCTACTTATTCAATATAGTTCTTGAAGTTCTAGCCAGAGCAATCAGACAATATAGTTCTTGAAGTTCTAGCCAGAGAAATCAGACAACAAAAGGAGATCAAGGGGATACAGATTGGAAAAGAAGAAGTCAAAATATCACTATTTGCAGATGATATGATAGTACATTTAAGTGATCCCAAAAGTACCACCAGAGAACTACTAAAGCTGATAAACAACTTCAGCAAAGTGGCTGGGTATAAAATTAACTCAAATAAATCAGTAGCCTTCCTCTACACAAAAGAGAAACAAGCCGAGAAAGAAATTAGGGAAATGACACCCTTCATAATAGATCCAAATAATATAAAGTACCTCGGTGTGACTTTAACCAATCAAGTAAAAGATCTGTACAATAAGAACTTCAAGACTCTGAAGAAAGAAATTGAAGAAGATCTCAGAAGATGGAAAGATCTCCGATGCTCATGGATTGGCAGGATTAATATAGTAAAAATGGCCATTCTACCAAAAGCAATCTACAGATTCAATGCAATCCCCATCAAAATACCAATCCAATTCTTCAAAGAGTTAGACAGAACAATTTGCAAATTCATCTGGAATAACAAAAAACCCAGGATAGCTAAAACTATCCTCAACAATAAAAGGACTTCAGGGCGAATCACTATCCCTGAACTCAAGCAGTATTACAGAGCAATAGTGATTAAAAACTGCATGGTATTGGTACAGAGACAGACAGATAGACCAAGAGACCAATGGAACAGAATTGAAGACCCAGAAATGAACCCAAACACCTATGGGCACTTGATTTTTGACAAAGGAGCCAAAACCATCCAATGGAAAAAAGATAACATTTTCAGCAAATGGTGCTGGTTCAACTGGAGGTCAACATGTAGAAGAATGCAGATCGATCCATGCTTATCACCCTGTACAAAGCTTAAGTCCAAGTGGATCAAGGACCTCCACATCAAACCAGATACACTCAAACTAATAGCAGAAAAACTGGGGCAGCATCTCGAACACATGGGCACTGACGAAAATTTCCTGAACAAAACACCAATGGCTTATGCTCTAAGATCAAGAATCGACAAATGGAATCTCATAAAACTGCAAAGCTTCTGAAGGCAAAAGAAAATGTGCTTAGGACAAAACGGCAACCAACAGATTGGGAAAAGATCTTTACCAATCCTACAACAGATAGAGGACTTATATCCAAAATATACAAAGAACTCAAGAAGTTGGACCGCAGGGAGACAAATAACCCTATTAAAAATGGGGTTCAGAGCTAAACAAAGAATTCACAGTTGAGGAATGCCGAATGGCTGCAAAATATCTAAAGAAATGTTCATCATCTTTAGTCATAAGGGAAATGCAAATCAAAACAACCCTGAGATTTCACCTCACACCAGTGAGAATGTCTAAGATCAAAAACTCAGGTGACAGCAAATGCTGGCGAGGATGTGGAGAAAGAGGAACACCATTGTTGGTGGGATTGCAGACTGTTACAACCATTCTGGAAATCAGTCTGGAGGTTCCTCAGAAAATTGGACATTGAAGTACCTGAGGATCCAGCATATACCCAAAAAGTGCCCTAACATTTAAAAAAGACACGTGCTCCACTATGTTCATAGCAGCCTTATTTATAATAGCCAGAAGTTGGAAAGAACCCAGATGCCCTTCAACAGAGGAATGGATACAGAAAATGTGGTACATCTACACAATGGAATAATACTCAGCTATCAAAAACAAGGACTTTATGTAATTCATAGGCAAATGGTTGTAACTGGAAAATATCATCCTGAGTGAGGTAACCCAATCACAAAAAAACACACATGGTATGCACTCATTGATAAGTGGCTATTAGCCCAAATACTTGAATTACTCTAGATGCACAGAACACATGAAACTCAGGACAGATGATCAAAATGTGAATGCTTCACTCCTTCTTTAAAAGGGGAACAAGAATTCCCTTGGCAGGGAATAGAGAGGCAAAGTTTAGAAAGAGGCAGAAGGTACACCCATTCAGAGCCTGCCCCACATGTGGCCCATACATATACAGCCACCCAATTAGATAAGATGGATGAAGCAAAGAAGTGCAGGCTGACAGGAACCGGATGTAGATCTCTCCTGAGAGACACAGCCAGAATACCGCAAATACAGAGGTGAGTGCCAACAGCAAACCACTGAAATGAGAACAGGACCCCCGTTGAAGGAATCAGAGAAAGGACTGAAAGAGCTTAAAGGGGCTTGAGACCCCATATCAACAATGCCAAGCAACCAGAGCTTCCAGGGACTAAGCCACTATCCAAAGACTATGCATGGACTGACTCTCTGCCCTCATAGGTAGCAATGAATAGCCTAGTAAGAGCACCAGTGGAAGGGGAAGCCCTTGTTCCTGCTAAGATTGACCCCAGTGAAGGTGTCTGTTGGGGGAAGAGCGGTAATGGGGGAAGATGAGGAGGGGAACTCCCGTAAAGAATGGGAAGGGGAGGGGCTAGGGGGATGTTGGCCCGGAAACCGGGAAAGGGAATAACATTCGAAATGTAAATAAGAAATACTCAAGTTAATATAGTTAATGGAATTTAAAAAAATGTATCAACAAAATTTCATGGAATTTCCTTAAATTGTAAGCAAATTAAAAGATACAATGTTCTTTTAATGAAAGAGTTTTAACAATGGCACCTTGAGTGTGTGGGGGTCAAGGCTTACCCCAGAAAATTCTGGTTTTTCAATGGAAATGGGAGTGCCAGCTCTGTAATACATTTGTATGAATTATTTGTTGGAAGGTTCCATGAAATCCTAAAACAGCACAGGCTAACGCTGTTGCTCTTAGTTGCCCACCACAGCTAAATGTCAAGAGTATTTGATGAGCACAGAACACAATTCGGTTTCAGGATATAGAAAAATTAAGCTGGAACTGATCTGAACATTTCTTCTCTACTGTCTGGATTTCATAGTACCAGAAAGTGCTATGAAGGGTGCTGGAGGAGAAAAGTCATGGGTGGACTTCATAATCAATGGCAATTACCTGCTACAGTAGTGACACAGTAAGCAACATATATCCACTGGTATAATAGTGGCATGGTGGTTAATGGGGGGAAATAATAACCTTCTGCTAGTGTTTTAGGCTTGACCCACAGGAAGAAATTCATGATTGGTACTAGAAATCTTGTCAAAGGCCCCTTTGTGGGGAGATCTTAGGTTCTAAAGGGGAACCTACTTTTGCTGATCGCTAAATGGACATGTCAAACTTCCTCCTAAATAGTTCAGAGATTACTGGCATTCTAGGTAAGCTTCTTTTTGATGGGGAGCAATGAGTATAATGGTTCAAAATGCTGAGAATCAGAACGTAGCGAGGGCATCTATTTCAATCACCATCCAAGGCCAGGGAACATTGTGAAAGAGGAGGAAGAGAGAACATAGGGATGAGGATGGAGAAGAGTGCTGTGAACATTTTTTGACCTAGATATAGCTACTGTAGACATGAACTTAGAGGTTTTCCCTGCACAATATCCGCAGCGGCCATGCTATTTAGCTTCCCAGCACAGATAGTGGAGAGGCTTATGAAAATCCAACCCAGTTGGCCACTGATGGCTACAGGGAGAAAGGGAATCACTTTTCTTTGCTATATATTTATCGGTGCACTGCTCGTGTTGTGGTGCATGGCCTATACCTTATGCTTGTAGGTAACAGTAATAAGACCCAGTGCATGATTTTTAAAATGAAGTGAACATTGAAGTGGTAAGAAGAATTGAGGGTGTTCCTGGACAAGTGGGAGCGAAAATTATGGGTGGATATGACTAAAGTATATTACATACATGTATGAAATTGTTGAAGAACAAAAATATTTTAAGGCAAAAAAAAGAAATATCCCAGAAAGATCAGAGATCACTAAACCTCCTAATTTGAGGTCAGAGTGTGGTTCCAGGGATTAAATAAGTATGGCAAGTATATAACATATCAATGAGATATTCTTAGAGTTTCTAAGTGGCCTGATCTTAAAACATCTACATCTCAGAGAATGAAAATTTATACTTATTTTAGTATTATTTTGTTACTGTGATAAAATACCTTGACTGAATGTTAACTTAGGACAGAAAGGGTTAATTTATTTTACAATTCCAGGTCACAGTCTTTAATTATGAAGTCAAGGTAGGAACTTAATCCATCGGCTTTACAGACAAGACTAAACACTTGGATCCTTGCTTGATGTTCTCAGCTAGCTTTCTTTCTCTTATACTGTTCAGGAATCTGTGCCTAGAGAATGGTACCACCCACAATGGCTAAGTCTTCCCAAAATCATTCACCACAGACCTGCCTGTGGTCAGTTAAACCTAGGTATTATTTATTATTTAGATTCACTCCTCAGAAAATTAAAGGTTGTTTCAAGTTAACAGTTAAAACTAACCAGCACAGGATTGTTCTTCAGATAACTAATACTGTAAACCTGCCCTAGTAGAGCAAAACAAGACTAAAAAGATACTTAAACTTAAAAAAAATAGCATTTGTTCATAGTATTTCTTTTCTCAACTTCTCTAGAGGGGCAAGGTTCACTGTTACCATTTCCTGACAAATTCTTCCAGTTTAAGAATCAGAGAAGCAGGGTTGGGGATTTAGCTCAGTGGTAGAGCTTGCCTAGGAAGTGCAAGGCCCTGGGTTGATCCCCAGCTCAAAAAAAAAAAAAAAAAAAAAAAAAAAAAAAAAAAAAAAAGAATCAGAGAAGCAAAGTTATACTCTTTTTTGATAATTTAAAAATATCGCATGTTATAAACATATCTTGGGCCTCTCATGTTCAAAATATAGTAAATGAAGTAATAAACACTGACATTATTCAATGCAAGGATATCTATTGCTATGCCCTTAACTAGAATTCAATTATTAAAATTATAATAAAATAATGAAATTTTACTTGGTTTCAGGAGAGTATATAACTTTTGTATAAAACACTACATTTCTTCTGCAAGAAATCTGTTGACCTCATAGCTTTCAGCTTTCCTATCTGACATTCATTTCCTGTTTCCTTCATATGCTCACAGTTTATGAACAATTTCATAGCTATTACTGTTAGAGTTGCAGTTTCAGCAGCTAAAAATAATGTAATCCATTGCAAAACAAGATGAAGAAAATGATAAAATTAAGAAAGTGTATCATTGTTGATTCTTAGGCAGTTGACATTTTCTCTCTCGGAGAGCACCACAACTCCTCAGAACATTCACCTCTCTGCAGATAATTTCCAAATTCATGTTTTCTATTCATTTGTAGGTACAATCAGTCATACAATCCCTATTGTTTCTTGAACCCTCTCACTGCAGTATTACACCATCATCTTAATCTGATTCATCTGAACTAGTTCCTTCTGTCGGCCATCAGGCAGCTTTTTCTTTCTGTTGCTTAGATCAAAGCTTTGACAGCCATTTTTGCCTTTTTTTCAGCCTTATTCAGTACTTATAAAGTCTTGACTCTTTTCTCACCTGGTCTTCAAACTTAGAACTACATGCACACAGTGTATGCTTAGGAACAGAAAACACATGCATGCTAACAGTGTTTTTTTAACTCTGCCTTACACACAGTATCCTCCAGCAAGAGCCTCATCATCCCCCATTTCATCTTCCCCAAACACTGCTGGGCGGTTTAAGAACAGCACAGATTGGTTTATGACTGATTCCCTGATGCTAATTGGGTAAATCTCCAACCTGTTAGACACCAGCCCATGTTTCCACCTTCATTCCCAACACAGTATCCTTCAGTCCCTGTACCACAAAAGGATCTGGACTGCCACTGTTTCAGACTTTGGACAGCTTCAGATGTTTTTCCTGAAATGCCCCCCCCTTTTTTTCCAGCAGTTAACATTTTGAAGAGTTCCACTTAAATTATACTTACTTCCCAAAGTCTTCTCTGACTACTGTGAGCTGAAAAGTTTTTGTTCATATCTAAACTATAACATATTATTTACGACTTATAATTCTGAAAAGATAGTGTCATTCAGAACAGTCTGCTGAATTGCATTGGAATGTTAACACTCGCAAAATAGTCTTATCATTGTTTTCAAAGAGATTTTAAAGATCATCTATTGCTCTGAAGATCAATTCCTGAAAGAGAATTTGATAGGGATAAAATTTGCAAGCTCCAGCTGTGAGTTCACAGCCATCTGAAGAACTCAGAGTAAATTCTAAACATTGATACACAAAGCGTTTAGCATCCCTACGTCTTAGGATCAAGTTAAAGGAAGGGAGAGAAAATGGACATTTTGAAATATTGTCTTAAAGGTCAGTTAAAATAACATAAAGAGAAACTAATCATGAAAGACAATAAATATGACTCTTTAGCTCTGGTTTTCTCAAAGGGACTTAGTCAAAATCAAATTCACAGCAAAACATATTCTGACAATCTACAATATTAATGTTTTTTAGAAGATGCTAGCTACACAGTCTCAATACAGAAAAGGTACACACATCAGATATCACAAGGTACAGTGACTGACTATGTAGGGTGGCATGAGGCAGCAGGAAAACCTGGTTATCAGTTTTTCTCCACCTGAAATAAGGCGTGTTGAAATAGGATTAACAGAATCCTGTGAACCATTGCTGTTTTCCATTCATTCCTGTAATAAGATATGTAAAACAACCAGAGTATTTGGTAAGCATTCGCACAAACATAGACATGGTGTCAGGATGTGGGAATAATATCCTGATCTAGAAAATAAGTGACCATAGGCACATCCCCTTCTTCCTTAAACTTTTCCCCTGCCTATAAAACATAATTAATAATTGTGTCTTCATGAGCTCAATTGCTATAGGGGTGAGAGCAAATGTGTAAAATAAAATTCATAAATATAATATGATTTTATTGATTATGATATTATTAAATTAGATTTGTTAAGATATACTACATGGCTTGTAGTTCTCTAACAAAAAGGATGCAGGCTTATGATGGAACACACATCTACCAATAAAGGCAATGGTGGCCTTGACTCTCAAGTCAACAGAGAGCTGAGACTACAAAAGAAATAACAGCATCAAAGACAAGCTCATTCAACTGTGGTTTGTCTGTTTTTCCTCTGCCTGCCCCCTCCCTGTCTCAGAGCTGCCCTGTTTCAAGAGCAGGTTCAAGTTTCATAAAGAAAAATAATGTAATTTAACAGTTTCCTAAATGTATAAGTCAACATTGGCTACTGGAAACAATAATAGCATTAAATCAAGTTAAATTAAATCCAATAGGCAGAAAATTCAATATAGTGTTGCAAAAGAAAACCACATATTTTGTTTTGAGTCCTAAGGACCAACAAGGGAACGGTAGGGATGAAGCTTCCACATGGAACCTCGCATCTCAGTGCTCAGGTAGGAGAATAGTGGAAAATGGTACCCAACTGCTCGTGTTGCTATGATGTTACACATGGGGGTCATTAGGCTTGAAGTCTTACCTGACTTGAAAGACAGGGACAATTAGAATTGAGACATCTCACAGAACTACCAGTGAGAGCAATCAAATATTGTTGGTATTTCTTGATATCATCTGGGAGCACTCATCATGGAGTTTCTAATTGCAGAAACAATTATATTTCTCTGGTTAGAATAAATAACACAAAAGGTAGCATTGTAAAAAATAGTAAGTTATAAATGTCTGGGTTTTAAAGTCTACTGGCCACATTTAATATTTAGACAATTCAAATAGGTTAATCTCACTAACTACTGAAGCAAACATAGGGAAAGGGACTACATAAAAAAGTTTACTCAAAGTCTAACCTTTATTATATATTTTAATTATTTCTAGATTGCATTTAAGCCTTCAGGCTTGGCAGTCTTATTTAAGTGAAGGAAATGAAAAATCAAAACACCCATCACTTTTAATTAAAATTCTAATATCAGAAGAGATTGAACATTCTCTCTTGACAAAACCAGTCCCAACAGTGCTTTTCTGTCATTACAGTTAATAATTATTTTAGTAATTTTTCTCAGTCACTTTTAATATTTGGATATACGATGCTTGATTAGGAGGCAGGACATTGTTATTTCTAAATTATTCCTTGCTATAAAAATAAATGCCTATTGAGTGTCAGATCCTTGATTTAACATGGGTGACCAATTACTTGTAGAGGTCTGACATTTATGGGAAAAATTGCTATTCTGTAGATTTCTTAATAGATCTGGTTTCTATAAAACTGAAGCTTTATGTTTGACCGAGAATATAAAATGCCAACTTTAATTATTTTGCATCTTTGGGAAGTATGACTTACCTTTGGAAAGCATGTCAACTTCTTCCTAGGAGTTTTCAAGAAAAACAAAAAGAGAAACATTAGACTTTCAAGTCGAAATCTTCACATTTCTAAGTAAAAATTATTTCAGTCTGGAATTGAATACTTATTTAAACTATCATTACTACCTCAGGGAAACTTAAAGAGATTTGTGGGGAGGGGGAGCATTCAAAAACTCAAAATGTGTTTTGTTTCTCATTTATCATTAAAATATATTCAAATTAATTAGCTTTACTCCTCCATATTTTAATGCTTTTTTCCCCATAAAATATATGGTAACGAATTTAGCATTTTTAAGTGTACAGTTGAGTGGCATTAAGTACAGTTCTATCTCTATCACTGCTATACAGTACAGGATCACCAAACCCAAACAATTCATATCCATTAAACTACATTCACCATCCCCTTCTCCCAGACCTGGTAGCCTGTATCTATCAACATGGTTATTTTAAGTGGAATCGATGGTATTTGAGTGTCTGTGTTTTGCCTATTTCACTTTGTATGTTTGCAAATTTCACCAATCACAATTTTGTTCCTCTTTAACATTCTACTGTGGTATATATATGTACTATTTTATTTATTAATTCATTCATCAGTGGTCAGTTGGGTTGTTTCTGCCTTTTGGTTCTTTGGAACATGATACACAAATATCTATTTTGGTTATTGATTTAATTTCATGGAAGTTCATAGCCAGAAGTAGATTACTAAATGGTTAGCGATTTCATGCTCAATGGCTTTGCAACCCTCAGATGCTTTCCACAACAGCTGCATTATTTACATCAACATCAGCAGAGCAAAAAGTTCCAATTTGTTTAAATCTCCAATATGGCTTTCTAGTTTTCTCTTCCACACTAATCATTCTAATAATACAAAGGAGAATCACCTCTCTCTCTCTCTCTCTCTCTCTCTCTCTCTCTCTCTCTCTCTCTCTCTCTCTCTGTGTGTGTGTGTGTGTGTGTGTGTTTGTGTGTGTGTGTGTGTGTGTGTGTGTGAGTTCAGTTCAGCCACACACACAGTGAGGGTATGGTATGAAGGCCTGGGGTTAAAGGGCAGCCTCCAGGAGCTGGTTCTCTCTCTCCACTGTGGATTGTTAGGATAGATGTCAAGTTATTAGATTTGCAGGCCAAGCTCCCTTACAAGCTTAGCCATGTCACCAGCCCCACGTTATGGTTTTAATGTGTATTTCCATAAATATCAATGTTGTTAGCCAGTTTATTCTCTATTTTTTGGTTGTCTGTATGACTTCCTTGGAGAAATGTCTACTGATAGGCTTTCTTTTTAAGTTTAGTGGCCCATATTTATAATTATTGGGTTATAGAAATTATGTGTGTATGAATATACTATCCTTTAAAAGTTAAAGTGTTTTGAATGTTTGTCTGCATACCACATGTGTGTTCTGGTGTCTGCAGAGTTCAAATAAGAGCCTTGGATCCTTTGGAACTGGAGTTACTGGCAGGTGTGAACTACTATGTGAGTGCTGGGAGTTGAACTCCAGACCTTTGGAAAAGCAACCATTGCTCTCACTGCTCAGCCATCTTTCCAGCTCCTCTGCTATCTTTCTTCAGAGATGTAATGTTCAAATATTTTCCATCATGTTAATTAACCTTTTAGTTTAGTTTTGTTTTTTGAGACAGGATCTCACTGAGTAGCTCTGGCTTGCCTGGAACTCACTATATAGAACATTGAGACCTTGAACTCGCAAAGTCCTGCCTACCTCTGCCTTTTCTGAGCTAGGATTTTAAAGGTACAACCATCATACACAACTCATTTCCCTATTCAACCTGCTGCACTACTTTTGGTGCACTGAAGTTTATGATTTCACTGAGGTCTGATAATCTGGATTTGTTTCTGCTGCTAGTGTTTTGCTTCCTATCCAGAAATATCAGTGGCATGAAGATTTCTCCCAGTGCTTTCCTCTAAAACTGTTTTAGCTTCAGCTCTGACAGACAAACATTTAAATAATTTTGAGTCATTTTTCCTATCTTATAACTTAAGGATCCAGCTACAATCTTTAGTACATGGATATCCAATTTTCTTAGCAACATTAGTTGAAAATACTAATGTCTATATAATGGAAGGTTTGAAAACCTTGTCAAAATTATTTACCTGTAGATATGAGGGTTTGTTTCTCTCTCTCTCCAAGTGGTATTTATGATGGTCACCATTTCTTAAATGGTTACTTAAGGAAGCATTCCTAAGTGCTATAAAGAAAGAAGACAAGACTGACCTTATGAGGCAGACGTACAGAACCTACATTAGTAAACAAGGACCAAATGACAGTTTTACTGAAGTCAAAGGGGACAAAACACACCCAGGGCAGTGTTATAGAGATGAAGGAATTCAGTCAATTAGACAGAATGAGCATTGTGAGAACACAGGAAGGACACATGGTGATGAAGTGATAGGAAATACCAACATGGAATGTAGACGCTGTGATGTGAGGTCTTCAGCAAACAAATATGCATTTGTCCTTTAAGTGTTGTGTGTGATGTTATGTGCATGGTGTAGGTATATGCAGTTGTGGGCGCAGGTGTGCATGCTTGTATGCACATGGGCATATGGCAACCAGAGGAAAGTATCAGCTGTTTTTCCTTGATAATCTTTTACTTTTTTAAAATTACAAAAAAAAAAATCACGTGTGTGTCTGTGTGTGTGAAAGTACACTGTGTGTGTTTGGTTGCTTAGAGGGGCTAGAAGAGAACAAGAGATCTCCTGGAGCAGGAGTTACAAGAAGGTTTTAGCCACCAAACATGGGCACTGAGAACTGATCTAGGGTTCTTTGAAAGATGGGTAAGCCTGGTTAGAGGCTAAGCAATGTCACCAGTCCCTCCATGCCTCTCTTTTGCAATTTCCAGATACTGCAGACACAGTGGCTGCAGCAGCAATGGCTGCTACAACAGCAGCGAAGATGCCAAAGTCTTTCCCATGACAGTTCAGGACCATCTGTCCTTCTCCCGAACAACCGGCAGGCAACAGAACTATGCCTAAGAGGCGCACAACCAGGGAAAAGTTCCCTGGTCCTCAGCAGCTTCATGCAGATGGCATTCCTGTGAAGCCACAGACTGCAAAATGGCAACACCAGGGGGAATGAGGAGGGGCAGGGGTAACAGCTAGAGTCTGGTCTCCTCCGGCATGTAGCAGTGTATGAAGAGTCAGAGTGTAGGCTGTGGTGGGATGGAACATGCAGTGGTGGTAACAATGACTGCAGCAATGCCAAAATCTCTGTGATGACACAAGATGAGTGGGAAACCTCCATCTTCATCCAAGGGCACAGGAATGACTCCAGGGACTTGAACCATAAGAGCTGAATCTTCATGTTCCCAGCATCAGCCTGTCTTATCAACCACTCTGGCAGCTGGCACACTCCTGCAGCATCCTGTAGAAAAAACACAAACATACCCTCTTCCCCATATAAAATTCCTGAACTGAATCATGCCATATGCCAATATGTGGATCCTTCCATTTCACCTAGGCAGAAGTATGCCTAGTTGTAGGATGCCATAAAGACTCAAAGAGTTCCATGGCATCCAAATTTTAAAAGTGAAAAAAAAAAACATTATTTAAATAATTGTATGGCATACAGGGATGTAACTCCCCCCTTTTTTTATTTATTCAGATATTGTTTATAAGTCCTTGAGGATTAACACTATTATGTGATACAGGAAGAAATTGAGGACACTGAGGACTTGTATTTATAATTTGACTTGTTACCAAATTATTGTCTCCAGCATTATTGTTCTGGTGATATAAAGAATGAGATTGTTTGGCTAACTGTTACTATGTAAGGCCTATAATCTGCCTGGTATCATTGCCCTCCCTTGCTAAGGGGTCCAAACAATCCAGTTTGAGTTCTTAAATGGCCTATAAAGGAACAGTACATTTTCTGGAAGAGTGGTTAGTGCTCTTAACCACTAAGCCATCTCTCCAGCCCCTCACAAGCTTTAGTTACCTAAACATTAGGCATTAATTAGAAATGCTAATTCCTGTAAATATTGTCCAGATTCAGCCTTACTTAGACATTCCTGAGCTGGCAGGGCGAGGTTGGGAGTTGAGAGTGAGCAAAAGGAGTCTTCCTCTTTCCCTGAGGGTGTGCTATCAACTCCATTACTAGGTAAGAGTCTTTAGTTTTGTTTAGTCAGTTGCCTGAGCTGGAGCTCTGAAAGGACAGAGTTGTCAGACATTTACACTGAAGTCATCACTTACTAATTTCATGCAGAAAACTCGCCTCCAATCAGTTGGATAGCATGAACAATTGTAAAATTTGAGGGTTAGCACTATCTAAAAAAGGAAATTTTTTAATCAATTTCAAACCATAAGCCAAACATTGGCTATCAGTATATGAATTGAAAGCTTGATTTTTCAACATTTAAAAAGCAGTGACTACAGCACGTAATTCAATAATCCATGCTGAAGCAAGGGGAAACTCAAGAGAATAAACATGTGATCCAATTATATATGTTGTCTTCTCATTAGATGAACCATCTATAAATACAGTAAGTGAATTTTCTATGGGCTGCATGCACAAATTTACAGGAGATACAAAAGCATGCATAGAGTAAAAATTATCAATTTTACCTGGAAAATTCGTATATGTAATTGACTAAATATCAGTATTTTGTAATAACCAATTTAATTGCTGTTTGGAATAAGGTATGTTTCTCCCGGTTTCTTTTAATAATACTTCCATGACTCTATCCTACAATTCTAACACAACAACAGCTTTATCTCTCCTGAGGGTATCAAACAAAGGCTTAAGTCCTTTGGTAAGGTGAGGTACATAGCCAATTAACATATCCTTAGAAGCTTAAAATTAATTTCAAATATTGAAATTAATTAACTTCCTATATTGAAGCAGCGACAAAATTACATAATATAGGGCTATTAGCCATTCTTTTGTAAAACTTTTTAATGATAACAGTTCATGGCTTCTCTAAAATTATAAGCAAGCTCACCAAATGAAAACCTTTCACAATCATCAGAAATGGCATAAAAACAATCCTCTAAATCTATCTTGAAATGGCAGTTGGAGTAAGCAAACAGGCTGTAATGCTCTCACAAGTTCCATGACAATCTCTATCTGTTTGAGTTTCTCTTAATTAAAAATTAAGTGTGAGTTAGCCAATGTAACACTGGCAATCCTTAACCACAATCTTTTTTTTTTAAATCTTTATTAACTTGAGTATTTCTTATTTACATTTCGATTGTTATTCCCCTTCCCGGTTTCCAGGCCAATATTCCCCAACTGCCCCTTCCCTTCTATATGGGCTTCCCCTCCCCATCCTCCCTCCCATTACCACCCTCCCCCCAACAATCACGTTCACTGGGGGTTCAGTCTTGGCAGGAAGAAGGGCTTTCCCTTCCACTGGTGGTCTTACTAGGCTATTCATTGCTACCTATGCAGTTGGAGCCCAGGGTCAGTCCATGTATAGTCTTTGGGTAGTGGCTTAGTCCCTGGAAGCTCTGGTTGGTTGGCATTGCTGTTCATATGGGGTCTCGAGCCCCTTCAAACTCTTCCAGTCCTTTCTCTGATTCCTTCAACAGGGATCCCATTCTCAGTTCAGTGGTTTGCTGCTGGCATTTGCCTATGTATTTGCTGTATTCTGGGTGTGTCTCTCAGGAGAGATCTACATCCGGTTCCCGTTGGCCTGCACTTCTTTGCTTCATCTATCTTATCAAGTTTGGTGGCTTACCATATGGCTTATGTATGGGCCACATGTGGGGCAGGCTCTGAATGGGTGTTCCTTCTACCTCGGTTCTAAACTTTGCCCCCCCATTCCCTGCCAAAGTATTCTTGTTCCCCTTTTAAAGAAGGAGTGAAGCATTCGAATTTTGGTCATCCTTCTTGAGTTTCATGTCTTAACCACAATCTTTAAGTTTTCCTTGTAACACCAGAGCACAACCACAACTTTGGAAAGTAAAACTTAACCTCCAACAAACAATCTAGTCTCTAAAATCCAGTCTCTCTCCAAAACACGAAGTCTATCCCTCATGCTATAAAGTTTGACTGCCAATTCCTGTATATGAATGCACGATGGTGTGGCCTCCAATATCTCAACAAAGATACATTGCCTTTTTAAGTTTGGTTTCTAGGATAAGAATTCTATAAAAATAGTATCCTAATTTAGACCCTGGGTTGGCTCAAGCCACATGTTTTTTAGAATGACTCCATCCAAATTATCAGTTTTAAGCCAACTTTGTTACCAATATTACAATTTTTTAACCATATCCAATAACTTAAAAGCCAATAGTCTAAAACCAAGGCATGTAGAGCATATTTATACATTTAAAACCAATCAGAAACAAAAATGAAGTGGCTACACATATCTTTAATATTTAGACCAAACACCATTTTTACCTATACTAGCTGTAATTTTAAGAGAAGCACCTTGTCACCTGTTGAGTCCAATAATCACAGTCAGGGATTTTTCTAAGAGAAACAGCCATCAGCTCCCTACCATAGAAGCTGAGAAGCTGCTGGCGCCTTTAAGATCAGCTGGTGCAGATGCTCAGCCCCTAGGGAGCTTCTCCAGCTGGCCTATGCTTCTAGCTACAGGTGCAGGGCTCCAAAGGCCGATTGAAACTGTGTTTTATTTATTTGTTCCTTTTTTGAAATGAGTTAAAACCAAATCAAGGTGTGAATGACCGGAAGATAAAGTTTTTACCATTTTTTCTTTTGAACGTGAAATATAAAACATTTAAGCAACGAGAAACAGAAACCACAGACATAAACTGACAGACATGGACAGTTTGGTACACTAAGGACAAACAATAGACATAACTAGATGGTGTCCCACCAAAGGGACCCAGATATTCTACTTATGGAATCCAGAAATAAGCATTTCTCCAATAGAAGTCAGCAAAGAGGCAGGATGTCTCCTATTTTCCTTCTGTCCCTAGGAGAGCTCTGAAGAAGCTTAAGCTCATTTTCCTTCTCTTTCTCCAAAGCATTTGCAGAGAGTCCAGGAGGACTGTTTTTCCCAAACCCATTCTCTCTCATGTCTAGGGTGTAAACTATCTCTAGTCAGGGTTCAGAGACTAAAAGATAACTCTAAAAGAACACATATGCAAAAATACTTTACCATTACCTTGTCCCTTTTTTATTACAAATTTTACTCACGATAGCCCAAATCACCGTGGCCTTTTCTAGCCCATCTTACCCCAATACGTCCCTCCTTCTTCGCCAGCCGGCTTCCCAGGATGACCCATCAGGAAACCTTCTCTTTCCTGATCTCGGTGGGACCTCCATTTGTCAATGCCTGCACCAACACAGCACGGAGAACAGGGCATAAACCTGTGGGATTAGAAAACACACATAAGCGGGTCATTCATGTTAAGAAAAAATGCCAATTCTGTAGCTTTATTCACCTAATATACCCCAAGTTGACTGGGTGGAAAAATCTAGGAAGCACAGTGGGAAAACCCGGTTTAAGGCTACAGTAACAAAAGACTGAATATGTGCCCCAAATTTACTGGGGAGAAATCCAGGAAGACCAGCCTAAGTCCCAGGAACAAAGACTGAGAACAAAAGACAGGAACTAATGGACCATTGCCCAGGTGTGCACCCAGGTGTGTCGCTACAGGGCCAGGGCGTTCCTTTGTTAGGAACAAAAGGCTTCCACATGCATCAGCAGGGTTCAGCAGGGGTCAAACACTGGAGGGGACCCAGAAGGGTCTGACAAGGGGGTGAAACCCTGCAGGAGACCCAGGAGGCTCTGACAGGAGCTAGCAAGAGACATCTCAAAAGGTGGGTCTTGAAGAACCAACTCTTTCTGTCATTCCTACTCTGCTCCCCTTCTTTTAATGGTGGAGTGCCCAAGATCACTACCAGCAGATCCCAAGAGAAGTAGGGTAACAGCAACTGATGGAGATGGAGATGACAGGCTGTGAGTAAGCTCAACAGGAAACAGAGAGGCTACTGGGAACAACTTATTTAATTGGGGAGCGGGTGTGAAGAAAGGCTTTTAAAACCTTTGCTGTGGGTATGGACTATTGGGGTGAATTACAGCATTTGGTTGTGGGTAGGGTGAAGAGGATGCCTCATTTGTACATGGAGGGATTTCAGGTGCTGGTTAGCCATGACCTTTTAAGGGGAGGGTGAAGTTTAACTTGGCTGTGACTGTGGCTTCCTCTGGTGTGAGCAAAGGTGAAGTATGTAGGATTACATGTACTGGGCCATGCAGGCCGAAGACAACAGAAGGAGTGGTTCCACTTCCCACCATTTTCAGGCAAGATTTCCAGGGTTGGATGCAACTTGACCCCACTCCTGCTCTACTTCCACAGTTCCTGGACCCCAAACACATGCCTTTCTGTTTTCCAAACACATGTGTATCATATTTTGATGAAGCAAAATTAAATATAGGATATAATATCATAAACTACAGGACCAAATTAGAATTCATGAATGAGAATAATTGGGGATCATGATTGAATTGTGAAATGTCATTTAGTTTATTAAGGAATCAGTAGTAATGGGTCTCCTCCAATACTGCGGGTGCCACTTAGAATTAATTGAAACTGAGTTACCATAGTCAGCCTAACGTATCTGGGAAATCAGAATCTAGGTTACTAGGTATAAAGCTTTAAAAAAATCCTTCATAAGGAGTTTATTTGAAAAGTGGAGGCAATTAAAATGTTTTGATTATTTTCGAGTCTCTAAACATGGAAAAGTTTTATTGACATAAAACTTGAGAGATTGAGTGCTGTCCTAAAAACCATATGTCAGCATCGTGTGAAAAGCACAAATATAAAATGAAGTACATGAGGTTTGTATTCAGAATTCCCCCATGAGAGATTGCCATTCGATGACTATTAGCCACTGATGGTAGTGCAGATACAGTTCTAAACACCTTCAGGTTGACTGACATTAACCAGTTGCTCATTTGTTTGGCATGCTTATGTATGTCCAGTTTGTGTGTGTGTGTGTGTGTGTGTGTGTGTGTGTGTGTGTGTGTGTGTGTGTGTGTAGAAATAAGCGAAGTAGAAAAGAATATGGTGTAGTGAGATATACTTGACTGCTTCAAGAAGTAAATACTAAAAGCAAAAGAGGGGGCATTAAAAACAAACAAAGCTGGGGTTGGGGATTTAGCTCAGTGGTAGAGCGCTTGCCTAGGAAGCGCAAGGCTCTGGGTTCGGTCCCCAGCTCTGAAAAAAAAAAAAAAAAACAAAAAAAAACAAAGCCAGGACTAATCTTCTCAAAACAGAAGTTGGAAAACAACTGCTTGTCTGCTAAACCTGAAAACACACTGGAAAGCTAGGAACAGAAGTTCAACAAGGCCATTTCCCTAAACTTGATGTCTCTCAAACCCAAATTTCTAACTCCAATCTTTCAGTGTCCCATTCCCACTGGCCAAACTGCCCTTGGCTAGTCTGTACTGGTGTGTTTCATTGAACTGCAGAGACTGTGTTCCATGAGTCTGCCACCTACACTGTGACTCCTGAGCTGAATCAGTCCAGACTTCCTATTCTGTGTGCATTTACACATGTTCTTCCCTCTGCTCTCTTTGTCTTTTCTCTCTTGCCCAAGGAGTACCTGACACATCCTTCTCTATTTATAAGATCCAGCATAGAATGGCGACATGAAGATTAGTCTGACTTTTTGGCAACTTGCCATACCCAGCTTAGACACAGTTTTTGTTTGTTTGTTTGTTTGCTGTGCCTGCTAGGACACTCTGACTTTTGTGTATTCTTCTACTGAATTATAAGCTCCCTGAAGGAACAGCCACAATCTTAACTGCCATTATTTACAACCAGTCATCTATCTTAGTTCCAAGAATCTACTGTCTGCTATCAGAATATTTACTGAACAAGTGGGGGGGTTGTGTAGCATGTATCACATGATTTTTGCTAAGTGCAGTGACCAGGTCTTAAAGAACACACACACACACACACACACACACACACACACACACACACACACACACACATGCACACACGCACGCACGCACACATGTACACATGCACACGCACAAGCATGCGCACACTCACACGCTATACATATATGTATTTATGACTGCTCAGTAATGTGGGAAAGACTCCAGTTTTAAAGTGGTCAAGGAAGTGGGAAAGATAAAGAATTCAGAATGCTAAAGATGGAGACTGAGAACACCTCTTGCTTCTTGGATGGATGAGACCTGGTGGCATAAAATATTATAATTATTAATATACACAATTTGAAAGAGTCATAGCATACTGTTTAACCCCAACCCTTCAGTTTTGGATTTTATCTGACTTTCCTTCAGTGAAGAGATAAATACACAAGTTTGTCAGTTACAGAATTATTGTAGCATCATGTCTCCCAGAATACAAAGACAGAAACGCTCTTAGAAATTTAATTGCTTCTCTGTGGAGAAAACAGGTTATAAAATTATGACACATCCACAGGGTGGAAAATACAAAGTAATGTAGATCTGTGTATTGACTTATGTGATGAGCCATAAAGGCAAGCTGTAGAATGATGTGTGCAATCTTCCACAAATTAAAAACCGTGCATGCACGCATTCCTTTAAAAGCAATGGAAGCGCTGAACAACGCAATTGTCAAAGGAGAAGAGAAGACTGATTTAGTCACAGAAACTTACGAGTTGTTTTATTTGGTTTCCATATTTCCAAATAAATAACGACATAGCTTGTGGAAAACCCACAGAAAACATGCAACAGCTATCTACCTATTGCTCAGGTATATCAAATGTCAATATTTTGACATATTTGCTTCAGCTCTCCTTTTTAAAAAGAAGAATAAAGTGTCACAGAGATTGCTGAAGTCATTTCACCCACATCTCAGCTCCCACGCATCCTCCCACTCCTCCCAGAGGTAAGCTCTGCCTTAACGTCGGGTGGATCCTACTGTGCATGCTTTCATAATCTCCCCTGCATACGCACACATTCACGAACACACAGGTCTCTTGGTTTACGTTTATGTAAGTGTTATAGTTTTGTCTACCTTCTGCTACTTGGCTTTTCTATATCCAATATTGCTTTCTAGTATTACACAAGTCAATGCAGGTAATTCATTCTAAATGCCTACAGTGTTTTCTTGTATAATTTTATGAAGATTTATTTATTATTAAATTGACAGTGATGAGTAGTGCAATGGCCATTGTCTGCCTCCCCCCCCTCGTGTGTGTGTGTGTGTGTGTGTGTGTGTGTGTGTGTGTGTGTGTGTGTGTAGGAGTCAGTCCAGAACTCGGAGCAGAATTATGCATTGCAGACTTTTGTTTCTAGATCTATCAATTCTGTTTATTAATCACTGTTTAACATTTGAAGTATTTATTTATTTATTCATTTTTATTCTCTGGTTTCTCTTCTCTTCTCTCTTCCAAGTCTCTCCCTCCACCCTCCCCCATCCACCTCTCCTCCATTTCTCTTCAGAAAAGGACAGTCCTCCCATAGACATCAACAGCCATGGCACATCAAGTTGCAGTATGACTAGGCACCTCTTTTCCTGTTAGGGATAGACTAAGTAAACCAGTAGAAAGAAGGGGTCCCCAAAGCAGCAAAAGAGTCAGGGACAGCCCCTGTTCCCAGATAGGAGTCCCACAAGGTGGTCAAGCTGCACAACTGTAATGTATACAAAGGTTCTCGGTCAGTTCTATGTATGCCCCCTGGTTGGCAGTTCAGTCTTTGTAAGCCCCAATGAGGCTAGATAGTTGCTTCTGTGAGTTTTCTTGTGGTATCTTTGACCACTATAGCTCCTACAATCCTTCCTCGCCATCCTTGATTCCCTAAGCTCCACCTAATGTTTGGCTGGGGATCTCTGTATCGGATCCTTCTGGGTGTCATCATTATTCTTGTTTGTTTGTTTTTCTTATACAAACAACATTTTATTGGGACTGGCTTGCAGGTTCAGTCCATTATCATCAAGGCAGGAACATGGCACCATCCAGGCAGGTATGATGCCGGAGGAGCCGAGAGTTCTACATCTTCATCTGAAGGCCACTAGAAGAAGACTGGCTTCCAGGCAGATAAGATATGGGTCTTTTTTTTTTTATAAATAGGATTTTATTCTTATTAAATAACTTCTTTCTGAACTGAATAATGTTTGGCAAGAGTAAGTATAACATTACAACTCCTGAGAATAGTTGCTAGAGCTCAGAATTAGTTTCAGACCCATAAGGTCTGATACTACACATAACCAAGCAACCGTGTCTGGAAATAGATTACAGTCGTCGTCCTTCTGCTTCACATCCTGAGAGCAATGGGTCAGACATAGACAATCACAGAATAGAAGCGGTTGGTTGTGTGGCATAGCAATCCATTCTTACCTAGAGTCCTGGCACCTTATTTCCAAGTTTATATTTGACATTTTTCTGCTCTCACACAAAAACCATGTCTTACAGAAGTAATGGAGACATGAGAAGAGTTTTCCACAGAGGTCCACTCTGCCTACTTGTTAATTAAGGGTGCTGTCCACTGAGAGGGCAGAGTGCTGGTTAATTTTAACAATGGGGGCTGATTGGATGCTACATTCTCCTCTCTAGGGTACCGGCAGTGTGGTCCAGAAGAGTTCCGCTGTGCTGATGGGCGCTGCCTTGTAAATACGCTATGGACTTCGACTGTCCTGACAGTTCTGATGAGTCGCCAATCAACCCAAGGTGCATGAGTGCAGGTATCACACTACATAATACTCTGTTCAACTTCAGTTACTTTTTCTGCTTTCAATTTTGTGTCTTTGAGACAACACTTTTCTATGCAGCCTAGGTTGGCCTCAAACCTAGAGTTCCCTTTTCCCACCCTTCTGAGTGTTAACATTAGAGATCTGAAGCACCGTTCCCTGATTATGAAATTTTGCTTTAATTTCTACCTAGTTAGGTATTCAGTGAAGTAGATGCAGAACCAGACACGTGATTCTACTGTTGCACAAAGCACCCAGTGGTGACGTTTAAGGTCGTGCCAAACAATCCGGATGCTTCTTTACTCTCTCACCTCACAAAGACATCTTTTTTGCTTAGGGAGGAAGTTAGTTCTTATATGGTTCAGGCTGATTTCAAATTCACTGTGTAGCCAAATATGACTTTTAACTTCTCCTTTGCATTCACCTATTTCCATGATCAATTTTTTTAACATTTTTTCCCATTTTTATTAAATTGGGAAAATTATTTACATTTCAAATGTTATTTTCTTTCCCGGTTTCCTGTCCATCAGCCCCCTAATCCCCTTCCTTTCTATAAGGGTGTTTCCCTCTCCATCCACCACCCCTTATGCCCCCCAACAATTCCCTGTACTGGGGGTCCAACCTTGGCAGGAACAAGGGCTTCTGTTCCCGTTGGTGCCCCAACAAGACTGCATATGCAGCTGGAGCCCAGGGTTAGTCCATGTATATAGTCTTTGGGTAGTGGTTTAGTCCCTGAAAGCTCTGACTGTTGGCATTTTTGTTCTTATGGGGTTGCAAGCCCCTTCAGCTCTTTTAGTCTTTTCTCTAAGTCCTCCAACGGGGGTCCCGTTCTCAGTTCAGTAGTTTGCTGCTAGCATTTGCCTCTGTATTTGACATGTTCTGGCTGTGGCTCTCAGGAGAGATCTATATCCGGTTCCTGTCAGCCTGCACTTCTTAGCTTCATCCATCTTATCTAGTTTTGGCGGCTGTGTATATATATATGGGCCACATGTGAGGCAGGATCTGAATGTCCATTCCTTCAGTCCCTGCTCTAAACTTTGCCTCCCTATCCCCTCCTATGAATATTTTTGTTCTTTTTTTAAAGAAAGAGTAGGCATCTACATTTTGGTCATCTTTCTTGAGTTTCATATGATCTGTGCATTGCATCATGGGTAATTCAAGCATGTGGGCTAATATCCATTTATCAATAGTGCATACCATGTATTTTTGTTTTTGTGATTTGGTTACCTCATTCAGAATGATATTTTCTAGTCCCTTCCATTTGCATATGAATTTCATGAAGTCATTGTTTTTGATAGCTGAGTAGTACTCCAATGTGTAGATGTACCACATTTTCTGTATCCATTCCTCTGTTGAAGGGCATCTGGGTTCTGGCTATTATAAATAAGGCTGCTATGAACATAGAGGAGCATGCGCCCTTGTTGTATATTGTAGCACCTTTCTGAGGAAACTCCAGACTGATTTCCAGAGAGGTTGTACCAGTTTGCAATCCCACAAACAATGGAGGAGTGTTCCTCTTTCTCCACATCTTCACCAGCATCTGCCATTGCCTGATTTTTTGATATTAGCCATTCTGACTGGTATGAGGTGAAATCTCAGGGTTGTTATGATTTGCATTTCCCTGATGACTAAGGATGTTGAATATTTTTAAGGTGCTTCTCAGCAATTTGATATTCCTCAGCTGTGAATTCTTTGTTTAACTCTGTACCCCATTTTATAACAGGGTTATTTGGCTCTCTGGAAGTCTAACTTCATGAGTTCTTTGAATATTTTGGATATTAGCCTTCTATTGGATGTAAGATTGGTAAAGATCTTTTCCCAATCTGTTGGTTACCATTTTGTCCTAATGACAGTGTCCTTTGCCTTATAGAAGCTTTGTAGTTTTATGAGATCCCATTTATCGATTCTTGATCTTAGAG
This sequence comes from Rattus rattus, assembly GCF_011064425.1. Lineage (NCBI taxonomy): Eukaryota > Metazoa > Chordata > Mammalia > Rodentia > Muridae > Rattus > Rattus rattus. Next base: position 149,677,156 of record NC_046154.1, on the reverse strand, counting down.
CATAAGCCATTGGTGCCCTGTTCAGGAAAATTTCCCCAGTACCCATGTGTTCGAGACTCTTCCCCACTTTTTCTTCTATTAGGTTGAGTGTATCTGGTTTGATGTGGAGGTCCTTGATCCACTTGGACTTAAGCTTTGTTCAGGGTGATTGTCAGATGTGAAGATTGGTAAAAATCTTTTCCAATTCTATAGGCATGTTCTTCACCTTACAGAAACTTCTCACATTTATGAGGTGTCATTTATTAATTGTTGCTTTCAGTAACTGTACAGTAGGTGTTCCACTCAGCAGCTGTCTCCTGTGCCAATAAGTTCAAGGGTATTCCCTGCTTTCTTTGCTTTCAGGTTTAGTGTTTTGGGGTTTATGTTGAGATCTATGATCTCCAAGGACTTGAGTTTTGTGTAGAGTGATAAATGTGGATCTATTTGCATTCTTTTAGTTGCAGACACAGAATTAGATCAGCACCATGAAGATGGTTTCTTTTTTCCATTGTATAATTTTGGCTTCTTTGTAAAAAATCAGGTGTCCATAGGTGGGTGGATTTACATTTGTTTCTTTGAGTTCATTCCCTTTATTAATTTTTGTTTATGGCAATAACATGCAGTTATTATTATTATTGCTCTGTACTCCAGCTTGAAATCAGGAATGGTGATACCTTCAGAAATTCTTCTATTCTGGTTCTTTTTTTTTTTTTTTTCGGAGCTGGGGATCGAACCCAGGGCCTTGCGCTTCCTAGGCAAGCACTCTACCACTGAGCTAAATCCCCAACCCCGAAATTCTTCTATTCTACAGAATTGTTTTTGGGATCCTGAGTTTTTTGTTTTTCCATTTGATTTTGAGTATTGTTCTTATAAGGTCTGTAAAGAATTGTGTTGGAAAACTTGAAAATCTGCAGGACATGAACAATTTCCTAAACAGATACCAGGTACTGAAGTTAAATCAGGAACAGATAAACCATTTAAACAACCCCATAACTCCTAAGGAAATAGAAGCAGTCATTAAAGGTCTCCCAACCAAAAAGAGCCCAGGTCCAGATGGGTTTAGTGCAGAATTCTATCAGACCTCCTTAGAAGACCTCATACCAATACTATCCAAACAATTCCACAAGATTGAAACAGATGGAGCACTACCGAATTCCTTCTATGAAGCCACAATTACTCTTATACCTAAACCACACAAAGACCCAAAAAGAAAGAGAACTTCAGACCAATTTCCCTTATGAATATCGATTTAAAAAATACTCAATAAAATTCTGGCAAACCGAATCCAAGAGCACATCAAAACAATCATCCACCATGATCAAGTAGGCTTCATCCCAGGCATGCAGGGATGGTTTAATATATGGAAACCATCAACGGATCCATTATATAAACAAACTGAAAGAACAAAACCACATGATCATTTCATTAGATGCTGAGAAAACATTTGACAAAATTCAACACCCCTTCATGGTAAAAGTCCTGGAAAGAATAGGAATTCAAGGCCCATACCTAAACATAGTAAAAGCCATATACAGCAAACCAGTAGCAAACATTAAACTAAATGGAGAGAAACTTGAAGCAATCCCACTAAAATCAGGGACTAGATAAGGCTGCCCACTCTCTCCCTACTTATTCAACATAGTTCTTGAAGTTCTAGCCAGAGCAATCAGACAACAAAAGGAGATCAAGGGGATACAGATTGGAAAAGAAGAAGTCAAAATATCACTATTTGAAGATGATAGGATAGTATATTTAAGTGATCCCAAAAGTTCTACCAGAGAACTACTAAAGCAGATAAACAACTTCAGCAAAGTGGCTGGGTATAAAATTAACTCAAACAAATCAGTAGCCTTCCTCTACACAAAAGAGAAACAAGCCGAGAAAAAAATTAGGGAAACGACACCCTCCGTAATAGTCCCAAATAATATAAAATACCTCGGTGTAACTTTAACCAAGCAAGTTTAAGATCTGTGCAATAAGAACTTCAAGCCTCTGAAGAAAGAAATTGAAGAAGACCTCAGAAGATGAAAAGATCTCCCATGCTCATGGATTGGCAGGATTAATATAGTAAAAATGGCCATTTTACCAAAAGTGATCTACAGATTCAATGCAATCCCCATCAAAATACCAATCAAATTCTTCAAAGAGTTAGACAGAACAATTTGCAAATTCATCTGGAATAACAAAAAACCCAGGATAGCTAAAACTATCCTTAACAATAAAAGGACTTCGGGGGAATCACTATCCCTGAACTCAAGCAGTATTACAGAGCAATAGTGATAAAAACTGCATGGTATTGGTACAGAGACAGACAGATAGACCAGTGGAATAGAACTGAAGACCCAGAAATAAACCCACACACCTATGGTCACTTGATTTTTTACAAAGGAGCCAAAACCATCCAATGGAAAAAAGAGCATTTTCAGCAAATGGTGCTGGTTCAACTGGAGGTCAACATGTAGAAGAATGCAGATTGATCCATGCTTATCACCCTGTACAAAGCTTAAGTCCAAGTGGATCAAGGACCTTCACATCAAACCAGATACACTCAAACTAATAGAAGAAAAACTGGGGCAGCATCTCGAACACATGGGCACTGGCGAAAATTTCCTGAACAAAACACCAATGGCTTATGCTCTAATATCAAGAATCGACAAATGGGATCTCATAAAACTGCAAAGCTTCTGTAAGGCAAAGGACACTGTGGTTAGGACAAAACGGCAGCCAACAGATTGGGAAAAGATCTTTACCAATCCTACAACAGATAGAGGGTTTATATCCAAAATATACAAAGAACTCAAGAAGTTAGACCACAGGGAGACAAATAACTCTATTAAAAAATGGAGCTCAGAGGGGTTGGGGATTTAGCTCAGTGGTAGAGCGCTTGCCTAGCAAGCACAAGGCCCTGGGTTCGGTCCCCAGTCCTGGAAAAAAAAAAAAAAGAAAAGAAAAGAAAAAAAAAATGGAGCTCAGAGCTAAACAAAGAATTCACAGTTGAGGAATGCCGAATGACTGAGAAACACCTAAAGAAATGTTCAACATCTTTAGTCATCAGGGAAATGCAAATTAAAACAACCCTGAGATTTCACCTCACACCAGTGAGAAAGGCTAAGATTAAAAACTCAGGTGACCCAGTGAACGTGATTGTTGCGGGGAGGGCGGCAAAGGGGGGAGGGTGGCGAGGGGAACACCCATAAAAAAGGGGAGGGGGAGGGATTAGGGTGATGTTTGCCCAGAAACCGGGAAAGGGAATAACATTCGAAATGTAAATAAGAAATACTCAAGTTAATAAAAAAAAACCAAAAAACAAAAACCCTCAGGTGACAGCAAATGCTGGCGAGGATGGGGAGAAAGAGGAACACTCCTCTATTGTTGGTGGGATTGCAGACTGGTACAACCTTTCTGGAAATCAGTCTGGAGGTTCCTCAGAAAATTAGACATTGAACTACCTGAGGACTCAGCTATACCTCTCTTGGGCATATACCCAAAAGATCCACCAATATATAACAAAGACACATGCTCCACTATGTTCATAGCAGCCTTATTTATAATAGCCAGAAGCTGGAAAGAACCCAGATGCCCTTCAACAGAGGAATGGATACAAAAAAATGTGGTACATCTACACAATGGAATATTATTCAGCTATCAAAAACAATGACTTTATGAAATTCATAGGCAAATGGAGGGAACTGGAAAATACCATTCTGAGTGAGGTAACCCAATCACAGAAAAACACACATGGTATGCACTCATTGATAAGTGGCTATTAGCCCAAATGCTTGAATTACCCTAGATGCACAGAACACATGAAACTCAAGAAGGATGACCAAAATTCGAGTGCTTCACTCCTTCTTTAAAAGGGGAACAAGAATACCCTTGGGAGGGAATAGGGAGGCAAAGTTTAGAAAGAGGCAGAAGGAATACCCATTCAGAGCCTGCCCCACATGTGGCCCATACATATACAGTCACCCAATTAGACAAGATGGATGAAGCAAAGGCCAACAGGAACTGGATGTAGATCTCTCCTGAGAGACACACCCAGAATACAGCAAATACATAGGTGAATGCCAGCAGCAAACCACTGAACTGAGAACAGGACCCCAGTTGAAGGAATCAGAGAAAGGACTGTAAGAGCTTGAAGAGGCTCGAGACCCCATATGAACAACAATGCCAGAGCTTCCAGGGACTAAGCCACTACCCAAAGACTATACATGGACTGACCCTGGGCTCCAACCTCATAGGTAGCAATGAATAGCCTAGTAAGAGCACCAGTGGATGGGGAAGCCATCAAGTTCATCAAGACTGAACCCCAGTGAACGTGATTGTTGGGGGAAGGCAGTAATGGGGGGAGGATGGAGGAGGGGCTAGGGGGCTGTTGGTCCGAAACTGGGAAAGGGAATAACAATCGAAATGTAAATAAGAAATACTCAAGTTAATAAAGATAAAAAAAAAAAAAAGAATATACAAGCAAAAAAGAAAAAAGTATTGTATTGGAATTTTTATGGAATTTATGAATCTGTAGGTTGCTTTTGGTACAATGGCCATTTTTACTATGTTAATCCTGCCAATCCATGAGCATGGGAGATCTTTCCATCTTCTGGTCTTTCTTCAGATTCTTTTCTTCAGAACCTTGAAGTTCTTGTTTTATTGATTGTTCACTTGTTTGGTTAGAGGTTCATCAAGACATTCCATATTGTTTGTAGCTATTCTGAAGGGCGTTGGTTCCCTGAATTCTTTCCCAGCCTGCTTATTGTTTATATATAGAAGGATTACTGATTCATATTCTGAGTTACATTTGTATCCAGCCTAGTTAATAAAGGAAGGTGTTTATTAGCTATAGGAGTTCCCTGATTTTTTTTTGAGGTCTCTTATGCATTTTATCAAGTAATCTGAAAAATAATGATAGTTTGACTTTTTCCTTTCCAATTTGTATTCCCCCTGATCTCCTTTAGTTGTATTATTGCTCAAGGTAAAACTTCTAGTACTTTATTGAATAGAGAGGGGGACAGTCCTATCTTGCCCATCATTTTGCTGGAATTGCTTTGAGTTTCTCTTCATTCAATTTGATGTTGACTACTGTCTTGTTCTATTTTGTAATGTTTAGGTATGTTCCTTATATTCCTGATCTGTTCAAGAATTTTATCATGAAGGGGTGCTGTATTTTGTCAAAGGCTTTTTCAGCATCTAATGAGGTGGTCATGTGGTTTTCTTCTTTCAGTTTGTTTATATGGTAGATTACATTGACAGATTTTCATCCCTGGAATGGGCATACTTGATGATGGTGAATGATCTTTTCAACATGTTCTTTGATTCAGTTTGCAAGTATTTTATTTAGCATTTTTACTTAAATGGTCAGGAAAATTGGTCTGAAATTCTCTTTCTTTGTTGAGCTCTTGTGTGGTTTGTGTATCAGGTTGACTGCAGCCTCATAAAATTAATTTGGTGATGTTCCTTCTGTTTCTACTTTGTGGAATAATTAGAGGAGTTTCAGTGATAGGTTTCCTTTGAAATTCTGGTAGAATTCTGTGCTAAAACCTTCTGGCCTTGGGTTTTCTTCTTTTTGGGAGACTTTACTGATTGATTCTGTTTCCATAGAGAATACAAGTCTATTTAAATTGTTTATCTGATCTTGATTTAATATCGGCAATTTGTATCTATTGAGAAAATTGCCCAATTTTTTAAAGATGTTCCAATTTTTTGATATAGGTTTTTGAAGTATGACCCAATGATTCTTGGGATTTCCTTGGTCTGTTATTACACCCCTCCTTTGACTTAGGATTTTGTTAATTTAGATCCTCTCTCCTGCCTTTCAGTTTGGATAAAGTTTATCTAGCTTGTTCATTTCCTTAAAGAACTAGTTATTTGTTTCATTGATTTTTTTTTTGGTATTTGTTTCTATTTTATTGATTTCTGCCCTGAGTTTGATTATTTCTTGCTGTCTACCCTCTTGGGTTTGTCTGCTTCTTTTTGTTTGAGAGATTTAAGTTTGTGTGCTTAAGTTGCTAATATTATGATCTCTCAGAATTTTTATGTAGGCATGGGTGCTATGAACCACTTTCACTGTGTTCTGTAAGTTTAGCTTTGTTTTGCCTTCATTTTCATTGAATTCAAGGATATCTTTATTTTCTTTATTTCTTCCTTGACCCAGTGGCCATTCAGTAAAGAGTTGGTCTGTTTCCATGATTTTGTAGGCTTTCTACTTTTTCCATTATTGTTGAAGTCCAGCTTTAATTCTTAGTGGTCTGATAAAATGCAGGATGGTATTTCAATTTTCTTGTTTCTTTTGAGAATTGCTTTGTGACAGACTATATGGTCGATTTTGGAAAAGATTCTATGAGGTGCTGAGAAGGTATATTCTTCGTAGATATCTGTTAGATCTGTTTGTGATATAACATCTGGTATTTTCGTCATTTCTCTGTTTTCTATCTGGATTGCCTATCTATTGGCAAGAGTGGGGTGTCAAAGTCATTATTAATGTGTGGGCTTTGATGTGTTATTTAAACTTTAGAAAAGTTTCTTTTACAAATATGAAAACCAATGGTAAAGATGTCCTGAATTGAGACATCATCTTGACAGATTTTTTTTTTGATGAGTATGAGGTGCCTTTTCTTATTTATTAACTTTGGTTGGAAGTCTACTATTTTGTTAGTAACTAGAATGGCTAAGTCAGCTTGTTTCTTGGGTCTATTTGCTTGGAAAATCTTTTTTCAACACTTTACCCTGAGATAATTTTCATACTTGTTGAAGTGTGATTCTTATATGCATCAGAATGATGAATTCTGTTTTTGATCCATTCTGTTAGTCTGTGTCTTTTTATTGGGAAACCCAGTCCATTGATGCTGAGATATATCAATGACAAATGATTGATAATTCCTCTGATTTTGATGGTGACGGTGGAGTGGTGGTGGTAGTGATGATGATGATGTTTGTGTATGTGTGTGTGTGTATCTGTGTGTATGGACACTTTCCTTCTTAGGTTTTCCTGGTGTTATTTCCTGTGTTTCCTTGGGTGTAGTTAACTTTCTCAGGTTGGAGTTTGTGTCTAGTACCTTCTGCAGTGTAGATTTTGTAGATAGATAGTTTTTAAATTTTGTTTTCTTGTGGAATACCTTGTTTTATCCATCTATGGTTATTGAAAGTTTTTCTGGTTAGAGTACTCTGTCCTAGCATCTGTGGTCTCTTACAGTCTGCATTGCATCTGTCTAGGCCCCTTCTGGCTTTTAGAGTCTGAGAAATCAGATATAATTCTGATAGGTCTGCCTTTATATGCCTTTTCCCCTCGCAGTTTCTAATATTCTTCTTAGTTCTGTACATTTGTGTTTTGATACAAGGAGGGCTTTTTATCTGGTTTAATCTATTTGGTGTTCTATGAGCTTCTTGTATGTTTATAGTCATCTCTTTCTTTAAACCAGGGAAACTTTCTTCTATGATTTTTGAAAAATTGTTTTCTGGGTCTTCGAGCTGGGAATATTGTCTATCCCTATTATTCTTAGGTTTAGTTTTTTTATAGTGTCCCAGATTTTCTGGATGTTTTGTGTTAGGAACTTTTTAATATTTAATATTTTCTTTGCTCAATGAATTAATTTCTTCTATGGTATCATCTAAACCTAAGATTCTCTCTTGCATTTCTTATATTCTGCTGGGTTTGGTTGTATTTGTAGTTCTTGTATGCTTACCAAAGTTTTTTTATCTCCAGAATTCCCTCAGTTTATGTTTTCTTTATTGCTTCTATTTCCATTTTCAGGGTTTGAATGGTGTTATTCATTTCCTTCACCTATTTGTACTTTTATGGATTTCTTCAAGGGATTTATTAAAGGGCCTGTACCATCTTCAATAAGATTGAATTTAAAGTTATTTTCTGGTGCTTCAGCTATGCTGAAATAACCAGGGCTTGCTGTATCCAGAGCTGGGCTGTGATGGTGCCACATTGCTTAAGCTGTTGTTGATGGTACTGTTATGCTGGTCTCTATTCAATGGCATTTGGGGTAATTATAGGTTTTCATGCTAATTTCTGAGTTTATCTTTGTTAGATGGATTTTTTGGATGTTTTCTCCCTTAGTTTCTGTTTAATCTCTGGTCTTTTGGCCTGGGTGGTCTGAGGTTCTTATGACCAGCAAGTTTTCAGATCCAATAGGCTGTCTCTGCTGGGATTTTGCAACCTGTGTGACCCCTGAGGTTTTGGATGCCAGTATTGCCTATAGGGTTCTAAGTACCCATGTGTCCTCTAGAGTTCTGGGTACCTGCTTGGTCTCCAGTAAAGCAGAAGTCTTCTGCCAAGGTTTTGGGAAAGGATTTTTCCAGAAGATAAGGTTTTATTGGGGGCTCTTGGGTATGCAGTGGGATGTTCTTACCTGGGGACCTTAGTATGTCTTTGGTAAAGAAGAAATCTGCTGGAGCTCTGGGCTGGAATATGGAACCCAGGGGAGGGGTGCTGTTGGGGACTGTTGGTAGCAGGTTGTGGGTGGTGTTTTATCTAGAGACCACAGTAGTGACATGGCTTCCAGGAAAGTAAAGTCTTCTGATGAGGTTGTAGACCAGAATATGGAGCCCATAGAAGAGGGTGCCCTTGAAAGTTTTAGTATTGTAGCTCCCTTACTTGTCTGAAGATTATTCTTACATTTAACCATGCACATTTTCTTTAAAAATCCAATTGATTGATTTACTCTAAATAAAAATAGGTGTGTACTCGTAAGTCTGAATTCATGTCAATGGCAGGTTCAACAAAAGAACACTTGAATTTAAATTACAGCTTGCCCAGATGACTGTTGTACATGACTCTGATGCATTTTAGTTTCATCTTCTTTTCAAATCTCTCTGTACATACTTCTGCTCTTGTTTTGTAATCAGTGTCTCTGGAGACCTATGTTTTGTTGTTCTTTTACAGGTACTTTACTATGTTTACTTTGTGTGTCTGTCTGCTTCCTCCCATCTGCTAATTGTGTATTCACAAAGTTCATTCATTAGTACATTAAACATTACTGGGTTTAGAGCAATGACTCAGTGGTTAAGAGCACTTGTTTCTCTTGTACAGGGGCCAGGTTCAGTTCCCAGCACTCACACAGGGTGTCCCATCTGCCTATTGTCCCAGGACTCGGGGATCAGACCATTCTGGTTGCTTAGGGTACATGCATGCACATGATACACGCACGCGCGTGCGCGCGCGCGCACACACACACACACACACACACACACACACACTCACATTAAATAAAATAGTTTGACTGAAACCTGTTTAGTTATTTTGATTCGTTTCTTTTTCTTAAATATAAGACAGTGTGTTTAGCAATAATTTTCAGCTCTACAAACAGGCAAATGGGAAGAGAGCAGTGGAGAAATGCAAACAAAAATTTGAGCCCTTTGGTATTTCCCTTGTAGGGACCAAGCTGTTGTCTGTTGATTGACTATTAGATTCCAGACACTGTCCTAAGCATTTTGCATGCCTCACAAGTCTTGGCATCTTATGAAGCAGATAGCTCCTTGACAAAAGGGGTACCTACTGTTCTTCCCAATGTTCAACATTGGGAACATTGAATTTGGGTTCTTATACCTGTTGGGTAAACACTGGACAACATCCCAACACAGGACAGCAACTTTAGAAATGGAAGATAACAGCCCTTCACTCTAAGCAGTAAGCACACTATATCCATTTTTACAATGTCTATTCATGTTATGAGAAGGCAAGAAAGCATGGAATTCCTACTTCCTCTCCTGAAAAGTTCTAGTCTTTTTTTCTGAGGCAGCTTTCAGCTTTCCTTTTCTCTGAGGCAATGTTGAAGAATTGCTGGGGAAAAAAGTGTCTTACACAAAACAAAATTTAAAATGCTCTTTTAGTTTTTGCAAACTATTGCCCAGGTTTCATTAAAAAAAATCATTGACAGTGTCACTAAAGACTAACCAGTAGTATTTTAGGGACACAAAGATCTGCTTCTAAATATTTAAAGGGTTATCATGTTAAAGAGAGGTTAATCTTGTTTGAGGTCATCCAGGAGGATCAAGTTGGAGAGAAGTTATTTGTGAAAAAAGGTTAAAGACTTGTATTTGAATATAAATTTTATTTATGTGGGAAAGTGTATTCTAAAACAGATTTTATACTGCGCTGGCTAGTCTATATCAACCTGAGACAAACTAGAGTTTCTCAGAAAGGAGGAAATCTCCATTGAGAAAATGCCTCCATGATTAGTGTAATTAGTGAATGATGGAGGAAGACTCAGCCCAATGTGGGTCCTTCTGTATATGTCCTAGTGATCCTGGATTCTACAAGAAAACAGGCTAAAACCCCGATGAGAAAGCAGCACCCCTCCATGGCCTCTGCATTGGCTCCTGCCTCCAGGTTCCTGTTTTGTTTGAGTTCCTGTCCTGAATTTCTTGGATGATAAACAGCATAAAGGAGTGTAAACTAAATAGGCCCTTTGCTCCCAAACTTACTTTTTGGTCATGGTGTTCCATTACAGTAGAAACCTTAACCGAGACATATACACTAACTTATTTCAGAGGGTTTTTCATTTAAGTTACCATATTTATATGTAGGTTCCTTAAGCATATGGTAGAAGTGCTGCTGGAAAATTTAGAATTGACTTAAAGTCCTGGATCCATGAAAATTGAGTCTTCCTTCAATTCATCCCTTCCCCTTTCCATTCCATCTTTTAATTGTTCATTTCCCTTTGCTACATAAGTCTCTCTAAGCATAATGCTCTCTATTTGCTTTGTAAGGATTGAGAAGAATGCATAGGCTGTGTCTGTGCATTTAATCATCTGAAGATGAAGCAATCTGGGATAAGAATTATACCTATACAGAACATGAAGAGCAGTGCCCCTCTTCTCATATAATATAGCAACCGTGTAGTTTTATTTACATTGCACCAGACAGTATTTGTAAAGTAGAAATTTTGTAAGTACATAGGATAACATGAGTATGATACATGGAACTACCGTGCCACTAGCTTCTTTGTCTAGACAACTTGAGTATTGACAGAAGGCTATGTTCCACGTTGTATAAAACAGTAGGGGGTTTTTAGACATTATTTTGCAATAAGCTTTTGACTCCATTTTAAATGGGGGATGATTGTATTCATGAGTAGATGAGTAAATACCATCATGAATCTTGTACCACATATGCACAACAGAGTGCTAAGTGACTTGTTCAGAGTAGGAAGAACACCATCTTATACATGGGGGGGCACATGCTTGTATTAAAGTACTATCAGGAAGACCAGGCTTTAGAACTTATCAGATACATTATATTGAGAAAAGTATATAACTCCCTCACATGGATCCCATGAATTGATGGACATTTAGCCTCACATTAGCAATGGCCCCACAGTAGCCGGTCATCTGGTAAGTAGTGTAGACATCAAGCACCAACTGACTGAGATGTCCAGAATGTTCCTGTGGCTTCACTGAGGCTCAATCTTCCCATTACGTGCTGTTGCCATGGACTATTTGACTGCTGTTTGCTCCTCTAGCTGCTCACCCATCTGGACCTAGACCTGCTGTTCCAGCTCCCAGCCAGTTCGGTGCATCTCACTTGCAGCTGGGCTCAGCCCTGGCATCCCTGTGGCTCAAGAAGCAACTTCTTCCTTGTGGCTAGTTTAGATTTGTTAGCACAAAATACTGCACTTCTATTGGGCTTTCTCTGAAATTACCTGAAGGCTGCTATAGTCTTTTTAACTCATAGAAGTAGATTTGCTATTTGCTGTATGCTGTGTAATAAAACAGCAGCACTGATAAATCTATATTTATATCTATACCTACATCAACATCTACAACCTAAATCTATGTCTTTGGAATACATATGCCTAGAGTAAAAGACCTTGCAATTACCTTAGAGTCCCAGCAAATGCAGGATTACCCAGCAAATTACTGTTGAAACCACTGCACCTTATGGATTTATTACTCAGCAAATTCTCACATTATGGAAAGACAAATACATGTTCATCCATATTTCTGTCATGGTGTGGTGATGTTATTAGAGTGGTATTGTGTGGACTTATAGTGTTAATTAGGAATTCTGAGTTCTAAAGTCTGTATGGATGGATTGGAACAAAGTCTACATTGTACACAGGAAACTTTAAGGGTTAAAAGTCAAGTGTGGTGACACACATTTCACCAGAAGCCAGAGAGTTACTACAAATGCATAGCCAGTGTGACCCAAATAACAAATTCCAGATCACTCATAGCTAGCTATAGAAAGAAATCAAGGATTTTACTTGACTGTTATAGTATATAAATGTATATTTTTATTTCACTGATTGATTAGAATCTCAATTATTTTTAGTTTGTTTACTTAGTTTTAATTCATACACATTCATGCATGTTTACAGACTGTGACATTCTGATAAATTTATACATTATATAATAAAATATGCTTATAATTGCCATTACCATGTATATTTATCATCTTTCAGCTACCTTGTGATGTTAACTATAGATGCCTTACTATGCAGTAGAATGTAATTTTGTATATCTGTCTCCTCTTGGTAACCACTATTAAGTTCTCTGCTTCTGAGAGATCTCCTTCTTTAGATTCCCTAAGTACTTTTATGTCTGTGCCTACTCTATTTAGCTTAACATCTTCCAAACTTAGCCGTGTTGCTTCACATGACAGGATTCGATTTGTTCTTGACATAGCATAACAACCCATTGTGTGCACATGATATACTTTCCTTATTTATTTATCCATTCATTTTATATCTTGATTACTGTAAGTCCCACTGTATAAACAGGATAATTCAGACCTCTCTGCCACATACTCATTAGTGAGGTACAGGATTATAATGTATTGTACATTTAATTTTTTAAGAAAACTCCATTTTGTTTTCCACAATGGTTTTTTAATTTATATTTGTATATAATGTAAAATTATTCCTTTATTTATTTATACCCCATAAAATTATTCATTTATTTATTTATTGCCTTTAAAATAACAGCCCATCTTTCTGGGATAAAGTGATGATCTCATTGTTGTCTGGTATTCCTTGATGATCAGTGATGCTAAACACTTTGTATAATCCTCTTAGCTACTCCTATGTTCTCTTTAGAGAAATCTATTCAGGTATTGTGTTATTTTAAAGGAAAATGACTTAGGTTTGTTTATGTAGAGCTGCATTCCTCATGCATTTAGATGTAACTCTTTGTCAGTCTTCGTTAATATTCTCTCCCATTTTGCCAGTGGTCCCTTTGGAGATATGTTCTTTTGCTATGCATGGGAGTTATGCAAAAGAGTTACAGTTTGGTATGGTGGCACTTGCCTGTTTCTGGGATCTAAGTCAATGTTATGGAACATTTCCCTTTGTTTTATAATCACAGTCTTATCCGTAGGGTCTTACATTTAGGTCTTTAGTACAATTCGTCTTTTATACACTGAGAGATGAGTTCTTCTTTGTCCTGCACATGTATCTCCAGGTTCTTCCATACTACCTACTAGGAAAACACCTCTGCATTTCTTGTGTGTTCCCAATATCTCTGCTCAAAATTCATTTGATGCCTCCAGCTTCATCTTCAGCCCTCTCCTTAATTGTTTTGATTTTTTTGTGGTCTTCTGTGGTCCTGTACAAATTTTAGTATTATTATTTTATCTTATGAAGAATAGAATAGGTATTTTGACAATAATTGCTTTGATTTTATAGATTATTTAGGTTATATAGATATTTTAAAACAATAAACCATCTTATAGGCCCAATTTATAGGCTTTAAAAATTAATTAAATTCCCCAATTTACTAAATTTGTTGGTTTTCTAAACCTAGGAATACCTTTTCTTTTCTAGGATTTCACTGGAGATATGGTTCCCTTTGTCATCATGACTCCTTGGGTTTCGCTAGACTGTGATAGTTTCATAGATTTTATTTTTGGTGACATTCAAAGTTTTAAATGCACTTCCTTCATACTCAATACATATTCCTTCTTAGATCGCTGACAGGGTTGAAGACTAGTTCCTTATCATCTCACAATTAGACTTAAGTTGTTGAAGATTTAAGAAGATGTTCGTAGAATGGAAATACAAGTTAAGATAAAAAATAATTTAAACACAAAATTCTAACTCATCAAAATAGGACAGATGATAAAACACTTTATCTAAATTTATGAATATAATAGACTTGATGTTTTAAATGAATACTATACATTATAATTTTCATAATTGTTATAATTGTATTTAATTTATATCTGAGAGAAAAGGAACCTTTTACTGGAGTAAAAGTGGTAATTATTGGGGTTTGGTCTTTTGCTAAGTATTGAATTGCTAAGTATGGACCCTTAAGACCTGGTTGCTCCAGGTACAAGAGAGTTTGCACATAGACCCAAGTAACCTTGCCCCAAAGTATTTCTAATTGGTAAATAAAGATTCCTACAGTCTGTACCTGGGCAGAATTGAGATGGGCAGTGTTTGGTGTTCCCAGCAGGGAGGAAGATGTAGGAGAGCACAGGTTGAGGAGAGAAGATGCCATAGATTATGAGTCAAGGAAACATGGCTCTGAGGTCTCACCAATTGGAATTAAGAGCCGCCCAAATAAAACATAGTAGGTAATAGCTCAGGATAAGAGATAGGAAAGTAGATTCTAATAGCACAGAGGGTACATATATGCCCAGCTCTTGTGCTGTTTAGGGCTTATCATAAATAATAAAGTTGTGTGTCTTCTATCTGGGAATGTTCAAAGGTGGGGTAAAACCCTGGATCGGGATTAAACTTTTCTACAACAGTTGGTCTGCCATTGTCACCCACCTCCCTGTTATCGGTGTCTCCACTGTTGCTGTTGCTGCTAGTTTTCATGAATTTTAGACGTCTAGTTTTCCTCACTGTAAACTGATCTTTCTTCATCTCTCTACTTTGTACATTTTGGAAGGCAGAAACTGCATGCAGCTAGTACCCAAAGTACTAGTTAGGAAGTGCCGACATAAACGGCTAGAACAGCTTTTCCATAGGTACTGAGGAAGGCACTGGTAAGAGTAGCATATGATATAGATACAAGTGAGTATATGATACTATGTCAAGTACTGTTCTGAGAAACAAGAAATAAGCATGAAAAGGATTTATTCATAGAGTGTAAAGTGTCACAGAATAGAAGAAAAAAAGCAAACACAGAACTAGAGAGAAACAGTTACAACCTGATCAGTATTAAAATATAATTGTAAGCAAAATGGAGGGAGAGAATGCTTTGAATTAATGAGAACTGCCAAATCTACCCAGAACTGATATTTGATCTGAGACCTAAATACAAAAAAAGAGCAGAGAGAGGGGAAGACATCCCTGGATTAAGGGGACACGAGCCAAAGAGTAAAAGCAGGAAAGCACACAGTGGTCTTAGAGAGTTCTCAGGATCATATTACATTGTCCTAATAGTATCTTGTTACCACTTAGTGACATTTGTTCTAGGTAAACCTTAAACATTAAAAATTAATGGATAGCTGTGCTTCAGAGGCACAATGATACTGCTACCTGCCTGTTCTATTTCCAGTGTAGGGCAAGCAATGTGGGAGTGAGTCACTAATGGAAACCTCAGAGAATCAGCATCTTAAGCAAGACGGAGATTCTTGCCAGAAGAAGGCAGTGGCGTAATTAGGATTGAGGGTCTTTTGGGTCCAATGCAACAAGTCATTTCACTTTCACTAGAGGTAACCATACTTGGAAACTGTTATATTTATCATATTGTTCCTGAGCACATGATTCTAAATACTGTGTCATCGACAATGGAACATGAGGGTAAGGAATTGTTTAGTTTCTACAAAGTGAAATAACACTCTCCAAAATTTTATTCAGTGTTCTTCATTTGGATGCATCATGCTTTGAAAGAATTTTTCCTTTTTATGAAAATTACTTTTCTCTGTCTGTAATAGCTGTATATGTAAATTTCCAATCTCTGTCTAAAGGGCTGTATATGTATCTTCCTTTTTTCTGCTTCCTTGTTGCCATCAGCACAAATGGTTTTCATCTTCTACTATTCAAATAAATACTCCTGATCACTCCTAAAGCTATGTAATACAAATATCAAGAATTCTTTAAAGCATCAACATCAGTTAAGATTGGTTTGGAAATAATGCTATACTAGTTTTATGCTCATTCCAGGCTTTTGGGCTTCAACCTATAAAACAGAATAGGATGAGACCTGAGTGAGGCTTTAAAATAATGTGAACGCTTAGTTTTTCTGTCACGTGTTGAACCAGACATAAAATTTCATTCCAATGCATAAAGTGATTACATTTAGAGAAGAAGATTCCTTTCATGAGAAACAAGCACAAACAGCAAAAGTAAAGAAGTGGAGAGCCTTAAAATAATGCATGCACATGTGCACATTCTAAGTAAAATACACAGTTTGGTGTCAATGTTTGCTTTCATTAGAAGTATGGATTGATTTTGGTGGATTTGTCTAGCTGTGATATGACACTTATGGTTCTTCAAGGCCCATCTGCTCATGCCTCTGGGGAAAAAAAACCTTTAGTCTTACTGTAAATGAGCTCTGGGATAGTCGGTTGGGCCCCTTCAGTCACTTAACATCTTCTATGCCAGAGTATTGCATGACTGCTGGATGAATGAGACAATTCTTTAAGAGCCACCACTTAGGTATACAAATCTACCTCTCAAAATGCTAAGAGCTGCTGGTGTCCAGAAATTTCCCTCTCTCTTTTTTATTTTATTTTATTTTTATTTTTTTTGAAATTTCCTCTCTTATCTCATCTGGAAGTAGCCTTATAAACACAGATTGGACAGTGACTGCTACAAGTCATACCTCTCTTAAGACCATGCCTTCCCCACAAGGCACTCTTAAACTTTGAACCAAAATAAACACTTTCTTCATTAAATTACTTCTTATCATGTATTTGGATATATATATACATATATATATATATATATATATATATATATATATATATATAGTTTCTGGCCAACATCAACAGACACATCATATAACAGAAGTTCTACCATCTTTAGCAGGGAACTGTATCATTTAAAAAATAATCTAGGGGTTGGGATTTAGCTCAGTGGTAGAGCGCTTGCCTAGCAAGCGCAAGGCCCTGGGTTCGGTCCCCAGCTCCGAAGAAAAGAAAAAAAAATCTAATTTATTCTGGGTAATGGTAGTGACTGAGAATATGAACTATTGGACTCTTGTCACTAGGGAACTAGATGGAATATACTAATGTGAGAACCACAGACCCACCAAGATTTAAGGTTTTGAGGGGCTCAGTTATAATCCATTGGTCTCAAACTGTGCCCAGAGCTGGGGCTGTCCCATGACCCTCCATGCCCAGATCCTACCCAGAGAGAACTGGTCTCCCAGGAGTGCTCTCACTACTAAATCCACAGGCCCACAAGTGGGACCCTAGTTTTGCTCTAGTGACTATCCAAAGAGGGACCCACCAGGAGCACATAAGGCACAGAAACCACAGAACAGCCTTGGTTAGGATCCTTCTGTTCTCCTTCTGCACCCAGAGCTGGGGCTTTACCACTTCCTCTGTGCCCAGACCTTGCTTGGAAAGAGCTGGTCTCCAAGAAGTGCTCTTACTTCGAAGATCACAGGATCACAGACCCACAGGAAGAACAAGCTCTAGTCAAAGACAACAAGACCAACTAACACCAGAGACATCAAGAAGGCAAGTGGCAAGTGCAAGAACCAAAGCAACAGAAACCAAGGCTCCTTGGCATCATCAGAACCCAGTTCTCCCACCACAGCAAGTACTGGATACACCAACCCACCAGAAACACAAGATTTGGATTTAAAATCACATCTCATAATGATGATAGAGGACTTCAAGAAGGACATAAATAACTCCCTTAAGGAAATACAGGCGAACTAGGGTCAAAAAGTAGAAGCCCTTAAAGAGGAAGCACAAAATCCCTTAAAGAATTATAGGAAAACACAACCAAACAGGTGAAGGAATTGAACAAAACCATCCAGGATCTAAAAATGGAAACAGAAACAATAAAGAAATCACAAAGTGAGACAACCTTAACCTAGGAGAGAGATCAGGAGTCACAGATGCAAACATCACTGACAGAATACCAGAGATAGAAGAGAGAATCTCAGGGGCAGAAGATACCATAAAAAACATTGACACAGTAGTTAAAGAAAATGCAAAATGCAAAAATCTCATAGCCTAAAACTTCCAGGAAATCCAGCACACAATGAGAAGACCAAACCTAACAATAATAGATCTAGAAGAGAGTGAAGATTCTCAACTTAAAGGGCAATAAGCCTCTTCAACAAAATTACAGAACAAAATTTCCCTAACCTAAAGAAAGAGATGCCCATGAACATACAAGAAGCCTACAGAACTTAAATAGATTGGACCAGAAAAGAAACCCTGTCACATAACCGTCAGAACATCAAATAGACAAAACAAAGAAAGAATATTAAAAGCAGTAAGGGGAAAAAGTTCAAGTAACATATAAAGGCAGACATCAGAATTACAGCAGACTTCTCACCAGAGTCTATGAAAGCTAGAAGATCCTGGGTAGATGTCATACAGACCCTAAGAGAACACAAATGCCAGCCCAGGCTACTATATCCAGCAAAACTCTCCATTATCATAGATGGAGAAACAAAGCTATTTCATGACAAAACCAAATTTATACACTATCTTTCCACAAATCCCACCATAAAAAGGATAACAGATGAAAAATTCCAACACAAGGAGGGAAACTAAGACCCTAGAAAAAGAAAAAAAGTAATCTTTCAACAAACCCAAAATAAGATAACAACAGAAACATAATTCTACCTCTAAGAACAAAAATAACAGGAAAAAACAATTACTATTCCTTTATATCTTTTAACATCAATGGATTCAATTCCCCAATAAAAAGACATAGACTAAGAGACTCAATAGATAAATAGGACCCAGCATTTTGCTGCATAGAGGAAAAGCACCTCTATGACAAAGACAGATACTACCTCAGAGTAAAAGGCTAGAAAACAATTTTCCAACCAAATGGTCACAAGAAAGAAGCTGGAGTATTCATTCTAATATCAAATAAAAATGACTTTCAAACAAAAGTTTTCAAAGAAGCTAAGGAAGGACACTTCATATCCATGAAAGGATAAATCTACCAAGATGAATGTTGTGGTATAATTAAGAAGGGGGGGATGGGCTTCCTTTACCCTGCACTAGATCTGGCAACACAGTGCCCCATGACATCTGTTTGATATTTTCATCTCAGTCAGCAAAGTGTCTCACCCACTTAGCTCCATCCCATATCAAACTGCTGATGGCTACTCTCTGAGCCTGGCAACAATCTTTCTACCCATGTAGTTCTCAAGGCAGGTTGCCACCATGCCAGACACACGCATCTCAATTCCACAGCAGTCCTACTGTTCTGCCACCACACACTCTTTTGAACTCAATTAAATCGTCACATGAAAGAACACACAACACAATAACCTCTGATCCAATTGATAAGATATAATTTGCTCACATAGACATACAAAGTTCTGTACATATCCACCCCTTAAGAATATTCATAACAACCTGTAAATATGCAGAGAGGAATCATAACATCTGCCTGCATGTTCTCTCAGCTGCTTCTCTCCCAGTCTCTTCCTCCTCTAAAACTTTTCTCCTGCCCCTTCTTATCTCTCGCCCAGTGACAAGTCTCGTTCTCTCTTGTGCCTGCCTTCACCTGCATAATGACATCATCCTAAAGATGAACCCTCAGTTCTGAGCATCTACGCTTCAAATGCAATGACACTCACATTAATAAAAGAAATTTTAATAAAGCTCAAAGCATAAGTTGCACCACACCCAATAATAGTGGGAGATTTCAACAACCCACTCTCATCAATGGACAGATCATGGAAAGAGAAACTCAATAGAGACACATTGAAAAATACAGAAGTTGTGAACCAAATGGATTTACCAGATGTCTATAGATCATTTCATCCTAAATAAAAGCACCTCATGGTATCTTCTCCAAAACTCCATATAATTGGTCACAAAACAGGGCTCAACAGACAGACACCAGAAGATTGAAATAATCCTGTGCATCCTACCAGATCACCATGAATTAAAGCTGGTCTTCAATAACAACAAAAACAACAGAAAGCACATATACACATGGAAGTTGAACAATGCTCTACGCAGTAATAGCATGGTCAAGGAAGAAATAAAGAGATTAAAGACTTTTGAGAATTTAATGAAAATGAAGGTACAACCTACCCAAACTGAAGGTACACAATGAAAACAGTGCTAACAGGCAAACTATAGCAGAGTGCCTCCAAAAAGGAACTGGAAAGAACATATAATAACAAGTTAACATTATACTTGAAAACTCTAGAACAAAAAGAAGCAAATATATCCAAGAGGAGTAGACTGCAGGAAACAATCAAACTGAGAGCTGAAATAAACCAAATAGAAAGAAAAAGAACTATACATAGAATCACCAAAACCAGGAGCTGGGTCTTTGATAAAATCAACATGGCAGATAAACCCTTATCTAGAGTAGTCAGAGGGCACAGAGACAGAATCCAAATTAACAAAATCAGGAATCAAAAAGGAGATATGAGAACAGAAACTGAGGAGATTCAGAAAAATTTCAGGTACTACTACAAAAACCTATATTTAACAAAACTGGAAAATCTGGATGAAATAGACAATTTTCTAGACAGATAGCAGGTACCAAAGTTAAATCAGGATCAGGTAAACCATGTAACAGTCTCATAACCCCTGAAGAAATAGAAGCAATCATTAAAAGTCTCCCAACCAAAAAAAAGTCCAGGATCAGAAGGGTTTAGTCTAGAATTCTATCAGACCTTCAAATACCTTCAATACCAATACTCTTCAAACTATTCCACAAAATAGAAACAGAAGGAATTCTACCTAATTCATTCTTTGGAGCCACAATTATGCTTGTACCTAAACCACACAAAGACCCTACAAAGAAAGAGAACTTCAGACCAATTTCCCCTATGACGAACAATGCAAAAATATTCAATAAAATTCTTGCAAACTGAATCCAAGAATACCTCAAAACAATCATCCATCATGATCAAGTAGGCTTCATCCCAGCCATGCAGGGATGATTCAATGTACAGAAATCTATCAATGTAATCCACTATATAAACAAACTCAAAGAAAAATCCATGTGATCATCTCATTAGATGCTGAGAAAGCATTTGACATAATTCAACACCCCTTCATGATAAAAGTCTTGGAAAGATGAGGAATCAAGGCCCATACCCAAACATAGTAAATGAAATATACAGCAAACCAGTAGCCAACATCAGACTAAATGGAGAGAAACTTGAAACAAACCCACTAAAATCAGGGAATAGAGAAAGCTGCCCACTTTTTCCCTTTGTATTCAATATAGTACATGAATTCCTCACCAGAGCAATTAGACAACAAAAAGATGTCAAAGGGATACAAATTGGAAAGGAAGAAGTCAAAATATCACTATTTGCAGGTGATATTATAGTATACTTAAGTTACCCCCAAAAATTTTACTAGAGAATTCCTAAACCTGATAAACAACTTCAGCAAAGTGGCAAGATATAAAATTAACTCAAACAAATTAGTAACCTTCTTCTACTCAAAGAATAAACAGGCTGAGAAAGAAATAAGGAAAATGATACCCTTCACAACAGTCACAAATAATATAAAATAACTTGTTGTGACTCTAACCAAGCAAGTGAAATATCTGTATGACAAGAACGTAAAGTCTGTGAAGAATGAAATTGAAGCTCTCAGAAGATGGAAAGATCTTCCATGCTCATGGATTGGCAGGATTAATATAGTAAAAATGGTCATCTTGCCTAAAGCAATCTACAGATTCATTATAATATCCATCAAAATTCCAAGTCAATTCTCCATAGAGTTAGAAAGAGCAATTTGCAAATTCATTTGGAAAAACAACAACAACAACAACAAAAAAGGATAGGAAAAGCTATCTTCAACAAGAACTTCTGGGGGAATCACCATCTCTGACCTCAACCTGTATTATAAAGCAATCATGATAAAACTGCATGGTATTGATACAGAAACAGGAAGGTAGATCAATGGAATAAAACTGAAGACCCAGAAGTTAACGCACACTTTTATGGTTACTTGATCTTTGACAAAGGAGCTAAAACCATCCTATGGAAAAAAAGAGAGCATTTTCAACAAATGGTGCTAGTTCACCATTTGACTATAAGTCAGCATATAGAAGAATTTAAATCAATCCATTCTTATTTCCTTGTACAAAGCTCAAGTCCATGTGGAGCAAAGACTTCCACATAAAACCAGACACACTGAAACTAACAGAAGAGAAACTGGGGAAGAGCCTCCAACCCATAGGCACAGGGGAAAATTTCCTGAACAAAACACCAATGGCTTATGCTTTAAGATCAATAATAGACAAATGCAATAGATCAAAAATTTACAAAACTTCTGTAAGGTCAAGGACACTATCAGCAGGACAAAACAGCAACCAACAGATTAGGTAAAGATAGAGGGATAATATTAAAGAACTTAAGAAGTTAGATTCCAGATATAATCCTATTAAAAATGGGGTGCAGAGCAAAACAAGAATTCAAACTGAGGAATATTGAATGGCTGAGAAGCACCTAAAGAAATGTTCAACATCCTTAGTCATCAGGGACATGCAAATCAAAACAACCCTGAGATTTCACCTCACACCAGTCAGAATGGCTAAGGTCAAAAACTCAGGTGACAGCAGATGCTGGTAAGGATGTGGAGAAAGAGGAACACTCCTCCATTGTTGGTGAGATTGCAAACTGGCACAACTAGTGTGGAAACCAGTCTGGTGGTCTTCAGAAAATTGGGCTTCATGCTACCTGATGACCGAGCTATATCACTCCTGGGCATATACCCAAATGATATTCCAACATATAGCAAAGTCATATGCTCCACTATGTTCATAGCAGCCTTATTTATAGTCAGAAGTTGGGGAGAACCCAGATGTTCTTAAAAAGAGGAATGGATACAGAAAATGTGGTATATTTATCCTTTAGAATACTACTCAGCTATTAAAAACAATGACTTCATGAAATTCTTAGGTTGGAGTTGGGTGAGAATGGGATCATCCTCATAGAAGCAGGGGTAGAGGGTATGGTTATGGGAGGAGGGGAAAGGGGATAATGTAAATACCTAAAATATCCAAGAAAAATAAAATTAAAAAAAATTGAAAAAATAAGCATCATTCTTAAAGAAATGAAAAAAAAAAAACACCCACAACTTCATGGCATTCTTAAGACAAATGAATGGAACCAGAAAATATCATCCTGAGTGAGGTAACCCAGTCACAAAAGAATACACATGGTATGCACTCATGTCTAAGTGGATATTATTCCAAAAGCTTAGAATACACAAGATACAATTCAAGAATTAGGAAGGCCAAAATTTGGATGCATCAGTCCGTCTTAGAAGGGGAAACAAAATACTCAAAGGAGAAAATGCAGGGACAAAGGATTCAGCAGAGACTGAAGCAAAGCCCATCTAGAGACTGCCCCACCTGGGGATCCATCCCAAATGCTGCTGCCAAACCTAGTCACTATTGCTGATGACAAGAACCACTTGTTGACAGGAGCCTTATGTAGATTTCTTCTGAGAGGCTCTGCCAGAGCTTTACTGATACAGATTAAGATGCTTGCAACTAAACATCAGATGAGCACGGAGACTCTAGTGACAGAGTTAGAGAGAGGACTGAAGGAGCTTAAGGAGTTTGCAACCCCATAGAAAAAACAACAATATCAACCAACCAGACTATCCCAGAACTCCCAAGGAACAAACCATCAATCAAAGAGTATCCATGGTGGGACCCATGGCTCCAGCCTCATATGTAGCAGATGGCATTGTCTGGCATCAATAGGATGAGAAGCCCTTGGTCCTGGGCATTGTAGTGATTTGGGGGTGGATGGGTGGAAGGGGAAGCATCCTCATAGAAGCAGGGTGGGGGCAATGGGAAATGGGGGAACTGGGAACTGGGATAACATTTGAAATGTAAATATATAAACTATCCAATAAAAAAAAAGAAGCTTCAGCATATAATGTTTGTGGTGGTGGTGTAATGACAGACTAGAAGAGTGAGCACAAAGAATAAACTAATTTGTGCCCCATGTTAATGTCCATTATAGAAAAGACATGATTGTTATAGGTGGACTGAGTAACTCAGCAAAGGAAAGTCAAATTCTTTCCTCCTTAATCTAGCACTTGTTTAACAGGCTCATGGAATGGAAGCTATTTCTCACTATTCTGAGATTTAAAATTTGTATATTGTAAATGTACAAAATGTAAAAGTTTTTTGTCAGAATATTATTCTCCAGTATAATAGCATTTATAGACAAGAACTTTGGGACTTTCAATCTACCCACTTATGAATCAAGCTCAGTGTTTGCTTTTTCCATCAATTCATCAGAGGCAGCCACAGATTTGAGTCATTGTGGAGTTAAATTAGTTTATGAAGGTTTTCATGATGGTAACCTTATTAGAATTTTTCTTTCTTCACATGCCTGCAGTAGGAAAAGTGATAGAAGATGTCAGACATCTGATTTCTTATGGGGAAACCTTCATTGGGTACTAAATTGTCTAGACCTTAATCTTGGTCTTTTTAGTTGTCAAAACTGTAAGAAAATAAACCCTTCTGGAGCTGAATGAATACTTCAGAAACAGATTGACTATATGCTTAGCATTTGATACCTTAGCATATGGTAGAGTAACTTGTCAGTCAATAGGAAAAGACCAGGATATTCAATACATGTTTGGCTTATGGCTTCCCACTTGGAAAAATGCGATTAGTTTCTGATATTATACCATATAAACAAACTCAAATTATTAGAATATATAGGAAAGCATTTCCATTGCTATGTTGAGAGTATCTGAACAGGAAATAAGTGGTCAATTATAAGTATTACCTGAAGAGTTTAATGCCTGGAAAACTTGTCAACTCACTGGTGTTAATAAGAATAACCAACTAGAGGAGGGAAAAGAGGGGATCAGGATCAGGTATGGGGGAGTCAGGAGAGAAACGCAGAGGTCTAGGAAAATGAATAGAAGTATGCAGCAGTGTGGAGTGGATAAAAGGGGGAACCACTGGAAAGTTCTAAAAACCAGCGATGCAAGAGCCTCCCAGGATCACGTGGGGATGACATTAGCCAAAATGCCCAACAGGGAAGAAATAGAACTTGAAGAGACCGTCTGCAGGAAACAGACCTGGCCCCCAGTTGAGGTTTAGGGCCAGCCTCCCATTTCAAATATCTTAACCCAGATTTGTCCCTCTATAAAGAAAATGTAGGGACAGAAAAAGGGAGCAGAGACTAAGGAAAGGCCCTCCAGAGACTGCCCTACCCTAGGATCCATCCCATGTGTAGACACCAACCCCTGACACTATTGCTGACGTCAAGATGTGCATGTAGACAGGAACCTGGCACGGCTGTCCTCCGAGAGGCTCTGTCAGCACCTAAGACAGATACAGATATTCAGAGCCAACCATTGGACTGACCCTGTGGACTCCAGTGGAGGAATTAGGGGAAGGACTGAAGGAACTGAAGGGGGTTTGAACTCCATAGGAGGAACAACAGTATCAACTAACCAGTCTACTCAGAGCTTTCAGGGACTGAATCACCAACCAAAGAACATACATGGGCAGGTCTGTGGCTCCCGCTACATATGTAGCAGAGGACTGCCTTATCTGTTCTCAGGGAGGGGATGCTTGGTCCTGTGGAGGACTGATGCCCTAGAGAAGGGGTATGCTAGAGGGGTGAGGTTGGAGTGGGTGGGTGGGTAGGGAAGGAACACTCTTAGAGGCAAAGGGGAGGTGGGATGGGGTAGGAGGTCCAACAAGGGGAACCAGGAATGGGGACAATATTTAAAATGTAAATAAATAATTAATAAAAGTAATTTACTGGAAAACTAGATAAGCTATAATCTCTGAATGAAGAGACATGATGTGCAGTCAGAAGACATCCTGCGAGCAACAGTCCCTAAGAAACAATTCAGGCTCCACAGAGAAGCCCACTTTGTGAAAAACCAAGAACCTGATGGACTCAAGCTGCACTGTGATTCAGATGATGGAGAATTGTCTCCTTCCAATGAGTAGCATTACTGATTCATGAAGGAGCCCTAGCTCTATGTCCAAAATAATGGACATGAGGTTTGCTATTGTGTGTGGAGTGGGACTCTTCTTCCTATTAATCCTGTTTCTGAAGGAATACACAGGGTTACCACCACCTGGGAGCAAAAAGAACTGCCCAAATGTGAGGAAAGCTTTGGTTGACAATGGTATGCAGTCTTGTTCATGACAGTTACTCTTACATTCCCTAGAAAGACAAAGGCAGGTGTAGCAAAAAAAATTGGCATTAAACCACAAATATAAGAAAGAATACGTTTTGTCTTAATCTCAAGTATGGGATATGGGGCTGTTTCACACTGTCCACAGCTGCTGATTATGATTTGCCTCATGCTTGAGCAGGGGCATGATTCTGCCGGCAGCAGATAGTTTCTGTGTTTGTGTGAGGTTTGGATTTCTGGGTACTTTTCAGAGGTTTTATAAATGCTAGGTCCTTAAGCGGCCGGGTGGGTTGTTGATTTTTGTTGGTTGTTTGCTATCAGTTGCTGGTGTTTTTGGCTTGGTAAGTAGTTATGTACAAAGAAGAAATTGGATATGCTGATGGTCATAGATCAAACATGCCCCAAAGGAACTCTTCCCCTGTAATCAACAGGAAATAGTCTAAGAATAGTGTTTCCCTTTCCTGTCTATCCTTTCTTCTCTCCTATCTAGTGTTCAGGTGGAAGAAAGGGGATGGAGAAGTATGGAAGTAAGAAAAACCTACGAAGTAGCTAAAGTCTAGCTACAGACAGGTGAGTGGAAATCTCCAGAAAGAGCAGCAGCACATCAATATGCAGGCAAGATAGAAGTGAGTGGCCTGAGTTGTCTGCCTGAAGCTGTCAGACCATCTGTACAGGGTGGCAGAGAGGCCATTAAGGATGACTAGGGCTCTATGGACAGACTGCATTTCTGAGTTGGTGGGGACACAGAACAAGCTCTGAGAAAGGTCATCTATCCTCAGCTCAGGCACTTGCTTTTGTTTGTGTCAAGCTGATGTGAAGTAGGTGATGAGACCAAGGGTCTCAGATTAGGGATTGATTCTCCTCTGATCCGAGGAAGCAGATGTCACCTGACAGCCCAGAGGCAGCTGCAGAGCTCAGCCCTGGGTAGGAACTTGTCTGAGGAACACTGATTGAGGACATCCATGGTAAGTGTGGAATAGACAGCCCTTTCTACTGTTTTCCCAACAAGACCAAAAGCAAATGTGTTTATCCAGTATGAATGCGTTAAGGATGGATGAGAGAGAGCTCTCTGGAAAATGTGGATTTCATGTTATCTGTGAGCACAGAGAGCAGGCAGCTTGCCTAAAGAAGAAGGGACCCCAGCTCATTTGTGCTGTTTCTAACTGGAAGGTGGTGAAGAAGGGGCAGAGCAACACAAGGAAAAAGACTGCTATGGTAAAAGGTTGTAGAAACTGCTAAAAGAGTGTGCATGATACCCAGAGTGCATCAGGACCTATGGAAAGCCCCACCCAGCATCCTTTACTGGACTCCTCTCCCTGCCCCTTTTAGAACTCTGAGGAGAAACTGAATCAGCATTCCCTCCCTCAGCTGTTGGCTTACCTCAAGGTCTTAGAGGTTCTTATACAGCAAAAATTTAACCAACTTTTCTGGGGCCTATCCTCTGTGTTCTCTGAGTCAGTTGTGTCTATTGCCTAGGTCTCCAGGAACTCTTCCTTGGGAGGCTATAAAACAGTGAGTTTTAGATGCAAGTGGCCTTATACAAGCTCTATCCCTGGATAAAGGGCCATCACAGCTTTTCCAGGACCAGTCATTGCTCCACCAACTTGTGACACCAAGATTGGTAGGTATGACAAAGGTCCAGGAACTGGAAAACCTCCCAAACTCTATACCAAACCAAACACATTCTTGAGTCCAGAGGAGGGCCTGTGAACTCTTATGTCCACTGAAATAGGGATACTGGTGTATCTTCCGACTGAAAACAAGTCCTGGCAACATGGACTGAACTGGAAAGACATTACAGGCTGTAATGTCCAAAAATGTCAACCAGCCATTAGCCAGCCCACCGACAACTTTTCCAGGGGCACCCTGCCCATTGGGTCAGCCTCCATCATGCCTGAATATTGTCAGATGATCCAGTACCATGAGGGCCACAGAATGAAGACGAGGCAACTAATATGGTAGAACAATAAGGAACCCCCTTCAGATTCCTCCCATCTAGGGAACTGACACATCTTCAGGAACATTTCCAAGTAAGCAGTGATGGTTATCGCAAGAACAGAGCTGAATTCTCCCACCCTGCCCACCCTCCATCCTCAACTCTAAAAACTGCAAGTGGAGCCAGGTGGTGGGGTCTATGCCCACAGGGGTGCCCTTAAAGAAGGCACCAAAGTGTGATATACCTAATACCACCAAGAATGGCCTCAGTGTTGGGGCCAAAGACCTGCTTTGCACTTCAAATAGCACTCCTGGGAAGAGGCTGGAACCCAGGAACCCTACACTGAAGACAAGCTGTCCTCTATGAGCACCACTGAGGACCTTTCCTTCCTTGCTTTCAAATGAAGCTGGAATCAAGCATCATGCAGCTCACTGTGAAACACAGAGGGAGACTACCCTGTGTTTCCAAGACTGAATACTATTCCAAAGCTACCACAATCCTAGAACAATTGCATCACCAAGATCCAGGAGGGACATAGATAAAAACTGTGTCATCTACCAGTCTACAAAGTCCTCTGTTTGAACACTCAACTCGAGAGGTTCAGGAAACCCAAAGAGCCCCTCCACCTGCTGCCATCTATCCAGATTGACAGCAGAGATACCTCAGTGTTCAGCCCAGTGCTTTCTGCTTCCAGGCAAATTTCCAGCAGAGCAGGACTATCCGAGGAACTAGGAGAGGCATCCTGCAACCAAATACCAGCCTAGGACCAGGAAAATGATAGGCTCTTCCTAAAAGCTCCTTGAAGAACATCACAAGGAATGCTGTACAATATGGTAACCTCAGCACATAATACAAGGGGCAGGGTGGTTCTTTGAAGAATGAAAGGCTCTCACCAGTTACTAAGCAGACATAGGAGGTGGTACATAGAGAAAACCTCATCTACAATACAGCAGTTGAACTATAATCCCTCATAAAAGTTCTCGTCCTAAATATGGTGAACAATATAGGTTGCCCATTAAAGGTAGAAGACTGTAAAGTGGAATCACTGACATTCCAGCTGGGGGGATCTTCCCACTCTTCTGAGGGTCTCTGTGACTCAAACCTTAGCTCACCAGCAAGAAGAATGAGCTGTGGCCTTGCGAGCCCCAAGGAGCACAACCATCCATTCCCATACAGGGGAATTGGGTTCAAGCAGCAGTCAGGTCTTGCTGATCAGAGAGCCTGTGACCCAGGTCAAATTACAAGAAGGAGTGGAATGGGCTACTGTCCACAGAAGCCCCCAAGGGCAAAACCTTTCATTTAGAAACAAAGAAATTGGAAACAAACAGCAACCAGGCATTGTAAGTAGCACCTTAATCCACTTCAAAGTTCAAAGGAAGGAATGAGATGTGGTCACCTTAAGAGTTCCAAAGAGAACCAGCCGGTCAAGAACAGGGGAACTGGAGGCCAGGAATAGTCTGGTGTTGCAGCTCAGGGAACCTCTGACTCCAGCTAGACCTTACCAGCAGAGGCCACAGAGCAGGTGCCTCAGGCCATCTTTGCCTTCCCAAACAACCAGAAATCCTTCCAGAAGATGTCCCATCTGCCTAGTCATTGTTTTCCCCTATGCTTTCCTGGTAATAAATGTTGGCTTTTTCCTTTATAATATAAATAAATGAATAAGTAAATAAATAACAAATTACAATAAATACTGACAAGAAAAGAAAAAGAATAACCAACTAGTAAAGACAAAAGAATTATGTGGTTAGCAAGCAGCTAACTGTTGTTATAACCCCTAAACTTGAAGATGAAAAAGGAGGGAGGGAGAGGACACCAGAACCACCAGACTGGAGTCATTCATAAAATTATTCAATGGGAACAATGAGCTTAGGTAACTGAACATCATGAGAATGTTTATTCTAAATAACACCAAAAAGAGCATGACTCTTAAAGGAAATAACTGATAAATTTGACAATAAAATGCAAAATTGGCTTGACAATCTATTTTAAAAGACAAACATAAAATATGTAAAAGATCTTTGCAAGACACCCACCAAAATTCATACCTAGAATATAAAAGTACATGTATATGTGTGTATGTATGTGTATATGTATATGTGTGTATGTGTACATACACACACACACACACACACACACACAGAGAGAGAGAGAGAGAGAGAGAGAGAGAGAGAGAGAGAAAGAGAGAGGCATCACCTTACTTGCTGACAATCATTTAAAGAGAAGAATTTTCATAAACTGCTATGGTAATGTGAATGGTGCAATCATTGTAGGGAGAAGAATTTTGCAAAAATCAAGGGAGTCTAAAATTGTCCATAATGTATGATGTAGCAATTTCTGCTCTAAAAATATTGTCCAGAGAAATTTTTACAAATGTGCTCCAGGAA
The DNA here is from genome assembly GCF_011064425.1 of Rattus rattus. Classification (NCBI taxonomy): domain Eukaryota; kingdom Metazoa; phylum Chordata; class Mammalia; order Rodentia; family Muridae; genus Rattus; species Rattus rattus. Next base: position 149,646,648 of record NC_046154.1, on the reverse strand, counting down.
GTCGTATTTTAAGACTAGTCATTTTAGTGTTTTTTTTTTAAATATAAGAAACACTAAAATGAACTAAATTTTATCTAGAAGGAACACAAAAGTTGTGGTTTAATCATTCCATAAAAATTATTTAGTAGTTATAATTCAGGAATTTTTGACACTGGACAAAACAAAATGTTCATCTTAATGGAAAAGAAAGCTCAAAGAGAGCTTCAGGATAATGGGGTAGTTCTTAAAACAAATAACCAGACTTGTTCATATTGTCTTTGTTCTTTACTGTTCTAACGATACCTTAGAGTGGGTGATTCAAGAACAGCGCACTATCCACAGTTCTGGGACATTCAGGAATATGACATAAGCCTATGGTGAACACTTTCAAGTTTCATCATAGCATCATATAGAAAACACAGGGGGAGAAAGAGGGCGGAGGAAAGTCTTATTGCCACTAAAAAGCCTTACTTCTTAGTATCATGTTAATAATTTAATTTCAACATGAGCAACACAAGATTTTTATAATACAGTTTTGATAATCACATATATATGATTGATTTGAAGGTTGTGTATCAGTTTTATAAGAATTTGTCTTGAGTAGATTTGGGAAGAGAGAACTTTAAAAGACTTCAAGGCTGCCATTTGGTATTGGATACCTATTGATGTGCTCTTCCCTGGATAAGACTATTTCTCCTCATCACATCATTTCCTGCAGTTCTTTGTTCAGGGCTGGGGCATCTTGGGATTTCCTCCTCTACTTCAGCATGTCTACTGCTGCTGTCCAAGTCACGTTTAGACAATAAAATGCAAATGTCTCTGACATTTCTAGGAGATATTTTCGTAGCAAATTCTTCATTCTCTGGGTCTCACAATATTAAATTTCAACCCTAAAAACAAGCATACAGGTAGTATTAAGTAGACTGAAAGGGTTGTATTTACATATTTAGGATATAAATGTATGTGCATGTGTGCATATAACAACAATTAATGAAAGGACAAGCCATGAATTTGAAAAGGAATAAGCAAAGGTATATGGGAGGATTTTGGAAAGGAAGGGAAGGAAAAATGATTTAATCTTATTATTATAATGTCATAATATAAATAAACAAAGTTTAAATGACTCTAGTTTTATTTGTAATATGCAAATATGTATAAAAATGGTTGAAGGTCCTAGTGATGGCTCATCCTCTAAGAGCATGCACCACTCCTGAAGAAGACACAATAAGTTCTCAGCATTAATGTCAAGTGGCTCATAACTTCCTCCCTCCAGTTACGGGGATGTGCCATAGTTGGTTGCCTCCCCTGGCACCTGTACTCACATACACATAACCACGTGAAGAGACGTGTAGACACACTAAGGCAAGCATATACACAAACACATACCCACACTAAGATGCTAATACACATTCCCAAACCTACACTAAGACAAACATGTACTCATTCACATAACCATACTAAGATATACAAATACATACCTACACTAAGACACTCATACACATACATTCACACACACACACCCACACTAATGCACACATGCATACTCATGCATGTACACATACCCACAAACATATACCCACACTTAGACACAATACATACTCATACACACACATACTAAGACACATATACTTACCCAACCTGAGACACTCATACATATACACACATTAAGAAACACATGCACATATACACACCCATACTGATAGACACACACACACACACACACACACACACAAACATGTTCATGCTAATACATAAATACACATACATACACATACACACACTAAGATACACATACATACAAACACAATTTTAAAACAACTTAAAGCAACCACTTGAAGAAAGTATGCTAAATATTAAAGGCTGTACTGGGTTGCCTCATTCAGCCTTAATATGAAGGGAGGTGCCTAGGCTTATTACAGTCTGCAATGTCACTTTTGGTTGATATCCCTGGGAGATCTGCCCTTTCCTTGGAGGAAATGGAGGATGAGTGGACTGGGGGAGACAGGAAGTGGAGTGGGACCAGGAGGAGAGGAAGGATGGGAAACTCCAGTCTGGATGCATTGTGTGAAAGACTAAATAAATGACTTTATAAACATTAAAGGCTGTACATACCATGGGAAAGTGGCCCAACTTTGAGCGAGTATCTTAAGCCTCAGTTTAACATTAACTTAGAAATATATTTTAGGATCTTAGATGAATGGTCTCAGTGGAATAGTAAATTTATATTTTCAATATGATTTATAAACTGCATAATGATAATGTTAGGATTTAACTTTTTTTTTTCATTTCTTGACTAAGTAGGCGGCTGTAAGATATCCAAGTGGTGATGAAGAAAGAAGGGTTGAGCTAAATCCCCCCAAATAAACAAGCCAAAAATTTGTAGTGAGTTTTTTTTTTATGACACAGTTCAAATCCACCTGTGATCCTGAACACTACACAGACAGCTATTTAGAAAGTTAGAAAACACTGAAGTCTTAGGTAAGCAGATATCAGGTCTCTAATGTAATATACAGAAAGACACACACAGACACATGTAAATATACATGTATACATACATATAAACACATGCATCATACATACATATATAGTCATTCAATTTACTATATTGCTTCAGATATTCTATTCTCAATATTAAAAAATCTACAAAAATAATTTAAGACAAGCATATTGGATAAAAAGTTCTTTCCCCAGTAGCTGGAACCAATTAATTCAAAGGAATTCAGTAAAATATGTAGCTCATTAGGAACTGGCAGGGGTATGGGGAGCGGTAAGGTAGGTCATAGAACGTGGGTTGCACTGTGGCTGTACACAAGGAGGTGTGAAGGCCTGGGAGGTGCTGACCACACACCTCCAGCTACCAGCAGTATGCACTGATTTCCTACTGTTACTCCATTATAGTTCTGCGTGGATTATCCTGTGGGTGGACTCTCTCTACTCTGGATCTTGCAGAGTTTACATTAGGATACAGATAGGCATGGGTTCTCATCTGGAGGCTCTGAGGAATTCGTTTCCCATATTACTCAGCTCCTTGGCCATCACTTGTCTGCCTTTGTAGGGCCGATGTTTGTCCTTGCTTTACTGCCTCAATGGCTGTCAGTGGATCTCCTCAATTCTCAAAGTCCATTCCTGCAATATCGTTATTGGGTTTGTATCAGGGCTATGCTTCACACAGGACTCAGCAAATAGTTATGACGCAATAATAAAGCAGGCCCATGTGAAGAAATTCAGTAAAATATGTAGCTCATTAGGGATTGGCAGGGGTATGGGGAGCGGTAAGGTAGGTTATAGAACGTGGGTTGCACTGTGGCTGTACACAGGAGGTGCACATTCCTTTAGCAGTGGCTTTGTCTTGACGACTCTGAGAGCTTTGTGAAGACTTCCTCCCTTAGACTCCTCAGTACTGTTTGGTGCATCAACCAATCTTTCATCCTGCTGCTTCTCTCTGGTCAGCCTTGCATCAGAGAAATATCCCCCAAAACAATCTAAAAGTGGACTTTCTATCAGCCAAAGGAAGTGCACATTGATTCTGACTCAGCTGCTACCCAAATCAAGTGGAAAGTACAGAATACCCATATTTAAGTACTTAACACACTGTTTCTTGCTGGGAATAGGAATCAAAATATATATTATGTATGTATGTGTGTATGTTTGTATGTATGTATATATGTATATATACATATATACTTATAAATATATATTATACATACCTATAAATGTATATTTATATTATACAATAAAATATGCTATTTACATATATGTATATGAGTGTGTGAGTATGTGTAGCACATATATGTACACAAATATACTTACGAGTTATTAAAAAAAATGTCTTCAAGGACCTTGACAACAATCATTTTCTGCTAAGTCATACTGAGCTCTTTCAAAGGGATGCCAAGTATGTGAGACTTGACAAGAGTGACAGTCTCAGTTTGGTAGCTTACAAAGAACTTTTTAAAAATCCCTGATAGGCAGACATGTACATATTCTGGTGTTAGAGCAGACATAGTTGTGGGAAGGCTAGAAGTCTCATTGCTAGAATCACAGAAATGTTTGAATGCCAAGCCCAGGCAGACCTGTGAGAAGAAAGTTGGGAGATCTCAAAGATGCAGACAGCAATGTTTCTGGTGATGAGACTGGGGATGCCGAGCTCTTGACCTCCTGCACTTTCACATTCTGAGCTCGGTGTGTTCTCACAGTAATTTTATTTCCCAATTTTGCCATGCTTTTCTAGAAAACTGAGTATAACATTTAATGCTTACTAAAAGTTCGTGGGAGATTCACTACCAAGAGGTCTCTGTGTGGCAAGAGGTGTCCTGAAAGACCCCAGCTTCAGGCACGTTAGCAGAAACTACCAGGGTCATGGTGCTGATAAGCTGAAAAGAGACACATTTGAACAGTTCAACACACAAGTGAAGAACATTGACAAGTGTGGTAAGCGATCCCGAGGAAGAAGGAATAAAGATAAAACACAGGTCACATAGTAGAAATGACTCTGATAGCCTCCAGGAAAGGCTTCTTTATGGAGGTGAGAACAAATGATAACGGACATTTTTGTCATGCTGAAAATTGAGAAAGACACTTCCAGGCTAAAGAGAGAAATGTACTGCATGAAGGCTAATCTCTGTTGTCAGCTTGACATGCCTGGGCAGAGGCTCAGTGAAGAATCACCTTGATCAGATCAGCCATGGCATGTCTATGGGGGCATTTCTTGAATGCTATTTTATGTAAGAAAGCTCAGCCCACAGTGAGCAAAGCCATCCTGGGTCAGATAGGCCAGGGCTGTATAGGAACAGTAGCTGGCTGTGAGCCTCAAGCAAGCAAGGCAGTGCACAGCATTGTTCCTTAATTTCATCTTGGTTTCTCTTAATGGTGGACTATATGTAATCTTTCTCTTAATGGTGGACTATATGTAATCTTTCTCTTGATGGTGGACTGTATCTAATCTTTCTCTAGATGGTAGACTGTATCTAATCTTTCTCTTGATGGTAGACTGTATATAATCTTTCTCTTGATGGTGGACTGTATCTAATCTTTCTCTTGATGGTAGACTATATCTAATCTTTCTCCTGATGGTAGACTGTATCTAATCTTTCTCTTGATGGTAGACTGTATCTAATCTTTCCCTTGATGGTGGACTGTATATAATCTTAAAGCCAAATGAGCTGGAGCTTCTTTTGGTGGAGTGACTTATCACATCATGTGACCAGAACATACTATGTGTACTGAGATGTCAAAAATCTGGTATTTGGAGAAACTATGAAGACTAGAGGCACTGGAACCTCAGAGCAGTCCAGGAAACTCCCAATATCCTTCTTTCTGTCCACAGGATCAGCAGAACATTTCTAGCTTGCAAGTGGCATTCCCTCCCAGGTGTTTCTCTTCATCAATCCTTGTGTAGACAGCCTGCCCTGTGTCTGCTTTGTGGGTGATCTAGATGAACATCGATGGTCTCAAGGCTTTGCATAGTGAGGTTATCAGTGGTCTTAAGGCTATGGCATTTGAGGAAAGAAGCACTAAGGTAGAGGGAGTGAGTCCAGAGAAAAGCTGGATGAGAACCTTCCAGTAGAGTTAATGCCCTCACTTTCCTGCTGTGCTTAGTGAGAGCAGGAATGTTAGTGTGGCTGGCTGGACAGTGGCAAAGAGAGGCAAGGAGGAAGGAATGGGCCTTCAATAAAAAGGTGGAAAACAGCTGCAATATTTGAAGTAGAATGGTATGATTGAGGTTTGGTTTTAAAAAGCTCCTTCCTGCTGCTGTTTTGTAATTAGATTGTTAGGAAGCAAAAGATGACAACAAAAATAGCAGTCAGGAGACTATCACAAGATCCAGGTCAAAGATGCTGGACTTGGCCTACGGTCAACGGGCTGAAATATGAGCTCTCAATGCATTTTCAAGAGGAGGGGCAGCGGATTTCTTGAAGAATGGGGTGTGGGACATGAGAGATGAAATGACAGCAAGAAAGAAGTAAGCAGTGCAGGCAGCTCAGGAGATGGGGGTTTTGGGGCGTGGTAAGCCTGAGCCACTGGTTCAACTGTGCAAGGAGAGGTCACACGGCAGTTGGATGTATCATTCTGCTGTCCAGCAAGGTCCAAGCTGGATTTGTAAATCCGGGAGCTGTCAGTAATAAGATGGAATTCAAAGGCATGGGACTGGATGAGCTCATCAGGGAGAGGCTGGATAGTAGAAATGTTCACTTAATAAAATCATATATATGCCAATGAGTTCTTGTCACTCACTACTGTCTGTATTCAAAAGTACCAGAATGGCAGTATGCTTTTTCCCCTTCATTGAGTTCTGACATGCAATGCACAAAAGTGTTCATTTAGGAACTTTGCCTAATTTGTTTGTATAATTATGTATAACCTATAACGTCTACAATAATTTAATTTATATATGTTTAATATAATTTTGATAACAATTACATAAAACTTACACTTTTGGTTAATAAAATTAAGAACCATGACTGTAAATAAACAAAAACTCAATGTTTCATATGTTACTGTTCTATTTGCAGAAATGAAGGTTTTTGGAGCCTAAAGTGCATACATTGAGAGATGTGCTCTATAAACTCAGGCAACTCAAAGACGTGGGCCATGTCCAGGCTCGGCCAGGCTGAGTGTGTATGTTGGTAAGATTTTGACAATTTATGTAAGCTTGTATTACTTGGAAGGAGGAACTCAAATTGAGAAAAAGCCTGCATCATTTTACCTCGTATGAAAACCTAAGAGGAACTTTCTTGACTCATGATTGATGGGAGAGGACTCAGTCCTCTATGGGTAGTGTTACCCTCAGGCAGGGAGTTCTGGGGTGTAAAAGGAAGCAAACTGAGCAAGCCATGCAGAACAAACCAGTAAGTAGCTCACGGTCTTTGCCTCAGTTTCTACCTCCAGATTCCTGCCTTGTATTTCTCCTCTGACTTCCCGCGATGGTAGACTATAGACTGTAAGCTAATCTTTCCTGCCTGGTTACTTTGGGTCAGAATTCTTTCATAGCAACTGAAAGCAGCTAGAACAGAGTTTCTAGGTGACATGGCATACAGGGAGAGCGTGAATTCCAGAATCAAGTGCTATTCAGAACAACATAAAATGGAATAAGGAGATAAATATTGACAATTTGCTTATAGTGTGTTTAATTTTGTGACAAAATGAAACTATCTGCTTAAGTGGATATATCCTCTTGTGTCTCCCCAGTAACAAATAGTGGGTCTTGTCACTCTATAACCTAGTAAGACTTGTTACTGCCCATCTTCTGGATTCCTGTTCAATGATGTATAAATCGTAATAAGCTACCTGGTCAGATCTTTTACCACTAATTTTTCCTTTTTGATCAAGACATTTTATTTAATACCATACTGTGACTTAATCTATTATATATTTTAGATATCAGGTATCTATTATATTTGCTGTTTGCAAATGACCAGTCTAAAGGCAGGACAGAAGATTCAAAATTTAATAAATTCCAGCTTACCAATCATCTCATGAATCACGGTAAATATATCTAAAGACACATTACCATATAAAATACCTTTAGATGTTCTATCCTGTAAAATCCTTCTAGGATTTTATCCTTTTGTACATCAGATTTAATTCTACAATCCGTTTTGAATCCATTAGCTTTGTGAAGAATGCAGTACCTATTTTCAAATTTATTTCCTGTTTTGCACATAATGTCCAGTTGTTCTAACACCATTTGTAGAAAAGCTTCTTTGTGTATCCCTTTGTGCCTTTGTTAAAGGTCAGACAGATGCCCCTGTCCTTCATAGGTGTGTTTGTTTGAGAGGACTCTGTTCTGTTGATCTATCTGCCAAGCCTTACTTTTGTTTTGCTTGTTATTGCTTCACAGTGCATCTGAGACTTTCCCTCTCTCATTTCCTCCCTCTGTCTTCTTCCTCTTCCCTCTCTTGACCTGACAGGACTTCTCGTAGCCCATACTGGCCTCAAGCTTTCTATGCAGCAAATGAACTTCTTTATCTTCTTGATCTCCTGACCCTCATGAGTGCTGCCATATGTAAAAATGTAGCCAGTTTATGTAGTGCTAGGACATGAGCCCAGGACTTTGTACAGGCGAAGAATCTTATATCTCAACTGCATCCTCAGCATGTTCGTTCATATGAGCCTCACATATTTACTCATATAAAACTGTCAGATTGATAACTAAGTTATATGGTTGTTAATGGAAAAAAGCATTATGTTTCTCATGTTGAATTCTACTTATTCCTTATTTATTCTTAGAGTAGAGAAGGATGACTGCATTTGTTCAATTATGCATTAAGTAAATGCTTACTGCGATGACTTATAACCTCCGGGGGTTTTGTTGTTGTTAATTCTTTCGTATGTTCTTTGTGAATTATGATGTCAACTGTGAACGCTAAAAGGTTTCATTCTTTCTAATCACTATAGCTCTTATTTTCTTTCCTTACATTTTAAATTATCTTGAACTCTCAGTAATTCCCAACTTAATATATATAGACTTCTAAGACATATGAGAGAACCTAGATTGAGACCATGGTCTCAGCTGTGACTTACACTTCTCAAAACGCAAATAGCTCCAGCAAGAGTTATACTTCCTAAAGACAATAGGGCACATGGCTTAATAGTTCACCTTTTACAATAGAAAAGCTGTCTTGACATGGGATATAGATCCATGGCCTTACATAAAATTTACTTCCATGAAATATGTAGCCAATTTTTATTTATTATTTCTGGCTCTCAACTGTTTTAGGGAAGCACACAGTGTTCTTGCTACTTTGACTTGGAGTTTATCAATATATTGGATTGATGTATTCTGTAGGACTTTAAAGCCATAAATACTCTTGTCAACTATGTTATGGCAGGAATCATGAATATTTGTATAGCTCTGGAGAGTGAAGGTGAATATAAAAGCAATTTTGAATTCCTATGGGAGGGGAGAAGGAATGTGTGTTAGAGCAATGTCATTTTGCAAAGTGGCAGCACTGGTTTGATTTATCCCAATTAGTTCTCTAAAACAGTGAAGATTCAGGCTATAGGAGCACTGAAGTCATTCAGCACTTCATTTATTAGCTGGCTGCCAAAGATATCTGTACAAAAGCTGTCTGGAATAACACTAAGCAAAGTTTTATATAATTGTCCCTTAAAAAATCAATTCTGTACTACTTGAGGGAAATAGCAGAGCGATTTTCTGAGTATTTATTTTATCAGTACTGCCAATAGTGATCCTGAAAGACATGATATCAAATTCCATAATCCTGAGCACTGAAATACCAAGGCATCAAAATCTTTTAAGTCTAAAATCCCCCTATGTTAAGTCTAAACTCAGCATAGAAAGAAGAAAAGCTGGCGTCCTGAGCACCTGAAAGTGGGGTCTTGACAATGGCTCTTTCCAGGTGGAAGAGTGTGAACTGAGACTATGCCAGAGGTCAAAAGTCAAATAGTAGTGTATGTATTGGCCATAGAAAGTACTCATGGGAAACACCTCAGCTTTAAAATTTTGTCATGATTTTTTGCATTGGCTGATTAAATTCCAGGCAATTCTTATGAGTTCAGATTATTTCCTGAAAAAGCCAGGCAAGTGATTGACAGGTGAGAAAGTAATCATGTACACATGCAGTTGCACAGTTTTAAATGCAATGGTATTGATGTTTGGTCAATAGTGTCTTTTCTACCAAATTTGTGGTCTCTGGCAAGGTGTGAAGAGTGGCTTTATGCATACTGAAAACAGCCAAGGAAAGGGGTAAGAGAGGAAATATTTACTAGGAAATTTCAAAAGAACATGCCAAGTAGAAATGAACGGGAACCTTATGATCAAAATGAGTCGTAGCCTAAATAAGTAAGTAAATGAATAAATAAACGAGCCAACAGATCAGCAGTTCTTCATACTGATGCAAGATTTCAAAAGACAGTTAACAACTGCATTGCATAACTTTTAATGGGAAGACATACTTGATCTAGGTAACCAAGCCAGGGAGTATCTATAGATTAAAAAACATGGTTTCAAGTCCAGCTTGATGAATGAATGAGTTTTCTAGAGTGAATACAGAAACATGAGTGACTTAAAGTCATATATCACCAGGAAGTCCTTTCTGGAAGAGGCAGTCATCCTCTGCAAGTTCCTACCTAGGTCCACTGCTTACTGCATATAATCTCCGGAAGAGGGATCTTGAAGAATCTGGAAGGCTTATTAGCATCTTCCCTCCATGATAGAATGTCAAGAGGTCAGTCTTGTGTGGGTCAAACCCTAAGTCAAAAGAAGTTTTTAACAAGTTGTTCATCTCAGGGGTTTTGTCATGGCTATGGAAAGATGATTCATGCGGTTGTTGCAGGCACACGTTCTGTTCTCAAGTCTTTCCTCTTCCCATCCATATTGATGATGAACTACCATGGAGTCCTCGGAGCCCCACCCCCCTGCTCATTATCACTGACAACATCCTCAACTCTCAGCTTTGTAACCACTGTTACATCTCAACCTGTCACACCCATTCCTTACACCCAACCCTCAGATCTCTTTTAATTGTCCATCTCTGTGATATCTTTGCTTCTAGTAATTTTCCCCAACCTTTCAAAGGGCCACCATTTCTGTTTTCATTGCTTCTTTCCTCAACTAGCTTGTAGAATCATACGAAAGTAAATGAACTTCAGTCTCTACCACTATATCCTTCAAATTCTAAGTTCCTTTCTCCATCATTTAAGTGTTTGTACTATTGTTTAAAGGACTACTTTCTGCTCTGCTCCTTAGGTTTCTCGTCCTTCTAAAAAAGAGATTATGAAGCTACACTGATTGGACATCTTCACTGATGTGACATTGGGTAATTTTATATTTGTTTAAAGTAATTAATTGATTACATGCATGAGGACGCACTGGTGTACACTCCCATTAACCACTGGCTGCCATTATTTCTGGGGACAATGAAAACCAGCAGTACAGCATGGACTTTACATTTTGGAGTCCCATTGTATAAAACACATCAGACAATGCCTGGCATCTGCGGCATCTTCAGCTTGCTGTTGTTTTTGTAAAATGTACTTTGTATTCTGCCTTGGTCTTCCTTTCTGTCACTCACTTGATGTTCTGCTGAACCGTATCAACCCAATGTGGCTGATGATGAATGTATAATCGACAATGAAATTCCTGTTGATGAGCAAAGGATAAGGATCATGTAGCTCTTCAAAGGGTAAACCTTAGATTTCTTGAGACATCCTCAAGAAAATTACATAATTGAGATACTTTGGATGTGAAAAAGCAAAAATTCTCAATTTTTTAAATGAGAAAGTTTAGCTCACCTTATTGGTCAGCTGGCTTCTCAGGTGATAACTGGTTCAAAAACAATATAAAGCTATTGGCTTTCTCCTATTCTTTTCTCGTTTTCTCCTCACATTAGCTTTTCTCTTTCTTTTAGATTGTAAGAGGGCAGGAGCAGTTACAGGGAATGGAAGACAAGGGAATACCTAGGTGCTCGTAGCTTCAAGGGTCAGTCCTAACTGGCATCTGGGTGTCAGAACCATACTGGAGATCCTGCTTTTGACCTTGGGAACTAACATTTTAACACTTCTATGTCCTTTGTTGTTGTGCAGAAATTAATTTTCCTGGACTCATTGAGCCATAAAATACAGCCTAGGGCTATTTAATATCAGCATGCAGCTGTCCAGACTTAAGACTGTTGTGTATGTTCTATTCTATCCCGAGTCCATGTGCTGAGACACATCCTGTAGTCACTTTTCTCCACCTATTTGGCATTTCCTTAAACTTTTCTCAGGAAGAATGGCAGTCTGTTTTACTCTGACTTACATTTTTTCCAGAAGAAAATCTGCTTTTATTTATTTATTTAATTATATATTTTTAATTAATCATTTTTGTTTACATTTCAAATGATATCCCCCTTCCCAGTTACCCCTCGACAGACTCCCCATACCAGCCCTCCTCTCCCCTTCCCCCTTGCCTCTGTGAGAGTGCTCCTTCACCCATTCACCCAATCTTGCCTCACTGCTCTAGCATTCCCCCTTCTCTGAGGCATCAAGTTTCCACAGGACTAAGGGCCTCCCCTTCTATTAATGTCAGATAAGGCCATCCTCTGCTACATATATATCTGGAGCTATGGATCCCTTCATGTATTCTCTTTGTTGGTGATTTAGTCCCTGAGAGCTCTGGGTGTCTAGTTACTTGAAATTGTCTTCCTATGGGGTTTATCCCCTTCAGCTCCTTCATTCCTTCCTCTAACACTTCCATTGGAGTTCCCATGCTCAGTCCAATGGTTGGCTATGAGTATCTGCATCTGTATTGATGAGGTGCTGGCACAGCCTCTCAGGAATAGCCATAGCAGGCTCCTGTCAGCAAGTGTTTCTTGGTATCAGCAATAGTGTGGGAGTTTGGTGTCTGCAGATAGGATGTATCCCTAGGTGGGGCAGTCTTTAGATGGCCTTTCCTTCAGTCTCTGGTCCATTTTTTGTCCCTGTCATTCCTTTGGACAGGAACATTTCTAGGTTACAAATTTTGAGATGCATGTGTGGCCATCCTTCAACTGGGGAGCATGCCTGTCTACTGGAGGTAGTCTCTATAGATTCTCTCTCCCCTTTGTTGAGTATTTCTGCTAAAGTCATAGCCATTGAGTCCTGGGAGCCTTTTGCTTCCCTGGAGTCTGGGACTTTCTAGTGGCTACTCGCAGTTCTCCATCTCCCACCGATACCTGATATATTCAATTTCCTGACCCTCTGTACTTCTCTCCTGTCCCTTTCAATACCTGATCCTGGACTCTCTTTTCCCTGCCCTTCCTCTCTCTTTCCCTGATCCCTCCTACCTTTACCTCCTGTGATTATTTTGTTCCCCATTCTGTATAAGATGGAAGGCTTCTTAGACTTCATGTGATTTGTGGGTTATATTGTAGGTATTTCAGTCTTTTTTTCTAATATCCACCTAACAGTGAGTGCATACCATGTGTGCTCTTTTGTGTCTTGGTTACGTCACTCAGGATGATAGTTTCTAGTTCCATCCATTTGCCTGAGAATTTTATGAAGTCATTGTTTTTAATAGCTGATTGGTACTTCATTGTATAAATGTATCACATTATTTGTATCCATTCCTCTGTTGAGGTACATCTGGGTTGTTTCCAGTTTCTGGCCATTTAAATACAGTTGCTATAAACATCGTAGAGCATGTGTCCATGTTATATGTTGGAGCATCTTTTGAGTATATGCCCAGTAGTGATATACCTAGATCGTCAGGTAGAACTATTTCCAGTTTTCTCAGGAAGTACCAGATTGATTTCCAACATGGTTTTACTTGCTTGCAGTCCCACCAGCAATGGAGGAGTGGTCCTCTTTCTCCAAATCCTTACCAGCATCTGCTGTCACCTGAGTTTTTGATCTTAGTCATTCTGATTGGTGTAAGGTAAAGTCTCAAGGTCTTTTTGATTTGCATTTCCCTGATAACTAAGGATGTTGAACATTTCTTTAAAAGCTTCTCAGCCATTCACTATTCCTCAGTTGTGAATTATTTATTTAGCTCTGTACCCCATTTTAACTAGGGTTATTTGGTTCTCCAGAGTCTAACTTCTTGAGTTCTTTGTATATATTGGATATTAGCACTCTATTGGATGTAGGGTTGGTAAAGATCTTTCCCAATCTGTGAGTTGCCATTTAGTCCTATTGACAGTGTCCTTTGCCTTACAGAAGCTTTTGAATTTTATAAGGTCCCATTTGTCAATTGTTGATCTTAGGGCATAAGCCATTGGTGTTTGGTTTGGGAAATTTCCCCTTGTGCTCATGTGTTCAAGACTCTTCCCCACTTTCTCTTCTATTAGTTTCAGTGTATCTACTTATATGTTGTGTTCCTTTATCCACTTGGACTTGAGCTTTGTATGAGAAGATAACAATGGGTCAATTTGCATTCTTCTACATACTGACTGCCACTTAAGCCAGCTATATTTGTTTAAAAATGTTGTCTTTTTTTCACTGGATGGTTTTAGCTCCTTTGTCAAAGATCAAGTAACTCTAGGGGTATGGGTTTATTTTCGGGTCTTCAATTCTATTCCACTGATCTATTTGCCTGTCTCTGTACCAATGCCATGTGGTTTTTATCACTATTGCTCTGTAGTAGAGCTTGAGGTCAGGGATGGTGATTCTCCCAGAAGTTCTTTTATTGTTGAGGATAGTTTTTGCCATTCTGGGTTTTTTGTTATTCCAAATGAATGACAAATTTGCAAATTGCTCTTTCTAACTCTATGAAGAATTGAGTTGGAATTTTGATGGAAATTGCATTGAATCTATAGATTGTTTTGGTAAGGTGGCCAGTTTTACTATATTAATCCTGCCAATACATTAGCATGGAAAATCGTTCTGTCTTCTGAGGTCGTTGATTTCCTTCTTTAGGGATTTGAAGTTCTTGTCATACAGATCTTTCACTTTCTTGGTTAGAGTCAGACCAAGATATTTCATACTATTTGTGACTATCGTGAAGGGTGTTGTTTCCCTAATTTCTTCCTCAGTCCTTTTATCCTTTGAGTACAAAAAAGCTACTGATTTGTTAGAGTTAATTTTGTATCCAGGCACTTTGCTTAAGTTGTTTATAAGCTGTAGGAGTTCTCTGGTGGAATTTGTGGTTGCTTATATATACTATCATACAATCTGCAAATAGTGATATCTTGACCTCCTCCTTTCCAATTTGCATCCCTTAGATCTCCTTTTGTTGTTTAATTCTCTGACTAGAACTTGGAATACTATAACATAATATGCTTTTCCCGTTATTATTGCTTTAAATATTTTTCATTTTTTTCTCCTTTTTTTGGGTTATTTTAAAGTTTTGTTGACACAGGGCAGCACTAAGCACTAGACTGGCAAAATAGGCAGGTTTATGGGAAAGACCTATGGGTGCCCAGGGGGCTTCCTAGGGACCAACATCTAAGGGAGTCAGCAGAGGACCAGAACACTTTTAAATCATTTATCTTTAACCACTTGTTTTAAGGAATGTGATTATGTATTTTATAATGATATGGTTTTATTCAATACTTAATTCATCATTATATTATTCTAAAGTGACTAATCTTTTATGTCCTTCAATTCATTTAATAAAATATATATTACTTAAGGTAGGTGGTGACTCAGTGAGAATACTTGCCCAGTCTGCTCAAGACCCTGGTGAATCTGCAACAGAGGGGATAAAGAGAGCCTCCCACATTGTATTGTTTCCTGCCTAGAAGTTCAGTTTATAAGTTACGTACTAATCAAACAGGGAAGATAGTTCACATTGAGTCAAAGAGAGCCTCCAAGGACCTTGAAGGTCATTTTTTTTTTTACTATGGAATAGACCAAATTGTCAATCTGAGAGTGAAGATTATTTTCTTTGACCTTCTCAAGCAGTTATGGGCATATACATTTTATAATTCCCAGCATATTACAGAAATAGAAAACCCCTCCCCTGGGTTTTGAAAGACAGCTTACAAATAGAGAAGTGGACTTCTGTTTTCTGACTGTGCCCTGAGCTGAACTGGTCCCACGGCTCTCTGAACCTAAATCCTGTGGTGGAGAGAGCTGGACTCTTAGAATTGTGTACAATCCTGAGAACTCAGAGAAGACAACTACTTCTGCCAATATTCCTGAACCAAGAGGCACCCATCTAGTGCCCTATGTGCCCTCAGGGCACAGCAACCTAGGAGCAGTCAGGGGCAAGACCTGTTCTGCCTGTACCTAGAGCCAAAAGCCAGTTGCCAGGAGTTCTGACACACCTGAGAGCAGAGGTAAGACAACTTTTCTGCTCCAAGCAACCTGCCTGGAGGCTTAAGGTTACACAATCCCAAGAGTAGCTCTCTGTTCCCAGGTCCTGTGAAAGAAAACAGGTCTACAAGAGTGCTGACGGGGTTGGGGATTTAGCTCAGTGGTAGAGCGCTTGCCTAGCAAACGCAAGGCCCTGGGTTCGGTTCCCAGCTCTGAAAAAAAAAAGAAAAGAAAAAAAAAAAGAAACATTTAAACAAGAGTGCTGACACAGAAGCTTACAGGAAAGTCAAGCCACTGTAAGAGACAGCAAGACAAGCTAATACCAGAGACAACTAGACTGCCAGAGGAAACTAAGCAACAGAAACCAAGAATGCTTGGCATCATCAGAGCACAGTTCTCCTACCAAAGCAAATACTGGATATCAAAACACACCAGAAAAGCAAAATTTGGATTTAAAATCACATCTCATGATGATGATAGAGGACGTTAAGAAGGATATAAATAACTCCCTTGAAGAAATAAGGTACAACACAGGTACACAAGTAAGAGCCCCTAAAAAGGAAACGCAAATATCCCTAAAAGAATTACAGGAAAACACAAACAACAGGTGACTGAATTGAACAAAACCATCCAGAATTAGAAAATGGAAAAAGAAACAATAGAGAAAGCACAAAAAGAGACAACTATGAAGTTAGAAAATCTAGGAAAGAGATCAGGAGTCATAGATGCAATCATCACCAATGGAAGAGATAGAAGAGAAAACTTCAGGGGCAGAAGATACCATGAAAAACATCAACACAACCATCAAAAATAATGTAAAATACAAAAAGCTTCTAAGTCAAAACATCCAGGAAATCCAGGACAAAATAGGAGACAGAACCTAAGGATAATAGGTAGAGAAGAGAGCGAAGACTCCCAACATAAAAGGCCAGTAAATATCTTCAACAAAATTATAGAAGAAAACTTCCCTAACCTAAAGAAAGAGATGCCCTTAAATATATAAGAAACCTACAGAACTCCAAATAGATTGGACGAGAAAAGAAATTCCTCCTGTTGGCAAAGGAACAGAGACAGAAGGAACATCCATTCAGAGCCTGCCCCACATGTGGCCCATACATATACAGCCACAAAACTAGATAAGATGGATGAAGCAAAGAAGCGCAGGCTGACAGGAACTGGATGTAGATCTCTCCTGAGAAACACAGCCAAAATATGGCAAATCCATAGGTGAATGCCAGCAGCAAACCACGGAACTGAGAATGGGACCCTCGTTGAAGGATTCAGAGAAAGGACTGAAAGAGTTTGAAGGGGCTTGAGACCCCGTATGAACAACAATACCAACCAACCAGGGCTTCCAGGGACTAAGCCACTACCCAAAGACTATACATGGACTGACCCTGGGCTCGAACTGCATAGGTAGCAATGAATAGCCTAGTAAGGGCACCAGTGGAAGAGGAAGCCCTTGGTCCTGCCAAGACTGAACTCCCAGTGAACGTGATTGTTGGGGGAGGGCAGTAATGAGGGGAGGGAGAGGAGGGGAACACCCATAAAGGGTTAGGGGGATGTTTGCCTGGAAACCTGGAAAGGGAGTAACAATTGAAATGTAAATAAGAAATACCCAATTTAATAAAAATGGAAAAAATAAATCCCTCCTTTCACATAATAATCCAAACACCAAATGCACAAAACAAAGAAAGAATATTAAAAGCAGTAAGGGAAAAAGGTCAAGTAACATATAAAGGGAGACCTATCAGAATTACAGCAGATTTCTCACCAGAGACTATGAAAGACAGAAGGTCCTGGGCAGATGTCATACAGACCCTAAGAGAATACAAATGCCAGCCCCGACTACTATATTCAGCAAAACTCTCAATTAACATAGATGTAGAAACTAAGATATTCCATAACAAAACCATATATACACGACATATTTCTACAAACCCAGCCCTATAAAGGATAATAAACAGAAAACTCCAACACAAGGAAAAAAACTACACCCTAGCAAAAGCAAGAAAGTAATCTTGCAACAAAACCAAAAGAAGAGAGACACACAAACATAATCCCACTTCTAACAACAAAAATAACAGGAAACAACAATCACTATTCCTTAATATATCTTAACATCAATGGACTCAATTCCTCAATAAAAAGACATAGAGTAACTGGATATGTGAAGAGGACCCAGCATTTTCCTGCCTACAGAAAACACACTTCAGAGACAAAGACAGACACTACCTCAGAGCAAAAGACTGGAAATCAACTTTCCAAGAAAAGGATAAGAAGAAACAAGCTGGACTACCCATTCTAATATTGAATAAAATCAACTTTCAACCAAAAGTTATCAAAAAAAGATAAGGAAGGACACTTCATATTCATCAAAGGAAAGATCCTCCAAGATGAACTCTCAATCCTGAATATCTATGCTCCAAATGCAAGGGCACCTAAATTCCTAAAAGAAACCTTACTAAAGCTCGAAGCACACTTTGCACCTCGTGCAATAAGAGTGGAGGATTTCAACACTGCACTCTCATCAATGGACAGATTACGGAAACCAAAACTAAACAGAGACATAGAGAATTCTAACAGAAGTTATGAAACAAATAAATTTAACAGCTATTTATAGAACATTTCATCTTAAAACAAAACAATAAACCTTCTCAGCACTCATGGTACCTTCTCCAAAACTGACCACATAATTGGTCACAAAATAGCCCTCAACAGATACACGAAGATTGAAATAATCCCATGAATCCTATCAGATCAACACAGAGTAAGGATGATCTTCAATAACAATAAAAACAACAGAAAGCGCACATATATATGTAAGTTTAACAGCACACTATTCAATGATTACTTAGTCAAGGAAGAAATAAAGAACAAAGCTAAAAACTTTTTAGAATTTAATGACGATGGAGGCACAACATTCCCAAACGTATGGGACACAATGAAAGAAGTGCTAAGAAGAAACTCATAGCTCTGAGTGTCTCCAAAAAGAAACTGGAGAGAGCATACATTAGCAGCTTGGCAGCACACCTAGAAGTCCTAAGAACAAAGAGGAGCAAATAACACCCAAGAGGAGTAGATGATAGGAAGCAATCAACCTCAGGGCTGAAATCAACAAAGTAGAAACAAAAAGGACTGTACAAACAATCAATAAAAGCAGGGGCTGGTTCTTTGAGAAAATCAGCAGGATAGATAAACCCTTAGCCAGACTAACCAGATGGTACAGAGAGTGTATCCAAATAAACTGAGAAATGAAAAGGGAGACATAACAACAGAATCTGAGGAAATTCAAAAAATCATCAGATCCTACTACAAAAGCCTATGTTCAACAAAGCTGTAAAATCTGGATGAAATACAGTTTTCTGGACAAATAACATGTAGTTAAGTTAACCAAGTTCAGATAAATCATCTAAATAATCCCTTAACTCCTAAAGAGATAGAAGCAGTTATTAAAAGTCTCCCAACCAAAGAAATCCCAGGCCTAGATAGGTTTAGTGCATAATTCTATCAGACTTTCAAGAAAGACCTAATAACAATACTGTCCAAAGTATTCCACAAAATAGACACAGAAGCAACACTACCCAATTCCTTCAAGGAAGCCACATTCCACTCATACTTAAACCACACAAAGACCCAGCAAAGAAAGAGAACTTCAGACCAATTTCCCTTATGACTATCAACACAAAAATACTCAATGAAATTGTGGTAAACCAAATCCAAGAACATATCAAAAATATCATGCATGATCAAGTAGGCTTAATCCCAAGAATTCAGGAATGGTTCAATATACGGAAATCCATTAGCGAAACCCAATACGTAAACAAACTCAAAGAAAAAAAAGATCATTTCATTAGATGCTGAGAAAGCATTTGACAAAATTCCAAACCACTTCATGACAAAAATCATAGAAAGATCAGTAAATGAAGGCCCAAACCTAAACATGGTAAAAGCCATATACAGCAAACCAGTAGCCAACATCAAACTAAATGGAGAGAAACTTGAAGCAATCCCACTAAAATCAGGGACTAGACTAGGCTGCCCACTCTCTCCCTACTATTCAATAGAGTACTTGAAGCCTTAGCCTGAGCAATCAGACAACAAAAGGAGGTCAAGGGGATAAAAATTGGAAAGTTAGAAGTCAAAATATCACTATTTGCAGATAATGTGAAAGTGTACTTAAGTGATCCCAAAAGTTACACCAGAGAACTACTAAGTCTGATAAACAACTTCAGCAAACTGGCTGTGTATAAAATTAAATCAAACAAATCAGTAGCCTTCCTCTATTCAAAGGATAAACAGGCTGAGATGAAATTAGAGGAATGACACCCTTCACAATAGCCGCAAATAACATTAAATACCTTGGTGTGACTTGAGCCAAGCAAATGAAAGATCTATATGACAAGAACTTCAAGTCTCTGAAGGAAGAAATTGAAGTAGATATCAGAAGACAGATCTCCCATCCTCATGGACTAGAAGGATTAATATAGAAAAAATAGACATTTTGTCAAAAGTAATGTACACATTCAATGCAATCCCCATCAAAATTCCAACTCAATTCTTCCTAGAGTTAGAAAGAGCAATTAACAAATTCATTTGGAATGACAGAAAGCCCAGAAGAGTGAAAACTATTCTCAATGATAAAAGAACTTCTCAGGGAATCACCATACTTGACCTGAAGCTGCATTACAGGGCAATAGTGATAAGAACTGTATGGTATTGGTGCAGAGACAGGCAGGTTGATCAATGGAATAGAATTGAAGACCAAGAAATGAACCTACACTCCTTTGGTCACTTGATCTTGGACAAAGGAGCTAAAACCATCCAGTGGAATAAAGATAGCATTTTCAACAAATGGTGCTCCTTCATCTGGAAGTAGAAGAATGCAAATTGATCTCTTCTTATGGCCCTGTATAATGCTGGAGTCCAAGTGGATCAAGGACCTCCACAGAAAAACAAATACACTCAAACTAATAGAAGAAAAAGTGGGGAAGAACCTCAAGCATATGGGTCCTGGGGAATATATCCTGAACAAAACACCAGTGACTTATGCTCTAAGATCAAGAGTCAACAAATGGGACCTCATAAAACTGCAAAGCTTCTGTAAGGCAAAATACACTGTCATTAGGACAAAATGGCAACCAACAAATTGGGAAAAGATCTTTACCAAGCCTCTATCTGATAGAGGACTAATATGCAAAATATACAAAGAACTCAAGAACTTAGACTCCAGAGAGCCAAATAACCCTATTATAAAATGGGGTACAGAGCTAAACAAAGAATTCTGAGCTGAGGAATATCGAATGCCTGAGAAACACCTAAAGAAATGTTCAACATCTTTAGTCATAAGGGAAATGCAAATCAAAACAACCCTGAGATTTCACCTCACACCAGTCAGAATGTCTAAGATCAAAAACTCAGGTGACAGCAAATGCTGGCGAGGATGTGGAGAAAGAGGAACACTCCTCCATTGTTGCTGGGATTGCAATCTGGTACAACCACTCTGGAAATCAGTTTTGAGGTTCCTGAGAAAATTGGACATTGCACTACCTGCTACACCTCACCTGGGCATATACCCAAAAGATGTCCCAACATACAAGAAAGACACATGCTCCACTATGCTCACAGCAGCCTTATTTATAATAGCCAGAAGCTGGAAAGAACCCAGATGCCTTTGAACAGAGGAATGGATACAGAAAATGTGGTTCATCTGCACAATGGAGTACTATTCCTTTATCAAAAACAATGACTTCATGAAATTCATAGGCAAATGGAATGAACTAGAAATTATCATCCTGAGTGAGGTAACCCCATCACAAATCCGCACATGGTATGCACTCACTAATAAGTGGACATTAGCCCAAAATCTTGAATTACCCAATACAATCCACAGACCAAATGACATTTGAAATGTAAATTTAAAAATACAATAAAAAACAAGAAGAAAAATAACAAGTAGAGAAGTGAACTTAAAACAACTTTTATTACCTGGTTATATTTTAAGTTATTCTTCTTTTTTTTTTTTTATTAACTTGAGTATTTCTTATTTACATTTCAAATGTTATTCCCTTTCCTGGTTTCCGGGCCAACATCCCCCTAACCCCTCCCTCCCCTTCTATATGCATGTTCCCCTCCCCATCCTCTCCCCATTACTGCCCTCCCCCCAACAATCACGTTCACTGGGGGTTCAGTCTTAGCAGGACCAAGGGCTTCCCCTTCCACTGGTGCTCTTACTAGGCTATTCATTGCTACATATGAGGTTGGAGACCAGGGTCAGTCCATGTATAGTCTTTGGGTAGTGGCTTAGTCCCTGGAAGCTCTGGTTGGTCGGCATTGTTGTTCATATGGGATCTCGAGCCTCTTCAAGCTCTTCCAGTTCTTTCTCTGATTCCTTCAACGGGGGTCCTATTCTTAGTTCAGTGGTTTGCTGCTGGCATTCGCCTATGTATTTGCTGTACTCTGGCTGTGTTTCTCAGGAGAGATCTACATCCGGTTCCTGTTGGCCTGCACTTCTTTGTTTCATCCATCTTGTCTAATTGGATGGCTGTATATGTATGGGCCACATATGGGGCAGGCTCTGAATGGGTGTTCCTTCTGCCTCTGTTTTAATCTTTGCCTCCCTATTCCCTGCCAAGGGTATTCTTGTTCCCCTTTTAAAGAAGGAGTGAAGCATTCGCATTTTGATCATCCCTCTTGAGTTTCATGTGTTCTGTGCATCTAGGGTAATTCAAGCATTTGGGCTAATAGACACTTATCAATGAGTGCATACCATGTGTGTTTTTCTGTGATTGGGTTACCTCACTCAGGATGATATTTTCCAGTTGCATCCATTTGCCTATGAATTTCATAAAGTCATTGATTTTGATAGCTGAGTAGTACTCCATTGTGTAGATGTAACACATTTTCTGTATCCATTCCTCTGTTGAAGGGCATCTGGGTTCTTTCCAGCTTCTGGCTATTATAAATAAGGCTCGATGAACATAGTGGAGCGTGTGTTTTTTTATATGTTGGGGCATCTTTTGGGTATATGCCCAAGAGAGGTATAGCTGATCCTCAGGCAGTTCAATGTCCAATTTTCTGAGGAACCTCCAGACTGATTTCCAGAATGGTTGTACCAGTCTGCAACCCCACCAACAATGGAGGAGTGTTCCTCTTTCTCTGCATCCTCGCCAGCATTTGCTGTCACCTGAGTTTTTGATCTTAGTCATTCTCACTGGTTGTGAGGTGAAATCTCAGGGTTGTTTTGATTTGCATTTCCCTGATGACTAAAGATGTTGAACATTTCTTTAGGTGTTTCTCAGCCATTCGGCATTCCTCAGCTGTGAATTCTTTTGTTTAGCTCTGAACCCCATTTTTAATAGGGTTATTTGTCTCCTGCAGTCTAACTTCTTGAGTTCTTTGTATATTTTGGATATAAGGCCTCTATCTGTTGTAGAATCGGTAAAGATCTTTTCCCAATCTGTTGGTTGCCGTTTTGTCCTAACCACAATGTCCTTTGCCTTACAGAAGCTTTGCAGTTTTATGAGATCCCATTTGTCGATTCTTGAACTTAGAGCATAAGCCGAAAATGATATCTTTGAAATAGGTGTGTAGGTTCATTTCTGGGTCTTCAATTCTATCCCATTGATCAACCTGCCTGTCTCTGTACCAATACCATACAGTTCTTATCACTGTTGCTCTGTATAACAGCTTCAGATCAAGTACAGTGATTCCATCTCAAGTTCTTTTAGTGGTGAGAATAGTTTTCACTTCCTGGGACTTTTGTTATTCCAAATGAATTTCTAAATTGCTCTTTCTAACTCTAGGAAGAATTGAGTTGGAATTTTGATGGGGATTGCATTGAATGTATGCATTTGGGAAAATGGCCATTTTTTTTTTTTTTTTTTTACTGTATTAATCCTGCCAATCCATGAGCATGGGAGATCTTTCTATCTTCTGAGATCTTCAATTTCTTTCTTCAGAGACTGGAAGTTCTTGTCGTACATATCTTTCACTTGCTTCATTAGAGTCACACCATGGTATATTGTGTTACTTGTGACTATTGGGAAGGGTGTCATTTCCCTAATTTCTTTCTCAGCCTGCTTATCCTTTGCGTACAAGAAGGTTACTGATTTGTTTGAGTTAATTTTATACCCAGACAGTTTGCTGAAGTTGTGTATCAGGCTTAGTAGTTCTGTGGTGGAACTTTTGGGGTGGCTTAGGTATACTATTTTATCATCTTCAAAAAGTGATGTTTTGACTTCTTCCTTCCCCATTTGTATCACTTTGACCCCCTTTTGTTTTCTGATTGCTCTGGTTAGGACTTCAAGTCCTATATTGAATAAGTAGGGAGAGAGTGTCTAGTCCCTGATTTCTGTGAGATTGCTTCAAGTTTCTCTCCATTTAGTTTGATGGTGGCTACTGGTTTGGTGCATATTGATTTTACTAAGGTTACGCATGAGCCTTGAATTCCTGATCCTTCCAAGACTTTTAATGTGAAGAGGGGTTAAATTTTGTCAAATGCATTCCCAGCATCTTATAGATTATTTGGGGTTTTTTTGTCCTTTGAGTTTGTTTACATAATGGATAACATTTACGGATTTCCATATGTTGAACCATCCCTGCATCCCTGGGATTAACCCACTTGATCATTTTGATGTGTTCTTGGATTCAGTTTCCTAGAATTTTATTGAGTATTTTTGTATTGATATTCACATGGGAAATTGGTCTAAAGTTCTCTTTCTTTGTTGGGCCTTTGTGTGGTTTAGGTATGAGTGAAATTGTGGCTTCTTTGAAGAAGAATTTGTGAAACTGGGTAGTGTTCTTTCTCTTTCTATTTTGTGGAATAGTTTGGACAGTATTGGTATGAGGTGATTTTTCTTTTTTCTTTTGAAGGTCTGATAGAATTCTGTACTTAAGCCTATCTGGACCTAGGCTTTTTTTTTTTTTTGGTTGGGAGACTTTTAATATCTGTTTCTATTTCTTTAGGTATTTATTATGGGACTGTTTAGATGGTTTATCTGAACCTGATTTAACTTTGGTACCTGATATCTGTCTAGAAAATTATCCATTTCATCCAGATTTTCCAGTTTTGTTGAATATAGACTTTTGTAGTAGGATTTGAAGGTTTTTGAATTTCTTCAGATTGTGTTGTTATGTTTTCCTTTTCATTTCTCATTTTGTTAGTTTGGATATACTCTCTGTGCCCTCTAGTTAGTCTAGCTAAGGGTTTATCTGGTTTATCTACCTTGTTGATTTTCTCAAAGAACCAGTTCCTGGTTTGTTGATTCTTTGTACAGTACCTTTTGTTTCTACTTGGTTGATTTCAGCCCCGAGTTCGATTATTTCCTGCCATCTCCTCCTGTTGGTACATTTGCTTCTTTTTGTTCTAGAGCTTGTAAGTGTGTTATCAAGCTGCTAATGTATGCTCTCTCAAGTTTCTTTTTGGAGGCACTCAGAACTATGAGTTTTCTTCTTAGCACTGCTTTTATTGTGTCCCATAATTTTGAGTATGTTGTGCCTCCATGTCATTAAATTCTAAAAAGTCTTTAATTTTGTTCTTTAGATCTTCCTTGACCAAGTAATCATTAAGTAGAGCATTGTTCAACTTCCATATGTATGTGCACATTCTGTCATTTTTGTTATTGAAGACCATCCTTATTCCATGATGATCTGATAGGATGCATGGGATTATTTCAATCTTCCTGTGTCCCTCGATGCCGGTTTTGTAACTGATTCTATCGTCACTTTTCAAGAAGGTACCATTAGGTGCTGAGAAGAAGGAATATTCTTTTGTTTTAGGATGAAATGTTCTATAAATATGTTAAATCATTTTGGTTAATAACTTCTGCTAGTTTCTCGATGTCTCTGTTTAGTTTCTGTTTTCATGATCTGTCCATTGATAAGAGTGCAGTGTTGAAGTCTGCCATTATTACTGTGTGAGGTTCAATGTGTGCTTTGAGCTTTAGTAAGGTTTCTTTTATGAACATAGGTGCCCTGGCATTTGGAGCATAGATAATCAGGATTGAGAGTTCATCTTGATGGATTTTTCCTGTGATGAATATGAAGTGTCTTTCCCAATCTTTTTTGATAACTTTTGGTTAAACATCAGTTTTGTTCAATATTAGAATGGCTTGTTGGTTGGGACCATTTGCTTGGAAAGTTGCTTTCCAGCCTTTTATTCTGAGGTAGTATCTGTCTTTGTCTCTGAGGTGTGCTTCCTGTAGGCAAGAAAATGCTGGGTCCTCTACTCATCCAGTCTGTTAGTCTATGTGTTTTTATTGGGGAATTTATTCCATTGATGTTAAGATATATTAAGGAATAGTGATTGTTGTTTCTTGTTATTTTTGTTATTAGACGTGGAATTATGTTTGAGCCACAGGCTCTTTTCTTTTGGTTTTATTACAAGGAGATTACTTTCTTGATTTTTAAGTGTAAAGTTTCCCTCCTTGTGTTGGTGTTTTCTATCTATTATCTTTTGTAGAGCTGGATTTGTACAATATGCTGTATATATTTGGTTTTGTCATGGAATATCTTGATTTCCCCATCTATGTTAATTGAGAATTTTGCTTGATATAGTAGCCTCTGCAGGCAGTTGTGTTCTTTTAGAGTCTATATGACATCTGCCCAGGATCTTCTAGTCTCTGTGAGAAGTCTGTGTAATTCTGATAGGTCTGCCTTTATATATTACTTGGTCTTTTTCCCTTACTGCTTTTAATATTCTGTCTTTGTTTTGTGTATTTAGTTTTTTACTATTATGTGAGAGACAGAATTTCTTTTCTGGTCCAATCTATTTGAAGTTCTATAGGCTTCTTATATAGTTATGGACATCTCTTTCTTTAGGTTATGGAAATTTCCTTCTATAATTTTCTTGAAAATATTTAATGCCCTTTTAAATTGGGAATGTTCACTCTCTTCTATAGCTATTATTCTTAGGTTTGATCTTCTCATTGTGTCCTGGATTACATGGATCTTGTTTTGGATTAGGAGCATTTTGTGTTTTACATTTTCTTTGACAGTTGTGTCAATGTTTTTCTATGGTATCTTCTACCCCTGAGATTCTTTCTTCTAATGCTTGTATTCTCTTGGTGATGCTTGCATCTATGACTCCTGATCTCCTTCTGTGGTTTTCTATCTCCTGGGTTGTCTCTCTTTGTGATTTCTTAATTGTTTCTATTTCCATTTTAAAATCCTGGATGATTTTGTTCAATTTCTTTCGTTGTGTGCTCCTGTAATTCTTTAAGGGATTTTTGTATTTCCTCTTAAAGGCTTCTACTTGTTTACCTGTGTTGTCCTGTATTTCTTTAAGGGAGTTATTTATACCCTTCTTAAAGTCTTCTATCATCATCATGACATGTGATTTTAAATTCAAATCTTGCTTTCCAGTGTGTTTGGATACCCAGTATTTGCTTTGGTGGGAGAACTCGGCTCTGATGATGCCAAGTAGTCTTGTTTTCTGCTGCTTTGGTTCCTGTTCTTGCCTCTTGCCATCAGGTTGTCTCTGATGTCAGCTTTTCTTTCTGTCTTTGACAGTGGCTTGACCCTCTTGTAAGCCTGTGTGTCTCTGCTCTTATAGACTGGTTTTCTCTCAGCCAGATCTGTGTACATAGAGTTGTGGGATCCCGTTAGCTCTGGATATAGGCAGAAACTGGAAGGGTCTTGTCCCAGACTGCTCCCGGGTTTGTGTGTCCTGAGCCTTCCATGCAGGATGCTGGGAGCAGTAGAATTGATCATACCTCTGCTCTCAGGTGTGTCAGAGCTCCTGGTGGTTGGCTTTCTGCTCTGACAGAAGCCAGAAGGGTCCTGCCCTTGATTGCTCCTAAATTCCTGTGCCCTGAGGGCACAGAGGGCCCAGGACAGTTCCCCTTGGGGTAGGAATGTGAGCAGAAGTAATTGTCTCCTCTGAGCTCTCAGGACTGTCAGCACTTCTGAGAGTCAGGCTCTCTCCCCCATTGGATTTTGGTACAGAGAGGTAACAGAGGTTCTTAAAGAGGAGATTAATAAATTCCTTAAGGAAATATGTGAAACCAATCAATGGAAGGGATTGATAAAATGGCTCAATCCTGAAAGTAGAGAAAATGTCAATAAAGAGAACAATGACTTAGGGAAATCAGGAAATAAAAAATATAGGAGTTTGAACAAGGACCATGGAGCCAAGCTTCACAATAGAATACAAGAATTAACAGAGAATCTCAGACATTGAAGATGTCTTAGAAAAAAATGAAAAAAACTACTGACACAAAACATCCAGGAAATCTAGGATATTATTAAAGATAAAGTCTAACAAATTAAGAATAGATAATGGAAAAGAAACCAAGCTCAAATCACAGAAAATATTTCCCACCAAAATCATTGAAGGTTTTTCTAACCTGAAGAAGATGCCCATAAGGGTACAGAACACCAAATAGATTGACCCAGAAATAGAAGTCTCCTCAACATTAAAAATCAAAACACTAAACATACAGAACAAAGAACAAATATTACAAGTTACAAGGGTTAAAAAAAACCCAAATAGGATATTAATGTTATTAGATTTTCACCTGAAATCTCCGTGGGAAGCATAAAAGCCAGAATGGCTCAGATTGATGTGCTACAAATTCTAAGAGATCACCAGTGCCATTCCAGTCTACTCTCCCAGTAAAATGTTCAATCACCATAGATATTAAAGAAGATATTCAAAGCAAATGGACCTAAGAAAAATTGCTATAGTCATTTTAATATATAACAAAATAGACTTCAAACCAAAACTAATCAGAAGAGATAGTGAAGAACACTGGGTGCTCATCAAAGGGAGACTGTCAAGAAGACACTGTAATTCATAACATCTATGCCCTAAACAAAACAGTACCCAAAGTTGTAAAAAGAGCAAACGAAAACAAACAAACAAAATACGACTCCATCTTAAATTAAATATTGGCCCTTACACATTGGTAGCGGGAGACTTCAAAATCCCATTCTTGTAAATAGACATCTACCAGAATAAAATCATGGCTCTAACTAAAGTTATAAACCGAGTAGACCTAACAGATATTTATAGAAAATTTCAACCAATCCCAAAAGAATATACCTTTTCTCAGCACCTCATGAAACTTTCTTTAAAATCAACCACATACTCAGAAACAAAACAAGTCTCAATAGATGCACGAAAATGGAAATAACATCTTGTATCATATCTGACCACCATGTATTAAAGCTGAAAATCAATAAAACAACAAAAAAAAAAACAAAAACAAAAAAAAAAAGCAAAACAGGAAGCTTACAAAATCATGGATACTGAATAACCTTCCACTGAATCAAAAATGAGTCAAGACAGAAATTAAGAAAGAAATGAAAGACTTTCTAGAATTGCTAACCAAAGAGCATTTATGAATCTGACCTAAGCCCTCTGCACATAGGTTACAGCTGTGTAGCTTGATCTTCCTGGGAAAGGCCTCACAGTAGGATCTGGAGCTGTCTCTCTGACTATGCTGCCTGCTTTTGAGACCCTTCCCTTCTACTGGGTTGCCTTGGCTAGCCTTAATAAAAAAAAAAAGAGGTATCTAGTTTTACTGCAACTTGATATGCCGTGGCTGGTTGATATCCATTGAGGCAGGCCCTTTTCTGAAGAGAACTGGAGGAGTGGATGGGGATGGGAATGGGGAGGTGGCAGGAAAGACTGGGAGGAAGAGTACTGGGAGAAGAGGAGCGAGGGGAAACTGCAGCCAGGATGTAAAATAAATAAAAAATTTAAAAAGATCAGATTTAAACAAATCTATAACCCTTAATGAAATAAAAAATATTCATTTGAAGTCTCCCAAGGGGGAGATGGGACATGCCAGGGCCAGATGATTTTATCAGAGAATTCTACCAGACTTTCAAAGAAAAGTTATCACCAAGTCAATACTCCTCAGTTACACAAAAGTAGAAACAGGAAAAAAAAAAACATTTACCAATTCATTTTATGATGCCACAGTTACCCCGATGCACAAACAACATAATTAGATCAAAAGAGAAAGGGAGAGAGAGAGAGAGAGAGAGAGAGAGAGAGAGAGAGAGAGAGAGAGAGACAGATAGAATGTTATAGACCCTTATGGACATAGATGCAAAAACCCTCAACAAAATATACAAAATTTAGTTATATATCGTTCTACCATCAATAAGCATAGAAATCATAATTATGAAAAATTGACGATTATTAGATAAATATATATATACATATACATATATATTGCAGTTGTTTCCACTGTATTTTCCACTAACACCCTTCAAGAAAACTTGTTTTCTTTATACAGTAAAATTAGCAAGATTTAGGGGTGGAGAAAATCTCTAGAAATTTGCCACTGTTGGAACAATATCAAACCTATTTAAAATATGATATACTTTAATAGGATACAACAGGAGCCAGGGGGATAGCTAAGAGGGTGAGAGCATACTGAGCAAGCATGAGTACCCAAGTTCAAACTCCCACAACCCATGAAAAAAATGTAAATACGATTTCATACATGCCTATCACTCCAATGTTCGGGTCCAGGAGAATAGGGATAAAAAGACTGCTTGGTTGTGGTCTTGCTTAAGTTCAGTAAGAGACCCTGTCTTAGGAATAAAGTAGAGAATGATAGAGCAGATGCGTGGCATCAGTCTTTGGACCCCATGTGCCTATATGAACGAACACATGTACATGCACAGAAACACTCACAGTTATAACCTAGGGATACAGCTGTGGAGTCAACATTTGCCAATCATATGCTGAGGCTAGGATGTTATTGTTTCTATATAAAGATGCTCTATAATAAATATAAGACCTTATTTGTTAAAAAGGTAAAGGGGAAACATAAAGATATAGTGAAATCTTGAAGTTGCTGAATTATGGAGATAAGACAAACCAAGCAAAAACAGGGGGGATGAATAATAAGCAGTAAGAAAGGGAGCAAATAGCAAAGTTGGTCATCTCAGTCCATTCTGTGCTGAATGAAACATGAACGCAAAGACTCACTCGTCTAACAATTTTAGTTGCTGAAATTGTCCAAAGGGTAGAATCATGGCCAAGGCTTCTCTGCTTATACTACAACATGCTGAAGAGACAGAACGAGAACTGGCCACGTATCATAAACATGTGGCCTAGCTTCACTTTGTAACAATCTGGCCTCTCAAGAGTTAACTCCTTCCAGAAGACATGTATGAATTCTTTTCTGTAGGTGAGCCCACCTCAAAACTGCCACATTGGAAACCCAGTTTTCAGGACACGAGGCTTTAGGGAATCAAAGATATCCAACTATATCACTGGGTCAAAGGAAGACAACGGGGAATTGTGTACAGTCACATATTCTCGATTGTTTCCTGTGCTTGCCAATTATTATTTACTTCGTGTTCACCTGTTGTTCACAGGTGACATAAAACAAGGACCTGCTGGAATACTCCAGAGCTGACGTGGCTGTATTCTGAAGAGCTGCCATTGCTCTGCTTGTACTAATCAATTAGAAACTAATTTTGCTACATTTTCAAATATGGATTGGACAGACTCTACCTAGGAACACATTCAATGAAAGTGGTTCTGCAATAAGATTGGGAAACTTATATGATCTTATTTAAAGGCATTTTGGAGGGAACTCAATAAACAGCCTTTTAAATTGTACTCATGAATGTCAGCGTCCCAGGTTGTAAAGATTTTGCCAAATAAAAAAACAGATTCATATCAGTGAAAATTGTAACAGAAATATTTAAAGATGATTTAAAGATGATCTTAAAATTTGTGTAAAAGGATAAAACCCAAACTCTATAGTTTAAGATGAAAACTTTTGACACACATGTGGTTCATATACAGACACTCAAACACACAAAATAAAAATAAATCTTTTTATGAAGGGTTAAAGGATAAGAGGCCTTGTTTCCCTGGCAATGTGAGATTATAGCAATTAAAAACTATTTGGTATGATAGCAACATTGTGTTTGGTCAATGAAGCAGGACAAAGGTCTCAGAAACAGGTTTCAGTAGACATGTAAGTTCTGTAACTGGTATTGTAGACATTTATAGAAAAGCATCTACAATCACACTAATACAGGAAATGGTTATGCTGAGGGAACCAAAGTGAGGCCCTGTCCCATTTCTCCAACACAAAAATAAATCAGTGACAGAACAAAAAAATATAAAAGGAAAAAAGTAGACTTTTACAAGAAAATATCAAAATCACTTATGGTATCAAGTGAGGAAATGCATTTCTAAAATGAGAGAAATGAACATAAACCATAAAGGAAAAGAAGAATAACTTCAGTTTCATCAGAATCAATGGTTTTATTTGTCTAAACATAGCATAAAGAACATGAACTGTCAAGACATATACTACCAATCAATATTTAAAACACATGAACCATTGACTAACAATTTAACAGTGAAGATACATAAAACAAAAAGAAAATAGACAAAAGCATGGGAAGGCATCACAGAAGAGAAAATACAAATGGCCAATAAATGCATAAAAAATATTCAACTTCAATAGGAATCAAAGGAACATGTGTTAAGATCAAAAAATATTTTCCATCAACATACTCACAAAATTAAACTGTTATAGTTAATCTTTGTCAGGGTGATTGAATCAAAGGATGACTAGAAGACCTGCAAAGTCTGCTTTCTCTGCATGTATGTGAAGAAGTTTATATAGAGATAGTCACAGTATCCATGCCCTGACCTAGTCAAAAGTTTAACACACCGATGGACTTAGATTCTGAGTAGTTTATGAGAATTCAGTGGGACTGCTGGCATGGGGCCAGTGGGAGACGTGGTTGCTAACCATTTGCCTTTGAGTATCTTGGTTCAGACCTCTTCTTATTACCCCTGTCTGCTTCCCGGCTTCCATGGAGCAAACAAGTAGCCTTTTTACCCCATGTACTTCTGCCAGGGTAGACTACTGTCCCAAAGCTCAGACACAGGGTAGCCAGCTGACCACAAACTGTAACTTCTTACACTGGGAGGCAAACTACATCCTTCCTTTTAAATTGCTGCTCCCAGATGCTTGTCAGGGTCAGGGAATTGTGTCTAATACAGTCTGGCAAACCAAATGCTGGTAAGTGTATTTGCTGTAGGGCTGGTCTAACAAATACCTTAGATTGTAAAACACTCATCATCTGTAGTTTTGGATGCCACGAAGACAAGGTTACTGATGTGGTTTGAATATGAATTATTTCCTCACAGGCTCATATTTGTATGCTTGGGTACCAATTGGTGGTGCCATTTTGGAAGCTCTTGAACCTCTTAGGAGGTGGGGTCCACTGGCAGAAGTAGCCCAACAGGGGCTGGCCTTTGAAGATTCTATTCTTCTGTCAAACGCTTTGATTCCTGGTCTGCAAGGATATGAGAAATCTTTGTCACACACTCTGGTCTCTGTGACCTTGTTGCCTCTCCACACCCTCGCTGACACCATGGACTAAAACCATGAGCCAAAATAGACTCATTCCTCCATGAAACCATTTCTCTAGCTGTTGTGATTCCAGCCCTATGGGAAGTAACTAATACAGTTGTTCTGCTAACAGGGTTGTTTCCCAGTGAGCCCTCTCTACCTGTCTTGCATGAGTCCATTCTTCCCCCATCTTCACAAGGCCTGTCCTTTTCGGACATGTGTAGTGAAGTCTCTGGTCTCTCTTTTTTTCCCTGTATAGATTCAGTCCTATTGCATTACAATGACATCCTCATGATACCATTTAGCCATAATTCACTCCTTTGGAGAGCTACTTCTAAAATCGGTAACATTGGGGGTTCATATTTGACTGTATACATTTTGAGATACACAAACAAGTCTGTAACAGTGATGATATGAAACAGCAAGCACTCACACTATTCTGGTGGTGAGATGTGTGCAGAAAATTGTTTCTATTATTTTGAGAACATTTTGGCAACACCCAGAGAATTGAAACTGTGTGTTCCCTGTGGCTTAGCAATTTCATTTTCAGGATGAGAATGTCACAGGGTGGTCAGATTTATCAAATAGAGATATGAATTTCTTAGGTTAAACTAAAAATTTTAGTATAAAATGCCTCAAATATATCATGGGACATATTTATTAAAATATGTCCTTTTAATCAATGACCTATATTTTACGTGGTTACTAGGTACTCAGGAAACACATAGGAAATAGCTTTGACCATAGATGTATTGTTTGCAACACGAAACAACCTTATAAACTTGAAATACCCAAACTTTGACCAAGTACATGCTATAGAAATACAACATGGGTAACTGGGAAGTGAAGCATTTTGATATCCTGGATAGATATCATCAAGGTGATATGAAGAAGAAAACAAATGACAGAAGAAATAAAAATTCATTACATGGTTGGAACTTCAAAATGATGTAAATGGAAACAACTCATTGTTGAAAATTTGTGAAAATGCCAGAAAACCATGCAGCCAAACAAAAGGAACCATAAAAGGCCAGAGCTGTGATTGCTCCTGGGAAGAGGGAGAAAATGCACTGTACAGACACACAAGGGGGTTTCACAAGTAAGGCTGTGTTTTGCCTCTACTGAAAGTGGAACTTTGTTTTGTTTTAATGATTTTGAAACACACTCATATATGAATGGATATATGCACATGTGTATTTCAGAATGTTTGAAACTAATCATATCCTGTCTTATAAAAGCTTAATGGAGACCTCCATTGATTGTAGTTCTTACTCAGTATTTCTGAGCTATTCCAATGCAGACCGTTTTCAAGGGCCCATCCTATTTCTCCACCAACAGTAATCTTGACTTGGCACTTGGCATTGTGTATTCATCACTCGTGTTGTTTGTACTATCACCCTGCCTGGAATGAAGAAAACCCTGAGAGGGTGCACACTCTGTAGCAATCTTGTGTCCCTGAGAGGCAGTGCCGCACACAGCAGGGTTGACGAATTGTGAATCTGGTCTTAAACCTTGGTCTGATTTCAACTCTGGGTCTTTTCCTACATAGCTCCCATGTGACACTTCCCATTCTAGAGAACGGACTGTTCTGTTCTCCTTGTTCCTTACGTTGAGTTTTTATATCCACAATCATTAAATGTACTATACTGTGAAGGGATGATAAAAATAGCAGCGGAATACGAAACATTGGAGTGCATTATACATAATGAGGGTAATTACTGTTTTTTGTAGTGATTTTTGTTTCTATTTTGTGTCTTTGAAGATTAATGTAAAATACAATTTTACTATGGTTGCGGTCAAAAAATATGAAAGCTTCTACATAGATAAATCCTTTTTTAACTTCCTATTTGGACTTTTTATAATTTCCTCACACTCTTTTAACTTTTAACATGGGTAAGAATGGTGTTGAAGGCAACAGAAAAATAATGGATGTTTTTCGGTTATGTTATCAATAATTCAAATTATTCCAGTCTTTCTGTTCATCCTGTTGAATGGCAGTACAAATCAATATACACAGTGTGCATGCATCACTCCTGACTTGATAGGGTTTAATCTTGTTGTAATAAAATATCATGACCAAAATCAGCTGAGAGAGGAAAGAGTTTGTTTCATCTTACAACTTGTCCACCATTCAGGAAAGCTAAGGCAGGAACTCAAGTCAGAAACATGGGACCAGAAACCAATTCAGAGGCCATGGAGAAATGCTGCTTACTGGCTTACTCCTATGACCTGATCATCCTGCTTTACTATAGCACTCAGGACCATCACCTGAGGTGTGCCACTATCTACAGGGCTGGACCCTCCTACATAAATCATCTATCAAAACATATCACAGGTTTGCCCATATGTCAGTCTGGAAAAGGTATTTTGTCAAAGGTTCCATGTTCTCAGATGACTAAAGCTGATGCCAAGTTGAATTAATGCTGTGTAGCATGACACAATTTGCCTGCATTGTAAGGACAGCTACTTTACTCTTTGGGTCACTACTGTCATTGGCCTTCTAAGAAAGAGCCTGTCCAATATACGTCATAGTTTATTTCTATTTGTTGATTCAAAAGCAAAACCAAAGTCATTTTAAGCACATCTACCTTTCTAGAAGAGCGATCCTTTTCAAAGAAAAGAAATAAATGGAGAAGGGTGAGTTCTCTTGTTTTTAGAAGCTGACAAGTATTTTAACTGAAACTCAAAGAGCTTTGTGAAGGGTATGGTCCTAGACTGCTATGTCTTAGTCCAGTTGCTATGATGAAGAATGCAATCAAAAATGATTTGTAGCCTTCTGGTTTCCACCTGCACCCAGAGATGACCAGGTCCCATAGCTGTCTGTAACCAGATCATGTGGGGAAGAGAGCTGGACTCTCAGAAGCGCAGACAATTCTGAGAGCTCAGGGGAGCCCACTACTTCTGCTCAAATTTCTGGTGCAAAAAGAACACACTTGGAGCTCTCTGGACACAGAAATCTAGGAGCAAAATGGGATAGGATCCTTCCAGGTTCCACCTGTACCCAGTCCCACAACTCTATGTACCAAGATCTCATGGGGGAGAAAGCTGGACTCTCAGAAGTTCAGACAATCCTGAGAGCTCAGAGGAGACAACCACTTCTGCTCATATTACTGGCCCAAGAGGCACCCACTTAGAGTCTTCTGGACACAGGAACCTAGGAGCAGTCAGGGATGGAATCCTTCTAGTCTCTGCCTGTACCTAGAGCTGAAAGCCAATCTCCAGGAGCACTGACACACCTGAGAGCAGAGGTAAGACCACCACTTCTGCTCCAAAGGACCCAGATGGAGCCCTCAAGAAACAGGAACACAGGAGCAGTCTGGGATAAGATATTTCTGGTTTCTGCCTGGGACCTGAGCTGACTGTGTCCCACAGCTTTCTGTACCCAGATCCCCTAGGGAAAGAGCAGGACTCAAAGAAGTGTGGATAATACTGAGAGCACAGGGGAGACTACCTCTTCTGCTCACATTTCTAGTCTAAGAGTAACTCACCAGAAATCCTCTGGACACAGGAACCTAGGTCTCTGATAGAACCATTCCAGTATTCTCCTGCACCCAGAGTGACCCTGTGACACAGTTCTCTGTACCCAGATCCTGCTGGGAGAAAGCCAGTCTCCAGGAGTGCTGACACACAGGTCTATAGGAGGGTCAAGCCACTATCAGAGACAGCAAGACAAACTAAAACCAGAGATAACCAGATGTGGAGAGGTAATGGTAGGAACCTAAGCAACAGAAACCAAAACTATTTGGCATCATCAGAGCATAGTTCTCCTACCAAAGCAAATACTGGATATATGAACACACTGGAAAATCAAGATTTGGATTTAAAATCACATCTCATGATGATGATAGAGGACTTTAAGGAAGACATAAGTACCTCCCTTAAACAAATACAGAACAACACAGGTAAACAAGTGAAAGCCATTTAAAGAGGAAACACAAAAATGCTTTAAAGATTTACAGGAAAACAAAACCAAACATGTGAAGGAATTGAATAAAAACATTAAGGATCTAAAAATGAAAATAGAAACAAAAAAAAATCACAAAGGAGGGCAACCCTAAAGATAGAAAACTTTAGGAAAGAGATCAGGAGTCATAGGTGCAAGAATCACCAACAGAATACAAGAGATGGAAGAGAGAATCTCAGGGGCAAAAGATACCATAAAAAACACTGAAACAACTATAAAAGAAAATGCAAAAAGCAAAAAGCTTCTAACCCAAAACATCAAGAAAAGCCAGGACACAATGAGAAGATCACACCTAAGGATAACAGGTGTAGAAGAGAGGGAAGATCCACAATTTAAAGGGGCAGTAAATATCATCTAGAAAATTATAGAAGAAAACTTCCATAACATAAAGAAATGGATGCCCATGAACATACACGCAGCCTACAGAAATCCAAATAGATTGGACAGGAAAAGAAATTCCTCCTGTAACATAATAGTCAAAATGCCAAATACATAAAAATAAAGAAAGAATATTAAAAGCAGTAAGGGAAAAAGGTGAAGTATCATATAAAGGCAGACGTATCAGAATTATACCAGTCTTCTCAACAGAGACTATGAAAGCTAGAAGATCCTTGGGCAGATGCCATATAGACCTTAAAAGAACACAAATGCCAACCCAGGCTACTATATCCAGCAAAACTCTCAATTAACATAGACGGAGAAACCAAGATATTCCATGACAACATCAAGTTTACACAATACCTTTCCACAAATCCAGCCCTAAGAAGGATAATAGATGGAAAACAGCAGCACAAGGAGGGAAACTATACCCTAGAAAAAACAAGAAAGTAATCTCCTTGTAACAAACCCAAAAGAAGAGAGCCACATAAACATAATTTCACCTCTAACAATAAAAAATAAAGGGAAACAACAATTACTATTCCTTAATATCTCTTACCATGACTGGATTCAATCCCTGAATTATAAGACACAGACTAACAGACTGGATATGTAAAGAGGACCCAGCATTTTGCTGCATACAGGAAACACACCTCAGTGACAAACACAGACACTACCTCAGAGTAAAAGGCTAGAAAACAATATTCCAAGCAAATGGTCCCAAGAAACAAGCTGGACTAGCCATTCTAATGTTGAATAAAATTGGCAGTTTAAAAAAAATAAGGAAGGACACTTCACATTCATTAAAGGAAAAATCCACCAAGATGAACTCACAACACTGAATAGCTATGCTCCAAATGTGAGGGCACCTACATTCCTAAAACAAACCATACTAAAGCTCAAAGCACCCAATGCACCTCACACGTTAATATTGGAAGATTTCTTATATTTTTGGTTGTGAGC
Source organism: Rattus rattus (assembly GCF_011064425.1). Taxonomy (NCBI): domain Eukaryota; kingdom Metazoa; phylum Chordata; class Mammalia; order Rodentia; family Muridae; genus Rattus; species Rattus rattus. The sequence goes on along the minus strand of NC_046154.1, from coordinate 149,608,338 downwards.
CTAGCCTTTAACGGCTGAGCCATCTCTCCAGCCCAATATTGGAAGATTTCAATGTCCCACTCTCATCAATGGACAGATCACAGAAACAGAAACTAAACAGAGATACAGAGAAAATAACAGAAGTTATGAACCAAATGCATTTAACAGATATCTATAGAACATTTCATCCTAAAACAAAAGAATATACCTTCTTCTCAGCACCTCATGGTACCTTCTCCAAAATTGACCATAGTTTTGGTCACAAAACAGACCTCAACAGATACAGGAAGATAGAAATAATCCCATGCATGCTATCAGATCACTACGGACTAAGGCTAGTCTTCAACAACACCAAAAACGACAGAAAGCCCACATGTACATGGAAGCTAAACAACACTCTACTCAATGATAACTTTGTCAAAGAAGAAATAAAGAAATTAAAGAGTTTTTACAATTCAATGAAAATTAAGGCATAACATACCCCAAATTATGGGACAAAGTGAAAGCAGTGCTAAGAGAACTCATAGCTCAGAGTGCCTCCAAAAAGAAACTGAAGAGAGCATACACTAGAAGCTTGACAGCACTCTTAAAGGCTCTAGAGCAAAAAGATGCAAATACACCCAAGAGGAGTAAATGGCAGGAAATAATCAAACTCAGGGACAAAATCAACCAAGTAGAAACAAAAAGAACTACACAGAGAATCAACAAAACCAGGAGCTGGTTCTTTAAGAAAATCTATAACATAGATAAACCCTTAGCCAGACTAACCAGTGGGCACAGAGACAGTATCCAAAAAACAAACTGAAAAATGAAAAGGAAGACATAACAGCAGAATCTGAGGAAATTTTAAAAAATCATCAGATTCTACTACAAAAGCCTATATTCAACAAAACTGGAAAATCTGAACAAAATGGACAATGTTCTAGACAGATATCAGGTACCAAAGTTAAATCAGGATCAGATAAACCATATATACAGTCCTATATCTCCTAAAGAAATAGAAGCAGTTATTAAAAGCTCCCCCCTCCTAAAAAAAAAAAAAAAGCCCAGGACCAGATTGGTTTAGTGGAGAATGCTATTAGACCTTCATAGAAGACCTAATCCAATACTGTCCAAACTACTCCACAAAACAAAAATAGAAGAAAAACTACCCAATCCTTTCTATGGAGCCACAATTACACTTATACCTAAATCACAAAGATCCAACAAAAAAAGAGAACTTCAGACCAATTTCCCATATGACTATCGATGGAAAAATATTTAATAAAAATCTCTAACTGAACTCAAGAACACATCAAAATGATCAGCCATCATGATCAAGTAGGCTTCATCCCAGGGATGCAGGGATGGTTCAATATGCAGAAATCCATCAACAAAATCCATTATATAAACAAACTCAAAGAAAAAAAAGCACACAGATCATCTCATTAAATGCTGAGAAAGCATTTGACAAAATTCAACACCCCTTCATGTTAAAGTCTTAGAAAGATCAGTAATTGAAGGTCCATACCTAAACATAGTAAAAGTAAAATGCAGCAAACCAGTAGCCTACATCAAACTGAATGGAGAGAAACTTGAAGCAATCCTACTAAAAATCAGGGACCAGACAAGTTTGCCCACTCTTGCCCTACCTATTAAATATAGTAATCAAAGTTGTAGCCAGAGCAATCAGACAACAAAAGAAAAGGCAAAGCAATACAAAACAGAAAGAAAGATGTCAAAATATCCCTATTTGCAGATGATATCATTGTATAATTAAGTGACCCAAAAGTTCCACCAGAGAACTAAACTTGATAAACAACTTCGGCATGTTGGCTGAATATAACATTAACTCCAAGAGATCAGTAGCCTTCCGCTACTCAAAGGATAAACAGGCTGCGAAGGAAATTATGGAAATAGTACTCTTCACAATAGTCACAAATAATATAAAATACCTCAGTGTGACTCTAACCAAGCAAGTGAAAGATCTGTATGATAAGAACTTCAAGTCTCTGAAGAAAGAAATCAAAGAAGATCTCAGAAGATGGAGAGATTTTCCATGCTCATGGATTGGCAGGATGAATATTGTAAAAATGGCCATCTTGCTAAAAGCAAAGTACACATTCAGTGCAATCCCCATTAAAATTCCAACTCAATTCTTCCTAGAGTTAGAAAGAGCAATTTGCAAATTCATTTGGAATAACAAAAATCTTAGGATAGTGAAAACTATCCTCAACCATAGAAGAACTTCTGGGAAAATAACCATCCCTGACCTCAAGCTATATTATAGAGGAATAGTGAAATAACTGTTTGGTACTGGCACAGAGACATTCAAATAGATCAATGGAATAGAATTGAAGACCCAGAAATGAACCCACACACCTATGGTCACTTGATCTTTGACAAAGGAGCTAAAACCATTCAGTGGAAAGAAGATAGCATTTTCAACAAATGCTGCTGGTTCACTGGAGGTCAGCATGTAGAATGCAAATGGATCCATTCTTATCACCATGTACAAAGCTTAAATCCAAGTGGATCAAGGACCTCCACATCAAACCAGATACACTCAAACTAATAGAAGAAAATGTGTGAAGAGCCTTGAACACATGGGCACTGGGGAAAATTTCCTGAACTGAACCTGAATGGGTTATGTCTTATGAGGACAAATGGGTCCTCATAAAGGTGCAAAGCTTCTCTAAGGCAAAGGACACTGTTGTTAGGACAAAACTGCAACCAACAGATTGGGAAACGATCTTTACCAATCCTACAACTGATAGAGTGCTAATATCCAATATATACAAAGAACTCAAGAAGTTAGACTTCAGAGAGCCAAATAACCCTATTAAAAATGGGGTACAGAGATAAACAAAGAATTATCAGCTGAGTAATATTGAATGGCTGTGAAGTACCTAAAGAAATGTTCAACATCCTTAGTCATCAGGGAAATGCAAATCAAAACAACCCCGAGATTTCACCTCACACCAGTGAGAATGGCTAAGATCAAAAACTCAGGTGACAACAGATGCTGGCAAGGATGTGGAGGAAGAGGAACACTCCTCCATTGTTGGTGTGATTGCAAGCTGATACAATCACTCTGGAAATCAGTCTGGAGTTTTCTCAGAAAATTGGACATAGTACTTCTGGAGGACTCAGCTATACTCTCCTGAGTATATACTAAAATGATGCTCCAACATACAACAAAGACACATGCTCCACTATGTTCATAGCAGCCTTATTTATAATAGTCAGAAGCTGAGAAACCAGATGTCCTTCAACAGAGGAATGGACACAGAAAATATGGTACATTTACACAATGGAGTAGACCTCAGCTATTAAAAGCAACGACTTTATAAAATTCATGGGCAAATGGATGTAACTAGAAAATATCATCCTGAGTGAGGAAACCAAATCATAAACACACATGGTTTGCACTCACTGATAAGTGGGTATTAGCCCAAAAGCTCAAATTACCCAAGATACAATCCAGAGACCACATAAAGCTGAAGAAGGATGACCAAAGTGCAGATGCTTCAGTCCTTCCTAAAAGGGGGAACAAAAATATTTGTACGAGGAGATATGGAGACAAATTTTGGAGCAGAAATTTCAAGATTGGCCATTCAGAGTCTGCTCCACCTGGGATGCAACCCATACACATACATCCACCAAACCCAGAAAATATTGCTGATGCCAAAAGTGAATGCTGACAGGAGCCTAATAGCTGTGTCCTGAGATGCTCTACCAAAGCATGCCAAATACAGAAGTGGATGTTCTTATCTAACCAATGAGAATGGGATCCGCATTGGAGGAGTTAGAGAAAGGATTAAAGGAACTGAAGTGGTTTATAACCCCAAAAGAAGGACAATACCAGTAAACCAGAGATTTCAGGGAGTAAACCACTGTCCAAAGAGTACATATGAACAGATCCATGACTCCTGCTGCATATGCAGCAGATGATGGTCTTGTTGGGCATCAATGTGAGGAGAAGCTCTTGGTCCTGTCAAGGCTGGACACCTTCCCCCCCAATATAGGGGAGTGTTAGGGGAGAGAGCCAGGAAGGGGTCAGTGGTTGGTGAATGGGGAAACACCCTCATAGAAGAAGGGAATGGAGCATGGGATGGGGGGATTATGGATGGGAATCTGGAAAGGGGAAAAACATTTAAAATGTAAATAAAAATATCACCCCAAAAGAGTTAATTTGGCTTACAGATAGTAGCCCATCATTGAGAGAAACCACAGAAAGGATACAAGTCAAGAACTGAAAAAGTGGCCATGGAGGAACACTTACTGGTTTACACTCCAAAATTTGCTCATCCTGTTTCCTTACACAACCAAGGATCTCCGGGCCGGTACATGCGGCATTGCCCACAATGTGCTGGGCTCTCCCATATCAATTATTATTCAAGAAAATTCTTCATAGACTTGCCTATAAGCCAGATTTATGAAAGCATTTTCTCAACTGACGTTTCCACTTCCCTGAGATGTCTAGATTTTTCTCAAGATGACAAAAATGACCAATTTAGATAGAATATAGTATTTATTTATATTCCAGCTGGCCTATATAAAAGCCACACAATCCAGGTATCTTATTTACAAGCTTCCAGCCTAGACTGGGCAGGTTTGGAGCTAATCTAACTTGTTCCCAGCCATATGTCCCTTACTGCTTGCTGGTTTTCCTGGCTACATGCTCATGGCCCATCTCCTCTCAAAGCAGCGTTCTCCACCTCTGTGCCCTTTTCCCCTTCTCTGTGCCTTCTCTGTGCCCTTCTCCCCTTCTCTGTCTCCCTGCAACCACTTCATTCAATCCTCAAGTCCCACCTTTCCCCCTTTATTGCCAAATCACAAGTCCTAGTTTTTTTATTGACCAGTTAAATTGAGGGGAGCAATTTTTACATCATTTGGTGTTTGTGAGGATCTGCTAGTCATCAGGCAACCAGACCTTGAGAGTCAGTATTTTGCTTTAGAATACAAGCAGCATCAGACCAACCCACTACAGTACAGTGTTTTTCTTATATTGATGATGGGACTCAGACTCTTAGGCACAGACAAAATCCTGCTTCAAATGCCCCAACTCCACATTTTTGTCACCTCTCCTAACTTCTTTCTCCTCTTTGACTCAGCTTAGTAACTGTTGACAGTACTCTGTTCCCTCCATGCTTAAGAACCCTGCTACTTGTCCCCACTAACTCTGGAAAAGCAGCCCTACGGTAGGATTTGCTGTCATTCCATCCTTAGACCATGGGATATCATTAAGCTACTAAACCCCTTTATACACTTGCCATTAGCTTGCAAGCTCTCTGAGGACATGAAAGATTTATTCTATTCCTCCCAACACTCAGCCAAGTTCTGTGGGGGATATTTCACTTTGGAATTGACTTTAAAAGTACATAAATAAATTCCAAATGCAATCATAAAAAATTAATTCTACAAAAATTTGGATCAGAACCTCTGTAACTAGTTACTCTAAACGTATTTGTTATTAAGCAGGTTCTGTGAATAGGCACCCTTCAGAGATAACAGCAGCTTTGAAAGGCTTCTCAGAGGTGCAGGAAAAAACCGTGGAATTACACCACAGTGGGTTGTTTAATCTCTTCCAGAATCACACTGATCCTATCTGTGGATGGACCACTCTTGCCATGGTAACATTCCCTGGAGCACAAAAGCTCAGCATTCTGAAAGCAATCACTCAGAGATGCTATTCTTGCCAACTGCAAATCCTTATTAGCTGGGAACCTGGACCAAATAGAGGGCCGACAGAACAAGTGATACCTGTGTTCTGCTTACTGATAACATGAAAAGATGACCCAAACAGGGACTTGTGGATGCACATTGTAATCATTGTCACAAAGACTGCTACATAATATTTGCTGTAAGCAAGAAACAAATTTGAACAGTATGTTCTCTTTTGGTGTATGGTGATGTAACAGTCTAATGTCCTTTTGTGTTGTTCAAAGATTCAATGCCTCTAACCTCCATGAGAACTTACTTTTTAAGGTAAATATTGGAGAAGTATATAACTATATACCTATAAGTTTTTAATGCATTGAAATCCAGAGTTAGGGGGACACACAAATACTAATATACATGTAGGATAGAAGACAGATAGGAAGGGTCACTATCAATTTACTGCTACAGCTGCAGTCTGGAACATTTAGGTAACAGTGAATGCGTCAACCCCAGAAACATTTTGACAATAACAAGAGTGATTACAGGTGTCAAGACTGAAATACTCGCTATTGAACATCCTTAGGTTCTCTGTTATGAAAAATCTCAAGATGCAAGCCAGGAATAAAGATTGTCATGTGATTTATAAAACTCATAACAATGTCCTATAAATATTTGAAAGGAACTAGGATGCTAAATCACTACCAAATGTGTTTCTCCTTGCCTGTGTGTGGGTGTCTCAGGTTTCATTTTATTTTTGTCAATTTTGTAGATTCTAAAAATGAAGTAAACTGAATTAATTACTTCATTCAGCAACCATCTGTTGAGTACCTATTACTCCACCCTCATTTTCCTGGATGTTTAAAAATATTAAAGTCTATTTATTTATACATATACTTATTTCTGTATGGAGGTCAGAGAACAATTGTGGGAGTCAGCTCTCTCTTTCCACCGTGTAGCGCCTGCCAATTGAACTTCGGTCATGAAGCTTGAAAGCAAACCCTTACTGTGAGCCACCTCATGGCCTGATCTAGTGTCTTCACCATAATGAAGTCTTCAGCCATCATAGACTTTTCTAAGTGAGAACGCAAGGTAGTCAGACAATAACAGTAATAAGCATGAGAGAGTACAGTAAGTGGTAACATGTCATTCAGTGAAGATAATATGGTGAAATAAAATGAAAATAGATCAGAAGATAGACTGATACTTTGAATAGGTTTGAAGAGCCACAGAGGTCTTAGGCAATGAATGAGTGAAAATTATGCAGTTGTCAATACATTCGAATTCTAAATAGTCAATGGCCTTCTAAGTCTCTGGATTAGTTTTCATTCTCTAGAGCAACAGAACTGATAGAATGAATGAATGCATGCATGAATACATACATACATACATACATACATACATACATACATACATAATTTATGTGTACCTTACAGACTGTGTACCTTACAGTCTGTGGTCTGGCTAATACCACAATGACCGTCTTCGAACAGAAAGACTAGGAATCTGGGAGTTGTTTAGTCCACACAACTAGATGTCTCCACTGGTCTTCAGTCTATATTAGAATCTTGAGGAAATAGATGATATAATGTCTCAGGATCAGAATAGATGAACTTGCCAGTGAGAGTGGGGACAAATAGGCAAAAAGCAAAAACTACATTTTTCCTTACACACAGGCTGCCACCCAGAAATCTAGCCCAGATTTAGGAGGTGCTTTCTTACCTCCACAGATCCAATCATGAAAATCCTCCACAGATGTGACAGGAGCTTGGGTTTTAGTCAATTCCAGATATGGTGAGGGTGACAGCAATGATCAGCTATCACAGCATCTTCAGTTTTTCCCACAAGGGAATACAGAAGTTTAGTTTTCTTCTTAAGTTAATACAATGGAGAATTTATGGCTTATCAGATCAGAAATTTATTACCATAAAAAGTTCAGTGAGAAGAGAGGCAAGAACTTGGCTTATGGAGAAGCCAGGCTCAAGGTGATTTATTATATTTAGTCCATGACTTTCAACATCACACTCTATCTTGATATCCATCACATGATAGAGTATGGAGGGCTAAGAGATTTTAGTAGCAGGGGATTAGGGTACCTACTCTCCACATTCAGGGGCAGGGTTTCCCAGGATGCAAGACTTTCAGTGTTAAAGTGGGAGTGACCTGATGCAAACAAGGAAAGTTGATGGCCATAGGTCAGCCAAGAGGCACATGGTCATGGGTCACATGCCAGGAACTGAAGTCAGTTATGTGATCTCACATAAAATCAAGGGGCATAAAATTGCAATCCAAGTGAGCCCCAGAAGAGAGGAGATAAAATTAGACAGGAGTGGGGACACATGATGAGTGACAGATTACTGGAAAAATTTAGAATTTTAAGTTGAATGAAAAAAGAAGAAATTAAATTAGAACAGATTAAAGAGCAGAATAGTATTTTCATGATTGTTCTTATCGTTTATTAAAACATACACCATATTTAAAATAAAAACAGTCTCATGTGAGCATTTAAAAGCATGCACAGGTGGAATGCTAGTTACTACTTCACAGAGTGAGAATCCTTCTAAGCATTGGAGAATGTCCCCCATAGGCTCATGTATTTTGACATTTGCTCCCAGGCTCATGGTGCCCTATGGGAAGATTCTGGAATCTTTAGGAAGTATAATGTCACTAGAGGAAGCTGTGTGGGCAAGGTTTGAGGTTTTCTGACCTGGTCCTACTTCCTGGACCAGGAATGCTTGTGAGTCAAAGGGAAGGAAACCAACTACTCTGTGCTGCTCTCATCATGCCTTCCATCTTCTCAAGCTGGGAGCTGAGACAAGCCCTTCTTTATGGTTCCTCCTTGAGAGGTGTTTAGTCACAGCAGCAAGGAAAGGAACCAATGTACCTTGTTACCCTCTCTTACAGAGGTGGAAACAGAGAGCAAGATTTGCCAACTGTTCTGAGTCATTAATCTAAAAGATGAGCTAGCATTGAGAGCAGGCCACATAGGAAAGGCTCCCACATTTTTAACCACTACAGCATTTGCCAACCCTAGGTTTCTGTAGAATCCTCAGAAAAGGAAATGATGTGGTTTGGTTTGTCTTGTACGCAGTCCTGCTTGTCGGACAGCAGCCTTAACTCTCCTCCGAGTACATCAATGGTCCACGTATGGCCATGAAATTGCTCTCCTTCCTTCCCAAGAACAATGGCCCACACAGCAACCACTCTGTGATGACTCAGAAATGCCCCATCCTGCTCACCAAACAATATATTAATTTTTCTTTTTATTTTATAATGTCAAATTCTTTTATCTGGACATTGGTGGCATACTCCTGCAATCCCAGTTCTTGGGAAATGAAGTCAGGAAGGTTAAAAGTTTAATGGCATCCTCGATTATGCAGAGAGTTTGAGATCTACCTGGACTGCATGAGAACCTCCCTCAAAAATCAACCAGTTGCAAAAATCATCACTTATTATAGAACTTTTGCTTTAAATAAATATAAATTTGGCTCTATTATCATTTTATTAAATATGATTTTTTTCTTTATTAACTTGAGTATTTCTTATTTACATTTTGATTGTTATTCCCCTTCCCGGTTTCCGGACCAACATCCCCTTAACCCCTCCGTCCCCTTCTATATGCATGTTCCCCTCCCCATCCTTCCCCCATTACCGCCCTCCCCACAACAATCACATTCACTGGGGCTTCAGTCTTGGCAGGACCAAGGGCTTCCCATTCCACTGGTGCTCTTACTAGGCTATTCATTACTACCTATGAGGTTGGAGCCCAGGGTCAGTCCATGTATAGTCTTTGGGTAGTGGCTTAGTCCCTGGAAGCTCTGGTTGGTTGGCATTGTTGTTCATATTGGGTCTCAAGCCCCTTCAAGCTCTTCCAGTCCTTTCTCTGATTCCTTCAACAAGGGTCCCATTCTCAGTTCAGTGGTTTGCTGCTGGCATTCGCCTATATATTTGCTGTACTCTGGCTGTGTCGCTCAGGAGAGATCTACATCCGGTTCCTGTCGGCCTGCACTTCTTTGCTTCATCCATCTTGTCTAATTGGGTGGCTATATATGTATGGGCCACATGTGGGGCAGGCTCTGAATGGGTGTTCCTTCTGCCTCTGTTTTAATCTTTGCCTCCCTATTCCCTGCCAAGGGTATTCTTGTTCCCCTTTTAAAGAAGGAGTGAAGCATTCACATTTTGATCATCCGTCTTGAGTTTCATGTGTTCTGTGCATCTAGGGTAATTCAAGCATTTGGGCTAAATAGCCACTTATCAATGAGTGCATACCATGTGTGTTTTTCTGTGGTTGGGTTAGCTCACTCAGGATGATTAAATATGATTTTTTAACTTAAACTCATGTTGCTGTGAATATTTTATATAACAAATTTAAAATCCTGGAGAATCCTACCATCTGCTCTTGTACACCATGCATTATAACAAAGGGAAATAATCTCTGAGAATATGTTTAGCTGAATTCTATAACACATGGAGTAAAAATTAATTACAAGTTCTAACCAAGAAATGCTAAAGGCACCAGAAGATATCATTACCTAAATAAACTTAAGAAAATGAGAAATGGCAAGAAAGACAATAAATGCATGTGACTCTAATGGTGGTTAACAATGGCAGCAATGGGGACAAAACGTTCAAAAATCTACACAAGAACAGGAAACAAATTGTGCAGACAAAGCAGCGAGAGGAGCTGAACAGGTGCAATGAAGACAAAACATGAATCCTGAAATTAAGGAGTCAGTCGGAAATACAACGAGAGCTGTGCGGGAGAGAGTAACGTGTCAGATTACAATCCCACGAATCTCCATCATGGAATGTGTGATCTCTGTCATTTAGTTTCAGAAAAAAAAGCTTAGCTTGCAATCTTTGCTATTAGACAAAACATGTGCTTGTACATGGAAATATTGTATGCTCACCACTCATTGCTTTCTTCATAAAAACAACAGAATTTACCTCTAATAAACATGGAGGCCAAAGAATGCTTCTACTATCAAGCTAATATTTCTGACTGTCCCTCAGCACTGAAGGGAACGTCTGATTACCTGCACACATACAGCACATTGCAGTGATGTAATCAGTGTGCTTTCATTGCCTTCTCAAATTAAATGAAGAATGCCTTTGCCAACCTGATTAGCAGGTCATGGACTTGGTGCAGCGTGGGTAGCAAATCTAACGAGTAGAAGAATTTGTTTATTGTTATCAGCGCATCAACACCCGGGAATGATGGAATTACGATGAATTCGTGGACTTTATAACATTAATTAGCTTCTTGTATGGTGAAATTGCTGGTAGCCATTAGTAATCAGACAAAAACATGTTTTAAACAGGAGTTAATCAATGCAGACTAGCTTCCTTATTTTAGGCCTTAATTGTGAGAGAGAAAGAAAAATGTGTTTGTCTAAATACCAAAACTTCTCATCTCCAATATGTCAGATGATATCCTGAGGTTGGTAAAACATGATAACTTCCATTAATTAAACTATTAAATTACTATCCGTATTGTAGTATTTCTATTATTTCCTGCTGCGCAGTTTTGGATTGAAATCTGAATTTTAAAAATTTGATAGTATACGTATTCTGAAAAGTGTGGTGGCACCTCATGTCACTTATTGGCAGAAGGGGAGCTGGCTTAGGAGTACCCTGCTTGAGGGTAATGACAAAGACCATTTTTGTGCATCTGGTGCAGATGGTTCTGCTGTCCCAAGGCACACCCCTTTTCCTATGTCCGATTTCAGCTACTACACTGGGGGTCACCCAGAAGAACCTTAGACTCACCCTGGTGGCTGGCTCCTCCAGCCTTGTCCCTGGCTCTTCAAGTTTCCGCCTGGCATGCTCCCTAAAGCATTTATTGTTGTTATTTAGGAAAAACAAAACAAAACATGATGCATGATATAGCTGGGAACGATTAAGTGTTGCTGTCTAATCACATTTGTTTTGTTAGGAAATGGATGCTGTCAACTATTAGATATTCCTGGTTTAACAATGTGGCCATCAAGACGGGGGTAAGAGGATAGTTGCATTGTAAAATCAGAAGGGGCACTTCTGACAGAAGCAAGAAAGATAGGATTCCAACAACTGGAGCTGGGGAAGCACAGAGTACTTGGCCAAACAAGAACATATAATGGTACAGTTGTATGAAACTATCACCATGAAACGTATTTTGTATGCTAACTCAATACTTAATTAAAAAAAACCAATATGTGTGTCAATAATAATTTACGGTGAAGTAAATGAGAATCATGGATCACAAACAATGTGTATACTGAACCGAATAATCCTAACTAAATTTAAAATGAAGAAACTAAACAGCGTTTTCTGATTAAAGCTAAAATCGCAGTGAACAAAAAGCTTCCCTAGTTTAAAACCACAGCAACGATAGCCAGAATGAAGTATTCTTCAGAAACAAATTGCATATATATATATATATATATATATATATATATATGTAGTTAAGAAAGAAATATGGCAGCTTACTCTATCCATTGGTCTTCTTAAAAGGTATTTAATCTGAAACTAAAGAAGTGGCTAAAGAAAAAAATGCTAATTGTTTCTTTATGTGATGGTTTGTAGATGCTTGGTGCAGGAAGTGGCACTATTGGGATTTGTGGCCTTGTTGGAATAGGTGTGTCACTGTAGGTGTGGGCTTAAAGCCTTCACCCTAGCTGCCTGGAAGTCATTCTTCCACCAGCAGACTGCTGAAGAAGATATAGAACTCTTATCTCTACCTGCACTATGCCTACCTGGATGCTGCCATGCTCCTGCCTTGATGATTATGGACTGAACCTCTGAACCTGTAAGCAACCCCCAATATATGTTGCCCTTTATAAGACTTGCCTTGGTCATGGTATCTGTTCACAGCAGTAAAACCCTAAGACACCATCTTAAGCCCATTTCAGGGACTCTCTTGACAGAGAAGGAGTTGTGGCCATCTTCGTGAGTACTTGAGAGTTTCTATCATATTTGCTTTCTTTCTCTCTTCACACCCATCAGCTATATTTTAATCTTTCTTCTATCTTTGGCTTTTTGTGCTTGCACGACACTGACTGGAAGACAGTGCCCTCTATCTATTTTGGAAAAACAAGGCTCACTTTTGGTTTAGTGAGGCCATGCTTGGTCTGTTTCCACTGAGCCAGGGTTGATTTCCACATGATTCTCTCACTCCTGGATTAATGTCAGTTCTGTATCATAATAAATTTTGAAGGCTACATAAGTCTCAGGTCCCCTAATCTTTTAGGAGACATCCATCAAAAATAAGTACGGCTACAGAATTATGATCTTACCTCCATACTTGCTTTTTGTTCTGGTTGGCCAGACTGTCCATTTCTACTCTTTGGTCCCAAAACCAATGTGATCGGAGGAATCCAGATAAAGGGACATTTTAGTAAAATGTCAGAGGAGCACTGACACACCTGAAAGCAGAGGTAAGACTGCCACTTCTGCTCCAAGGGACCCACCTGGACCTTCAGGACATAGGAACCTAGGAGTAGACTGGGACAGGATCCTTCCGGTTTCTGCCTGCACCCAGAACTGGCCGGGTCCTACAGCTCTCTGTACCCACATCCTGTGAAGGAGAGAGCTAGACTCTTAGAAGTCAGATAATCCTGAGAGCAAAAGAGAGACCATCACTTCTGCTCATATTCCTGGCCCAAGAGGAACCCACCTAGAGCCCTCTGGACACAGGAACATAGGAGCAGTCAGGGACAGGATCCTTCCAATTTTCACCTGTTCCTGGAGCTGAAAGTCAGTCTCCAGGAGCTCTGACATACCTGAAAGCAGAGTTAAGATCACCACTTCTACTCTGAGGGACTCTTCTGGAGGCCTCAGGACACAAGAACCCAGGAACAGTCTGGGACAGGATCCTTCCAGTTTCTGCCTGTGCCCTGAGGTGACTAGGTCCCACAGCTCTCTGCACCCAGATCACGGATCTGAAAGAGAACAGGTATACAGGAGTGCTGACATACAGGTTTATAGGAGGGTCAAGCCACTGTCAGAGACAGCAAGACCAGCTAACACCAGAGATAACCAGATATGGAAAGACAAGGACATGAACATAAGCCACAGAAACCAAGACTACTTGGCATCATCAAAGCCCAGTTCTCCCATCAAAGCAAATACTGGATATCCAAATACACTGGAAAAGCAAGATTTGTATTTAAAATCACTTCTAATGATGATGATAGAGAACTTTAAGAAGAACATAAATAACTCCCTTAAATTAATACAGGACAACACAGGTAAACAAGTAGAAGCCTTTAAAGAGGAAACACAAAAATCCTTTAAAGAATTATAGGAAAACACAACCAAACATGTGAAGGAATTGAACAAAAACATCCAGGATCTAAAAATGGAAATAGAAACTATAAAAAAAATCAGAAAAAGAGAAAACCCTGGAGATAGAAAACCTGGGAAAGAGATCAGGAGTTATAGATGCAAGCATCACCAACAGAATACAAGAGAGAGAATCATTAAAAAAAAATCATAGAAAACATTGTAACAACTGTCAAAAGAAAATGTAAAATGCAAAAAGCTCCTCACTCAAAACATCCAGGAAACCTAGGACACAAACCTAAGGATAATAAGGATAATAAGGATAATAAGGATAATAAGGATAATAGGTATAGAACAGAGAGAAGATTCCCTACTCAAAGGTACAATAAATATCTTTAACAAAATTATAGAAGAAAACTTCCCTAAACTAAAGAAAGGGAAGCCTATAAACATACAAAAAGCAAACAGAATTCCAAATAGTTTGGACCAGAAAAGAAATTTCTCCCATCACATAATAGTCAAAACACCAAATGCACAAAACAAAGAAAGAATATTAAAAGCAGTAAGGGAAAAAGGTCAAGTAATATATAAAGGCAGATCTATCACAATTACACCAAACTTATCACTAGAGACTGAAAGACAGAAGACTGGGGCAGATGTCATACAGACCCTAAGAGAACACAAATGCCAGCCCACGCTACTATATGTAGAAAAAAAAATTTTAATTACCATAGATGGAGAAACCAAAAGATTCCATGACAAAACCAAATTTGCAAAATATCTTTTCACAAATCCAGACCTACAAAGGATAATAGATGGAAAATTTCAACACAAGGAGGGAAACTGCACCCTAGAAAAAGCATGAAAGTAATCTTCTTGCAACAAACCCAAAATAAGAGAGACACACAAACATAATTCCACCCCTAACAATAAAAAATGAAGGGAAACAACAACCACTATTCCTTAATATATCTTAACATCAATGGACTCCGTACCCCAATAAAAAGACAGACTAAGAGACAAGATCGGCAAAGAGGACACAGCACTTTCTTGCATATAGGAAACATACCTCAGTGACAAAGACAGACCCTACCTAAGAGTAAAAACTTGGAGCACATTTTTTTCTACAGAATGGTAGCCAAATATCAGCTGGACTAGCTATTCCAATATAAAATAAAATAGGCTTTCAACCAAAAGTTATCAAAAAAGATAAGGAAGGACACTTCATGCTCATCAAAGGAAAAATCCACTGAGATGAACTCTCAATCCTGAATATCTATGCTCCAAATGCAAGGGCACCTACATTCATAAAAGAAACCTTATTAAAGCTCAAAGCACACATTGCACCTTACCCAATAATAGTGGAAGATCTCAACATCCCACTCTTTCCAATGGACCAATCATGGAAACAGGAATTAAACAGAGACACAGAGAAAATAACAGAAGTTATGAACCAAATGGAATTAATAGATATCTAGAGAACATTTCATCCTAAAATAAAAGAATATATCTTCTTCTCAGCACCAAGTGGTACCTTCTCCAAAATTAACCTTATAATCGGTCACAAAACAGGCCACAACAGATAAAACAAGATTGAAATAATCCCATGCATCATAGATCACCTCAGACTAAGACTGGTCTTCAATAGGAACAAAAACGACAGAAAGCCCACATACACATGAAGCTGAACAATGCTCTATCCATGATAACCTGGTCAAGGAAAAAAATAAAGAAATTAAAGAATTTTAGAATTAAATGAAAATGAAGGCAAAACATACCCAAAATTATGGGACACAGTGAAAGCAGTACTAAGAGGAAGACTCATAGCTCTGAGTTTTCAGACATTTACATTTCTCAGCAAATTGCTTTGAGACCACAGCTTCTCATACTCATTCCATTTATGCATATGTATACATTATGTATATGTGTGTGTCCATGTGTTTCTGTGTGTGTCTCTGCGTGTTTGTGTCTGTATGTCTGTGGACATGTACATGTATACATACACATGTTTATCATATACATACACATCCACTTACAAATACACAGATACATGGAGGAAACCTTTATTTGAGGGGAAGAAGAAAGAAGTCTGGGAGGGGCTCTTTTGACTGAGGGTTGAGTATGAGCTTCCAATGTGCCCGGAGCACATGTCTACATCAACTCACTTGAGGGTCCAAAAGAACCATGGCAAATAAAAACAGAGACGGCAGTGTGCTCACTCAGTCCTAAATGGTTAGAGCCGCCTGGCCACACTTGACCCCAGGGAACCCCGTGTCTTTGGATTTGTGCTGAAGCATCAAGTTATTCACACAGTGATTTGTAGTCATGTAAATCACTTTCCCTTGGGGCCATGGGCAGGTATCTCCAGGTATCTCCAGATACAATAACCTGTATTTGCAGAAGCTTTTAACCTGTCTTCTGGTTATGGAAGTTGTTGAGGAATTTGAGAGAGCTGACCTAACAGGACAAGTTTAAGGAAGCAAAACTGAACCTGTAGGATCTGTGTAATCTGTCCTTTTCGCCTGGTCCAAATCTGAAAGCTGCGTTTCTGCCATACATTCTCCATCAAGGTACTGGCTCCAGCACACTGCCAACATACCGACTCCTCCATACTTTTATTAATTGGCAATTAATGCCAAAAGTGAGAAGCAGGCACTCACAAGTAGGCTAATTAAAGGCTACATCATTGTTAAAATGTCTAAAAGCCAGAAACCCGAGAGGCAGGAGTCACAGCCCACTGAGCTATTGTTCATGTACAAATCCTCTGCAGTGTGGAAACTTGTCAAGCAGCCTGGAAAATACTTTTTTGGGGGTTTAATAAAATACTTGGTAGATATAATATAATCTTAGTCAAGTTCATAAGAGAAAGAGAAAACTTTTTAAGGCAAAATTTTAACATATATGCCCATACTTCAGGCTCAAGTAATGTGGAAAGTTCATTCTCATAATTAAAAGAGAAAGTAGACAGCAATATTTTGACATCTTACAGAAATGAAGTTGACTGCTGCCTACTAGTGATGTGACCTTAAAAAAAGTGCTTATTTCTACCTATTCTGGGTTTAAATTTTCATTTTTGAAGTTCAAATGGAAGCATGCAGCGCCAAATCATGGCACATCATGGTGCTAGAAGTTGAGGAATTCACATTGTCTCGTTGCGATGTTTCTTGATATTGCTTTTTACTTCTGCCCTAACTGAGGGATCGCTTCTCTCAGCCTTCTGCTGTCAGGTGCGGGGGAAGGTAGAAGCAGCCTTCCAGTGGGATCCCTTTTGTAAATGATGGCTCACAGAACACACAGATATTGCCTAATGAGAATGAAGACAGGTTGTGTCAAAGGGAAGAAATTGGAAGATAGACTCCTTTTATCTCCACAGATACTCTGTGAGCTCCAGAGAAGCTGAGGAGAGGCCTGTGGATGCTGGAAAGCAGGGGATGGCATGCTGCTTTCTGAAAGCATCCAGAAAGGTAGCAGTGTTCCTGAAAGGGAAGGCTGCATCACCAGGGCGGGCTGCTGAGACACAAGGGTCCTCACTGTAGCCCCAGCTTAGGTGAAGCCTGGAGGCAGGTGAGGACACCAGACCAGAGAAGCTCTGTAGATTGAGAGCTCATTGGCATTAGCCACCAGTGAGGGAGGGTGCTCATCTTATTCTCTTGGTTCTTTATCTAGCCCCAGGCAGTGACATGACTCCAAGGCTGGTGGAGAGGAAACCAGAAAGTGACTGACCTTCAAGTTTTCTGCGGGCCAGAGAGATACATACGTATTTTTTTTTTAAATGAAATTGATTTGTTTATAATAAAAATAGGAAATAACTAGCCAGATAGTATTAAAATAATTTATTTTTAATTTTCAATAAATACTTGCAACATAGTCATATCCTCAATGATAAATCAACTGTTAACAAGAAATTAGGTTTATAAAATTTTTATAAGATAAAAATTATCCACTATGCAGCATTTAAGAATAAAGCTGTCGGGCTGGGGATTTAGCTCAGTGGTAGAGCGCTTACCTAGGAAGCGCAAAGGCCCTGGTTCGGTCCCCAGCTCGAAAAAAAAAAAAAAAAAAAAAAAAAAAGAATAAAGCTGTCTGAAGAGCTCAAATTTGACATACGTGTGGCAAGTTTTAAAAAGATTAGTCAAAACATAATATCAATATATGCCTAGTCTATAACCTCAAAATCAACATATACCTATTCTGGAACATCAATTGAATCATTATAAATTCCCTCATTGCTATTCCCTCCCACTTCCACTTCTAAAATAAGCCCTGGTTATAGAACAGAGAGCCTGCTATGGAACCCTTGATATCACCCATTAAAATTCTGGTTGTTTGCTGGGCATGTGGTACACACCTTTAATCCCAGCACCTGGGAGAAGGTGAATCTCTACAGCCTGGCCTACAGATTGAGTTCTAGAATAGCCAGGGCTCACAGAGAAAGAAACCAAGTTAAGTCCATGGTTTAAGATTATTGCAGACACTTTTCTCTTTAAATGGTGGGATAACTTAAACCATTTGAGTCCATTTGTTGACCATGAGAAAATGCATAGAATGTGAATGTGCAAATGATTTGAAAATTTTTCTACCTAGTAAGAATGGTTTGGTTTGGATTTAAATTGGGCTCCCTGGTATGATACATAGGTATTTTACAACCAGAATTTGTTTTGAGGAAAAAAAAGAAAAACTCAACTAACTTACAGTTTTATATTTTATATCTCATATAATATATATATATATACACACACACATGCCGATATTTGTAAAAGACATTTAGAAGAGGTTATTGTGAAATTATGCCATAAGTAAAACTTAATTTAGCCTATGCAAATACATGGTTATGACAATAAGTAGAACTCCTCATGTTTTACATTTTGACAAACACTTTTGAAAGACTTTGCTATTTGCCAAGTGTTTTTTATATCATTAGATTTCTATACATCAGAAAGTTGAGCAAAAGAAACTGCTTAGCTGCTTTGAAACAGCACTAAGAGATTAAATGGGCTGGGGATGTAGCTCAGTGATACCATGCTTGCCTGGCAGGCATGATGTCATGGCTTGTTGAGTCCCTAATCCTAAAGATAATTGTAACAACAATAATAACAGACAGCAGGTTCAGAGAAAAGCAAGTGGCTCCCTCAATCTTCATACAGGATGATTAATTTCAGGAACTCCTGTATAACCAATATTCTGGATGCTCAAGTCTATAGAAGATGATATTGTTTTTGTATATAACTTCTTTCTCCCCACTTTGCCTCATCTTTGGCATGGTTGTTGCACTGAACATAGCATACATGCTGATGTAAATGAGTGTTGTACTATGCTTTATGATAAGGAGAAATCTGCATGTGAAGTACAAATCATATATTAGTTTACAGTTGCTTTGAGCCCTTGGATATTTGACCTACAGATTTGAAAGCCAGTTCTGTGTACTAATTTTTGTCATTCTCAGTTGATTTTGTGCTTTCTCCATCCTGAAATTATTATTTTACTACTTAAAGGTAAGAGTTACTTTTGGTAGTAATGGTAACTGATTAGACATCCAGCCAAATCTGTTTACAAGCAGAGTGAAAAAGATGATTAGTCATAAGGTGGGAGTGAGCTCTACTTTAAAGAGTTAAGAAAACATTTGGTGCTACCATCCCTGGCCTGGGTCACCTTGTCATAGGGTCTGACCTGTGTTGGGTGTTTAGTAGCATTGGCATCCCTTTGTTAAGACAACCAAAAAACAAGAAAACTGGGAAGAGAGGGGCCGGGTGTTTCAAGACAGGAAATACTTATTGTAGGTGTAAGCACATGAGATAAGATTTAAATTCAGCTCATCTGCAAACCTGGAAGTATTATTCCAGGTGTACAGAAGTTGCTATGTGAATGTTAGGCATCGCTGTTTCTCAAATGACATGGACAAATGAAAAAAATTAAGAAATAGAGTGTTTTGGTTCCCTTTCACAAACACCCCCTACCCAATCACAGGCCATGCGTGCCAGGGGACAAGGTAGACTGTCCATGAATCTCTTTCACTCTCTTGGTGCAACCCATCACATTGTCCCTAATGCCCCTCCCTTTCTTGTTGTCATATCCCAGCCTCCCAAAATGTGGGAGATTCCCTGCTAGACCAGAGGCCACACTGGCCACCAGAACTCCAGGTAGCCATCCACTTACAAACTTTCTGTATCCTCTCAGTACCAACCCCACATTATCCCCATCCCCTTTTCCTCTTTGCCTTGTCAAAACCACCAACTCCAACTCAGGTGGAGAACCCCTGCATGACAGGCCAGAAGACCAGAGACCAAACAGAAACCAAGAAACAACATAACCCATCCAACAGAGACAACCCCAGAAATCAGCCCTTAAACCTATAACCTCTCAAACCCAGGTGCTTAAATGCCAGTGTAAAGACACTGTCAACAGAAACCATGGTTATATGATACTACCTAAGTCCAGTAACTCTACTACAGCAAGTTCTGAATATTCTAACAGAACCAAAACACTTAAACAAAACCCTTAAAACCAACTCTATGAAGATGACAGAGATTCTTAAATGAGAAGTGACTAGGTTCCTTAAAGAAATTGAGAAAGAAGGAAACAAAAATGGGAGGGGTAAATAAATCCCTTACAGAAAGCCAAGAAAATCAGGAAAATAAAACAAATAGTTGAAGGAAGTGATTAAACTGTTCAAGACCTGAAAATAGAAACCTTTTTGTATTGTTCTCCTTGTTACTTTTGCAGTGTTCTCGTTGTTTCTATTTTATTGATTTGAGTTCCAAGTTTGATTATTTCCTGTCCCTATTCCTACTGGGTGCGTTTGCTCCTTTTTCTTCTAGAGCTATCAGGTGTGCTGTTGTTGCTGGTGTGAGATTTCACTAATTTCTTTAACTTTCCTCTTAGTACTACTTTCATTGTGTCCCATACACGTGAGTATGGCATAAATTCATATTCATTCAGTTATAGAAAGTCTTTAATTTCTTTTCTTTATTGCTATCTTGGCCCAGTAGTCATTCAGGAGCGAGTTGTTCAGCTTCCATGAGTCTGTAGGTTTCTGTACATCTCTGCTCCATAGTGCTCGGAAAGGATGCAGGGTTTGTTGTTGTTGTTGTTGATGGTGATGGTGGTGGTGGTGGTGGTGGTTTTCATTTTGTTTTTGTTTTTGTTTTAGATTTTATTGTATCTATTGAAACTTTGTGATTAATTTTGGAAAAAAATCCCCTTAGGTGCTAAGAAAGTGTATTCTTTTGTGTTTGGGTAAAACTTTCTGAAGGAATCTGTTCAGTTTATTTGGTTTATAGTATCTGTTAGCAACAGTATTTGTTTAGTTTTTGTTTGATGGCCTGACTTTTGGTAAGAATGGGGTATTTCATTTTCCCTCCATCAATGTTTAAGGGCCGATATATGATTTAAGCTTTATTAATGTTTGACTATGCTTTGCCCCAGGGAGTGGCACAATTAGAAGGTGTATCCTGGTTGGTGCGTCCTTGTTGGAGAAAGTGTGTCACTGTGGAGGTTAGCTTTGAAACCCTCTTCTTAGCTGCCTGAAGACAATCTTTCCTGGTTGCTTTCAGAACAAGGTGAGGAACTCTCAGCCCTCTAGTACCATGCCTGTCTGGATGCTGCCATGCTTCCTGCCATGATGATAATGGACTGAACCTCTGAACCTGTAAGCCAGCCCTAATTAAATGTTGTCCTTTATAAGAATTGCAATGGTCTTTACCATTATGGAAACCTAATTAAGGCATGGCTCAATTTACAATAGCACAATCTATATGTCCCGAAATTGAAGAATGGATAAAGAAAATGTGGCACATTTACACAATTTACTCAACTTAAAAAAAAATGGCATCATGAAATTTGCAAGCAAATGGATAGAACTAGAAAAGATCATTCTGAATTAAATAATTCAGACCCAGAAAGACAAACATGATATGTACTCAGCTATAAGTGGAAGTTAGCTGTAAAGTAAAGGAAAATCATGCTACTACACAGACCCAGAGAGACTAAGAAGCAAGCAGGGTCTAAGAGATCCACCTGGGAAGGGAGACAGTGTAGATTCTGTGGATGGACTGAGGGTCTGTAGGGCTGGAAACAGGAGGGATTAGGTAGGGCAGAGAAGGACAAAGGCAGAAAGTATGAGGAGAGAAAAATGGAATTGTGGGGCATTTGGGAGGTCATGTGGAAACCTAGTGCAGTGGAAACTTCCTGAAACCTCTAAGGATGACCCTGTGGAAAATTCCTAGTAATAGAGGGTATGAAGCCTGAACTGGCCATCCTCTCTAACAAGTAAGACTTCTAGTGGAGAAACTGGGACAACCAACTCAGCTACAAAACTTTCTACCTACAATCTGTCTTGCCTGCAAGATGTGCTGGGGCAATGCTGGCTCAGAGTCTGTGTGAGTGGCCAACTAATGACTGGTCTAACTTGAAGCTCACATCAGGATAGAGAACCCATGCCCCAAATCTACCTGGATGGCCAGAAACTGTAAACTGGATGGCTTAGAGATCTAGGGTAGCACCAAACTTGACTGGCAGAGAGAGAGAGAGAGAGAGAGAGAGAGAGAGAGAGAGAGAGAGACAGAGACAGACACAGAGAGCAAGACAAACACAGAGAGAGACAAGAGAGAGACAGAGAGAGACAGAAACAGACAGACAGACAGACAGATAGACAGAGCGAGACAGAGAAATTAGAGGCTAGCCCAATCAACACCAAAGAGGCTTCCTCTGGCAGCTGATGGAACAGATGCAGAGACCCAAACATTAGACAGAACTTGGGGAACCCCGCAGGAGAGAGAATGAAAGATTGAAGGAACCAGAGGGGTCAAGAACACAAGAACACATTCCACAGAATCAACTAAGCAGGCCTCATAAGGGCTCACAGATCCTGAAGACTTTGCATGTTTGCACTAAGTCCTCCGCATATGTATGCAACTGTTTGGCTTGGGGTTTTGTGGGACTTCTAGCAGTGGGCATGGATGTGTTTCAAGCTCACTTGCTTGTTCTTGGGACATTTTCCTTCTAGTGGGTTGCTTGTCTGGCTGTGATATGAGTGAATTCTATGAAGTCTGAATGCATCTTGTTGTGCCATGTTCAATGAATGTCCTTGGGAGGCCTGCTGTATTCTGAAGAGAAACAGCAGAGCTATGGGTCCGGGGAAGTCAGGAAGAGCTGGGAGGAGTGTAGGGAGGGGAGACTGATGTCAGGATGCCATTGTATGAGAAGAGAATAAATAAGAAAAATACATAAAGGAATTTTTAATATTTTAATATTTCTCACAATGAAACTATATTCTGAGAGCCAAGTTTGGATATAGTAGACACATTTTCTTTAAAGTTTGCTATTTACTTCTGGGTGTGATAATTAACTCGGAGGTATGTTTTAATGTCTTGGAGGAGGAGGAAGAGTCAGTGGACAAACGGGACTATATAGCTTGGATTCAAAAGCCTTATCTTACTGGATAATGAAGGGCCTTAACGCATGTATGAGAGGACTTTTGGAACTGTCTACTTTAGGCTTTAGGTATTTACCTCTGTTGACTTAAGCAATGAGAATCTCACAAAGGTTAAAAAATAACTTTGAGTAAGTGACACCTTGGAGTGCTTTTACACAAAGATTGGATATAGGGAATTTGTGGCTTTGTCATGAACTTAAGCCCTATGATGGTGGATGAGTATGGATGAGAAGGTGAATATCAGAGGTACCTTTAACTCTTAGTAATAGTTTGTATGCATTTACACGTTTCACTGCCCTCCCGACAAGCACCTTCTTGCCTGGCATTTCCTTTAACTTCTCAAATTCTAAAAGCTGTATTAATCAGGGTTCTCTACAGTCACAGAACTTATGGGATATCTCTCTATTTAAGACTTGGAATATATATGAAATGATTTAAAGTCTGCAGTTGTACCAACCCAACAATGGTCAGCTGTGAATGGGAAGTCCATGAACCTAGTAGTTGCTCAGTCCTACGAGGTTGGGTGTTTCAGTTGGTCTTCTGTATAAGCTGGACTCCCAGTGAAGTAGGTTCCAATAGATGTGCTAGCAAGTAAGTACAAGAAAGTGAAAAAGAAAGCCTTCCTTCTTCTATTGTCCTTATGTAGGCCTCAGCAGAAGATGTGATCCAGAATAAAGGTGTACATCACCATGCCTGGACTTACCTGTTTTTTACTTGGAACTTGCTCTGGGCAAGGCTAGCCTTGAACTCAGAGATCTGCTTACCTCTGTCTCCTAGGATTAAAGGCATGTACCACCTTGCCTGGGCCTAAGTTTTATAGCCACTATGCCTTGAGATCAGAATCAGAAGCATGTGTCAAGATCTGGGTCAAAAGTCCTGTCTTCCAGCTTTAAGATCTGAATCAAAGGTGTGGCCTTCATTCTTGGATTGTAATTTATCCCAGATGTAGTCAAGTTGATAAGTGGGAACAGCTATCACAGAAACCCTGAAGATCTAGGGGACTGGGGATGCAGCTTGAATGGTAGAGTGCTCTGCTAACATTCATAGACCCCTGGATTCAGTCCTCAGCACCACATAAACTGGGTATGCTGGCACATGCCTGTAGTCCTAGCACATGGAGAAATAAGGTTACAAACATAAAAAACCTTTCTATGCTGGATGGTGAGTTCCAAGACAGCCTGAGACACATGATACCTTGTCTCAAAAAGGAAAGGAAAAATGCTGGAGATGTGTCTTGGCGTGTATATATCAAGTTACTAAAATAACTGGCCTTGCATCCAGAGAAAAAGGCAATTATAGATTTTCTATTTGAATTCTTCCAACATCTGCCTAGTTCTTAGACCCAGACTCAGAACATTTTTTTTTTCGTACTTAGCAAGGAAAATGTGGACCAAATGTGGAGGAAATAGATATCATCTCTTTTGCCCATTCTCGCCCCCTGAGGTCCAAGATCTCTGGCATTTCTGGTTATCTCAAGTCCTTCTAAAGCTGGGCCTCACTGTATGTAAAGGGTGATCACATGCTTCATTTACCTAGCACAGCTTTGATTTGTTTGCAAAATTTATCCTGGTTATCTTTAATCGACTCATCTGACACGTCAGTTTGTTACTGTTGCTGTTAATAACAGATATGTCACATAGACTTTTAAACCTATTGCTTCTATGATTGTGGATAAACCATTTCCTCTCCTGGATTAGTCCGAGCTTAGTAAATGGAGACTTCTGAGGATAATGTGTCCTCTCTAGGATATGTTTTCTCTCACTGGATTCTGGGAACAAGTCTCATATAGCCCAGACTAGCCTCCAACTTACTATGTGGCTGATAATGATTTGGAACTCCTGTGCTTCTACCTCCACCTCCAAAGTTTTAGAATGACAGGACCTCCATGCTGTTTTTTATGATTCTTAAATGGGGATTGTGTCTAAAGAAAGTATATAAAAATATGAGCAAACGTTTTAGCTACCGCAATGAAAGGAGGTCTACTACTGGTAGGAGTGGAGGAGTGAAAATGGCAAGCCATCATAGGGGTCTGATTTATCTCACTTCACTGGTGAGTGGGAATGCCCGTAGGACAGGAAGCACACAAGAGGGTAATAATTGCAGGAAAAGAGCAGGAGTTCATCTGGGGCAAGAAGTGTTCCCAAATTGTTCTCCTACTTTAGATTCAAGGCCACCCTATCTCTTCACAGGCGTGGATCTGTGTAAACATGCTCTACAGGTCATAGTTGAGAACAGTGGTGCCCAATGAATTCAGTGCTTTTGGTCTAAAAAATGCTAGGACACATTTACTCCAGGGAGAGCCTCTTTGTTGTTATTAAAACTTAGTTTTAAGCATGCTTTATTAAAATAGTTTTTGTTTTAACCCGTTGGCAGACCGAGAATGCTTGAGGCACAGCTGGCTAGATGAATATCCAGAGTGTGAGAATGTGCTGTCCTTTCCCTCAGCACTTAAGGTCCTGCTTATCTCTGTCTCCTTTGTGCTGCCCTCTCTCTCAAGAGGGTCTCCTTTCCTCTTGTAAAAACTAACTTTCAGCAGCTTAACAGGGTCCTCAGAGCTCCCAGTCTCATGGAAATGTGAGTGGCTAGCCACACCTTATCTCTCCCTTCTTTCCAAATACCATAAAAACAGTCTTTTGTCTGAGCATCCTGAATGGTGTCTCCATTCCTGGCAGGTCCCACGCCCTCCAGGAGAGGTTGCAATCCTAGGGGAAGGGGAAATAAAAACTAGTCACTGACCTTGCTTTCAGCTTGGTTACCAGAAGTTCTTTTGGAAGTAATTTTGTGGCCAGCTCATGGAGTTTAGGAAGCCTGAGACATGGCCTTCTCTTCTTTCTATATGAATTCTTAGACTTCTGCTGGTGGCATTAGAAGGCATGTGGCCTTATAATCTAGAGGTGACATCAAGTAGTCACATTTTGTTTGAAAGGTCAATGGAACAAAGGAATTTTTGAGAGAGAAAATAGTAAGAACCAAGTAGGGAAGTTGGGACTGTGGATTGAAGAATAAAAAAGTAGAAAGTTCATAATCTGTGGGGCTAGGCACTGAGCACCTGAGAGCTCACGGCAACTGTCGCAGTGTATTTGTCTAGTTTTGAGTTCTCATCAACAACAAACACAAGTGTATATTGTTGATGAATAATAAAAATGCTTTATCATAGTAAAAACATGTAGAAATTAGTGTGTGTGTGTATACACACATATAATAAAATATATAGCTATATAAAATATTTCTATTTTAAGGTGTCAGTCTCAGTGTTCTGGGTTTGTGTAGAAGCCAGACAGTCGTCTGCTCCGAGTTAGTTCACCATAGCCCTTGATGAACCCAATTATCTGAGTGAATGTCTGAGTAAAGAACGAAAAGCCTGAAAGTTAGTCAGGTGTTGTTAGCCAGGTGGTGCTAGTCAGGTGGTGCTAGCCAGGTAGTGTTAGCCAGGTGGTGTTAGCCAGGTGGTAACGGTGCACAACCTTAGTCCCAGCACATGGGACAGAGAGAGGTAGAGTTCCAGGCCAGGCTGGTCCACAGAGTGAGTTCCAGGACAACTAAGGCTACCTAAAGTAGCCCTCTCTCACAAAACCAAACCAAACAGCCAACCAAACAGCACCACAACCACCACCAAGGAAACCTGAAAATCATGTTTTAGTATTCTCAGCAGTTGCTAATGTGCAAATCCCCTGTGGTAGGCCTGTCTGTATTTTGGTTAGATATTTGACCAAATAAATTACCCTTTTCTTTCTTTTTTTCCTTTTGAAAAAGGACGACAAAATTTCCAATAGAATGTGCTATGCTGTTGGCTTAAATAGCTGAGCAAATAGAGATTTCCTTTCCTACACAATGAGATAGAGTGTATTCTAAGTTGCAACTAGGGCTGAGAACAAGCAAAATAATAATAATAATAATAATAATAATAATAATAATAATAATAATAAAACTAAGTTACAAACCATGGATGAGTATAATCTTTCAGTCGCAGACACTGTGTGCTTCTGGGGCCTAGAATGTTTTGCTCTAGGATCTCCAGAGCAGGTCCTACTCCACCAGTTCCTTAGCAATGGCCGATGCCATGAGAAACTGAATAAAGTATTCGTGGCTCTTGACCTTAGCTTGTACAATTGGACAAATATATTTTCAAGGTGTCAACTAAGTAAGCTACATTTCTATTTGAGGTTATCAACTAGTTTTATACCTTACACATTTGCAGTTTTAGACAAAGCATAGATGTCCCACTCAAGTTCTCTGTGATGAATTCATTACTTCTGTTTTACTAATAATGACTTCAGCAATATTATGTTTCAGGTTTAATAAGATCAAAACATCCAAAGGATGTTTAGAGATTTTGTGATGGAGAAAAATGTGCCAGGAAATTTTATTGTTTAAGAATGCACCAAAGGAGCTGGAGAGATGGCTCAGAAGTTAAGAACACTGACTGCTCTTCCAGAGGTTCTGAGTTCAAATCCCAGCAACCACGTGGTAGTTCACAACCAGCTCTAATGGAATATGTAAATAAAAATAAATAAATCTTTTTAAAAAAGAAGGTACCAAAGAATAATTCTGTAACTGGAGATTTAGAATATGAATATATCTGTATATCTATATCTACATATGTGAGTGTGTCTGTCTGAGTACATAAAAATAAATATATGTGTGCATATATATGTGTGTGTCATATATATACATGTATGTGTATATAAAAGAAAATTAACATGGTAAAACAGTGCATAGAATGTTGTAAACATAATAACTCTTTTGTCTGAAGCATTTTCTCTCAGTGAATTTCATCCTTAGATCTGACTTCATTTGCATAATATTCATTTACATTAAAAACATTATGGAAACCGAAGTAAATAGAGTGATTGCTTTACCTGCCTGTCTTATATAAGCCAGAGGAGAGAAGAAACTCCTGAGATGCCCTCTGAGTCCCAGCCAGACGGTTCCCTTCATGCTCACTTACTTCCTCCATATTGACTAGAGACAGCACCACAGAGGAAGAGGAGCTGGGATTTGTGTCATTGACTATCTAGTTGCCTTTGTCCTTTGTTTCCATCTGGTAATTCATAGGCTTCGTATACCCACAGGAACTTTTAAGGATTTGGATCTTTTCTTGTTTTTGTTTTCAATCCCAATGTAAGCAGATAAAAAAGTTCTAGCCAATTTCACTGACTAAGGACGCTCTGGACAGCAGTCAGGTGGGATGGAGCCGCACAATGGGCTGTCAAATGCCCCTGTATCTGCTTCTGTGCTACATTTGGCACCAACCACAATCCCTGTCTTAGCAATTTCAGTGTTTTCCACTAAACTCTCAGCATTCATCTCCTTTGTTTTTCAGGCCATCTGTGTTCAGGATTTGTTATCACAAAAATTTGTAAAAAAAATCTTTGCTAAACTGAACAAACCATTCTTTCCCACAAATTAAAGGAAGAGACCACCAAACCCTGTAGAATTATCACAAAACCAGGAAAAAAAAGAAAATAATGATTTCCTGGAACTTATAGTGACATGAGAATTGAGGACACATATTTTTGGATTATTATTGATTCGCACCTATTTTGTAAGCATACAATTTGATCTGGAGTTATTTAAAGAGATTGTGGTAAATCTTGTTCCAAGAATTTGGGGTTTATGATAATCCCAAATAGAACTAGAATTCTAGTTCCCTAAAACAAAATATATACTGGAGACCCTCAAAAATAATTTTAAAAGTATTAGTGAGTACCATTTTGCTTCAATTTTTACAACTACTTTAAAATTGCCTGACACAGGGTAACACACAGTAAGCATGAATAGTAGGTAAACCAAACAAGCATATTTGGTATTAAGCATACAATAAACATAAACCAACAACCTCAGGAATATTTTAATTCATTTACTTATTTAACTGTTTACTGGACTCTTTTCAAGTCCAGTGCAAATATGATAGAAAAAGAAGATACAGACACTGATCCTGGAGTATTTAAATGATGTTTGGAAATATAAATCACTAAGCAATTACACTTGGAATTTTGTGAGGAAGAAAATATGTCAGGAAATATTATTGTTTAAGAATATAACAATGAGGGGTTGGGGATTTAGCTCAGTGGTAGAGCGCTTGCCTAGCAAGCACAAGGCCCTGGGTTCGGTCCCCAGCTCGAAAAAAAAAAAAAAAAAAAAAGAATATAACAATGAGATGGCTCAGCAGTTAAAAGCACTGACTGCTCTTCCAGAGGTCCAGAGTTCAAATCCCAGCAACCAGGTGGTGACTCACAACCATCTGTAATGGGATCTGATGCCCTCTTCTGGTGTGTCTGAAGACAGCTACAGTGTACTCACATATACAAAATAAATAAATATTAAAAAATATATATATAATGAAAAAATTCCATATACTGGAGACTCTGGGAATATACTGGAATTCTGGGCATATACTCAAATGATGCTCCAACATACAACAAAAACACATACTCCACTATGTTCATAGCATCCTTACTTATAATAGCCAGAAGCTGAAAAGAACTGAGATGCCCTTCACCAAAAAAAAATGTAATGGATACAGAAAATGTGGTACATCCACCCAAATGGAGTACAACTCAGCTATCAAAAACAATGACTTCATGAAGTTCAGAGGCAAATGGATGGAACTAGAAAATATCATCCCGAGTGAGGAAGCCCAATCACGAAAAACACACATGGTATGCATTCACTGATAAATGGCTATTAGCCCAAAAGCTCAAATTACCAAAGATATAATCCACAAACCACATGAAGCTCAAGAAGAAGGACAACCAAAGTATGGACACTTTAGTCCTTCTTAAACGGAGGAACAAAAATATTCATAGGAGGAGATATGGAGACAAATTTTGGAGCAGAGACCTAAGAAATGGCCATTCAGAAAGAACCTGCCCCATCTGGATATACAACCCTAGACACACACACACACACACACACACACACACACACACACACACACACACACACACAGAGAGAGAGAGTCACCAAGCATGGACAATATTGATTAAGCCAAAAAGTGAATGCGATCAGGAGCCTGATATAGCTGTCTAATGAGAAGCTTAGCCAGAGCATGACAAATACAGAGGCAAATGCTAGCAGGAAACCACTGAACTGAGAACAGGGTCCCCATTGGAGGAGTTAGAGAAAAGATTGAAGGAGGTGAAGGTGTTTGCAACCCCATAAGAACAACAATACCAACCAACCAGAGCTCCCAGGGACTAAACCAATACCCAAAGAATACACATGGACAGACCCAAGGCTCCAGCTGCATATGTAGCAGAGGATGGCCTTGTTGGGCATCACTGTGAGGAGAAGCCCTTGGTCCTGCCAAAGCTGGACCCCGAAGTGTAGGGGAATGTCAAGTTGGGGAGGTGGGGGAGGGGGGTGGTTGGGGAGGGGTACACTCTATGGGAGAAGGAGGAGGGGGATGGGATGGGGGCTTATGAATGGGAAAAGGAATAACATTTGAAATATAAATAAAAAACCCAATAAAAAATAAATTAAAAATATAATGAAAAAATTCTATATACTGGGGACTCTTCCCAAGAGAACCGATGTTTAAAAAATTGTGGGAAAAGATAATTGGGGACATGGCTGAGGATCTGGGGGAAGAATAACACATATGATTTTGAGGAATTAGAAAGGGATGTGTCCGTGCAAATTTTTGTAAGGAAGCTACTTAACCATTGTGTAGGAGAACTGGATAGATGTGAGAGATGCAGTCAATCCAGTAACAAGGTGAGGACCAATCACAAGAGTTGTACTATCCAAACACACCTGCAACCTCCACAGACTGAGGTGGAGACAGAGGCATGAAGGAGTTCACACACACACAGGATTGGATGACCAGCCTGTATGTGTCTCCTTCCAATTCTGTATTCAGTGGTATCACGTTATCTGCTTAAAGTGACCC
The DNA here is from genome assembly GCF_011064425.1 of Rattus rattus. Lineage (NCBI taxonomy): Eukaryota > Metazoa > Chordata > Mammalia > Rodentia > Muridae > Rattus > Rattus rattus. The sequence continues at coordinate 149,577,133 of NC_046154.1, read as the reverse complement.
AGGCACGGTGGGAGTATTTTCTAGCATTTAACTGGTGAATACTACCGATCTCAGGTTCTCTCTATTCTCTCTTAGTTGTAGAGAAAAGATGATGAGCCAGCCAGGCTTGGGGTGGAGGGATGATTTCCATTTCTCAGTGACTGATTCAGTCCGAAGCTATCAGTTCCAGCTCTCTATCCACATCCCATGATATACTGACAATAATAGCAACATCACTAACACAAATCAGTGTCTAGCTGTTATGCTGATATGTGCTAGACATGTCTCCTAACCAATTCATGCTATGTCCAGGGTTAATTCTTACACAGGATAATTCTGAGATCAAATTTCTATGCCTGCTAGAGATCAACAGTGAGGGTCACTGAGAGTAAGCAGACTAAGGCTTTCTTAGACAGTCAAGTTCTTTGTGTTAAGTTCTTTTCTCTCCCATGTTTTTACTTCTATTGACATGACAGTGTTTTATTTTTTATTCTTCTACAATATTCTAGTTTTTCTTGTTCAAAATGTCATTGTCATTCAGAGGCTAAAATACCAGAATTTGAAGAAGTTAAACAAGAAGTTTTGTTTTTAAATTGTAAGATAACACAACACTGTTATGAATGAAGGAATGTTTGTGAATTATTTGAATGAATGAATGGTTTGAATGAATGACTGTGCCCCCTCTAATATCCACATATAGAAACTAAGGGATAATGTGATAAGATTGAGTTGAAATGTTGGGAGAATTTATCAGATTATGGAAATTTAACTCTCACAAATTGGATTAGATGCTGCATTGTTTACTTTTGCATGGCTATGACTGAAACATCAGACAGAAAGAACCTAGAGGCAGGAGGATTATCATGGCTCACAGCCTTAGAGGGCTCAGTGCATGTCCACTGGGCTTTGAGTTTCTAAGTCTGATGTGAACATCATCATGGTAAGAACATGTGTAGGGAGAGGTTGTTGTCCTCAGGACAGGCAGGAAGTAGGGATAAGGAAGGGAATGGTGACTAAGCAGTACAGTCAGAGGCTCTCACCCAGTGCTTGCCTCTTCTAATAGGCCTGCCTCCTAAGTCTTCAGAATCCCTGGAAACAGAATCATCAACTGGAACCAAGCATTCAACACGAGATTATGTGGGACATTTTACCCTAAATGACAGCAGACACCTCACTGAAGGGCTCCAGGAAACCAACAAGCCATTTTCTTTCTTGAATTCTGTTAGAAGAAAACTCCAGAGGATACAGTTACAAGGAGCCATCTTGGAATTAGCAACTACTCTCTCATCAGACACTAAAGCTGCAATACCTTGATCTTGGACTTCCAGTTTCCAGAAGTGAGAAAAATTACATTTGTCTCATGTATAGGTACAACAACCAGTAAAGAGATGTACTCCTGGGTATTTTTGCTATATGAGATCATTACTTTTCTTAATTTCATAAAAACAATTCTTTTGGTAAAGGGGAAGGACTCATTGGGAAGGGAGAATTGTATATAAAAATTATAAACATAATTTCAAACCATTGTTGCAGCCTGCCTGCTCCAATTTCTTCTGTGCCCCTATCAATGACCAACAAGGAAAAGCTAGGCCATGTGCATGGAGAAGGTACTTCTAAGTACTTGTACTTAGGGTATACTCTAAGTACTTCTGTAACTTGTACTTTCGCATACTCTGAGTACTTCTGTAACTCAAGTAACCAAAAGGTACAGACATAGTCCACTAAGACTGCAAAACCAAGGTACGATCAACAGGCAGATCACAAATGCTCAGCGGTACCAATCACTGGGTAAAAATTAAAACTGCAGGATGCAACTCTGCTCACCGAAATGGACAAAGCTAGAACACTAGCAACCTTGTGTGGGTTTGCTAGGACGGAAACAGCCAAGTATCACAAATGCTGACGTTTGAACAGAAACTTGCCATCACAAAGTTCTGAAAGCTGGAGGCCTGGGGACAAGTCTCAGCAGGGGTTGTTCCTTCTGAGGCCTGTGAGGAATTATGCTAGTTTTTCCTATTTTTCCATGAAATTTTAGTGTTGCATGGGTTTTAGATACGCAACTGTACTCTCCACTTTCAGGTCTAAAAGTCATTGTCCCTTGATGATTATCTGTCACTGGGCCTAAATTCTTCACCTGACCCCTTTTTGAGACAGGGTTTCTCTGTGTATTCTTGGCTGTCCTGGAACTCACTCTGTAAACCACGCTGGCCTCAGATTCACAAAATTCCTGCCTCTTACTCCTGAGTGCTGGGATTAAAGGACTGTGCAACCACTGCTTAAATTTCCCTATTTTGTAAGGACAAAGTGATGCTAATTTAGAGCTCAATACCATGCCCATATCTTACCTAATCATAGCTTCAATGAGCCCATTTTGATTTCTGTATTAGAATCACAGCAGCCTTTGGAATTTGCACATAACAAAATTTACACATGACAAAATGTCAAATGTTCATGACTATGTGGCATGATCTGACTTTTTATGCTCTGTTGAAGAAGTACAAAATGGAAAGACAACTTTGGAAAACACCTGGCTATTTTTACAAAACTGAACATTTACTTGCCTTATCACATGCTCATGTCTACTCCCAGGTATGTACTCCCAGGTTTCCTGAATAAGTAAATATCAGTTTGTGAGATTCAACTGTTAAATTGTCATAGATATTGTGGTTTTCAAGAAAAGTAAATACCAACCGACAAAGCTTGGGCAGTTGTCTGTGTCTACAGTGGCATGCCCCCATGGCTTCTGGCAGGAGGTCTTGGATCCTTACCCCTAAGGAATCAGCAGAGTTCTAACCATCTTCACAGACAGCAGTGACTTCCATCCAGAGCAGGGGATTGGATAAGCCAGGAAAGGAAGGTGTCTCTATTTCTTTTGTGGACTATTCTTGGAATTCATATATAACTACTTTTGCCATTAGAAGTAACCTATTTATTCCAGCTCATTCTTGAGTGTCTTGAATAACTGGGAATAAATTTTAAAGTATATCATTCCTGTCTTATATGATTCAGACTATACCCTTATGTGTGAATGAACAAACAAAAAATAACATTGTGCATTTTTAAAAAGATCTTCATTTTAAATAATATTTACACTTAGAACTGAAGCAAATGGTGTATGAAAATAAAAATCTCTTTTTAAAAGGTCATAACCATGACAAGTATCTTAAATCCAAGTTGGAGTTTACCTATGAATCAAAAAAGATCAATGAGGGAAAAATGTAAGCTACAACACACATCAGAAAGGCTGTGTACATACTAATACTACAAGCCAAGAGGTACTATTGAGTCCCAGTGGCTACGGAGTATGCTGCACCTTTAAAGCAGAAACTAACACACTATAGTGTTTATGAGATCTCATAAGAAAGAATGGGGCTAAAATGGAGCTTTTGCAAGTTGGAATGGAATGGACACTAGAGGCATGAGATGTTACCATGTTATCCAAATGACAAGCAGAACAACCACAAAATAACAGAAGACGTAGTGTCATTTTGCCGTTGTCTCAGCAAATGTGCTATACTGAGAAGCCTGCCAGCATTTCCAAATGGATAAGAGCTAAGTGTCCTGGCTAGAGAGTCCAGAATGTGTGGTTTTCCTATTTAAAGTTTATGGTGCTAATAGGACTCGAGAATAGGTAAGCCGATGCTAACTGTATGGATGTGGGTTTCTCACATCAGCAGTTCAGGGTGGGCTTAAAATAAAGCACCCAGAATTCACTTATCTTTAGAACACACACACACACACACACACACACACACACACACACACACACACACACACACACACATATACACACACTCACACACGCCCCAAGCTGTTACCACTAAATGTAAGCATAAAACTGCATTTCTCCTCCTTTAGGTCTTTGAACTGTAACATGAAAATAATGGTGATAAATTAAACTAATGTGGCCAAAACTATTTTAAAAGCTGTCGATTTTATGCAACCAAACATTCACCATCTGCACAGAAAGGACACCTTGACCTTGAGGCCTCTTACGGCTTTTAGTCTTATTAACATAATGCATTGTATTGACAGGCTGTAGTAATTTTAGGATTGTCAGCTGAAAGCGTAGTGAAGCCAGTAATTTATCACTTACATATTAAGGCCATTGATACATTAGTAGTCCTAGGACACACACACACACACACACACACACACACACACACACTCACACACTCACTTACATGCACATGCACGCACACATACACACACATCAGAACTGGGTGTTTAAAGTTTCTGTAATAATCATACAGGAAGAAATGAATAGTTACTTTAATAAATTCTTTTTAAAAGTAACTGTTTTGTTTTGTTTTTATTGGATATTTTCTTTATTTACATTTCAAATGTTATCCCATTTTCAGGTTTCCCCTTTGCAAATCCCTATCCCATACCCTCCCCCTGTTTCTATGAGGGTGCTCTCCTACCCACCCATTCCCTCCCGCCTCCCCGCCCTGGCATTCCCCTACACTGGGGTATCAAGCCTTCACAGGGCCAAGGGTCTCTACTCCCATTGATACCAACAAGGCCATCCTCTGCTACAAATTTGGACGGAGCCATAGGTCTGCCCATGTGTTCTCTTGGGATGGTGGTTTAGTCCCTGGGAGCTCTGGGGGATCTGGTTGGTTGATATTGTTTTCCCTCTTATGGGGTTGCAAAGCCCTTCAGCTCCAAAAGTCCCTTTTTACAGAATTCTTACATAATAGAAGCCACTGGTTTCAACATTTCTGAGTTTTCTGAGATTCTCTAAAAGAATTAGAGAGGAATAATTCTTTGGATATTAGTTGGCTTCATTTTAAAGAGTTGCAATAAGCTGACACACTCAAAAATTTATCAAAGGCCAAGACCACTGGAACAGCATAATAAAGCTGGAACACACAGTGATTCAGTACAAAGCTCTGCTTTCCTGGGAGAAGTTGTCCTTTAGTAACTCTGGCCTCCTGGCAAAGGCTGGCCACAGTGGTACCATCGCCTCAGCTCAGCAGGGGAAAATGACGGGGTGGGAGACATGAATAATTTACTGACTGGCTCCTTTTAGAGAGAGAAGAGCACTTTAAATAAGAGAATTAGACTGATGACAAAAACAAAGAAGCAGACTCTCTCTCTCTCTCTCTCTCTCTCTCTCTCTCTCTCTCTCTCACACACACACACACACACACACACACACACACACACACACACACACACCAATAAGTCAAGATGAGGTTAACACGTGTAATTTCCTTTCCAAGTTGATTTTTTTTTTAATCTTGGCTATCTGCTCAATTTGTGTTTAAACCACAAGAATTCAAATTGCTCGACACTTTTTCAAAAAAAAAAAAAAGAGAGTTAAGAGTAGTTAATATCTTAGGAGGGAACTGTGTGGTTACATTTCAGAGGAGCTGTTGAGATGTTTTTCACTGTGACTCCTCCAAAGGGAGATGGATAAACAGGACTTGTCTCCTCCCTTCCATTTCTGCAGCACATTGGACAATTTTCTTTTCTTTTCTTTTCTTTTTCTTTCTTTTTTTTTTTTTTTTGGAAAAGTCCTTTTCCTTGTCAGCTCACTGTTCTACACACATACACACAAACCGCTGCTTCAGCTCAGGTTGTGGAGGGGGAACTGTTGATGTTTGTCAGACCGCAGGCAGGACCGAAAGCCCTCCACCCTGCCCCCTGCAGGCAGGACTGAACACCCTCCACACTGGCCACTGCCTCTTCACACTTTCTCAGCAAAGGAGCATGAATGACTGGTGTTAGCAAGACTGGAGTGCTAACACTAGGAAAGTGGTGAGATTCAAAGAGAGAAAGCACCAGGATTTACGTAAAAATATGTGGTGCTTATCACCAGGAGCGGTAAGCACAAACAGGGAGGGGGAAGCCTTAAGGAGCATTTACAAACCATCTTAAAAGCTCATCTGAATTTACTTCGGTGTTCCTTAAGCACTGCAAGCACTATGACTCATAGGGAATCTAAAAAAAAGTTGAATTGTGTCCAGTTTTGCAACAACAATGCCATATATTTGATAAAAAAAAAATATTGTCTGTCCTTTTTGTAGAATGTTGTTGTAAAAATATAAAAAATAAAAAGTACGGTTGTCTTTTATGCCCACTAGGTCCAGCACCACAGTGCCCTGAGACACCTGCTGGATATCTTGCCAGAAGCACACATTCCAATTCTGTGGCAGCCCAGACCAGCCGCCCCACACTCCATTACACTTAAATCTATACATGAAAGAACAGGTAACACAATAACCTTAGATCCAATTGATAAGATATAATTGCCCACCTAAACATACAAAGCCCAATACACATCCACCCCTTAAAAACATTTGTAACAAATTGTAAAGGTACAGAGTGGAATCTTAACGTTACCCGCCATAAACTCCTGCCACAACTTCTCTCCCTCCCACTTCTGTCTCTTTCTCCTTTCCATTCCAGTCTCCTCCTCTTCCTTCAAACTTCTCTCCCACCCATCCTTCCTTCTCCTCCAATGACAGGCCTCCTTCTATCTTGTACCTGCCCCCTCACCTGTACTTTACAAATTCAATTGGGAGAAGGTTCTGGTGAAGTCACCAGAGTCCTGAGTATGTGATTAGGCAGCTGTCCTTGGGGCAGTGGAATTAGCATCAAAATACAGATAACTCCAGGGTAAACCACAACAGTAGAAGATGACTTTATATCAGGCCAAAGACTAAAGAAAAAGAGGGAAAATAGAAAGTGTACCTCCCTCATACACTAATACTGTAAATTATGTATAGACTCTGAATTCCCAAAGCTGCCTTGCAAATGTGAAGTCTTTGTAGATATGTGCAAGAAAAAAATACATATACACATGATCATATTCCCAGTGAAACTTGTGCAAAGGAATCAGCTTAGCCCTACAATAGCTTTGGCATTTCAGCATAATAATAAAAGAAATATCTTCCGATGTCTTGGCATAGGCCTGGAAGCTCAACTGTAGCTAGTGGAAGCAGGAGGGTCAGGAGATTGAGTCCACCCTCAGCTATAAAGTACCACAAGCCAGCCTGGGCTGCCTGAAACCTTGTTGCAAAGAAGAAGAAGAAGTAAAAGAGCTAATCCAGTCCAAATAGTAAATAATGCAATTAATTTTTAAAAATCACCTTTCCATATTTCTAACAAACCCCTGTTTTCAGTGACCCCATTTAATTCATTTGTTCCCTTATGATGTCAGACATCACATGATTTTTGAGTCCCTGTATGTGCCAGGCATAAGTGATATCATGGAGGGCAAATTGGACACAGTTCCTATCTACAAGGAACTTACATTCTAGTGGCATAACAAGCAATCAGCCAGCTCCACAGAAAATGGAAGGAAGGAAGGAAGGAAGGAAGGAAGGAAAGAAGGAAGGAAGGAAGGAAGGAAGGAAGGAAGGAAGGAAGGAAGGAAGGAAAGATTAGACATGTTTGTGTCCTGAAGGAAATGGGACGTATTTTGAGGAGACCTGTTTTGGGGAAGGTGATCAGAGGGTATCTCAGTGACACAGGGATAACAGCGGGTGAGGATGAGAAGAGAGCCAATAGGAACAGCTGTAATCAAGTGGTGGTAGGTTTTGCCAAGTTGGAGGAGGGATTTGGGTCAACCAAGGATTAATGTCTGGTTTGCATGGAGAAGACATATCCTAAAATATGCAAATATGCATGTAGGGGTGATCCTGAAGAAATACTGATTGGTGCTGGAGAAAGTGAGGTGTGGGGGGTGGGGCTTAGAGGGAGCACAGGTGGTGAGACTGAGGGGAGATGCAGGCCTGGGTGGAGTAGACAGCCCCAGAGAGGATGCAGGTGTGAGCAGTGCAGCCGTAAAAAAGAAGGGGATTTGAGTCTCATGGTTTTACTTGTCCCAATGAATATGTGAAACTCTCTGGTGTGATGGACTGCGGGGGACCAGATAGGGAGAGATATGGAAACCACCAACCTCGTTGATAAACACTGAGATAATCTCATTACAATCATCCTTTCATCCCCTGACTAAAGGCTTAGTGTGCAGTGATCCTCCAACTGAAAAAGTGGTACCTTATAGGTCTTCACTGGGGTAGGGGGTGGGGCTCATCAGCAGACTCAATGTAAAATTATGGAATGGTTTTTACTTATAATTTAAGCTCTAGACCTTTTTCTCTCTTGTATTGGCTTTTAAAGTTCTGACCTTTGAGAACTAAAGAGACATGGGGATGATTGTGTCAATTTTTTACTATGGTGTATGGGCTAGTTTAGTGTCAACTTCTCACATCTTAGAGGATAGAACTTCAACTGAGAAACTGCCTTCATAAGACTAGACCATAGCAAGTCTGAAGGGTATCTTTCTAATCAATGATTGTGTGGGATGGACTAGTCCAATGTTCATGATGCTACTCCTATGCTGGTAGTCATTGGTGCTATAAGAAAAAGAGCTAAGGGTTGGGGATTTAGCTCAGTGGTAGAGCGCTTGCCTAGGAAGTGCAAGGCCCTGGGTTTGGGGGTCCCCAGCTCCGGAAAAAAAAAAAAAGAACCAAAAAAAAAAAAAAAAAAAAGAGCTAAGGACAGCCATGCTCCTGTCTGCAAGCATAATAGTATTATTAATAGTGTTAGGGATTGATGCTTGTCCATGGGATGTGTCAGTCAAGAATGCTTTCAGTGACAAGCAACAGCACCTCTGACAGCAATATTGATGTCAATGACACCAGTCATTAGAGAGATGACATGATATAATACCAACTATCACAAAAGAAGATAACCATATAAGCATAATTCCACTTCTAGCAACAAAAATAACAGGAAATAAGAATCATTGGTCCCTAATATCTCTCAACATCAATGTACTCAATTCCCCAATAAAAAAACATAGACTAACAGACTGGATATGTAAAGAGGACCCAGCATTTTGCTACATACAGGAAACACACGTCAGTGACAAAGACAGACACTACCTCAGAGAAAAAGGTTGGAAAACAATTTTGCAAGCAAATGGTGCCAAGAAACAAGCTGGACTAGCCATTCTAATATCCAATAAAATCGACTTTCAACCAAAAGCTATCAAAAAAGATAGGAAGGCACCTGCATTCATAAAAGAAACCTTACTAAAGCTCAAAGCACATATTACACCTCATACGATGACAGTGGGAGACTTCTTTTTTTTTTTTTCCATCCTTATTAACTTGAGTATTTCTTATTTACATTTCAATTGTTATTCCCTTTCCGGGTTTCCAGGCCAACATCCCCAACCCTCCCTCCTCTTCTATATGGGTGTTCCCTCCCCATCCTCCCCCCATTTCCACCTCCCCCAACAATCCCGTTCACTGGGAGTTCAGTCTTGGCAGGACCAAGGGCTTCCCCTTCCACTGGTGGAGACTTCAATACACCACTCTCATCAATGAACAGATCATGGAAACAGCAGAAAGCAAAACAAAACAAAACAACAACAACAAAAACCAAAGACACAGTGAAACTAAAAGAAGTTAAGAACCAAATAGATTTAACATATATATACATACATACATACATATATATATATACATATATATATAACATTTCATCCTAAAACAAAAGAATATACATTCTTCTCAGCACCTCATGGTACCTTCTCAAAAATTGACCATATAATCGTTCACAAAATAGGTCTCAACAGATAAATGAAGATTGAAATAATCCCGTTCATCCTATTAAAGGCTGGTCTTCAATAACAACAAAATCAACAGAAAGCACACATACACATGGAAGCTGAAAATGGTCTAATCAAGAATAACTTGGTCAAGGAAGAAATTAAGAAAAAATTGAAGACTTTTTAGATTTCATGAAAATTAAGACACAACATACCCCAAATTACGGGACACAATGAAAGCAGTGCTAAGAGAAAAACTAATAGCTCTGAGTGACTCCAACAAGACACTGGAGAAAGCATACACTAATAGCTGGACAGTACACCTGACAGCTCTAGAACAAAATGAAGCAAATACACCAAGAGGAGTAGACAGAAGGAAATAATCAAACTCTGGGTTGAAATCAACCAAGTAGAGCCAAAAAGAGCTATACAAAGAATCAACAAGAGCAGGAGCTGGTTCTTTGAGAAAATCAACAAGATAGATAAGCCCTTAGCCAGACTAACCAGAGGGCACAGAGAGAGTATCCAACTTAAAAAAAAAAAAATCAGAAATGAAAAAGAAGACATAAAAACAGAAATTGAGAAAATTCAAAAATATCATCATATCCTACTACAAAAGCCTATATTCAACAAAACTGGAAAATTGGGAAGAAATGGACAATTTTCTAGACATATGCCAGGTACCAAAGTTAAATCAGGATCAGATTAAACCATCTAAATAGTCCTAAGCACTTATGAAAAATCTCCAAAATAAGGAAAAGCCCAGGACCAAATGGGTTTAATGCAGAATTCTATCAGACTTTCATAGAAGGCCTAATACCAATACTGTCCAAATACTATCCAAACTATTCCACAAAATAGAAGCAGAAGGAACACTGCCCAATTCCTTCGATGAAATCACAATTATGCTTATAACTAAATCACACAAAGACCCAACAAAGAAAGAGAACTTCAGACCAAATTTCTTTATGAATATCGACACAAAAATACTCAATAAAATTCTTTCAAAATAAATCCAAGAACACATCAAAACAATCATCATGATCAAGTAGGCTTCATCCAGAGATGCAGGAATAGTTCAATATATTAAAATCCAGCAACGTAATTGGCTATATAAACAAACTCAAAGGATAAAACCACATGATCATCTCCTTAGATGATGAGAAAGCATTTGACAAAATTCGACACCCTTTCTCTTTAAAAGTCTTGGAAAGATCAGGAATTCAAGGCCCATACCTAAACATAGTAAAAACAATATACAGCAAACCAGTAGTTAACAGCTAACTGAATAGACAGAAACTTGAAGCAATCCCACGACAATCAGGGGACTACACAAGGCTGCCCACTTTTTCCCTACTTATTCATAGTACTTGAAGCAGTCCTACCAGAGCAATTAGAAAATTGAGGTCAAAGGGATACAAATTGGCAAGATAGAAGTCAAAATATGACTGATAGTATACTTAAGTGACCCCAAAAATTTCACCAGAGAACAACTAACCCTGATAAACAACTTCAGCAAAGTGGCTGGATATAAAATTAACTCAAACAAACCAGTAGCCTTCCTCTATTCAAAGGATACACAGGCTGAGAAAGCAATTAAGCAAGTGACACCCTTCATAATAGTCACAAATAATATCAAATAAGTTGGTATGACTCTAGCCAAGCAAGTGAAAGATCTGTATGACAAGAACTTCAATTTTCTGAAGAAAGAAATTGAAGAAGATCTCAGAAGATGGAAGGATCTGCCATGCTCCATGGATTGGCAGGATTAATATGGTAAAAAATGGCCATTTTGCCAAAAGCAATCCACAGAATCAATGCACTCCCTATCAAAATTTCAACTCAATTTTTCATAGAGTTAGAAAGAGCAATTTGCAAATTTATTTGGAATAACAAAAACCTAGGATAGTGAAAACTAATCTCAAAAATAAAAGAACTTCTGGAAGAATTACCATCCCTGACCTCAAGCTGTATTACAGAGCAATAGAGATAAAAACTGCATGGCATTGGTACAGGGACAGGTAGGTAGATCAGTGGAATAGAATTGAAGACCAAGAAATGAGCCAACACAGCTATGGTCACTTGATCTTTGACAAAGGAGCTAAAACCATCCAGTGGAAAAAAAGATAGCATTTTCAATAAATGCTGCTGGTTCAACTGGAGGTCAGCATGCAAAAGAATGCAAATTCATCCATTCTTATCACCGTGCATAAAGCTCAAATCCAAGTGCATCAAAGACCTCCACATAAAACCAGATACACTCAAACTAATAGAAGAAAAAGTGGGGAAGAACCTCAAACACATGGACACTGGGGAAAATTTTCTGAACAGAACACCAGTAGCTTATGCTCTAAGATAAGATTTGCTGGGAATCAACAAATGAGACTTCATAACATTCCAAAGCTTCTGTAAGGAAAAGGGCATTATCATTGAGACAAAAATAGCAACCAACAGATTGGGAAAATCTTTACTAATCCTACATCTGATAGAGTTAATATCCAAAATATACAAAGAATTCAAGAAGTTAGTCTGCAGAGAATCAAATAATCCTATTAAAAATGGGTTACAGAGCTAAACAAACTGATATTCCTCAGTTGAGAAGCACCTAAAGAAATGATCAACATCCTTAATCATCAGGGAAATGTAAACCAAAACAAGCCTGAGACTCTACCTCATTCTAGTCAGAATGGCCAAGATAAAAACTCAGGTGACAACAGATGCTGGTGAGGATGTGGAGAAAGAGGGACACTCCTCCATTTGTTGTTGGGATTGCAAACTGGAACAAAGCCACTCTGGAAATCAGTCTGGAGGTTCCTCAGAAAATTGGACATAGTACTACCTGAGAACCCAGCTATACCTCTCCTGGGTATATACCCAAAGATGCTCTAACATATAACAAGGACACATACTCCACTCATTTATAATAGCTAGAAGCTGGAAGGAACTCAGATGTCCCCCAACAGAGGGATGGATAGAGAAAATGTGGTACATTTACAGAAAGGAGTACTACTCAGCTATTAAAAACAAATGGATGGAACTAGAAAATATCATCCTGATTGAGGTAGCAAAATCACACACACACACACACACACACACACACACACACACACACACACACAAACACATGGTATGCACTCACTGAGAAGTGGATATTAGCCCAAAAGCTCAAATTACCCAAGGTACATTTCATAGACCACATGACGCTCAAGAAGAAGGATGACCAAAGTGTGGATGCTTCAGTACTTCTGAGAATGAGAAGCAAAAATAATCGTAGGAGGAAATTGGAGCAAAGACTAAAGGAAAGGCCATATAGATACTGCCCCACCTGGGGATCCACCCCATACACATATAGCCACCAAACCCAGATAATTTTGCTGATGCCAAGAAGTACATGCTGACAGGAGCCTGTCTCCTGAGAGGCTCTGCCAGAGCATGACAAATACAGATACCGATGCTTGCAGACAACCATTGAACCGCGAACAGGGTCCCCATTGTAGTAGTTAGAAAAAGGATTTAAGAAGTTAGAGGGGTTTGCAATCCCCTAAGGACAACAATACCAACCAACCAGAGCTCCAGGGACTAAAACACCATCCAAAGAGTACACATGGACAGGCCCATGGCTCCAGCTGCATATGTAGCAGAGGATGGCCTTGTTGAACACCAATAGGAGGAGAAGCTCTTGGTCCTGCCAAGGCTCAATGGCCCAGTGTAAGGGAATGTCAGAGCAGGGAGGCAGGAAAGGGTGGGTGGGTGGATGGAGGAACACCATCATAGAAGAAGGTGGAGTGGGGATGTGATAGGGGTTTATGGGCTGAAAACTGGGAAAGGGGATAAAATTTGAAATACAAATAAAAAAATCCAATAAAAAAGAAAGACTACATTGTAATTAATTATCTAATAAAATTATAATGTACCTAGATACCCTCTCAAGGATTTAAGCCCTAAAACATCTCCTGAGTTGCCACCTTCATCGGGTTTGTACATATGACTGTCATTGGACACAGAGGCTGAATAACATCTCATCCTCTTTATAACTACAGCAGAACCCTTAGAAAACTTCTCTGTGCTTTATTCACTGTTTATTTTCAACCATATGGGACAGAGCAGAAACCAATCAAGATCACCTGCAAGCTTCCCCCACAGAAAGTGCAACTCTCAGAAAACACAAACTTTCAACTAACTTGCTGACTCACGATAACCACTCAACTGTTTTGTGAAAAGGCTACTTATTGAGTGTTCACCAAGTCCTCGATTGGAAGAATGCAGGGGCACGGCACAAGTCTGATGGAAGAAGGAAATAGTAGGGGCTTTTATGAGGCCAGGTAGAGTAGAGTACAAGCTTTTAATCCAAAACTTGGGGGGTGGAAGCAGGTGGATTTCTGTGAGCTCAAGGCAAGTTTGGAACTTATTTTACAATTATAATAACCAAAATATAGCAATAGTTGAAAGAATACTCTTGATGCATGGAAAGTGGTAATAAGAGTTACTAATTTGGAAAAACTCACACATTGAGGGTAGAGTGTACATGTAAAAGTACACACAAACCTTGAGCAACTCATTAGCAGTCAGCTCAAGTGACATTACTACTTACAAACCAGAAAAGTTAGGCTCACAGAACTCTATGATTGGTATTAAGGGATGAAAAGTCCTTTAGCTAAAGATTTGTGATTGAGATTAAATGTTTGCATTGAAGATACTTCATATTTCCTTCCTGAAAAGATCTTCCAAATTTCTGGAGGCATGCCACAGTTGACATTTTTTCTTTCTGTGCAGTTTAGATAAGGATGGGCAGTGAATAGGAGAATACAAAACGGGGAATCACGGACTACTGTTCTCATCCACAAAACTTGTTCTTGCACTATGTTCACAGGTTTTGGGTATGTCTGGTTTTGGGGTTCAAAATACAGGCAACTAAGAATGGTAAGTGGTTCTTAACTTTCTGAAATTGATATCAGTGGGAAGGAAATTGCACGACAGAGTCCCCACATAGAGGACTTACGAAGGCCGTAACCAAGTGTGCAGACAGTGCTCAGTCTTATAGCGCCAGCTAGTCACAATGGACAGCTAGAGTTTCTCAGACTTAGGGATCCTGACGGCAAGTTTCCCACTGAGCATCCAAAAACCCGAAGAAAACCAGTGTTCCAAATAAGGCATTTCTTAGGCCAGAATAATGTCTCCCAGTGAGAAAACATTGCTGGCATTCAAATTTTACCCTGATAACAGAAAGTGTGATGGTAGACCATGTAGTCAGTCTGGTCAATTCTAGAAGTTTCATGTGGCAAATCCATCCATTCCTTTCCTCACCTCCTAGAGATCTCCATTTCTGGTGATTTTATGACCACAATTTACTGGTTGTCACATTAGACTAACAAGCCTGATAATCTAACTGTGGCTGGCATTCTGATGTTAGCACCCTTCTCCTCTTAATGGTCCCAGCTCTTCCACCAGCTCTCATGCCTCTGCTGAGTGATCAGGCCCTGCTAAGTGCTTTAGCCACTGCTATTGTGTACCTGTCCTTCCCTCAGTGTCTGCACACTGATTCTCTCAAACAGTCTCTAAGTTACATGCTTAGCCTCAGTTCTGACACTGGCTGTCCTTTTCAACAGTGTCCCTGTCCCCTATTGTTCTAGCTGTCATCTACTGATTATTGGAAACTCTTCTCTAGAGTATTTCTTTATTCTGATTCTTTTGAAGTCACTCCTGTTCTCTAGGCATAGAAACATTCTTAGTTAATTGTCTTGCTTGTCATATGGCATAGTCAATGAGGTCAAGGAGCCTTGAAAAATCTGTAAACATAGGCGGATGTCACCTGCATTCATTAGCTGGTACCTATGAGAACACACACAGATCAATAGATAACACAAAAATGATGCATTGTTGAATAGATCCATGCATTTCAATGTGATTTGGATCAAATTGTGATAAAATTATACGGTTTTATTCTTGCCAAAGAATTTACTATTTTTCCAATGCCACATAACAACACTCAGGTTGCCCACCACTTTCAATCTTATGATAAATCTATGAGCATTTTATATATATTACTGACATATGAGTTTATTGATGAGTTCTTGTTCTCATTTGTGAAATTAAAAAATATTGTTTCCAGAGAACATTTTGATAATTGTTCGCTGCTATCTCTTGTGGACTCATTCTGTACTTTAAATATTAGGTGTTTTTGTTTTGTTTTGTTTTGTTTTTTCTGTCATGTAATAAGGCCATCATACTCTTCAGTAAGAAAATAGTGGAGAAGCCAATCCCTATTATTTTGAGATAATGAAGACAACACTAATTGGAAAGAATAAGGATACACCAGGAAGGAAATGAATGTATCTTAGAAAGCTATTAATGGCTCCTGTGTCTATGGGTCTTCATTAGCTACTCCAAGTTCTCATTCCTATTAGGTTTCCCCTCATTTTTCTTATGAAAACTAAATAGTTTAAGAGTGGAAAAAGAAGAGTGAGTTAATAAAGGCAAGCTGTGGTCGTTTCGCGGTGGCAGCAGACACAGTCCCACAGACCTTGTTTGATAGTTAATCTTCATTGCCATCAAGGTCTGAGTATACATTTACATATGCATCACATACATATACACATACATATATACATATACATACACACACATGCCACACATATACATTTTCTATATACACACATTCATTGTGTGTGTATATATATATATATATATATATTCATTTGTCAAATTCATTCAGAATTTGGTGCAGAAGGACCATTCTACTCTCTGCAAATTGGGGTCAAAATTGTTAGCAGCCTTTAAAAAGCAATTTGTCAATAGTATATATGAAGTTTTTACAATCATTAAATGCTTATAAAGACATTTCAAAAACTACAATATTCTAAAATAAAATAATTTCAAATTAATTTTTGTTGAAATAATGAACAATTATATATAAAACCTCAGAAACTTACAATCATACATTCATTTCCTATTCCCATAATGTGAGCCTAGGTTCTGCATCTATGGTTCTGCTCTTCTGAGTCCTGGCTTGGGAAAAGCCCCTGAGTGTTTTCTTGTCCCACAGACCAGCACAGAAGCAACAGAGGCTGAAGCCCTCTTGCGACTGCACTTGGTGCTCTGCCTAGGTGGAAGGGCAAGGCTCATCTCCACTGGTCTGCGTAAGTCAAGTGGCTACAACTCAAACTAATGAAAGGAGGGTGTGGTCATCCCGCAGCTGAGAAAATGAATCAGGATCAGTAACTCCATGAGCACAATGGCTTGTCCATTGTCTCCAAAAGGGTTTTCATTCAGGAGTATTTTAAAGTAGATCCAAATCACATAGTTTTTATTTTAGTGAATAAGCATATGTAATTTCAAATTGCAAATCATTAGCTTAATAGCATGGTTTTCATTAAAATTGTCCTATAGTGCTATATCATATTTCACTAAATACAGAAACCATAATTTCTCAATACTTTGGCTCTTTAGATTCTTCCCAATCTTTTGTTCTTTGTAACGAGTATTTCTAATGTTATGAAAACCTTTGTAATTTTTTTTCTGGTCATAAAATCCTTCCTTTGACTAGATGCCCAGAAGAATAATAACTGGGTCAAAGAGTGTGAATATTTTTAGAGTTCTTAAAATACTTTGACAAATTACTTTTCAAAAGGTGCTAACAATTTTGACTCCTATTTGCAGAGAGTAGGAAGGTCCTTCTGCACCAAATTCTTACTGACAGTGGTGTTGTCAGTAGAAGGAAATACCTCTGACATGATTTCTTGCCCTGGGTATATTTGTTCCATTTATTTATTTATTTATTTATTTATTTATTTATTTATTTATTTATTTTCACACTTTCTCCTTGATGAGTCCATCAGTGTCCAGCAGTCTCACTGAGAGCAAGCATCCTGTGAGTCTAGACTCCTGTACCTGTTCAATGCTCTCCAAGTGAGTCCCTACTGAACGAACAAATAGAGAAAGGGGTTACTACTGACTTTTCCCCTTCAGTGGTTGTTTCTCTGCTCACATGAAGAGAACTTCTTTTCTACATTTCTACCATCCTGGTGTGCTTTTTCTCCACCTATTTTAGCATTCTCACCCTTGAAGCTCTCTTGCCTCTCAGTACACAGTGCCACTTACCAATGTAGGTTAAGTCCTTGGGTTGAACATATTGTTTCTTGGTGCAGCCGCCCTCATTAACCGCACACTGTGACATGTTGGTTCCTTCTGCATATTTGAAAGTTTTATGTCACATTCATACATTCATCTTTTGGTCTTCTGGAACTTTCCCTGCCATTGATTCCCTATTTACAATTTTATTTTCTTAAAGCTTTAATAAGGAAATGTTCTAGTATTTTATAGTCATTGATTTTATGTTTGGCCTTTTGTTTTATTATTAATTTTCCAGGTGGTAGGGAGTGGGATGAAGCTCTGAAGTGGTTGTTTTCCATATGGCTGGTGAATTCCTTCCCTTTAGGCATCACTCCCCCATGATAATGGATACAAAAATGCCTCTGCCTCTTAACACACGAAAGTAAATGAATGTTGTCATTTTTGTGTCTTAAACTGCTTAACTTCTTAACATTTCTTACATAATTAAAGGATAAGTCGATGAGGGTGGATTGACATTTATTCCCTGTGATCACTGGAATGTATCCCTGATCTAAATCCATGGTCTGATTTAATTTTGCTGCCAAGCACAAAAAAAGACATGGAGAGATGAATAGGAATCTATTCCAACTGAGAAGCAGGCCCTAGAAAGTGCGCATACCTCAATGAATCAAGAGTGCCTGCTCCCTATCTGGAAGAAACAGTTATCTCGGCATTATGTAATCCAAGTTCACTGTAATCTAACTGTGAGGTCAAGGCCAAATGTCCTGTAATACTGTGGCTGAAATTTAACATAAGGCAACCGGTGCTTGTCAATGAATGTTACTTTCAGCAGGCACTTGAGAGTCATCACTCCCCATGCTTCTGGGATAACTTCACCTAGAGAGGAAAGACAGGTGTCTAGGGACAGTTGGCTGCTCCAGAGATATTGTAAATGGCATTTGAAGGACAATGGGTCAATTTTGTAACTCTTGAAGAAAGACAAGAACACAAGTACCTTTTGAGAAAACTACACAATCTTCTGTTTAATCTTGTGTCTTTAGTTAACTGTTATACTGTGCACTTAAAAGTTTAAGTGGGTAAATCTCGTGTTAAGTACTTTTATGATAATATTTGAACTACAACAAGAGAACTAAGTCATCGGGCATAAATATCAATACCACCCGGCAAATAGCTCAGGCCTAACCCAGAAACCCTGGCCAAGAGTAAAGTGGTACCATGGATTAGATGAGATTGAGTGAGACTCCAAAGCATGTGACACGGAAATTCTCTCCAGACCTGTAGTTGATCAGGACACTTGGATTTTATCACTAGTAAAGGTATTTGAAATTGACAAGTGTGGAACTTTCAGTCTATCTGGAAAGACTTGCTTAGAGCCGTCGAAAAATATTGAGTACCTGCTGTTGGATGGTAGTATGAGGGGGATACAATGATGACTAAGTAGATACAACGTCCCCTCTGGTGTCAATTATATCCTAAAGGAGAAATTGGCACCACACAAACAAGGGTAAACAGAGAACAGTTAAGGCAGCAAAGCAACAGTGGTCGTGCCATGGAGGGATCATGGGTAAGTGTTCTTTCATAGGTTTCTTCAGGTAGACTTAGTCTTGGTCAGTGTTACCACAAGACTAAGCACTTGTTGAACCTTTCACAAACTCTAGGCATTCTATCCATGTCACTTATCCTTCCTTCTTTAAGGAAGTGACAATTTCTATTTCACTAATTAAAATCAGAACAAAGAGTTCTGTCCAAGTTTCTTCAGTTTCCCATCTATGGAGGGCAGGCAGGATATGGATACTTAAAGATGCTCCATGTCTTGCTCTGTGATGATATGAAGGGAGCCTGCAGGTAGACTGCATGTGGTCTTTAATTGGCCAAGTTTGTAATGTAGTACCAGAGATTGCCCATGGTTGTCCAGCATTATCAGAGGGTCCTTTGGTTTGGAGGAGGAAGGTAGATGATGATATCATCAGGGGTGATGATAAGGGAATTGCCCTGGTGTCAGTGGCTTCGAAAGAAAAATAGGCCTGGGGCCTAGAAATACAGGTTCATTTAGAAATTTGAAAAGAAAGAAAACAGAAAACAGCCCCTGCCAGCACCTTTCTTTTCAGCCAATGAAACTTGACAGATTTCTAACCCACAGAACTAGAGGAAATAAATGTGTCTTGTTTGAAGCCACCAAGTTATTTGTTATTACAGATATCAGGATATGGAGAATGAACAAACACTGCTTTTGTATTGTTGTTTCCTAAGTTAAGATTTGTTCTTAATTCTGAAGAATGTAATTTCACCTCATTTTAAAGGTGAGCTCCGTAATTGAAGGCACTATTTTGTGGACTATTTTCTCTTTTTTCTATAGCTGTCAAACAGGCTTTTTGCCCCTGGTTCTATCTCAAGGAGCTCTATTTCTTTCCTTCTTATAGTTACAAAGGATCCTTGACAGATTAAATACAACAATTTTAAATAATTTATCCTTCCAGTGCTATTAAATTTCCTTGAAGTCTTGGGGGGGGAGAGAGAGAGAGAAGAGAGAGAGAGAGAGAGAGAGAGAGAGAGAGAGAGAGAGAGAGAGAGAGAGAGAGAGAGAGGAGAGACATGAAGATGGGTCACTTTCAGTTCAGTTATTAAGTTCAGAAATAATAGAGAGGCCAGAAAGGCAGCGGCTTGTGATGTTGATGTTTGAGTGCAAATGCTATCGGAATCCTCTGTTTATGTCTACTATCGGGGACTTACCTGTGTGAGCTGACTCTGTACAGGGAAAGGATGGAGGGAAGGAGGGAGGGGCCAGGCTGCTCCACTGTAGCGTTTGAATGTGCAGTCATCTGTTGTTCTCTCTCTTGCTGCATGGTATACAACGCAGGTCTATGTCCTGTGCAAAAGCACAGAACTTTGAGAACCACAAAGGTCTCCAGTCTAGGAAGGAAGTCACCTCTTAGACACTTAAACTCTTGTCTTGTAGGCGGACTTGGTGAACAGTGTTTTGGATACTTTTTCTGTCGCAGACCACGCGACAGACACAAACTCGAGATGTGTGCTGCTGCAAAAAGCTTTACTTCTTGGCACAGATTTAAGCAGTTAGAACAGGTCCATCATAATTGGCGATCATCCAGCTCTTATTCATTACCCCACCAAATGTCCCTTGCAAGGAGGAAAGCTGAACGTACAGTCCAGGAAACAGTTCTCAGCCACAGACAATAGTTTAGAAGACTGCAGTTATACTGCCAGACTTGTGGGCACCAGGTATGCATTCAACATTTACCTTTATTTTAATAAAGTTTAAACTC
The DNA here is from genome assembly GCF_011064425.1 of Rattus rattus. Lineage (NCBI taxonomy): Eukaryota > Metazoa > Chordata > Mammalia > Rodentia > Muridae > Rattus > Rattus rattus. The sequence goes on along the minus strand of NC_046154.1, from coordinate 149,556,232 downwards.
TATGTTTATGGCTCCTCAAGATAATATGGAAACTTTTGTAACCATTCTATGATTTACTTCATTTCATTTGGTCTTCCAAAAATATCAGACCACCTCCTTTTAGACAATGCAATCATCCTATACATGGCTCACTGGATCTCAAACATCTCTTCTTCTGAGAGTGTACACCATGGAGGTCGAGCTTTCCTAATTCTTTCCCACATACTCAGTGTAACATCCTTTGTCTTTCTACCATTCACCACTACCCACCTTGTTAAGTCTATATCATAAATCCCTGTCCATGGAAGTGGTGCATCTGTAGCTTTGTAATAATAAGGATTTCTATATCTAGGAGGCTGCCACCATTGTCCAATAACATTAATAAACAGGACTCCATTCTCTGTTTTAGTCTCTAAACCTAATTTCTATAATTCCTTCACTTCTTGCTCAATGTTAGTTTCTCTTTTCCTTCTAGTTAACTCTTGATAAGTTTATTCAACTTGTTGGGACTTATTCATGACTTTCTTTCCAAAAGAGTCACTACTATTCTGAATCATGCTAAACAAAACTTTCCCAAAAGGGAAAAAGACTTTTCTGGAACAGTCATGTTATTAATAGCAATTAATTTCTCTCCTATTTGCTGGGGTTTAATGGGTGCAGCAGTTGAGTTCATCGCAGCCATTGAGTTCATCAGGATCATGGTGGTTTCTGTCTCTGAACTTTCAGTTCCTGAAACATCTAAAGGTACATGATTGTCTTCCCGCAATGCTATATTCTTAAAATCAGATATTGCTGACAGGCTTAAAGTTGCCAAGATCACCAAAGCTAGAACACAGAAGGCACCTCCACTGCAAGCATAGACCCTAGTCATCATCTTTGTGTAGGGACACTGCCAGGGATCTCCAGGAGGGCAAGCCATTCCAGGCACATGCCTCTGTTCTGGATAGAAACGAAGCACAAGAACTTCATATCACACAGACTCCACTGGAGTGGGTGTGGCATTTTTTCCATATTTGGATGTAGGCTACACCTGAGTTACATAATAAGCCTTTGGATTTTTCCTTTTGGGAGTCCCAGAAAACTCAAACACTTTTTGTAACTCAAACAGGTTCTTAAACTTTTCCACTCATGATCCTTTTTCTCCTGAGAAACTTTTACAGGATCTCAAGAAGTGAAGAATACAAAATAGACATAGAAATCAAATACTTAGTGACAAGAAGTCTCAAAGGTATGCAAAACCATTCTTTAGAATGTTAAAGCCTTGCCATTCCAATAAACTTTAGCATTTGTTGAAGGTGAAATAAAAAGTTTGTGCTAATGAGATGGGCATGCCTTTTGTTTTATGCAAGGAACGAAGTCCTGGTTGAATATTTGATACTGCATAACATAGGGTAGCTTTAGTGTCCATCAGAGTTGATCAATGTTCTGATTCTATAATTGTCAGCACTGAGAATGCAACTTCATATAAATGTATGGTGTCAGGCAGCGTAAATGTGTTTAAGGATATTTCAGAATTTTTTTTTGGAAATTATGTCTAAATTCTAGGTCAAAATTCATTGAATAGTATTTATAAAATTCTACTTAACAAGTCAAACAGTAGTGCTTAAAATCAAACATTCTAAAATAACCCAATTCAAAGAGACCTTAATTTGATACTTCGTGCTGAGGAGCAATAGTGGAAATATTAAAAATCTTTCTTTTCTGTAATTAAGTCATTATTTGTATAAGATCAGAAAACTTTGTGTGTGCAGTGAAAGCAACAATTTCATAGCACACAGCAGCCTTGAATCTCTCCCATGTGACAGCACACCCTGTAAAGAGATGAGTTGTATGAATTAATTACATGTCAATTTAAAAGGGTATGACCTATGATGTAGACAGAAAACAAGAGGTGGGATATCTGGGATGTGGAGAGAATTCAGGGATGTAGCCAGGCACAGTGAAATTTGCCAGGATACGTGGTAACCAGCCATGTGGCAGAATGTGGGTTAAAATAAATGAGCTAATGTAGTTACAATTCTAGTTAGACAAGGGCCTAGCTATATGGTCAAGATATTTCTATATGTATTTTGAGTCTGAGTTTTATTTCTGGAACCATGGGCCTGGGAGAAAGAGAGGCCAAATTTCTACAACAAACAAAGCAAAGTACTCATAGTGCATTCTCAGAACCACGGCTGAATGAAGACATGTGATACACCAGGAGTGATTAATACCTGCAACACTCAGATTCATTACATTTGATTTTTCATTATTTTTTTTACTGTCTGTTCCATAGTAACCTCTTACTGATATCAGATTTCCTTGACCCCTCACACATTTTGCAGCCCCATGTATGCTCATGAGTCATAGTTTGAGAATCTGGCATCTAAAGCTGTTGCAGTAAAAATAAAAAAGCAGCATAACCCGGACTTCTCACTCTGCGGGGGTCTGCTGTAGCCTTGTGCTCCAGTATTTCTCTGTCAGCTGCTTTCACTGTTACCATGCCATACACATCGTGTTCTATGGGCTGTTCTAGCATGGAACCATGCCACGCTAGCCCCAGGTATTCTATAGCCTAGCACGGCTTCCAGAATTAAGACCAGTTGTCTTTCTGTCAAACAGGACCTTTGCTTATATCCCTTGTAGCCCGGTAAAAGTCAAAGCTCTAGAAACTTGTAGTCTAACAATTAGATCTGTATGTTAATTGACCTAGACCACCTGGACCGGAATCCTCCTCCTCCTCTGTCTCCGTCTTCCTTTCCACGATCCTCCTCCTCTTCCCTCCTTCCTCGACTTTTCCCCACCTACCTTTCCTTCTAATCCAATGTTAGGCTTCGCCTTATCCTGGACCTGCCTTGCTGCATAATGGCATCATCCTATGTAAAGCCAGTTTACAGTTTCCTTACTCTTGTTAAAGAATCAAAAACTCTGTTATAGTTTAACATTCTGTGAGCAAAGACCCATTTCCAAAACCAGATCAATCATCTATCCATTTAACCTTCACTGTCCTCTGTCTTCCAAGTATTGTAAATTTGTTTATGTCGCCAAATTAGTAAGCCCCTAATTGTCAGGTTCTGGCAGGTGTAGGAAGACCTGGTGCTAGAAAGGCAGCCCTGAGTGCAGCTTCAGAGAGCAGAGCGAGCATGAATGCATGGAGGTTGCTTTATCCAAACAAATTGCAACTCAGCACATGAGGGAATTTCTCTGAACAAAGCTCTGCAGTTTTCCCCACACTCCTACAAGCTTTCAAAACAGGCCACACAAGGAAGGCATGGCAACAGAAGGAAGCTTCCTGGCATGTCACAGATTCACCATCATTATGTGCCACCAAAGGCCATCAATACTACCCTGTGCTAGAAGAGCAGAGCACAGAATCCTCTATACTGAAATCTAATGGCAGCTGGTAAAGAAGGTTGGTGAGTCACCTCGTGGGGAAACAAATCTGATAATGATTTGCTGTTGAGCTACAGGCATCTTCTAGCCATCATTGAAGAAGAGACCATATTGATTAGTTAAATTAATAAAATTAATACATGAAAAGTTAATCTTGTTATTTTTAATGGATTGCTAAATCCACTGCCAAAAATGATATATATTCTCCGTCAAGAAATAATGCTTTGCAAAAGTATACAAAATTAGGAAATAAAGATCCCAGGTTTCCTAAGAGAATTTTTTTCAACAAATACCAAGCCATGTTTAATTATACAGACTTTTATCTGTACACCAGCTTAACAAATCAATCATGCTGAAGTATTCCCAGTACAGAAGGGTACCACACTCCATATCTACCTGAGAAAGGAATCCACAGTAGTGTGCTTTCTTTCCTAATGCTGTAACTGCACATACTAAATCCAACCTAAGGACTCGTCAGTTGATAATTAGTGCACAAGGCAGAGGAGTACAATCAGCAAGGTGTCCTAACACATTTGTGAGCAATTTATTCTAATACTTATGAACCATCTCTTTGTGTAGAAGGACACTGAATGAGTTATTTTCACAGTGCTACGAAGAAACATACACGTGAAGAAGTGAAAACGAGAACATATATTTCAGTTCATTATGTCATCCTTTGCATGATATATCAGAGCAGATTCTGTCAGGGCAGCTAGAAACCAAAGAGAGAACTGAACAAAGTCATCTTAGGAGATACAGGCCAAGGATGTGCTCCAAAGCCTATTTCTTCACTTGGCCACCATCTTGAACTCTTAAGGGCTCTCCAATAGAGCTACTCATCACGGAATTAAATCATTGATTAGCTCAGAGCCTGCAAGGTCTAATTGCTTCCTAACATCCTGTCAACTGCCAATCCCCAACACATAGATCCATGGGGAACTTTCAAGTTAAAACAAGCCCAATGGGTCGACTCCTCTGTCTCCTGCGTGGGATACGTGTCGGCCCGGAGATCTCTGTAATAGGTCTTCGTAATAAACCTTGCTTTGCTTATTACATCCAAAATGGTCTCTCTGTGTCTGGGGTCCGCGATTTCCTGAGACTTGAGTAAGGGTCTCTCTTCGGGATCTTCCATTTGGGGGCTCGTCCAGGATCGGTGTTTCCTGGGGTGCGCCATCCTGAGACTCGAGCCAGGTTCTTTCATTTGGGGGCTCGTCCGGGATATTCACGACTACCCCAGACTCCGAAGACCCCTTGGAGGTGAGTTGGATGTTTGTCCAAGTATTTCTGTGTGAGCGGCGCCGCATTTGTCAGTCTGTGTCTGTCTCTGTTTTGGTTCCACCGTATGTGTATATATGTGTGTCTTAGTTAAGTCAGTGTTAAGAGAGTCGATGTGGAATCCCACTCAGTGTTGCCTCCTAAGAGAGTGGATGTGGAATCCCACTCTGTAGGAGAGGAGAGTGGATGTGGAATCCCACTCTGTAGGAGAGGAGAGTGGATGTGGAATCCCACTCTGTGCAGCTGCCTTTGCGATCCGTGAGGATCCTCTGGCTGCGGAAGTGGGGACACCCAGAGCCCGCAAGCTGCAGCCCCTGGAAGACGTTCCACGGTTGGAGAACAGTCGGGAGAGCCCGGCTGTGGGCAGTCAGGAGGACCTGACTGTGGTTTTCTGGAACAAAGGAGACGGAGTGCTCCTTTTACCTAGGCAGGAGTGGACGAGGAATCCCACTCTGTTGGAGGTCGCGTTCGGCTGCCTATTTAAGTATAGGTGCGGACAAGTGTGCTTGGACGTGTTAGTGTCTGTTGTCTGTATTCTGTTTCTGTGTTTGGTGTTCTTTTTCTTTGCCATGGGGCAGACTGTGACAACCCCTTTGTCTTTGACGGTGGACCATCGGATGGACGTTAGGGCAAGAGGACACTCTGGAATCCTGTTGAGAGGTGGAATCAGATGGTCCGTCTCATCCCAGAAGCAGCTAAGGTTAAGCTGCAGTTTGGGCAAGGTACTGAAAGTACCAGGCATCTGTGGAAATTGGTTACAGGATGCTTTGTCTTGGTCTTGTTTGTCTGGTTTGTTTTCTGTGGTATTGTCAAGTGTTTTTTTGGCTTTTGTTTCGTTTTTGAATTTGGACTGACAATTGTGTTTGAAATCTTGGACTGACGACTGTGTTTAAAATCATGAAACTGTTTGCTTTGTTTGTCAAGAAGTTTTACTTGGTCCTCTTGGTGCTTAAGTTAAAAGTTGAAAATAATTTGCTTGAGAGAAATTGTTTTCTGCCAGGAGTTTTATCTTTCTCTCTTGAGCCTCCTCCCCAAGGAGAGATGCTCCAGGTTGGGGGGCAGAGAAGCCCCTAAAATAGTTTCAAAAAGAATCTACAACAAACTGTGAAAAACTTTGTTTTGCCAGTCAAAATTTAGAACTCAGGCTTTGGCTGTGGTCAGGATTAATGTTTTCTTTTCCATGGGCCTTTAGCCCACTGAGACAGTTTGGTAAAGGGCTGCTACTAAAGTCCTTATAGCCCCAGGTGAACTGGTTACAATTCTTTTGTCAGCTGCTTAGTATCTAGCACCCAGGTTCTAACCATCTCTCCATCCTTTTGTTATTAGTTGTTACTAGAAGCCTAGTGTCATTTGGAGGCTGGTTCTCTTGAGAGGTAAAGCCACCAAGCTGACACTGAAGAGAGGTACTCCTTAAGGGAAAATATAAGTCCAGAGAGACAGCCGGTAACAGATAGGCTGCCTCTCTGCTCGCCTTTCTGTTTCATAGATAAAGCTTGTGCTTATTTTTACAATGGCCTTTTTGTCCAAAACAGGCCTCCTGGTTTAGCTGTGTGACTAAATGCTATTTGTCCTCTTCAGTGGACCTCTATTCTCTAGGTTCCCTTCTTGTTTTCTCACCATCCCACTTGAGATGCTTGTTAGTAACTGTTACAGGTCTTCTTTACCACTGAGGAAAGACAGAATCCTACTAGAGGCCAGAAAGAATGTTCCAGACATGGATGGAAGGCCCTCACTCCTGACTGTTGACTTCAATACCCCTGAAGGTAGGGAGTGCTCCGGGTCTGCCCCCAGGCTCCAAGGGTGGGTCTCCTAGGGGCTGGAAAATGCCCCACCAATCTGGCTAAGATAAGGAAAAGATATGAAGAGAAAGTTACAGAAATTTGAAGGGTTAAGCTAAGTTGCTGAGAGTTAGTATAAGTTACAGAGAAAGTAAGGTTAAACAAAGAGAAAGAGAAAGAGAAAAGAAGGTAAAAAAGAGCAGGAAGCTAAAAGAGACAAAAAGAAGAGGAAGCTAGAGAGCTAAAGAGAGATAAAAGACAATAAAGGAACATGTACTGGCCACAGTAGTTAGGGAACCTAGGAAGACAGTACCTGGCAACAGAAGAGAATTCCTGGCTAAAGATCAGTGTGCCTAATGCAAAGAAAAAAAGACACTGGGTCAGGGACTGCCCCAGAAAGAACAAGAGGGGCCACTGGAGAGCCTTTCGGTCCTAGAGTACTGGCTATACACAGAGATAGAAGGGAAGCCCACCCAGTTATTTTGTGGATACAGGGACCCAATGCTCTGTGCTCCTATGCCCCAGTGGGCCAGTATCCAAAGACCTTGGGTACAGGGGGCTATTGGCAACAAACTATACTTATGGACTGCCCGAAGAACAGTGGACCTTGGCGTGGGCCAGGTAACCCACTAGTTCATGGTCATCCATGACTGCCCCTATCCCTTGCTCATGAGAAATTTGCTCTCCAAAATGGCTTGTGTGGGCTGAATTGGCTGGGAGAGGCCATGCGTATGCATATCTGCAGACTGTGTATGTGGAGCTTAAGACCTGTCTCAGTGCACCAGTATCTGATGCTGGGAGATGTGAGATATGTGGCTTAGTGTTGTTCTGCCTGGAACACATCACTCCTGCCAGCCGGGCACTAACAATTATCACTCAATCCAGGACTTAAACTGTGGTAGAGTGGCTGATGTTTTGCCTTTGAATAAAATGTCCCAGAGGATGGGACCATGGTCAGCTGCCATGGACTAGATTCTCCACCGGTTGGGGACAATCTGGTCACCTTGCTGCCCAATCCTGACCAGGAGCCACCGCAACATGAGTGTCAAGCACTGGCAGAAGCCCATGGGTGGAAGAAAGACCTCTGCAACTGGCTGATTGACCCCTGGTGAAAGACAAGGCTACCTTGTCTACAGACGGGAACAATTCTCTTCATGAAGGTCAGAGATAAGTGAGTGCTGCCATGGTGGACAACACAATGTCATCTGGAATGGCTGAACCTCAACCCTCCCCAGCACGTCAGTGCCACATATGCCTTTGCCATCTCTTGGATGCCCTGGTGAAGCCAACAACTGTGAGTACTATTCATTGCTCAGGATATCAGGCGGGAAGAGATTTCGTGGCATGGGGCAGTACCAAAGCAGATAAAGTGGCTCGGGAAATGGCTATACAGGAGCCTATCCTGGTTACAGGCCTGCAAGAGACAGCCACTGAGAATTAGGATCAGACTAAGGGATGGCCTCACTTAGAAAAGGTCCAAATTGCTTAAAAGATAAAAGGACAATGGCACACTTGAGGGAAAACTATATTCCTCAGAGAACAAACAAAAGACTCACTTTGCCAAATACAGAAATGGACTCACTTAGATAAGAAGCTTATCCAAGTAGTTAAGGTATATGTAATAGACTTTAAGATTCTAGCCAGAGAGGCAGTAAAAAATATAAGGTATGTCAGTAAGTGAATGCTTAGCAAGCAAACAGAGCAAAAAGACCTAGAGAGTTTAGTGAAAAGTTGAAGTGAACTTCACTGAGATAAAACCAGGAAAAATATGATCACAAGTATCTCCTAGTGCTTGTAGATACCTTTCCAGGAACAGATAGAAGCTTTCCTCACCAAGCAAGAGACAGCTTCGGTAGTCATCAAGAAGATACTGGAAGAAATCTTCCCCCGATTTGGAATGCCCAAGGTAATCTGGTCAGACAACAGCCCTACTTTCATTGCCAAGGTAAGCCAGGGTATGGCCAAGTATTTAGAGGTTGATTAAAAATTACGCTGTATTTACAGACCTCAAAGTTCAGGACAGGTAGAGTAAATAAATAAAACTCTAAAAGAGACCCTGACCAAATTGACCATGGAGACTGGCGCAGACTGGGTGGCACTCCTTCCTTCTTGCTCTCTTCAGAGCAAGAAATATCCCTTCCAGATTCAGCCTTATCCCCTTTGAGATCTTATATGGGGGCCTCAGCTGATGTTATTGAAACAACATGTCATAGTAATAATGATTTATATGCCAGGCTAAAAGACCTACAGGTGATACAGAAAGAAATCTGCTCACAGCTGGCAGCAGCCTATGCCCTGGGGACCCCCAAGACATCTCATCAGTTCCAGGTCGGAGACTTGGCTACATACGATGGCACCAAACCCAGATACTCGAGCCTCACTGGAAAGGACCGTACCTGGTGCTGCTGACCACCCTGACAGCCATCAATTCTCAGCCCTCACCAGCCACGTACTAGCTGTTGGGGCTGAGAGCTGGGACCTAGAGGGACACTCAGCATGTTTGCCCTGGGTTCCATCGGGATAGGTGTGGGAATAGGCTTGATTTCTATTACAAATGATGTAACATTACATATGTTAGTACTCCTAACACTTCTTGGGACTGTGCCTCAGGGATCACAGTCTATATAAGTTTAGAAGTTCTAAAAGCTAGTCATGACCTTGGTGTGTAGGTTTAGATAGTGTCCAGATTGGAATCCTGATGCTAAAGACTTAGTAAGACAAAAAAGAGTTGAGAATTACTAGAATTAAGACTATCTAGGTGCTGCAAGGGCAGCACAAGGACATCTGCTGTTGCCCTACAATACAATGCTTATAGAGAATTCAGAACTGCCACTGACTCAGATATAAAAAGAGTAAAAGACTTTTTAGCTGACCTCCAAGAATACCTAACCTCCCTCTCAGAGGTAGTCCTTCAGAATAAGAGAAGATTAGACCTGATATTCCTTAAAGAAAGAGTCTGTGTGCTACACTGAAAGAAGAATGTTGCTTCTATACAGACCATTCAGGAATAATTAAAGACTCCATGAATAAACTTAGAAAAAGGTTAGACAAAAGACAGACAGAGAAGCGCATCAGGGATGGTTCGAGAGCTGGTTTAGTAGATCTCCTTGGATGACTACTCTGATATCTTCCCTTATGGGACCCTTCTTAGTTTTGCTTCTGCTTCTGATTATAGGTCCATGTGTGTTAAAGAAACTAGTTAATAGGCTTGACTCCTACAAAAAGATAGAGACGCTCAACAAGGTTGGTTTGAGTCTTGGTTCACTCGGTCTCCCTAGATGACTACCCTACTCTCTGCTATATAACTGGGCCATTACTAATAATTTTCTTAGTTTCAGTTTTTGGCCCCTGCATGACAAACAGGTTAATTGCTTTTGTTAAAAATCGAGTGGGTGCTGTGCAGTTGATGGTTCTGAGACACCAGTACCAGTCAGTTAGGACAACTGGTGAGACCAAATATGAGACTTGATATCAAAATTCTAAGATTAGAATTACTTAGTAGAAGAAGAGGGGAATGAAAGGAAAATTATACAGATTTAAGGTTTAAAAATATAAAATTAAAAGAATAAGTTTCAAAATTCACAGACTCAGGACTAAACACTGTGAAAAGCAAGTCCACGCAGCCCCGCCCTGCCGCTAGGACTAACAGACCATAAAGATAAAGAAAAGGAATGCAGGAACCAGCCCGAGTTATCAGGACTGACTCAAACCATCTGGCAGAAGGGCACCTCCCCCAGCTTACTCAGAGTCACACCTTAACCAGATGTCCTTCAAACCCTGATACGCCCCTAGCTTCTAAAATCCTGAATGCCCCAGTCAGCACGTACTCTTCTGCTGTGCTATAATCTCACTGCCATGTTTGAATGAGCCAATCACTTATAGCCACCCCAGAAATTAGCCAATTGTGTGTAACCACGCCAAACCCCCTAGCCTTCCCTATATAAACCCCTGACTTTTGAGTTTCGGGGTCGACTCCTCTGTCTCCTGCGTGGGATACGTGTCGGCCCGGAGATCTCTGTAATAGGTCTCTGTAATAAACCTTGCCTTTGCTTATTACAAAAAAAAAAAAAAAAAAAAAAAAGCCCAATGAAGGCTGACGGTGATGGTTAAACTTTATTGGTAATAGACTGGATCTAGAATCAACATAGGACAAGCTGTAGCTAATATCTCTGAGGGCTGTTTTTGTTTGATTTTGTTTCTTATTGGTTATTTTATTTATTTACATTTCAAATGTTATCCCCTTTCCTGGTTTCCCCTCTGGAAAGCCCCATATCCCATCTTCCTTCCCCCTGCTCCTATGAGGGTGCTCCCCACTCCCCCGCCCACACCATCCTGCTCCCTGCCCTGGCATTCCTCTACATTGGGGTATCGAGCATTAACAGGACCAAGGGCCTCTCTTCCTATTGATGCTGGATAAGGCCATCCTCTGCTACATATGTGTCTGGAGTGACAGGTCCATCCCTCTGTTCTTTGGGAAGTGGTTTGGTCCTGGGAACACTGGGGCGTCTGGTTGGTTGATATTGCTATTCTTCCTATACAGTTGCAAACCCCTTCAGTTCCTTCAGTTCTTTCTCTAACTCCTCCATTGGGGACCCTGTTCTCAGTCCAATGGTTGGCTGCAAGCATATGCCTCTGTATATGTCAAACTGGCAGAGCCTCTAGGAAGACACCTATATCAGGCTCCTGACAGCAAGCACTTTTTGGCTTCCACAATAGTGTCTAGGTGTGGTGGCTGTATATGGGATGGATCTCCAGGTAGGGCAGTCTCTGGATGGTCTTTCCTTCAGTCTCTGTTCCAAACTTTGTTTCCTCCCTTGAGTATTTTGTTCCTTCTAAGAAGGACTGGAGCATCCGCACTTTGGTCATCCTTCTTCTTGAGCTTAATATGGTCTGTGAATTGTATCTTAGGTATTCTGAGTTTTGGGGCTAATATCCACTTATCAGTGAGTACATAATATATGTGTTCTTTTGTGATTGGGTTACCTCTCCCAGGATGATATTTTCCAGTTCCATCCATTTGCCTATGAATTTCATAAAGTCATTGTTTTTAATGGTTAAGTAGCACTCCATTGTGAAAATGTACCACATTTTCTGTATTCATTCCTCTGTTGAAGGGCATCTGGGTTCTTTCTAGCTTCTGGATATTATAAATAAGGCTGCTATGAACATAGTGGAGCATGTGTCCTTGTTATATGTTATAGGCCCAGGAGTGGTATAGCTGGGTCCGGGGTCTAGCTTTGCCCAATCCGGCAGCCCAGTCCCGGACAATTTTCTGAGGAACCTCCAGACTGATTTCCAGAGTGGTTCTACAGCTTGCAATCTCACCAACAATGCAAGAGTGTTCTTTCTCCACATCCTTGGCAGCATCTGCTGTCACCTGAGTTTTTGATCTTAGCCATTCTAACTCATATGAGGTGGCATCTCACTGTTGTTTTGATTTGCATTTCCCTGATGACTAAGAATGTTGAACATTTCTCTTGGTGCTTCTCAGCCATTTGATATTCCTCAATTGAGAATTCTTTTTTTTAGCTCTGTACTCCATTTTTAATGGTGATATTTGGTTCTCTGGAGTCTAACTTCTTGAGTTCTTTGTATATATTGCATACTAGCCCTCTATTGGATTTTCCCCAATCTGTTGGTTGCATTTTGTCTTAATGACAGTGTCCTTTGCCTTATAGAAGTTTGCAATGTTATGAAGTCCCATTTGTCAATTCCTGATCTTAGAACATAAGCCACTGGTGTTCTGTTCAGGAAATTTTCCCCAGTGCCCATGTGTTTGAAGCTCTTCCCCACGTTTTCTTCTATTAGTTTGAATATATCTGGTTTTATGTGGAGGTCTTTGATCCACTTGGACTTGAGCTTTATGCAGGGTGATAAGAATGGATGAATTTGCACTCTTCTACATGCTAACCTCCAGTTGAACCAGCAGCATTTGTTGAAAATGCTATCTTTTTTCCACTTGATTGTTTTAGTTTCTTTGATCAAGTGACCGTAGGTGTGTGGGTTCATTTCTGGGTCTTCAATTCTATTCCATTGATCTACCTGCCTGTATCTGTACCAATAGCATGCAGTTTTAATCACTATTGCTCTGTAATACAGCTTGAGGGTTGGAATGGTGATTCCCCAAGAGGTTCTTTTATTTTTGAGAATAGTTTTCACTCTCCTGGATTTTTTCATTATTCAAAATGAATTTGCAAATTGTTCTTTCTAATTCTTGAAGAATTGACTTGGAATTTTGATGGGGATTTCTCTCTCTGGCAGGATTTGGGTCCACAGAGCTGTGCTACAGGGGTAACTCTGGGGTTCAGATGGAGAGCAGGAGGATCCTGTCTTCCATTTTCTCGTGGTTCCTGAGTTGTGTGGCATCCTGGAATGTCCCTCTTTGGCCAATTATTGGAGCAAAAATGTTCATCTCTCCTGTGGACTTAGATGTGACAGTACTCCTGGGAGACCATCTCTCTCCGGGTCGGATTTGGGTCTGGAGATCTGTGCCACAGCTTGATTTTGTTTTTTTGATCAAAAGATTTGAAGTGAGAAGGCACATCTTAATTATGAGCAATTCTACCTATTAGCAGGAGATGCCAGACAAAAGCTTTGCTTTAGGCCTACTTGCCTTGGCTTTCCCTGGAAAGTTCATCTACCATGTTCCTATTGGTGCCTAGCTTTACTGGTATCACAATCTGGCTTCCTGCGCCTTCCAATGTAGATGCAGACTGGAGGATACCAAAAACTTGCATGTCTTTAGAAGTAGGTGGGGAGTCATGAAGCACCAAGCCTCATGGACTGAGTAGTTACTGGATTCTCACTCACTCCAATGAGAGGCAGACATTGGTGGATTGCCCAGACTCAATCAGATAACAAAGTATAACAAATGTCCTGTGAATATATATTCATTATATTAGTCTTGTTTCTATAGAGAACCCAACTAATACTGTATTTGTGGTGCAAGTCAAATCAGACCCTGGGAATATAGCAATGAACATTAAGGAGCCTAGGCCATACACTTCTGAAAGAGGAATTCTTAATTATCATACATTCTGAACTGTGTACATATTAGTACCTATATTCCTTCAGCAGGCAGGACAAATTCTGTCCTCCATTATCCAAACTTACAGAAAATATGACAGCCAGAAAATGTGAACACTACTTCTCACAAGACAAACAGACTTGGAATTTCTAGTTCTTATTATTCTTCAAGGCCTGTGTCTTGACTGTTCCACCAAAACCACAGAATAATAAGATTGTAAGTAAGCTAGAGGGTCTGTGCTTATTTTGAACCCACAAGCTTCAAGTTTTCCTTCTGTGTGAATCCTTTTGCTATCACCAGGGACAGTTCTCCATTGGTAGAGTCAAGCGGGGTGGGCCCATCATCTTTCCCATTGATTGATCTGGGAAATTGATACAGAATAAAGACCCGATGTTGGCTGTGAATTCAAAAGCTCTGTGTGTGATGCTGAAATGATAGAGAGGCTCTCTGTGTTTCCAGTCCGAGCAACATGTCCACTGATTTACAACACAAAGTCAGCTCTCCTTCCTACATGTAGGTTCTTTTTTCTAAGCAGATTTATGGCGATCCTGGATACCCAGCTGACACCAGGGTATAAAAAACAGAGCCTAAAGATTAGCACTGACTAGGTAGCAGCTCTAATTTTAGCCATGAACCTCACAAATCGATGTCTTATTGGCAGCTCCTCTGCAAGCTGAAGCGATGCATTATGAAGCCTTCCACAGTCCAGGCTGCCCTCTGCTCATCAGCTCCCCGAGTGCATCAGCCTGTGCTCATTCCTATACATAAGGACACTCTGCACCAGAAGTTCAGAACAGTTTCCCCACTTTTTCTGTTGTAAGATGAGATCTCTTTTTGTAGAGTTTTCTTGCTGCTTACATGCAAGACAATTTCCCATTGAGAACATCTAGTCAGCTTCTCATATACCTAACTTTTTTTGGCTTTTAACTATTTCTAGTCATACTGTGTCTGCACTTATGAGACTTATATACAGCACTGAGGAGGTGTAGTACATCTCACTGCCTGTGTTACACTAAGTCTGAGGCACAAACTTGATGCCACTGCTCGACCATGAATGTGACAGGGTTTTTTTGTTCTCTTTTATTTTTGACACTCTCTTATAGTTGTATTAAAGTTCACTAACATTTAGAACTTAAATATATTTAATGAACACAACAAGATGAGTACAAACATATGCACTTACGACCACCTCAGTCAAAAAAATAACAGGTCCATTACTACCCACATGGTTATTGTGTCCCTTTCCCATCTCCTCCTCTTCCTCCTCATTTTTCATGATTAAAAAATTAACATACTCGGCAGAAGCTCTTGGAGCCTGGCTGTTTTAGCTTGGGGTGTCATCTTCGCCGGTTGGTCCCAGTTCCCCCTCGGCGTTTTCAGGGCCAGCCTACCTCGCCCCTTTGCGCCATGACCACTACCACCACCTTCAAGGGTGTAGACCCTAACAGCAGGAACAGCTCCCGGGTTTTGCGGCCTCCAGGTGGTGGGTCCAATTTTTCATTAGGTTTTGATGAGCCAACAGAACAGCCTGTGAGGAAGAACAAGATGGCTTCTAACATCTTTGGGACACCTGAAGAAAACCCCCCATCTTGGGCCAAGTCAGCAGGCGCCAAGTCTAGTGGTGGCAGGGAGGATTCGGAGTCGCCTGGAACACAGAGAAGTAACTCTTCTGAAGCAAGCTCTGGAGATTTCTTAGACCTCAAGGGAGAAAGTGATGTGCATGAAAATGTGGACACAGACTTCCAAGCCAGCCTGGCGCAGGTGGAAGAGAAGCCGGTGCCCGCTGCTCCTGTGCCCAGCCCCGTGGCTCCGGCCCCAGCGCCATCCAGGAGAAACCCCCCTGGCGGCAAGTCCAGCCTGGTCTTGGGTTAGCTTCTTCTGTTGGAACTCTGTCCTTCTGTCTGTTTGTTTCTTCCATGCTTGTGAACTGCACAACGTGAGCCTGACTGTACATCTTTCGGATTTGTTTCATTAAAAAAGAAGCACTTTAAAAAAAAAAAATTAACATACTATTAATCCTCTTTAGCAAATGTTTAAATGTTTAAATATTTAAACACCATATTGTCGACTACAGGTACCACATTTTGCAGCATAATTCTAGAACTTACTCATTTGTTTAATAGTAGTTTTATGGGCTGGAGAGATGGCTGAGTAGTTAAGAGCACTGACTGCTCTTCCAGAGGACCTGAATTCAATTCCCAGCACTCATATGGCAGCTTAAAACTGTCTGTAACTCCAAGATTTATCTGTACATACATGCAGAAAAAAATGCAATGCATATAATATAAAAATAAATAAATTATTTAATTATAGTTTTATGACAATTGGAAACTATTTCCTCCTTTCATTGAGTCCCATCCCTGGGAAACAACAAGGGTACTTTCTGCACCCATGAGTTGAATTGTTTGAGGTTCTTTAGATAGGCGATGTGATTTATCAGTTCACACCTGTTAGAATGCTGTTAGAATTTTTTTTTGAGTCAGCAAGTATTGGTGAGAAGGTATAGAAAGTATAACCCCATACTATCAATGACAATAAACCATGGTATATCAGCCATGCAAAAACAGTACAGAGTCCTCAGAAACTAAAAACACAATTGCCCTATGATTCTACTTCAGAATAATTAAGACATGAGTCTTGAGAGTTCTGCATTGGTATCTTCATTCCAACACCATTCACAATTGTTCAGTAGAAGAGAATTCCTGTTACTTTTCTCACCACGATGACAAATGATGTAACAAGAGTAACTTAAAGAAAAATCTGTTTAGACGCACAGTTTAAGAAGCAGTGCAGTCTATATGATGGAGAAAATGTATCAGCAAGCATGTGAGGGGGGGAGCTGTCACACTGTAGCCACAGCAAAAAGCAAATTGTGCAGGAAGTGGAGAAAGGCTATGAAAACGCCAGTAAATACTCAACCTTCTCAGGGCTCCACAACCTTCCATACAGGGTGACAAGCTGCGGACCAAGTGTTCAAACATGAGCCTATGAGCTACATTTCAAATTCAAACCACAGCCCAACCCAAGTATCTGCTGATGGATAAATGGTTCAAGATTGTATGATCTATTACACACAATGGAACATTGACTATGAATGATTACAACCAGAGATGTGGATAGAGTAATTGGATTCCTGGCCAGTGTACCAAATGTTACAGAGTCTTCTTGGATGCAACTCAACCACCAAATCAATGCAGAAAAGAAAATGTACTGTAACCAAGTCACTACTGATCAATCAGGGACACAGCACAGATCCAGTTGTTAAACTGCTTTTAAGCACAAAAATTACAAAAGCCATAATCATCTGTGCCAAGTTAAAGTTAAATTTTCAACCGATCAAGTTTCAGGGATAAGGTACTTTCCTAGGAACATTTCTTTTTGTTACACCTACCTGTTCACAATGTTTGGTTTGTGCAACTGTGCCTGGGTACCTTGCCCAACAATCATGTCTCAACCTGCCAACCATGTTGTCACTCATCCAGAGAGCTTAGCGATTCAAACTTTGTCCCTATCCAGAAATAGAAATTTTACTCAAATGGCTTCAGTTTGGTTTCTTCTTACAATTTGGCATTTAAAAAGAATAATACTCTACATTTTGACAGCATATTGGCCTGGGATATATTATGCTAAGTGAATTAAGTTATAGGAGCACAAACAGCTTTTAAAAATAGAAATGATATTTAAAACAAAGGCTATAACCTCTCATATTTCTGATTTCATTTAGATGATTTAGACATCTTCCATCATTGTACTTTTGAACTATTTCCTGTGGTGACAGTGGCTAGATGTGAGGAAGATCACATAATTTTCATCCCACAAGCAAATTTCTTCTCCCTCATTGTCTTTCTGGTTACTGCAGACCTTGGAGAACTGCCTGCAATCTCCCTTCCATCTCTATGATGCCACCTCTCTTTGGGTTCAACTTTGATGACTTTTCTTCCTCCTCCTCCTCCTCCTCCTCCTCCTCCTCCTCCTCCTCCTCCTCCTCCTCCTCCCTCTTCTTTTGTAAGGTAAAGGAAGCAGTTTTATTGTAATACAAATACCAGTGAAATCAATGAACACGTTTTATTGATGTAAATTTTTTTAAGTACAAATGTATACATCAAATTTTCACTTTCATTCACTTACAGAAGCACAACTCCAAGACAAGCTAGTGCAAATGAAGACACAAAACTGTGTACAATACATGCCAATATCGAGCCAGCATTTTCCAAGGCAATTTTTACCATTTTCTAAGAGAGTAATTTTACAAAAACATATTGACAAATACATAAAATCAATGCACAGACTTAACATATACATGCTAAAATCCAAAGAATATATACATACTAGAATCCAAAGAGCCCTGCAAATATAATACTAGTTCATACATGAGCATTAACATGGCATGGTCTAAAACAGGAATCTGTGCACATTGTTGTGATTGTATAAACAGTGATGGATATAGAGACTGCGAGTCATGAATGGCCATGCTTTAAGTAAAATATGAAGAATCCAAACTGGAAGCCACATACCCTCAAGCAAGCCAAGTTCTCTAAGGTGAAAGTGTGAAGAGAACTCAGGGATGTCCATCCTGTCATCTCAAGTAAAACTGTAGGAAAAGAGTCTCAAGGTGTGACACAAGCTAACTTCGTTTTGCTTTGAGGGCCCTGATGCAGACTTGCTACTCTGTCTGCTTCATGGCATTGAGAGGCAAAACTAAAGAAGTTGTTAATGGATTCAGGTGCTGTGGGGGAAGCTATGAAAAATTGTGTGAACTGAACATTTTCATCTCCACCACCTTGATTTACAACTGGTGTATTTTTTTTAAAGGAAGCTGTGAGCTGTTCCCTAACAGAAAGACAGCAGACAACAGAAAGTAAGGACAGTGTGATCATAGCTTGTTTCAGGGAGCATCCTTGGCTAACAATAGTGATATTTTGTAGACCAAGGCTGTCAGAAAGACCCTGGAACTTTTGATACTGGTGATTGTGCTCCATAATTTTTTAGAGATATCAATGATATTTTCTTATATTCTTCTAGAACTTCATTCACAGAGCTGACCTCCCCTTTCACGAGATCAACTCTACATCCCTTTTCTGTATTTGCTATGTATATGTCTTTTACACTTATTTCAGATGGTTCAGTCTTGTTGAAACCATACTCTTGATAGAGATGTTCCTGGTGTGCATGGTATGTCCTGAAGGCCAATGCTCAGGAGGTAATATTCAATACATCTGCTAGTTGAAGCCCTGCCAATATCACAGCTTTATAGTCTTTTGACTGAATGAGTTCTACATGGACAATATCTAGCTTTCTAGAAAGAATGCGTGCAGGTGCGGCAGAGAGCTGGTGAACTACTGAACTCACCACTGCCATGCTGATCACAGAAGATGTGAGAGCAGTCTGTTACCCAAACATAACCAGAGAGCTTGATGCAACACTTTTTATAATTGCTAGGCAACATGTATTCACACAAATACATGATAATAGTCTCCAAAACAAGGATCCTTAAAACAATGCAGACATTTATCATTTATTTTACAACCGTAATTTACAGCATGAAGGTCCAGATGGACAATGTTGTTGGCATCAATCTGGTGTTCTCTTATGAATAATAAATATTTATACTTCTTGAATTTTGTCCTTAGTTTCTCTGCTATTAGATAAATCTAGCTTTAATTTAGGAATTCAAATAGAAATATCTGAGAAAATGTTCAAAATCATTTTTACCTTTATAGTTCCATCAGATTTTAAACCTTCCTCTTGAGAATGTCCAACCAGGCCCACTTTATAGATATTCTGGGTTTCACAGGACATCTGTGATGACACACAAGTGCTGCCATCACAGCTTTTTTCTGAACATATTTCCTCTTCAACCTAGAACAGCCCACCACAAGTGAGAGACAGAGCTCTTACTGACTTTTTAATTGTTCACTTAAGGAATTTTCCCTCACTGGTCCAGCATTCTTCAAGGTCCTGGCTTCTGATCATTATCATCTGGGACATTTATTAAACCATTAGACCCTTCTAAGACCAGAGAGACAACACCAAATCACTGTGCGATTGGCCTAAAGTTTTCAGAAAAGAAAGATTAGAACATTGAATCCCCAGCTGTTTAAGTGGGTATAGAATGCAGGCAACATCTGGAAATTCTGTCCGGATAAAAGGTTTAGAATAGATTCTTCAGCACTTATGAAAGTGAAAGTGTGATTATAATTTTTTGAGAAACAGCAAATTTTTTTGTTCTTTTGAGTTAATGGTAGTTCATTGATGATGAAGTGAAATCTCTGGATGATTAGACACTAACTTCTCTGGGGTGCATTTCACAGAGTGAGAACTCTTATTAATCATTACTATAAGAAATGGAACTTAGCAAGCCTTGCTAGAAAACAAGCTAACAATGTACATCAAAATTTGTGGTCCACCAAATATTATTATACTGTATGGGAGTAACTAACCAGGAAGACAAAAATCTCTTTATACAGGTTTCTATTTAAACATTACTCAGTGTGCTAAGGTATTGAGAATGCTCTTAACATATGTTCTCCTATCGTCTGACAAATAAAACATAATGCATCTGCCACAAGGATTATTACACAGCCCCTGGAAGTGGTGTTTCTCAAGCAATTATAATCATTTGGGAGAGAAATTCATGGTGTAACACCTGGATTTCTTTTTCCTTTAAAAGCAATTTCATGATTAAAATAGTCTCGGGGTTGGGGATTTAGCTCAGTGGTAGAGTGCTTGCCTAGGAAGCACAAGGCCCTGGGTTCGGTCCCCAGCTCTGAAAAAAAGAAAAAGAAAAAAAAATAGTCTCCATGGCATGTATTTTTTGCAGAGAGGCTCATACCCCTGTGGTACCAGTCATGTACAATATTAACTTAGCACAGGCTTCAGTAGTAGCATGTGTTGGGGACACATGCCAAGTTGACACTGACTGTTTTTCTCTGGTAAATGACCCACTACTCACATTTACAAATGAGTTCTTATAGCCATATTATTCTATGTGAGTGATTCCTCACGACCTATGGCTGGACCGCAAATGGTCTCAGAGCAGGAACTCAAGAAAACAGGTTGACTCTGGAAATAAATAGGTTGCTTGGATGGAGAGAGAGGATGGAGTTGGAAGTTGTGTGGTGGTCATGCCTGGCGACATGATGCCTGAATGGAAAGGAAGGGTAAGAGTAGGGTTTGTTTCACACTAATTTCTAGGATTCCTGTCTTTCTCAGGTCAGTTGTCCTTGGCATATTGCCAGTATGCTTTACATAAATTGTTAATTTTATTTAGCAAGTTGGATTAATATGTTAATGTTAATGTTTCTGTGATTAGCAACCAGGAGTCTGACATAAGCAAATCAGCAAGAGCTTGTCTGAGTAGTCGCAACGGTGAAAATATGTACAGAGTTGTATTTTCTTCTGTGTGCTTTTGTGAATATTTACAGATTTTTCTAAAGAACAAAATCTTTTCCATAATAAAATATTGAAGTGCATTATGAAAAGAGGAAATATTTATTTCCAAAGGCATGTTTTGTTTTTCCTCTCATAACTGAGAGATCCTTACTACTTAAGTATTCTGAAATGTAATTTTTGTGGTAGAAGATAAAACTTACCTTTTAAGCAAATCACTGTGTTTTTAGGTGGTAGAGTTCCCATCAGCCAGAGGGGACCTTACAGAAAGCAAACACCATGTCTAGATATGAGCTCTGTTGATCCGAAAATGAAAGGAGGCTCTATCAGCAATTGCATTCAGACACGTGATGGAACTCAAAGAGACACTTGTAGCAATTGCTTTTGTCTTTTTTCCCTGAAGATCTTACCCCTTGGAGATGGAGACCAAAGCAGTTGTCATCTTTCTCTCACAATCAGTCATCTAGACAAGGAGAAAGGCAAAAGAATGGAAGGCATATAGAGCTGACATTGCCTGTTCGTTCAATCAGTTCTAACCCCAGCTTACCTTTGGTCCCAATTAAGGAAGCTAGTTTGAATTGGGTCCTATGTCTTTTGTATCCAAAGCTTCTAGTCATGGCTATGAATTGGAGCTATTACCATGTATCCACTCACTTATTCCTACTCCTATCTTTCCAGTTATTTCTACATCACCCTGTCCCCGAGCCAGCTTTCTTATCTCCTGCTGATTTTAGGCTAGCTCATCTTATAGTTAGCATATATGTGGAGCCTACTTGGTGACATCTGTAAACTTCTACTACCCTTCCTGCTGTTCTCTTGACCATATAAGCTATCTTCCCTGGGGCTTCTGCCTGTGAGAAGACACTGATATTCTTGCAGGCGACTGCTTAGTCATCCTACCCTTTGCCTGCTATGCCCCAGCACGTGTTTGGAGAAGTGAATCCTGGGAGGCATCTCTTGATACCTTGAGATGACCCTTGCAAATTAATTATACCTAAGAGAGATACATTCAGTAGTAATTTATTCTGTCTTAGTAAATGCAAGATTATACCTCATGAAGAAACAGGTAGAGTTTAAAGGCAAATCAAAATTCTTATGTTGTAGCTTCTAGGGTATAATCAACATTGATGAAGCTTCTGAACAAATTTAGCTGTGAGAGCCCTTAGGAGATCTGACTGTACAGAGTCCCGGTAAATCAGCCCCACTTATGCAAGAAGTGTTGACTCAAGCAATGGCTTTTCATACGTTTCACCTGCTCGTCAACTGAGGGAAAACATAACAGGCAAAGAATGAATTAAACCAAGAATTATACCTAAGTCTTTAGTCTCCTAGCAATAACCTAGAACTGTACAGAGATGCAAGATGTTTGTTTTAAGTACAGAGAATTCATCTTAGGGCCTAATATATGGTATGCAGGGTTTTATCAGTGAGTTATATCCCCAACCCACAAGCACAAAAGTTTTTGTAAAACATCAAAATTCAGGTTTTCAACACTCTAAATGAACACAAAACTTTATTATATTTTCCTTAGATAAAATGTCTGTTTATTATAGTATCTGATGGGTCACAGACATTGGAGAAAAGGGGTAAATAGCTGTCACATCTCCACAAGATTCCACAAGGGTAGAAGTAATGACTAAATATAAGTAGAAACAAATATACTATGACAAAATTTTCAGCAAAATGTATGAATGAGTGTGTTTGTGTATGTGTGTTTGAGGATGTGTGTGTGTGTATCTATATGAGTGTGAGAGTGTGTGAGATTGTGAAGTCTGAATATGTATATGAGTGTATTTTGTGTTTGTGTATGTGATATGTGTGTGTTTGCATGTGTGAATTAGTGTGTCTGTGAGTATGTTTTTGTGTATGAGTGTGCGTCTATGTATAAGTATGTGTATGTTAATGTGGGTGTGGGTGTGCAGGTGTAAGTGTGAGAATGTGTGTATATGTATATGTGTTGTTTATATATGTGTGTTTGAGTGCCTGAGTGTGCAAGTGTGAGTGTGTATTTATATGTGAGTGTGTGTCTTTGTATGAGTGTGTGAATATGTGTGTTTGTGAGTGTGTATATATGTGTGCATGTGTGAGTCTGTGTGTGTGATTGTATATGTGTATGTGAATGTGTATGTGTGTGAATATGTTAGTGAGAGTATATATGTGAGTGTTTATGTGGGTATATTTGTGTGTGTGGTTATGAATTGTGACTCTGTGTTTGAGTGTGTATAAGTGTGCATGTTCTTGTGTGTGCATATAAGAGTGTTATGTGTTTGTTTTCTGTGTGTGAATGTGTATTGCGTGTGCTTGTGTGTATGTTTGTGCATGTGTTTGCCTGTGACTGTGTGTAAGTGTTGTATGTGGTTTTGTGTAGGGGGTGTGAGCCTATATGTTTGCCTCTGACTGTGTGTGACTGGGTATATGTGACTGAGTATTGTGTATAAGCATATGTGCGAGTGTGTGCATGATTGTGTGTGAATGTGTATAAGTGTTAGTGTGAGTATATGAATATGTATATGTTTGTATATGGGAGTTTGTGTGTGTGTCAGTATGTGTGAGTGAGTGTAAGTGTATGTGATTGTGTTTGTGTGTTACTGTCAGTGTGTGTATGAGTGTGTTTGAGTGTGTGTGTTAGTGTGTGCTAGTGTGAGTATATTTGAGTGTGTGTGAGTGTGTTTGAGTGTGAGTGTGTGAATGTTGTATGTGTGTGAGGGTTTATGTATGTGTGTGAGTGTGTAAGTATGTATGTGTGTTAGTGTGATATGTGAGTTGTGATTGTGTTTAAGTGTGTTGTATGTATGAATTGTGTTTTTGTATATGAGTATGTGTGTGAGTGTTTATGTACATTCGTGTTTGTGTGAATGTGTAAGTTTGTGTGTGTGTGTGTGTGTGTATGTAAGTTTGTGTGGGAGTATGAGTGTGTATGTGTATGTGAGTGAGTGTGTATGTGTGTGTATGTAAGTTTGTGTGGGAGTATGTGTGTGTATGTGTATGTGAGTGTGTGTGTGTGTGTGTGTGTGTGTGTGTGTGTGTGTGTGTGTGTGGGTGTGTGTATAAACTCACAATACTTCTGCCTCCTCATCGTGAGTACTTGGATGACAGGAACATGTGACATGTCTGCTTAATTTGACCCCAAGCACAGGTTTCATGCATATTAGGCAATTCCTCTGCTAACTAAGCAGTATCTTCAGCCCAGAGAAATAACATTTGACAACTGATTGGCCAAAACTCTTCATAGTAAGCCATGCAGAGTGGCACAACTGAATTTACTAAAGGAATAGAACCATAACATGGGACCAAATGATACAGAGAAAATTCTCAACATCTATTGATCACTATGAGAGGAGCTGAGAGTCAGCTGTCTGACTGTCCCCTCCCCCAGGTCAGGAGAGAGTATTGGATCCTCTAAGGTTAGAGTCACAGACAGTCGCGAGCTGCATGAATGTGCTGACTGTTTAATAATCCTGGTCCTCTGCAAGAGCAGCCTGTGCTCTTAACCACTGTGCTCTCCAGCTACAACCTTAAGATATCTAAGTACAAAAAGTATTAGTATTTTATGGAGTGGATAATGCAAACAGCAGAATATATCTACAATAATCATAAAATAGAAACCTTGTGGCCAACATTAAGTAATCCTAAGCAAACTATTTTATTCAGCATTTTTGCCAGGTTTGGTGAACTTATACAATGACAACACTTATGACACTGAGAATTCAGGTCAAATTGACTGCACTGCACACTCCAGACCATTCTGAGATACAGACAAACACTAATGCAAGAACAAAAGGTAACCAAACAAAGAGAAAACCCCACAAAGGTTATAAAAATGGAAAGATTAAGTAGAATTCACATCGTGGCCTGAGAACTGCCAGATGCCCGTGGGCCTGAGGCCTCTGGGATATGACATCGTCGTCTTGAAATTCTGAACAGCTTTTGAGCATGGGTTTCTGGATTTTTTTTTGCACTGGACTTCACACAAATCATGCTTGTTCTCAGATCAAGTTCTGAATTACAAATATAATCTGACTTACATGCAGACCTGGAATGAAAATACCTTATGTACCATGATAGTGATATAACTTACCCTTAAGCAAGCTCTTAGATATGTTTTCCTTGAAATGATATATGTCATTAATCTATGATTTCATTTAATTATTCTTTGTATTAGATAGTTCTAGTTTTCTTTCATTATTTCAGCAGAGCTATCCTAAGTGAGCAGCTTTTCTGTTTTACTCCAGTTTACAGGAAAAAATATCTCTGTGGAGAAATAGTGTAATTGTCAATGGGCAGAGGATTTGCTTTTCCTTTAACCCACCTATCTATCTAGTCAGCCATCCATTTAATTAGTCACCCACCCTTCTATCTAGTCACACATCTATCTATCTAGTCACACATCCATCTATCTAGTCACATATCCATCTATCTAGTCACACATCCATCTATCTAGTCACACATCTATCTATCTAGTCACACATCCATCTATCTAGTCACACATCCATCTATCTAGTCACACATCCATCTATCTAGTCACATATCCATCTATCTAGTCACACATCCATCTATCTAGTCACACATCCATCTATCTAGTCACACATCCATCTATCTAGTCACACATCCATCTATCTAGTCACACATCTATCTAGTCACACATCTATCTATCTAGTCACATATCCATCTATCTAGTCACACATCCATCTATCTAGTCACACATCCATCTATCTAGTCACACATCTATCTATCTAGTCACACATCCTTCTATCTAGTCACACATCCTTCTATCTAGTCACACATCCATCTATCTAGTCACACATCCATCTATCTAGTCACACATCCATCTATCTAGTCACACATCCATCTATCTAGTCACACATCCATCTATCTAGTCACACATCCATCTATCTAGTCACACATCCATCTATCTAGTCACACATCCATCTATCTAGTCACACATCCATCTATCTAGTCACACATCCATCTATCTAGTCACACATCCATCTATCTAGTCACACATCCATCTATCTAGTCACACATCTATCTATCTAGTCACACATCCTTCTATCTAGTCACACATCCTTCTATCTAGTCACACATCCATCTATCTAGTCACACATCCATCTATCTAGTCACTATCCATCCACCAATTCACTGATTCATTCAAGTAACCTGCATCTATTGGTAAGCACACATCAATAAAAGAAATGGTGCCCCTATCCACTAAATGACATGATCAGAGAATGTGTCTTAAACTATAAGAGACACAATGCAATCTAGCAAAGACTATGGAATGACCTGTCAGAGCATTTTTATTCTTTTTTCATTTATTGAAAATAGATTCTTTTCTCATACAATATATCCTGATTATAATTTCCCCTCCCTCTACTTCTACAAGTTTCTTTCTACCTTCCCTCCCATCCATATCCACTCCTTCTCTGTCTCTTATTAGAAAGGAAAAGACTTCTATGATATAACAACCAAACATAAAAAAAACCAAAATATAGTAAGAGGAGGCAAAATTATCATATCAAAGTAACAAAGCAACCGAACAGGAATAGAAGAGTCCCAAAAGCACACACACGGGTCAGGGACCTACTACTCTATGGCCAGAAGTCCCATTAAAGAATTAGCTTGGGGTTGAGGATTTAGCTCAGTGGAAGAGCGCTTGCCTAGCGAGTGCAAGGCCCTGGGTTCGGTCCCCAGCTCCGAAAAAAAAAAAAGAAAGAAAGAAAGAAAGAAAGAAAGAAAGAAAGAAAGAAAAGAAAAAAAAAGAATTAGCTTAATAGCTATACTACATACTACATACACAGAGGACCTGGTGCACACCCACATACTCCTACACTTGCCGCTCACGTGCTCCTTGCTCAGTTTAGAACAAGAGGTCCTTGTTCTCCTGGTGTCCTTCATCCTCTCTTATTCTCTTTCTGCCTCTTCTTCCATGGTGTTTCCTGAGCTTTGAGGGGAGGAATTTGATGGAGACCTTCACTTTAGACTCTTTCCAGGTTATATCTGACTGTAGGTCTCTGAATCTGACCCAACTGCTGCTGGAGGAAGCTTTTCTGATGATGAATGGATCTATGAGTATAGCAGAATATCATTAGGAGTCATTTTATTGAAACCTTTTTTAGACCTGTGGCGTTTACTTCCACACAAGTCTTTAGGCTATCTAATCTCTGGTTCTTGTCACCCAAGGATTGTCAGGCATGATTTCCTATTAATAGGTGGGCCATAAGTCAAGTCAGATAATAGTTGATAACTTCCACAAATTCTGTACAATTCCCCTAGCATATTTTGTAGACAAGACATATTCTACATCAAACTGTGAGTTAATCATATCAAGCTACTTTGCTAAAAATTTTTTCAGATATGGTAGCTCCCTGATGGAATTTTATGGTCATTTTTGTATACTATTCTATCATCCTCAATGATACTTTTGACTTTTTCATTTCCAATTTGTATCTCCTAGGTCTTCACTTATATTATTACTTTAGCTTAGATATGGAGAAAGTGGAATTCCCTTTGTTTTAGTGGAGTTGCTTTAGTTTCTCTCCATTTAATTTGATGCTGGCTATAATATTGCTATAAACTGCCTTATATTTATGTATGTTCCTTGCATTCTAATCTCTTGTTAGAAGAGATGTTGGATTTTGTCAAAGGCCTTTTCTGCATTATGAGATGATCGTGTGGTTTTTGTCCTTCAGTCTGTTTCTATGGCTACTGATTTTCACACATTGAACCATCTTTGCATCTGCTTGATAAAGTCTGCTTGATCATGGCTGCTAGCTCATTATTTTTCTGTTTAGTTTTTGCCCAGATGATGGATGTATTGGCAAGAATGGGGTATTGGCAAGAATGAAGGTATTGTGAGAGTCAATATTTAAGCTGGAGTAGTGTTTCTTTTAAAAACATTGGTGCCCTTGTATTGCTGATAAAAATTGAAATGTTATCTTTGTAGATTTTTCCTTTGATGAGTATGTAGTGTCCTTTCCTATGTTTTTGATTCTTTTTGGCTTGAAATCTATTTTGTTAGATATTAAAATGGTTACACCAGCTTCCTTCTTAGATCAATTTGCTTGGAATTCCTTTTTCCTACCCTTTACCTGAGTTAATGTTTATTCTTGATGTTGAGGTATGTTTCTTGGTGCAACAAGAAAATGAATCCTTTTTCCATCCATTCTAGTCTGTATCTTTTTATTAGGAAATTGAGACGAGATGTACCAATGAATATGACTGTTGATTCCTGTTACTGTTTTTGTTTGTTGTTGTGGTGGTGGTGACAATGGAGTGTACTCCCCGTCTTTTCTTTTCTTTCCTTTTCTTTTTCATGGGTGTAGTTAACCTCCCTAGGTTGGAGTTCTAGTACCTGTAGTGCTGGATTTGTAGATAGATGCTTTTTAAATTTGACTTTATCATGGGATGTCTTATTTTCTCCATCGATGATTAAAAGTTTTGCTGGCTTAGTAGTCTGTGCTGCTATCTGTGCTCTCTTAGAGTACAGTTCCTTCTGTCTTTCAGAGATTCCACCGAGAAATCTGATATAATTCTAATAGATCTGCTATTACATGTTACTTAGTCTTTCTCCCTTGCAGCTTTTAATATTTTTTGTTTTGTGTGTTTAGTGTTTGATTATTATGTGGCAAGTCACTTTCTTTTTATGTGCAATCTATGTGGTGTTCTGTATACTTCTTATAGCTTTACTGACACCACCTTCTTAGGAGAATTTTTTCTGTGACTTTGTTGAGCATATATTCTGGGCCTTTGAGCTTGGATTCTTCTTCGTCTATTCCTATTATTCTTGGTTTTGGGTCTTTTGATAGTGTCCCAGATTTCCCGGATATTTTGTATCAGATTTTTTTTTTAATTTAAGTTTTTATTTGAGTGACAGAATCATCTACTTTATCACGCATCTGAAACTCTCTTACATCTTTCATAGTCTGTTGATTTAGCTTGCCTCTGTAGTTTCTGTTCAATTACCTAAAATTTTACTTTACAGAATACCCTCAGTTTGTGTTTTCTTCATTGTTTCTATTTCCAGTTTTAGGTCCTGAGTGGTTTTACTTGCTTACTTCAACTGTTTGTGGGTTTTCTGGCTTTCTTTAAGGGACTTATTCATTTTCTCTTAAAAGATCTTTATCATCTTCATATAGTTGGTTTTATAGCCTTTTTCTTGTGATTATGTTGGAACGTTCATGGTCTGCTGTGATAGGATAGCTGGGCTCTAGTGGAGACATATTATCCTGGCTGTTGTGTTTTTAAATTGGTGTCCATGCATTTGGGTTTGTGATGATTATAACTCTAGGTGCTGATTTCTGCTTCTTCCCTGGATTTTCAGAGCGTGATGTCTGTGTGTTGCCTGTTTTACTGGCCTACTAAGATGGAATTTTCTCAGGGAATATTTTCTAGTATTGGAGGTTGAAATACTGTATGAGTTCAGTGAAGGAATGTTGAGGGAGAAACTCTTTGTGATTCACTGGGGTAGTGTCAAAGGGGAAAGAGAGATCACAGGTTTTCTGCTGCAGAGTTGGGGATGAGACTGGTGAGATTGGATCCCAGGAGCAGTAGTGGAGGTGTGAATCAACCTTCAGCCTACACATGAACATGGGGGAGTGGCTTTGGTAAGCAGAAGGTGACTGCTAGAATTGGAGTCTGGCCCAAAGCAATGAAGGTGGAGAGGGAGGTTAAGAAGGTGTGAACTGTGGAAGTCACAGGAGGTGTGGGCAGGAGTAGGGGAGGAACAGGAAGGTTGTAACTGGTGTTCTGTTGCAGAGGAACTGGAAGGCTGTAACTGGTGCTCGGTTGCAGTGCTGGAGATACAGCCAGGAGTTTGGATTTAAAGGGAGGAAGAGCAGTGAGGGTCCTCAGTGATCTTACCTCTTTTCCGGTGCTGCTTAGGTGGTGTGTTCCCAGTGAATTCTTACTGGTGTTGAAGGATAGAATAATGGGATGAGTTGGGGGAATGTACATTGAGGGAGAAGATCTTTGTGACCTGTTGGGGATAGAGTCATATAGGAAAGAGAAACCACCATGGATTTTCTGTTCCAGAGCTGGAGGTGAGACTGGAGGACTGGATTCTATGATCAGTGAGAGAGGCATAGGTCTGCCTTTAATCTATTCTTATTTTTCTTCTTAATAGTTACTATTCTTGAAAGTTTCTTAATAGTTCTAGTAGCATCACTCATCTCATGCAGATGGTAGCTCCTTGACCTCTGACCTCTGCAGTAGGATGGAAGAAGAATATTTTTTTCCACGTGTGGTGTAGATGACTCGTAAGGAAGACATTATTTTAGTGAGGAGACTTTTTTCCAAGAAGGAAAACAATAAAATAGATTAAAACTCCAAGAGTGACAATAATATCAGGCAGCAGAGCGGACACAGCTCAGGTTGGGTAGAAGATGATGTGTCATTCTGAACATGGAGAAGAGCTGGCACCAGCCTGTTAGTTTACAGTTTAAAGTTTTGATTGGTTTGCTAATAACAACATGGTCATGAAAATACCTTGCTAGTTTTTAAAGAAAAACAGACCATCTGAAGCAAACCTGAATTCAGGAGAAATAAGCACAGATAAGAATATAAAAAATAATGAGACAAGAAGATGACTGTCGAAGAATCCATTCCAATTGAAATGAATATAGGAATGCAAAGTTAATTAAAATTTTTCCACTAAGAAATGAGATGGGGGCAGAGCAGTGCAGGGAGCGGGGAGGAGGAATGAGAGGTAGAACCCTTGGGGAGTGGACTGGGAGGGGAATAAAATCTGGAGTGTGAAAACAAAGAAAGAAAGGAAGGAAGGAAGGAAGGAAGGAAGAAAGAAAGAAAGAAAGAGAGAGGGAGGGAGAGAAGGGAGAGAGGGAGGAAGGAAGGAAGGAAGGAAAGAAGGAAGGAAGGAAGGAAGGAAGGAAGGAAAGAAGGAAGGAAGGGTACTCAATACTGTAGAAGCTTCATAAAAAAGAAATCTATATCGATACATAAAATAGTTATCAGCAGAGTAATAACCACTACCACTCCCCTGCCCCCACTGCCTCTAGACCCCAAAGGTTAACAAGTAAAAATCCCAGTCCCAGAAACAGATTACTTCTTTTGGAGTTGTTGGTCATTAGGATCCCAGAGACCCTTAAACATTCTCAGACAAGGCTCCCATGTATCCTTCAGAACTTAAGAATAAGACCCTATTGCTGAAGACACTGTGAACTTGGGTGATGGAGCATGGAGAAAACTGGTACTGATCTGGAAACTTCATCCCCGGCTAGTTTTCATAGTAACAGAAAGTACTGGACAAGCTTCTCAAAGAGAAAATTAAGCATCAGTCATACCTAGCTGTGATCCCAACAAGATACAAAAATGACTGGCCTGGCAAGACATGCCCACTGACACAATAGTGGCATGAACATTATGGGAATAACCAAGCACTTTCTGATTGGATTTAATCCTGCTCCATAAGATTTAACTCATACCCGGCAGTGTACTAGGCTGAGAACTTATGTGAGAACTTACCACTATTATCATGCTAAATGGACATAAAATTAAATCAACTCTTAGTGACTGATTATCATACCTATAGATTAAGACACACCTAAACTCTCATCAGAGAAGCTCTGCTAGCAGTAGAAAGTGAACAAAGAGACCCACAACAGGCTAAGAGACAATTAGATTATTAGAGATTAAGAGACTGAGGAATTTTTTTTACTTCTTGATGAAACACGAACCCCTTCTTCAAAGTCTCAGGAATCATTGCAGAAGAGGGGGCTAAAAACCTGTAAGAACCAGAAGTTGTAGATGACCCAAAGAAGCAGCATCAGCTGGACACAGCAAAGCAACTGCATATATGAGCTCACAGCCATTGTGACATCATTCACAGACCAATGGGAGCCTAAGCCAGACAAAATCTTGGTATGGAGAGGGGAGCTAGGCACAAAGTTGCACCCTTAGCTGAGGATGCAGTTGTTAGCTGCTGGGAAAATAACGGTCAGTTTCCTTCCAAGTGGTAAGTTGACCATGCTGCAGTGGAAGGCTATAATTCCAAGAATATTTGGGGAAGATAAAAGGGCCTTGAAGGAATATGTTGGGAGGATCTGGGGAGAGTTGGAGGAGGAAAACATAAATATGATTAAAACTCATTGTACAAAGCTTTCAAAACAAAAATGAAGTGGAAAATAGGGAAGGGAATATATTTCATGATAGGCTGCAAGATATCAGAGGTGATAAAGGCCTGGGCTCAATCCCAGCCTGACCAAAAAGGAAAGAAGACAAAGCAAGATGTAAGGAAGAATAAATTTTATGGCATATGTAAAATTCAATGTTTGGAATTATGGCTAAGATAATAAAATCACCCCATACGATTTATCATATAATTTCATGCTTCTTGGTGTTTTGTTCTCAGAAGTGTTATTACTATGACATTGATGTGCACACTGCCTGCCATGGTAAACATTTAAGTAAAACCTTAAATAGTAGTGTGACAATTTCTTCTTCTGGTTAACTTGCATATGTAGAAGAAATTATATAATCTGGATAGGCTTGGTGTCTTGTATAATTACGTCTATACGTTCATCTTAACATTATTATCTGTTGAACTGCCTGGTTCCTTATGAGACTCTTTCGTTAGGGTAAAACTCTAACTCTCCTCCTCATCACAGATACCTCACAGTTTCTGGCAAACAGTAAATATTCAATAACTGTCCGTTAAATGGATCAGTTTGTAAATGCTCCCTGTTTAAAACAAAATCGAGATTGCTCTAATGGGGATTTACTAGAGTAGCCCAATAAAAATCAGGCAGCATTCAGAAACCATTCTGATAATTGCTTCAGGAAATGGGTCTGTACTAGTTTTAGAATAATAATTAGATTGCAGTCTTATCCAACCTGCCTGCAATTTCATTACTTTAAATGGAAGAGACTTCTCTGGCTCTTTTTTATTGATAAATCTAGTTAATGGAGAATGATCATGGCAGAGATTGATGGAATATACCATAGTCACAGTTATAAGTACTCTCTAATGGTTAATTGTCACCCAGACACAAGCTAGAAAATCATTGGAAAGGAGTCTCAGTGAAGTACGTTTTTAGATTAGGCGGACCTGTGTCCTTTATATCTATGGTGATTATCTTGATTATGCTAATTGAGATGAGAAGGCCTACCCATTGTTGGTGGCACTATTACCTAGAACAGGGAATCCTGGATTGATGGAGAAAGCCAACTGAGTACTAACATGCATGCACTAGCATGCTCCTGCTACTCAAGCTCCTGCTGTCTGAACTTCCCTGCTATGATGGATATGGCCTGGAACTGTGAGCTGAAAGTTGCTTCTGTTAGAGTGTGTTATTATAGCAATAGGAAGTGAAACAAAGACATACTTTTAAAATTATGAGTATTAATTGAAGTCCTGGGTTCAGTCTTCAGTTACCACATACTTACAGAATTAGTACATGTTCCTTTGTTCTCTGCTTTCCTAGTGCTAATAATAACCAAGAGAAGCTATGAGAACTGTTGCCTGCCTCTGTCTGCTAAGACACTCACCATATCTTCTCTATGGGCTCACTATCTGAAGGGACTCCTGGGTTTAGTCAAGTGCCTTTGAGGACTTGGACTTTCTCAGGTGTCAGATGCCTATGTCTTAGTATATAACTCTGAATTCTGACACGAACTCTGGTCCCTACAGGCTCACGTCATAAACACTTGTTCATGCTCCAGGTGCTACATTTGGTGATTCTGGAGTCTCTAGGAGGTGCGGCCTGGTGGGAGTGGATGACTAAGAGCAAACCTTTGAAGATGATACCCTCCTGTGGTTCTCACTGATACCTCCTGCTTCCTGGGCTATAGCAATATGATCCACTACCTCATGTTCATCCTTCCTCAGCCAGAGTTGCTTCTGCTTCAGGTTTTCTTCTTTTGAATTAAATCTCTCTGAAGTCGTGAGCCAAAACTCACTCCTTCCTCTTGTAACTTGTTTCCTTCAGATCCTTTAATCACAGGAAAAAGAAAGTAACTGCAAAAGTAGAAAACACTTTGACCAATGAAGGAATTTTAACCATATGTTAAAAGAAATTAGTGGCTGCAAAAATACTTAAAAATATACTAATGCTTTTCTGGAGCTATGCTTCTAAAGAATCATAAGCCTTCAATGCAAGACATGAAGTGCCCTGTTGGGATGAAGCTACTAATCTCATTGCAGCCAAAGTGCTGCGTTGCTGTACCTAGAGAGCAGAGCCCATCATGTCTAGCCTAACAGCTGAGCACAGCAGAAGGTGGTTCAGGCAACCAGCATCTGATTTTTAGAGGTGAAGAAAAATAATCCAGAGACTTTTACATTTCTTCCCAAATATCGTTTGATTGGGTTAATTGAACTTACTGTCATTAACTAAGAAAGGAAAATGAATGTTGTAATATTGAGGAACATTGACTATGTAATCATTGAAGTTTGAGGTTTATGATATGAGTCCCCCTGCTCCTAACCTGTCAGAACAGTAGCTTTCCCATCTCTATAGTAGAATCATTTAATTGTAGGTTTGGGATAGATGGGATGAAAATGAGATAATAGTTTCACAATACCTAGCATCATGTTTGTTCCCATAATTACTTCATACATGTGTGCATGCACACACACACACACACACACACAGAGAGAGAGAGCGAGAGAGAGAGAGAGAATGAGAGAGAGATGATAAAGATTAGATACAGATAGATAGATATGTAGATGTAGATATAATATAGACACACACTTTCAATATTTAATAAATACTTTCAACATACCGACATAAAATGTCTTAAGTTAGATCTGCCTCCATCACTCCTTCTTCATTGAGTGACAGTCATAAAATTTAACCCAGGGCTTCCTGATACAGGGTACTCCAGAGAGCCATCTTGCTCCAGGACTGTCTTCTCAGTGCTGTGACTGTACACAAGCCACCACATCCACCTGGCATTTTCTTGGGTTCTGAAGAACTGAACACTGGTCCTCACATTTGGATGGCAAATACTTCATCCACTGAGCCAGATCCAGGTCCTGTTTCTTCTATTTCTAACTACCATTTTAATGAAACAAATACCATTTTTCTGTATAATCAGCATAAGCAGACCATATACAATGGAGACCTACCTAGATTTTGACATTTTACTTTTAATAAAAGTCTAAAAAAATCCATGTAAGTCTTCCAAACTTCATTTCCTTGAACAATTAAATGAGGATGACAACATTGATCTTATAACATAGTTAGGTTTAACTGAAGCACATATAAAGGTTATTATAAATATTCATTTGATGGTTGTATCTTATATTGAATTCAAAGAAGCTGAGTATGAATATCACTCACTTCTTTTGGCTTTTAAATAAATATTGTTCAACTTAGCAGTCATACCTACAATGATATTTGCAGAGCATAATGTATTTACTTGAGACAAATGAGCATTGTGGATTTTATATTCATAAATACCTCCAAGCTCACTAACTAAATATATTGATTCATCCAACAACTATCTGTTGATTATCTACTATGTGATAAAAAGGATCTAAGGGACTTGAGCTACGCCAGTGAACATGAGTCAGAAGGATTTCACTTCATAACTAGGAGAAGAAAGTCATCACACACAAAAACACAACAACAACAAAAAAAAAGAAAATTACATTGTATTTTTGAAGGGAGTAAATGTATAAAAATGACAGTATAGGATCTAGAGGGATGATTCAGTACTAAAGAGCACTGGTTGATCTTCCAGAGAGCTGAGGTTTGAATCCCAGCTCCCATATCTATAATTCTATTTGCAAGGAATTTGATAGTTTCTTTTGGCCTCCTCAGACACTGTAGAGAAATAGACACAGATAAAACAACATGCACATAAAATAAATTTATATTTAAAATTTAAAAAAGAATCTAAACACAATGTGAGTAATAATAAGGAGATTGTAGGACTATATTGCATTTTACGTAAGTGGTAGTTGAAGGTTCTTTCGAAAGGTAATATATGGATAAAAGCTTAAAGGAATGAGGATGCTGAGCATGGTGGTGTCTGTGCTGTGCATGTCTCAGACAGAGGTCAAAGCTCTGGAGCAAGAGGGCACCTGGCAATGCCAAGCAAAGCCAAAATGTCAAGAATCATGGCAGAGAAGTCCTGTGTGCCCCAGAAAGATATGAACTCTATTGAACAAAGGAAGTCCACAGCATGGTTTGAAGCATGGGTGTGCTCTGCTCTGACAGTTGAGAATGCTGAGAATAGGTTCACCCAAGATAAAGGGCAGAGAGAGTTAGGCATGTATCCTGGTTAAATTGTTGTCAATGTGACAAAAGCTAGAGCCATTTGAGAAAAGAAAGCTTTGGCTGAGGAATCCTTCCACAAGATTGGCCTGGGAGCAAGTCTGTAGGGCATTGACTTGCTTGATGGTTGAAGTTGAAGGTCTCAGATC
Source organism: Rattus rattus (assembly GCF_011064425.1). NCBI lineage: Eukaryota > Metazoa > Chordata > Mammalia > Rodentia > Muridae > Rattus > Rattus rattus. The sequence goes on along the minus strand of NC_046154.1, from coordinate 149,520,030 downwards.
ACTGTGAGAGGTGCCATGCCTGGACAGGTGGCCCTGGATGGTAAAAGAAAGTAGGATGATGAGTGAGGTAACCCAATCACAGAGAAACACACATGGTATGCACTCATTGATAAGTGGCTATTAGCCCAAATGCTTGAATTACCCTAGATGCCTAGAACACATGAAACTCAAGACAGATGATCAAAATGTGAATGTTCACTCCTTCTTTAAAAGGGGAACAAGAAGACCCTTGGCAGGGAATAGAGAGGCAAAGATTAAAACAGAGACAGAAGGAACACCCATTCAGAGCCTGCCCCACATGTGGCCCATACATATACAGCCACCCAATTAGACAAGATGGATGAAGCAAAGAAGTGCAGGCCGATAGGAGCCGGATGTAGATCTCTCCTGAGAGACACAGCAATAATACAACAAATACAGAGGCGAATGCCAGCAGCAAACCACTGAACTAAGAACAGGACCCCCGTTGAAGGAATCAGAGAAAGAACTGGAAGAGCTTGAAGGGGCTCGAGACCCCATATGAACAACAATGCCAAGCAACCAGAGCTTCCAGGGACTAAGCCACTACCTAAAGACTATACATGGACTGACCGTGGACTCTGACCTCATAGGTAGCATTGAATATCCTAGTAAGATCATCAGTGTAAGGGGAAGCCCTGGGTCGTGCTAAGACTGAATGTGATTGTTGGGGGGAGGGCGGCAATGGGGGTAGGATGGGGAGGGGAACACCCATAAACAAGGGGAGGGGGAGGGATTGGGGGGATGTTTGCCCGGAAACTGGGAAAGGGAATAACACTCGAAATGAAAATAAGAAATACTCAAGTTAAAATAAATAAATAAATAAATAACATTATAAAAAACAAAAAATGCAATTAAAAAATAAAAAATCAGAAATTAAAAAAAAAAGTAGGATGAGCAAACTATAAGGAGTAATCCATTAAGCAGACCTTCATGGCCTCTACATCAGTGCTTGCTTCAATGTTCCCACCTTGAATTCCACTTCTGACTTCACTCAGTCATGGACAGTGATAAGGAAGTATAAACAAAATAAACTCTTTCCTCCCCAAACTGTTCATGCTCATCGTGTTTCATCACAGTAATAGAAACCAAAAGGAGATGGCACTTCTGCAGACTTCTAGGTAGGGATGAGGATGGCTGGAAGCAGGCTGGTGGCATTAGTAGTGGCAAAAAGAAATACTAGAATCTCAAGGCTCTCTTTAAATAAATGCCTTGGGGGCCATTTTCTGTCCAAACCCATTCATCCATTCTTCCTTCCTTCCTCTCTCCCCTTTTTTCTTCCTTCCTTCCTTCCTTCCTTCCTTCCTTTCTTTCTTTCTTTCTTTCTTTCTTTCTTTCTTTCTTTCTTTCTTTCTTCCTCTGTAATAGTTTCTATATGCTTGGCCTAGGGAGCAGCACTATTAGAAGGTGTGGACTTGTTGGAGAAAGTGTGTCACTGTGGGTATGGGCTTTAATACCTTCATCCAAAGCCCTCTGGAAGTCAATCTTCTTCTAGTAGTCTTCAGATAAAGATGTAGAAATATCAGCTCCTCCTGAACCATGCCTGATGGAACACTGCCATGCTCCCACCTTGATGATTCTGGACTGAACCTCTAAGCCAGCCCCAATTAAATGTTGTCTTTATAAGAGTTGTCTTGGTCATGGTGTCTGTTCACAGCATTAAAATCCTAACTAAGACAGAAGTTGGTACCAGGGACTGGGGTATTTCTGTGATAGGCCTGACTATGCTTTTGTTTGGAAGAATGCAGATTTGGGGACTTTTGATTTGGAAAGCAATGGAATGCTTTAAATGGGTCTTAATGGGTTATCCTAGTAGGAATATGGATGATTTTGTTACTGAAAGTGATTTGAACTGTGAGGACCTGTGAGGCCCCAAGAGGTTTCAGTGGAGAATTTTAGTATGTGGCCTAGAGACTGTTTTGTGACATTTTGGTGAAGAATGTGGCTGATTTTTGCCCTTTTTCTGAAGAGTCTAGCTGAGGCTAAGGTAAAGAGAATTTTATATTAATTGCATTGATAAAGGAAATCTCAGAAAAGCCCAGCAGAGACTTTGTTCTCTGGTTAAGTCTCATGAAGAGCATTTTGAACAAGTGTAACAAGCTTAGAAAGGAAAAAATATAAAATATATGGAATTAAAGGGGCAACAGGAAGTAAAATAGAGCTGAATCTTGTATTTAAGGATATTAAATTGAATTAAAGAAGTGGTAACCTTGGAGCAAGATCCCACCCACTAATTTTAGGTCTAGTCATGGTGGTCAAAGCCTTTAATCCTAGGAGGCAAAGGCAAGCAGATCTCTTAGTGCAAGGCCAGCCTGAGAAAGATCAGGTTCTAGGAGAAGAAAATCATAAGCCCACATGTGGTGTTATATACAATAAATCCCAGCATTCAAGAGACAGAGCCACATAAATGCCTGAGTTCATGGTCAGTCTACAGAACAAGTTTCAGGACAGCCAAGATTATGCAGTGAGGAAGTTGAAAAGAGAAAGCTGGTGATAGAGTAAGGGTGGTGGTGGTGGTGGTGGTGGAGGTAGGGGGGGAGGGCGTTGTTCCAGCCCCAGGAAGCAACAGAACTCAGCAATTTCACTATGTGAAATGGCTTTAGTGTCAAGAATAGAAGTGGCTATGGGGACAATTGATGCTCGTTAGCTGGAGCTAAATTAATGGCGATTAAGAAGAGACCAGCATCATTGAGGTGAAATCTTCTGGGAAGTGTTTTCTGAGAGCACAAAGAAGGTGTGTTCAAGAGATAGCCAAGGTTGTACCCCTCGCTGTAGCTGAACTTAGTAATACATAAGGGTCACCAAGGTGGTACTGGTTTTGAAGGTATGAAGGGGCTATAAACAGCAGCTGAGGCTTGGCATTATGTAAGGCCAGGGAAGACCATTGGTGAAGCTGCAGTCTCAGTTGCAGTTGAAGGCCCGGGACTGAAGGGGTCATGCAAACCACTTATTTCAATGTGTTTACAAGGTGGAAGACATTTTTACTAGATAATTTCTCATTACTGCACACAATTTTCAATCCAAACCTTCTTTCATTGGATTTGCTTTTCTTCCTCTTATTTTTATCCTCTGCAGCAGCATAATTACCACTAATATGGAAACTGTGGTGGATTGCGTATATCTACCCAGGGAGTGGCACTATTTGGAGGTGTGGCCTTGTTGGAGAAGGTGTGTCACTGTAGGATTAGGCTTTAAAACCCTCATCTTAGCTGTCTGGAAGCCAGTCTTCTACTAGTAGCCTTCATATTTAGAACTCTCAGCTCTTGCACTGTCCCTGCCTGGATGCTGCTATGCTCCTGCCTTTGTTACAGTGGAATGGAGCTCTGAATCTCTAAGCCAGCCCCGATTAATTGCTGTCTTTATAAGAGTTGGCTTGCTCATAGTGTCTGTTCACAGCAGTAAAACCCTAACTAAGACAGAAACCTACTTCAAATAATCTTTAATTCAACTGCGATACCAGATTGTTTTTTTCTTGCAGTCATCACCATTGGCAAAGCCAAAAATCCTGGTCTAACTTGTCTGTTTTTGGTTTTGGTTTTTGTTGTTGCTGCTGTTTGTTTGTGTGTGTGTTTTTCCTCTAGCACATTGTTCATTCATTCATATGGAAGATGCCTTTTCTAGAAATTTTCTTCTCTCTTTATTATTTCTACAAGTCAAAGCCCAGATTCTTTCCTTGGCTTTGTTTATCATCCAGATACCATTATCCACATGACTTGTAGCCTCTCTGACAAAAGTTACAGGGAAAATATCCTGCTCAGAGCTCATGTCAAGGAATAATCCTACTCTCAGAAAGTGGTAGCATACATTGTGTATGCAGCTAGATTGTGTCTCAAATGTATTTGGAAGATCCTCGCCCCCCACCCCCAGGAGTACTTTGAGATGTGGTCCATCAATGTCACCAGAACTGACCCAATGCAGGACCATGAGGTTGAACCTCTGTAAGTGGAAAGTGTAAACCTTTCATCAGTAAATTGTCTCATATGGTTTGTTATAGTGTCATGAGTCTGACTAATACAGTGTACTTCTAAAAATATCTATGCACATATACACAAGTTCTGTATTATCCAGAAACACCCATGTAATGGAGAGGTGCCTTGCCTGTCTTTTCTTTAAGGAGCTGATTAAATGGTTCACAATAGAGCAGGGTGCTATTTGCTCTTATCCTCAATTTTCCCGATGATTCACCTAGAATATGGCTATCTGGAAACAGCTAAAATTAACAGAACAATTTAGAAAACCCACTGAGATAAAGTTGCACAGTCAAGGCTAAAAGAAGCAGGAAGACTGGTGATTCAGGGGAGTCCTAATGGGATTTTAAGCCTTTCATGTTTGTGCTTCCTCAGTTTATGGATGAGGTGCTATTCTCGTGGATGCTGTCAAAGTGCTTTTTTGGACAACTCATTATTTCAAATTGGGGAAAGCAAAGAGCAGCTGTGGTGCTTTGGGAAAAAGTTAGGGGAAGGATCCAAATTTCTAGTTTGCCATTTCTGCTGGTTTCTAGGGACATTTTCAGTGACATGGAGCTAGCATACCATTTGTTATACCTGTACTTACCCCAAAAGCTGCAGAAAAGCCAGGCAAGTTTCTTACTAATTATTCTCAAGTGTTAAAAAGAAAGGTTTGAGAATTCATTGGCCCAAGATGACATGGAAGGACCCCTACAAATATAAGTCAGTGACTACAATCTCTAGATCATGGATGCCATGGAGGTAGGTTTCTGTGGAACTCTCCTCAGATTCATTCATAAGAACCTCCCAGCATGAAAATGTGCATGCGTGAAGAGCATCGTCTTTGAAGACACCTCTGTTTCCCATCACAGTGCTTGAGTGGGTCCCAATAACTTGAACAGCTCCACTGTTCAAACATCTGGCTAGAGATACTTTTCCTAAAGGAGAAAATCCTAGAAACCTTTGTAAAGTTTCACACTTAACTCTTCTGTTTCCAAGAATGTTCTAGAAAAGTAGATGGCAGATAGGTCATGTAGTGAAAGCTGTTTCCTATTTCATCTTGTTAGTTTGGGAAACAATTTCTTCAATTCAAAGCGATGGACTTCAAATGAGCCCTGCAGCCAAGAATCTGAAAGGGTTTTAGGTAAGCTGAGGCAAGGTGTGTAGGCACACATTTCCCTTTATAAGGCCCTCTGTAGGAGAATGAGCTGAACATATAGGAGAAAATAGCAAGAGAGCTGTACCAGTTCATCATATCAATCCCTCTCTCCCCCTTTCCCTCCATTAATCACTGGGGATTGAATTTAGGGCCATGTGTACTCTATACAAGCTTTACTACCTAAGAATTTCTCATAAATACCTCCTAAAGAGTCATGTACCTCCCAATAGTAAAAATGTGAGGGCTGAGGGTATACCATGAAGAATTTTATCCAAAGTTAAGGCCTACAGCAACAGTAATTACATACGTATTGCTTACATGTATTGTTAGATACCATAATATCTAACAGAAGAGATGTAAAGGAATAGAGATTCATTAGAGTTTCAGTACATCATGGTAAGCAGCTCACTTCAGGGGGGGTTATGTAGCAGGAGGTGAACCAGAAAGCAAAGAGTGAACTCTGAAGTGGGGACCAAGGTACAAGCTCAAAAGTGACTTTCTGCTCACCAGAAATTCTTCCTCACATCCTAAAGGTCTCACAGCCTTACAAAATAGCTTCATCAGTTGGATATTAGATATCATACACATCAGCCTAGAAAGTATATTTTAGGTTAGACCTGTGACAGCATCATACACACACACCTGCACATGTATAGGCACACACGCGCGCGCGCGCGCACACACACACACACACACACACACACACACACACACACACACACACATACACACTGGGATATACACATTCATGTGTTTATATGCCCACATATAGTATAGGAGGGGTAGTAGTCAAGGCTGTAAGTGCACAACTTTTCTTTGTTCATAATGGTCTTTTTGTGTGTTTTGTGTTTGATTATGATGATTCCATGTTTGTACATTATTCCATCATAATCAGTTAAGAGCCATCTATAATTGACTGCTCACTTAGCTTAAATTCCACAAGATTGGCTCACTCATTTACTTCTTGATTTGGCCTTTTGTGTCCGGTGCAGTGAGGAGGAACAGCACCCTTTCAAAATTTAGACATGGCTTATTGTAGACAAGAAAGGGTTACTCTTTAGAACTCTCCCAGTACATGCAATGTGAATAAATATTGCCTCATTTGTTCATTATCTGAGACTTCAGCCTGCCCCTGCTCAGGAGATTTTATCGTTTTAGATTAAGAGTCTATTTTGTAACCTGTTATTAAGCCAAACATTTTCCCCACATTATGATCACAAAGGGTCGTATTTTCCTGTCCTCACCCCCACACAGTTCTGCCTTTGATGCAATTTGAACAATAAAACTGTGTTTTTCGCCTCCAAAGAACTGAGAATCAGATTTCTGCTGTGAAGAGTCACATTCCACTCGAAGTAGAGAGGAACGCTCTGGAGGTCAAAATGTACCACAGATGTCCTGGGGTCACTCTCCAAGAAATGTACCCACTGGCCATTTCCTTTCTCAGAAAGACAAATGAGTCTCCAACTAGATATAGAACAGTGTAGACAGAGACGGAATCAATGTCAGTTGTTTCTAGTTGATATATCTTTGTATCTCCTCTTGGTGTCTTTACTGTCATGTGTTTTTAAGTACATAAATGAATAGTTTATTCACTTAATGGTAAATCATGGTAAGCAACTCAGCTCCCCTTCGGGGTGCTATGTAGCAGGAGGTGAACCAGAAAACAAAGAGTGAGCAATGACCTTCAATGAGGCACAAAGACACAAAAGGTAAGTTGTGAATAGAACTCTATCTTGTCTCAGTGAGATGTTTGTCATAACTTGGCACTATCGATAATCTGGCCAGGAAGAGGTTTTGATTGAGTGGAAGAGATGCGGCACAAAAGCCAAGGCAGACCTTGCAGAGCTGAGCACTGCACCATCACTTCACAGCATCAACCTCTGGCTTCTAGCCACCAGGTGCCATTATTGATATCCAAATATGCCCATAGCACTGCCAAATGCTTCTAAATGGAAACACAGAGGAAGAAATAAAGGAGTAGGGTAAGATTGTCCCCACTCAAGAAGCATTGAACCAGAAAAATAAATTTCCTTTGAACCATAGAAACTGGTAAAATTTGAGCTCTTTCAATATTGCAAGACACGATGCACAACGTGCAGAAACACATTGCCAATAATAGACTATTACTGAGTAAATTTTGTGCCCCAAATAATTTATTGTACCTCCAACTGAAGAGTCCAGATTGGATAAAAGTGCATGATGGACTTCATTATGTTCCTCGCGATTGTTGTTCTAACCAAACTGAGTTCTAGAGAGTAAAAAGAGGTCAGGGTACCAACACTGACATTTAACATCAAAGCAAACATTCTGGGCTCTACAATACAGCACAGCATCTGCTGTAGTTTAACAACCCATGTGTTAAAGACTCATGGGCCACACAACTACAAAAACAATATAGATCATTCATATAGCATTTGGTTGCTTCTCTAAAGTTGAGAATGAACCCTTATTGCTGAAGAAACAACACACTTTGGACCCAGGATTCAAGCTGTACTTGACTAGAAAGAAAGCCTCTTTCCTAGTGTCAAGCTACCATGATTCCAGAAAACATTCTGGAATGGAAGTAATTAAGGAAGGGAAGAGAGAAAGGGAAGTAATTAAACAGCCTGACTCAGCTGTGACACCTAACAATGACCAGCATGGTAAGATATGCATAAAGGTGAAAAAGTCACACTTGCATATGGGTGGCAATCAACAGTTATCTAATTGGACAGGAGGAAAATCATGCCTGGTACAAGAAACCCAGCCAGCTTCTTGGTGAGTTTATGGACTTTGAGCTACCACCACCACTTTAGTAGGAGAGTATAAATCCAGACTGTATTCTAGCTTATCCTTCTACCCACAGATAACTGCATTTACCATCTCTCATAAAAGAAACTTCTCAATACAGAAAAATGGAGACCATCACAGAAAATCACAACTGGACATAATACAGAGATGGAGAGCTCATGGGAGCCCAGCTCCAGTGGATGCATCTATATCACAGCTTCTACTTCTGTAGCCCAGGAGACATAGTGGAGGGGGCGGTAAAAAGATGTTAGGACCATGAATACCTAGAAACCTGCTGAGAAAGAGTCTCTCCTAGAAATCACTGCATAATAAGACTGGAACAATGGCAGTACCAGGAAGTACATGGAAGGGGAAAATACCTTGGGGCCCTACCCTTAGACACAGAACTACAGGCAACTATTATGGAGGGACCATAAGCTCTGAGTGACCCAAGTCCTGAGTAAAGGCGTAGTTGGACATGGTAAAGCGTGTTGAGGACTACGGCTGGTTGCCCCATGAGAAATTATCAAAGCCCTTCCCATACAGACCTGGCTCAAGGGGAAGGGTAAAGCTTTCCTTGAGATCCCAGTGTGAGTGTCTATGAGTGGTTAACCAGTGTATGCAAAGATTGCCAACTTTATCTTCTTCCTTGAGGATGTTTACAGCCTAAGAGTCTGCTCTAGTCCTATCTAAACTCAGGAACTCCTGTGTACTGTACATGATTGATAGCTAACTCCTCCCCCTGTGCTGTACCTAACAATTAAGCTGAGGTTCTAGGTTGCAGGAGTAGCAGCAGCAATAAAGAACACCAACTACTCCCAGCCTGACTCTATGTGTGTCCATCCTTTCTTCATCTCCTTACCACTCCCACTAGGGTTCTGGTACCCTAACCATACAGGACACTGCACCATTGACTGCTGGAAAGAGGATTAGGCTTTTACAGGGATGAGTCACCTTATTGGTTGTTAATGCAGATTAGTCAGTTTTGAAACCATATACACATAAACAATAAAACACAAACTCAGCAGATGTGTGTGTGTGTGTGTATTTGTACACACAAATACAAACATACATGTAACAAATATGGTCAAAGAAAAAGAGGCTATCAACTTGAGAGTGGGAGGAAATGGAGGGCATCTGGGAGGAGCTTGAAGGAGAAGGGATGCAATTCAGCTGCATATGTAACAGAGGATGGTTTTGTGTGGCATCAGTAAGAGGAGAAGCCCCTGGTTCTGTGAAAGCTCATTTCCTATTGTAGATTCCCCTGCACTGGGTGTCGAGGTGGGAGAGGGAGCATCTTCATAGAAGCAGGGGGAGGGGGAAGGGGAATGAGAGAGGGGAGAAAGGAGATAACATTTGAAATGTAAATACATAAAATATGCAATAAAAAGTTAAAAAGTATTTAAAAGTTAGACTGATCACCCAAGTAGTATTGTTGGAAGGTTGTTGAAATGGAGAGTGAGCCCCAATGAGAAATCTTTGGATTGTTAGGGATTAAGTTCTTGAAAGGAATCACCACATTTTTGATTCCCTTCTTACTGTCTACTGCTTCCCACTCATTATATGAGCAGTCTTGTTCCCCAACAAGCTCCTTCCATGATGAGTTGCCTTAGTACAGGTCCCAAAGCACTGGGAAATTGATCCTGGACTGAAACCTCCTGAACCATGATACAGAATAAAAGTTTTTCTCTTTATAAACTGATTGTCTTGGGCATTTTTGTAATAGTGACAGAGTTGTGCCAAATAGTGCCTGTGGCTAAATATACTGCACTATTATTTAAAATCTTTCAGTCTGGCTCCTATTTTAAGTGTTCTTATGAGATAACACACACAACAAAGCCATGAAAGGACCGGAGGAAACTTTCAACATATGTATCTACAGATCCAATGATAATGATGACTACATCCATACATTCATTAAGATTTAAGTACCAATGAACAGCCCTTTACATGATAGTACAATAATACTTTTAAAGGTTAAAAAGTCAACAAGAATTCTGCTCTTCCATGCACAGTGGGTAAGGAATGTTCACAAAAGATACTAATGTACAAAGGATAAATATAATTAAAATTGATTGAACGAAAATAAATCAAATAAGCACAGAAACTTTGTTACGTGTAGATTGTGGGTCATTTGGTAGCCATTGGTGTAATTAAGCCAGTGGTGTGTTTTGGAAGGGTAACATGGTTGAACTAGAAAGTGAATCCTGTGGCAAAGAATCCATTTGTCTTTCCATGTGCTTAAACTCAGTCAGGAGATAGTGCCAGGAGTGAGAGAGACATCCACGTGTCAGCAGGGTGGCTGATGGAAGAGGAAGGAATGAATATGGATTTGCTTTTCCAGGTTTATTTCCAAGCCTTTTGAAAACAATAAAATCTGTTCTATATTTTTGAATACTATTATAAAGTGAAATGTGAAGCTTTTATAAGAAATTAGTTTTCTGTTTTTGTATGGAATTTATATCTTATGTTCCTTCTGAAATTGGTTGGTCATTGCATAATCAGTTTAACTAACCATTTTTGTAATGTAATGACTTGGGTGACCCATAGAAACTCCCTGGCATTCTAAGTCTGTCTAGGTCTATTATCTGATGCTAAGATACATGCATAAATTTGCCTGTTTAAAAAATTCTAATGTAATCTACAAGCGAATCTTTAGCAAGAATTTAAAGCCAAAGAAATTAAACAAGTTCATAAATATACATGACATATAACACTGTTCCTGATAAATTATGTTTGTGCTACATGAGATTGTTTTTGAAGGACAAAAATTTGCTCAATATAGCAATTTCATGCAGTTCAGTCAAATGGGAAAATCACACAAAAGGAGAGGAGGAGGCTCAAAACTGCCTCTAAAGGATAGAGCCGGTATCAGTCACTGTCCTCCAGACATCAGTCTCTTGGTATTTTTATTGTTATTTTCTTCCTTCTCTGCAACACTGGAGATCAAATTCAGGCCCTTGGGATGCTTTTCAAGTTGCGCCCTCAACTCTTGGTGTATAGAGACAGGATATCATTGTGTAGTCTTGATTGGCCTCCAATTCACCACATCCAAATATTGAGATTACAGAAATAAATACCTAGGCCAAGTCATCTTAGAAAGGTTTTCCAGTTAATCCCCAGGGAAGATAATTGATGCCTCTAAGGACAGAGGAGACAGATCATACTGAGACTCACATTGCATCTACTCCATTGCTCTTGTGCATGGCTTTCTTCCAAGTATATGCAGCTTCCTGGCTGCCCAAAGTGTTCATAGGCAAAGCGGTATGAAATGACCTAGTATCTTATTCCATTTTCTGTCACCATAACAAAGTACCTAAAGCTGGCTGCCTTGTAAGGAAATGAGTTGTATTTAGGGTCATTGTCCTGGAAACTAACAGCTGTGGACCTTCTGAGAATATCAAACAACTGATAGGTGGCATTGTGCTGGGAGCCTGTGTGAGATCACATGGTTCTTTGTTAATAAGAACCCACTCTTGGAGCTGGAGAGATGGCTCAGTGGTTAAGAGCACTGACTGCTCTTCCAGAGGTCCTGAGTTCAATTCCCAGCAACCACATGGTGGCTCACAACCGTCTGTCATGGGCTCCGATGCCCTCTTCTGGTGTGTCTGATAATGGCTACAGTGTACTCACATACATAAAATAAATAGATCTTTTAAAGATGTGTCTTGACCTATTAAGAAAACAAATCACATCAAATTTCAAACACATGCTTTGTGTGTTATGGTCATGACTTGTTAAAATCAAATCTCTGTATGACTCACTAATAAGATACATTTTCTTGTTAGACTGTTTTTTCTTTCATCTTTCAGATTTTGTTAAACCCCGAACATTTGCCTATTTCTGAGTAGGTACCTTACAAAGAGTATTGACTAGAGGAAAGATCTCTTCAGCTATTCAAAGTGCTGGTAAAGTTGCTAGGGAATTATTTAGTGAAGGAGACTTCTTTCAATTGAAGTTCGTTCTCTATTCATCTATACAGGACTATTATTTGGTAAAACATGGGTATTTGTATATTGCTTACAAGTTTAATGCTCTAAACAGTATTTTTACTTGTAAAACATGCAATAAAAGCAAAAAAGAATTTCCATTATCAAATATTCTAGAAACTGCCCAACATTAGGAACAAGTTATTTTTTAATGGTAATGACAGAGCAGTCCTGAGTAGTAAAACAACAAGAAACTCCAATGGGTATCTGAATGACTGCCTTCAAATTTAAGAATTACTCCTATTGATGACATGCAGATGAGCATGGAGTCAGGTTTCCTGGAGGGCTGTATTGCACCCAGTGAATTTTGTAGCCTTACCCATCAATATCTTCATATCTTCTACAAAAAAAACCAAACCAACCAACCAAACAAACAAACAAACAAAAAACACCCTGTGCCTTCTCCCTAGTCTTGTAATATTTCGCTGTCTCTAGAATATTTGGATGCTTCCAGGAACTTGGTAATATGGTAATTGAGTTTGAAAGAACTATGACCTTAGGCCTCTCTTCACCTGTTACTAAGGTTGCATGGTTTCCAGCATGGTCCCCTTCATTGTCCTGCTGTATTTTGCTGTCTTGTGAGACATCTGAACAATATCTTAGAGTTGCAGTTGCTCACAAAGCAGCATCAGAACCACCTGGCAACTTGTTTAAAATGCAGATTTCTGAGTGTGACTGCAGCATCATAGGATAAAGCTGTAGGTGGTGTCACCAGATAGATACTGAAGTCTGGGGGTGGCACCCAGCAATCTGAGTCTTAGCAAATGCTCTACAGGAGAGATGCTCATTTATGTTTAGAATTCCCATATTGGAAACACCTCCTGGGGACAGCTGACTTTCTTCCTGTCTAGGACTGAGAATTTAAACTTGCTGAGAAGTTGGGCTTTTCCTGATCATCTCTTCTTTGAGGAGAATAAATGGAGATGATGGAAGGGTCTGGAAATTCTGTTTTTATCAACAGAATAACTTTTGTTTAATGGTTCTAATTTTAGAGATTTTTAACTTGGAGACTGAAAAAAAAAAAAGTTGTAGTGGCTTCCACTCTTTGTGAGCATGGTTATCAGTTCATTAAATTCTTTACTGTTCATCGTCTAAAGGCATATCAGATGGTACTGAATACTAAGGTAAACACAATAACTGATGTGTTACCACGTCCGGGAAGACAAGGAAATGAGATATTTACTGTCTTGGAGGGAAGAAAAAGGCCAGTATTGTGTTTGCTTTCTTTTGCTGTACTAAACACCATGACCAAAATCAACTTTGAGGAGGAAATGGTTTATTTCATCTTATACTTCCAGGTCACAGTATATAGTGAAGGGAATTTGGAGCAGTAACTCCAGGCAAGAAATATGGGAAAGTGCTGATCTTTTATCACTGTCTCCAGCTTGTACTTAGCCAGTTTTCATACACAATCCAGGACCACTTAACTTGCTAGGGGGTCACACCTCTTACAATGACTATATCCTCCCACATCAATCAACAGTCAAGACAATCCCCAACAGACAAGCCTCCAGGCTAATCTGATGTAATTCCCCTCCAAAGGTGATTCTTGGTTGTTTCAGAATAACAAGGAAAACTAATCAGGACAGCCAGGATCTCAAGTGATTGAAATGCATAAAATTAAATTGCCTCCATAAGAAAATGAAACCTTTTGGAATAGTCCAGGGATAGGAGATGAAGCCTTGTTTGTGTGTAGACAGCATAAACAAAAGCTGGAAAGGCATACATGAGATCCAAGGAGAGATCAACTGGCAGGACCAGGAGACTAGAGAGAAAGCTAAGAAAATATTAAATGAAAGTCATTAGACCCTATATGCCAGGCTGTATTTTCTGCTAATGTTCTCAAACTGTGGAGGGTAGCCTATAGGGTGTGACTAACGTGGCTGCTTCTTGTTCAAGCTTATGGATATTACTCACCCATGAGTAACCCATAACTGCCTTTTACTCAGTAAGTGTGACAAGATTTCAATATGACATATGATTATATATACATGATTGTAGTACCTATCCTTTTTGGAGGGGAATTTTTATCTTCCTCTTGCTGATTATGAAGGAGCAAATTACAACCTTGTGAATTGCCTATGTTATAAAATCCATGTAGGGAAGAACTTCGAAAAGCCTCTAGAAGTTTATGGTATTTTTCAACTGAAAGACAGCTGGCCAATGACATCATTAATACTGCAACTGCTCAGAACTGGATTTTCCCAACAATTTGTGTGAACCTGTATACAAGACCTTCTCATTTGTGGCCTACCTCAAATATGTTCCCTATCCATACCATGCCTGCCCTCTTGTGCAATACCCTAAGCAATGCCCTTACTCACATTGGTCTCTTCAGTCATGGACACTGTAGAATATTATAAATTGTTGTTTGTGTTGGTTGTGGCCACAAATTTGAGACAATTAGTTATAAAGTCAAAGATGACTAATACATGAACCATCAGTGATGTCTGCCACAGTTGTCCTGAATCTTGTGAAGTAAATAAAAAAAATTTCAAAACAAGAATTTGAATCTATTTAAATTTATGATTCAACAATCAATTTTTAGAACAAATATAGAACAGAAAAAAGTTTTTAACACCTCAGTGACTTAATAAACAAAATCTAGACCAAGGAGAAAACAACAACAATAACAATAAAAATATCAATAAATTAAAATGCATGTGCATCCTAATCTGCACACATTAAAAACCACAGGAGACAATTGTAAACATTTAAACAGTAAGCATTGTTTGAATAATTTAGAACTTTAAGGAGTTACTATGAGCTTTTGCAAATGTGGTAGGATAAGCATAACTTTGCTTACAAAGTTCTTCTACCTGAGAGGTACACAATAAAATACTGTGAAAGGAATCATGGTTTGGCTTAGAGTGGGATTTAGATATGAAGTGTCTCACAGATGAATGCGGTTGAAGGCTTGTTCCTCAGATGGTGGTGATGTTGAGAGATTATCAAAGCGTTATCTCACTAATAAGTTAATCCTGATCTGCATAGCTGAATGGATTATTAGACGATGAGGTGAGGTTTTGCAGGGTCTGTCTTTCTCCAGTCATCCTCCTGACATGATATTTTCTAGCTTCCTCATCTGAGCACCTTTTCTCTGCTGTACCCCACCCCCACCTTCCTGCTTTGCTATGATCTTACAGCAATGGAGTCAGACAAGCAGAGGTCAAAACCTCTGAAACTGCAAATAAACTATTGCATCTGTCATAGCGGTGGAAATCTAGCAGAGGGGACTCTACCAATGAAGTCGACCATTGCTTTACAAGACTTAGATGAAATATCAGGAAAGGGGTGTTCATTGTAGAGTATCCTTTACCTTTGTATGTCTTTGACATTTTCTATAATAAAGACTATGTTGTTGTTGTTGTTGTTGTTGTTGTTGTTGTTGTTGTTGTTGTTGTTGAGGAAATCTAAGAAGCACCAAAAAGCAGAGTGATTTAAGACCACTGTTGCACTGCAGCACAGATGGACTGAAGACAGGGCATTAGACATGCCTCCTATACTTAACATACTGACAGCTCCCAGGGGGATGTGTAAGATGGTCCTCTTGGGTATGTAAATAAAATTATTATAATTTCCATTGACTTGTAATCCAATCTACTTAAAAGTTGCCATTAGTACATAATATATTATAAAGAGGATACTATGTATAGTCTCTGGTCTTACATACAAAAGAAAAGTGGCTTTTAAGGAAAACTTGAGGAGGACTCTGCTACACTGGCTTATACCAGAATGCTATTCATCTGAAGGAGTGTCTCCTAGCATTGCTGAGTAAACTGCCGTGCTATTCTAGAATCAAAACAGACCAGATTTTTTACCATGGTAACTAAACTAGAGTGCCTAACAACCCAGGCAATGCTAAGCTTGTTCTTAGAACATAGGCATGAGTCAGAGAGGGGTAGAAAACATCTCTAACATTGACTTGGTAAAATCTGATAACATGAATTTTTTGACATCGAATGGTTCAGAAGACAGTAAAATAAATGGATGGTAGGGGTAGCCTGTGAGAGATTTACATGAGAAACTTCAGGTAAAGAGGGCTTTAGAGAACTTTAATGTCTATGGACATAGTATATCTCCCACAGTTTCTATCTTTCTTGCTAAATAAAACAAATTGATGACAGAGTAAAGAAAATCTATGGTAGAACTATTCCCACTGCACATAAATCATTACTTGCTTCATTTTTCAGAATAAAACCCAGGACTGTGTTCATACTGAATAATCAAGCTAGCGGTTAATCCAGGGAAGCCACGTTCTATCCATGTGCCATTAAAATTCTTTGTCTTACAAGAGCAAAGTTAAGGATTGGTGTATTGGAATATGTTAGGCAGTGATGGAGACACAATCAAGGAGATGCCATAAAAGCTGTAGGTGATCTGGTCAATGACTAGAAAATAGATATGAGTTTTGAAGGTCAATCATGGCCTAAAAATATTAACTGCTTTAGCATCTCTGACTGGCACTGTATATCTCACAGTGTGACATATTAGGAACTTAAATGAGATTCTATTTGTCAGAAGATGCTTCCAAAGACTTTGCAGATTCTCATTTTATTTATCCTATGGTTCTGAAGGTTGTTCAATCTCAACTCAACAAGTTCTCTCTTGTGACATCTTGTGGTCATGATTTAATGGTGGCCAAGAATGGAGTTATTTGAAGACTTTATTCACATATCTGGCCCCTGAAATAAGATGACAGGAGGAACTGAATATGGATGAGTGTCTCTCCAACATAACACTCCATAACTGCCAGCTTGTGTTTCCTTACAACATGGTGGTCTTAGGGTAATTAGACATCTCGGTGGTATGTAACTTCATCCTCAGTAAGAATTTCAACAAAATCGGGTGAATGGTGCCACCTCAAACTATAGTAAAAAGTTGTTCTGTATTCTTCTGGCCAAACAGGCATAGACAGCCTCATTCCCTATAAGATAGACTTCTGGGATTTTTACAATGAGCTTTGATGAGAGACTTGATAGATGACTCCAGTTCTCAGCCAAACCTAGGACACATAAATCAACAACTGCACAACAGTTGGTCCAAGTCTTCTCTTTTAAGGTTTGGGGCCAGAGAGATTGTGTGGTAAGTGGGTCCAACACTCATGGATCTAAGGACTGAGGACAGGTAGGTCTCCCACTTCCAGTCAAATAGCTACCAGAAGAGGTCAGAGTTTTGATAGATGTCTACATTCACTTATCTCCTGCAAGCTATGAATTTGAGGCCAAGCCACAAACTATTTCTTGGCCTTAATAAAGTACGGTCTCTATGAGAAACACAGAAAAGTGTATGGGAACCTAGCATGCCTTTAAGATAAGGAGAAAACAAGAAAACAGCACTAAAATGGCAAGCAGACACCTGGAACTTGACAAATCCTCTGGAATCCTCCCCCTGAGTGCTGGGCTCAGTGTGTACTGCTTTTCCACTGCAAAGCTTGGGCATTCTACCCCTCTCTTCTCTGATACAGAGAACATGCTCTAATACTGTTAGATTTACGATTTTCTCCTATTGTCATGATTCCAAGAGAAATCTGCTTATAATACAATTGCATAAATTAGCAAATGAAATTAAGAAATAAAAATTAACCGGAGGCTTGTAATACAATATTAGTGTTCAATCCAGGCATAGATATAGCAGCAGTGAAGAACCTCCTCTTAAAATAAAGTACCAAATAACTTATATCTTCCATTTTCTGGGCAGGAACTTGATGGTGCAATCTGTACAGTCTTGAAGGTAAACAATTTTAAGCCATATAAATTAGGACGTAAAGTGAATTACAATGGCCTATCCCCCTTCCCAAAGGATACATTGTCCACAGGACATCTTGGTTACTGTAAACAGAGAACCTGTCTATGGCTTTAGGAGTTGAAATATATTAGGACTTATGACCATGATTAATTCTCTGTCTGTCTCTAAGAAATACTGCAGGACAGAAACCGCAATGTAAATAGGAAGTGCATGGAAGGAGAAACTTTTCTTCATTCTATTTTCACCAGCGCAGTGACTGTGGTGAGGATAATTTGAAATTGGCACAAGATATATCCATCTTGCCTTGAAAGGTGACTTTCTGTTGCTCCAGTTTAATGAAAAGTCTGTTTCATTAAGAATCCTTCAAGAATGGCATAAGGCTGGATAGTAATGTGAATTAATCAGGAGTAAGCTTTTTCTCCCATGTCACAAGTAGTCTTTCCCTTTGAACCTTTACATTTATCCTTACCGCTGTCCTGGGCTTTAATTCAACATTACTTAGTTTTCAGGAGAACTGAGAAAAATCCATCAATATTACTATATACATACATATTGGTTTTCCTAAGACTGTTGGCAAAACTACTGGCAAGGGAGAGGTTCAAGGACCAACTGGTCATCTCTAACACAAGTGATTTTGTTCTCTATCAGACACATTAGGCGTTTTAGAAGTTGATAGCAACATTTTAAAGTTGCTAGCAAAACATTATACCCTTACCTTTCATAGGTACATAGATGATGAATAGATAGATAGATAGATAGATAGATAGATAGATAGATAGATAGATAGATAGATGATAGATTAGATAGATAGATGATAGACAGACTGATAGAATGTTTATTTATATTAAACCATAAGATCAATTACTTTCCTGTGAAAAGGGAAATGGACATATTGTCATGCAATGACAAAGTATAATGAAGTCAGAAACTAGGGGAGTCCAAGTGGCCTTCTTCAGTGCCTGTCTAAAATTAGGCCAGGTTTAATCAGAGGAATCAAGAAGAATTGAAGGCCCCCAAAGAAATGGTAAACCCATAGGAAGACCAACAGTGTCAACTAACCTGGACCCCGGGAGCTCCCAGAGACTGAACTACCAACCAAAGAGCATACATGGGCTGGTCCGAGGCCCCTGGCACACATGTAGCAGAGGACTGCCAGGTCTGGCCTCATAGGAAAGGATGTGACTAATCCTGTAGAGACTTGATGTACAAGGGTCGGGGGACATGGGGAAGACTAC
Organism: Rattus rattus; assembly: GCF_011064425.1. Taxonomy (NCBI): domain Eukaryota; kingdom Metazoa; phylum Chordata; class Mammalia; order Rodentia; family Muridae; genus Rattus; species Rattus rattus. The sequence goes on along the minus strand of NC_046154.1, from coordinate 149,501,165 downwards.
CCTCTCAGAGGTGAAGGGGAGGGAGGATGGAGAGAGGAACTCTGCGAGGGAGGATCAGAAGGGGGCAACATTTGGGATGTAAATAAATAAATAAACAAACACATAAATACAAAAATACATGAGAGGACTGGAGATTGTGTACTGCAGGGCTCTAAGCCCCTTGAGAACTGAGGAGGGGAGAACAGAGCAGGTGGTTGGAAGAGGGAGTTATTAGACTGTATCCACTTCCTGTGGCTGCTCAAACTAAGTACTATAGCCTGGACAGCTTGGAGTTGTATTTAACCACAGTTCTTGAGACTAGACAACCAAAGTCAACATTAGCCGGTTGGTTCCTTCAGGGGACTGTGAGGGATAAGGTGTGGTGTCACTGGACCAGCTTCTTGAGGTTGCCTACAATCCTGAATCCACTGCCTCATTATTACTCCTGTCTCTGCTTCTACTGTAGCACAGTCTTTCCCCTCTCTTCCTGGCATCTTATTTTCTTTGAAAAGTAATACTTAAGCTGGGTATATTGGTTTCTAACATTTTGTAGGCCCAGGCAGGAGGATTGTAAGTTCAAGGCCAGCCTGAGCTACATAGTTAGACACTGTCTCAAACTTAAGCAAAAAATAAGCTAATAAAATTTTCTATATTTGATTAAGCCCTACCCTAATGGTATGATCTGAAAATAATTAACTGTGAAAATAACATTTCTAAATAATGGCTCATTTGTGAGTATTGGAGTTTCAGACTTTCATTAATTTTAGGAGGAAATCACGTCCCATAACAAAAGCCAAGGGTCTAGAGTCCCTCAGTAAACATTCAACCAGGTGCTTACAATATAAACTAACCTTGTAACCATAGAGTAAATGTTGAGTATATATGTGGTATAATAATTAGAACAACGTCATTGGCTACAGAGACTACAGGATAATTACTAAGCAATACACACATGGTCCAACTTCCTGATAATGAGATCAGTAGTTATTGGTGCAAATCAAGGCTGCTTTGAAGCAAAGCTTTCTATTTCTAGGAGGTACTGACCCACATACATCCCTGTGTCACTTATGAGGTAGGTAGTGGCTTCTGAGAAAAGAATCTGTGCATGTGTGTGGAGATAAAACTAACCTGTATCTAATTGGAACTTTCTAGTGAAAGAAAGGCAATTCCCACACATCAGTGGACATCTCAACACTCAATAGATACTTTAGGAAATTATTATAAATGTGAAGCAACAACCCTAAGGATTGCTTTATCTCAGAGTGATGGAAAAGTCTTTTAAGAATAAGCACTGTGATTCTGCTAGGTTATGCTTGCTTAAAAACTGCATCCATTAATTGCATTCAAGGTGGATTAACTCCACATATTGCTATGGAGCAGAGCACACTTTAACAGTACAACATTATAATATAACTGTATTACGCATTGATTTTTTAAGAGAGTAGAGCTCCTGTTGGTTATTCTTACCACAAAGAGTAAAAACAAAGAGACAGATGAGACTTTAGAAAGTGTTGGATATTACTATTTTAATGGTGATGGTTTTGAGAGAGTAAACACACCTTAGATCATTGAATCATATAGATTAATCATATAGAGACATTTAAACATTAATTGTATTTTAAAGTTGCTTTAAAATATAGTAATATCAATAAAAGCATCACTAACAATAAACACAAAATGTTGTCCTGCTTTGTTATTTCCAGTCCAGGAAGGTAAAGATAGTATCTATCTATGTATCTATGTATCTATTTATCTATCTATGTATCTATGTATCTATGTATCTATCTACCTATCATTTATCTATGTATCTATCATTTTTCTATCATCTATTGTCTATCAATCAATCTATCATTTACCTATCTATCATCTATTTATATCAGTATTTTTGAAAATTAGTAACAAAAGCATATCATTCTTCCTCACAGAATTACCTAATTCTCAATTATAAAGGAAACATTAGTGAAGGTAGGAATAAAAATAAGCATTTCCAACAAAATTATGCAATAAATATACTAATATATTTACAGTTATCAAGAAATAATTAAATATGTTAAATATTATTTACTTATTTTTATATATATTGATATATCAATATATGCATTCCTATATGCATATAGGAATACATATCTATATTCGTGAGCAAAAACATGTTCATTTAATTCCCATGAAATTTTTGTTATTATTTTCATTTTGCAGATATTAAAAAATGGGTTTGACCAGTATTCCCCAAATCAAACAACTTCATGACATGGGGTACAAATTCAAGATCACACGACTGAAGAGATGGAGTTTTAAGTACAACCTGACCTGTCTAGTATTGGGACAGTCCTCTTTAATATCAGGAGGAAGGCTGCTCTTTCCCTACAATTTGTCGTGGTCTACAAGTTCCCTACAGTGAAAAAACTGCAGAAAAAAGAACCACATGGCCTTCATTAGAAGGCTATCTAATTATAATACAGTTAACTATTATAAAATAATTCAGATCAATACTCTAAGACATTAGTGCTCCAGAAAACTGTTTAACCAATGTAACTTATAATGGAAATCACAGGTATTTTTATAATAATGAAGAATACACTACAAATATGCTATTTCATTCTAAAAATTTAAATGAACCTTAAGAAGAAAAATGTAAAGCTTTTAAGGATATACCCAAAACCTTAAATAAATTTTATACAAGACTAAGTATAAAAGAAGTCCCTTTTCCCTTAGCATTTTTAACTATGTTCTTATAGTGTTATTGTTTTGATTAAAATTCAAACAGCGTTTTTATTGAACACAAGAGATAAAGTGCATACCTTACGTAGGAATGAACAAAGCCCAAAGAAAGCCTGAAGAAAAAGAGAGTAGCAAAAGAGCAGATATCAGCTGTAATGAAGCACAGACCCCAAGACAAATATCACTGACATGAAAAGCAGCAAACAGATGAACGTAATTCAATAAATAACCTTGAGTCAGACTCATGGAAAGTCAGCATTGCAGCAGACGCCATTATAAACGAACAAACAAAGCACAGAGTTCAGAAAATGGTCAAAGGGCAACTGGTTATTTATATAAGATCAGACCAAAATGAGAAAACTGCTTCTGAGCAAAATAAATTCTAGGTATATTGAAGACATATTATGAGAATTAAAATTGCAAAATTCTTACAAGAAAAGGTAAGATTCTTATTTTGGCAACCTTGTTGTGGAAATTTCAGCACCAGTTAACAGGGAAAAAAACAGGACACACTCACTAGGCCCCGTCCCCAGAAGACTAACTCTAGTCAACCAATGGCTACAGTGAGGGAGGATCCGTCTTCTCCAGGGAGGAGTTCCTGATAGGTTCTCTAATCCCAAGTGGTCAGCCCGAAACACAAGTATACATGAACATTGCTAAATGGGCCCAGCAGATGTCATATATTTTCATATGTAAGTTTATAAGTAATAGAAAAAGAGGCCATGAATTTTAGGGCGACAGAATGAACACAGGCTGAGTAGAAAGGAAAAGAGAAAATAATATAAATATAGCATATGTTTATTTATGACTAGCTATAGGCAATATATTATTAGCAATAGGTTCATTCTAAATTAATTAGAAAAGTAAGATTCTTAATAAATATTTAATTCAGTAAAACCAACCATGTAAAAATGTAAACATAAAATCACACAGCTTAAGGCTTTAAAAGTAAGCTTTGGTTAGAGTTGATTATAGATTCTGCATAGGTAAAATCTCCTACCAATTAATATATACAGTAAAAAAATTGAGATAAAATGTGAAAGACATGAGCAGGCAAGCCATGAGAGAAAAGAACTTCAGGAACCAATAAATCCATAGAAACAATTATTCTCACTCACCAACACTCGTTAGGATGTAATAACTCAACCTAAGTAAGTTGGTTTCACAAACCAACTTAGAAAGCAAGGCTTCTCAGCATCAGTTGGGAGAGAGAGAGAGAGAGAGAGAGAGAGAGAGAGAGAGAGAGAGAGAGAGAGAGAGAGAGAGAGAGAGAGAGGACCCAGATCTCATAATAGCAATTATTCTCAAGTACATAAACAAACAGAAACTTTGTTGAAAGAAGGCAAGATGGCAGATTTCGAAGAGAAATTTGACATTGCCTAGTAAATCAAGACAAATATGTATGTTTTATGTTACTTTCATATCCAGTTAATCACTATAGGGTTATACATAAATATGCACCAGGAGCTGTGGGAAAACGTAGTGTTGTGCACAACAAGCCATTAAAACCAATTTAAACGTGCCCAGGGAGGAAATGGGAGAGTGGATCACAGGCCATTTGTATAGGGAGGCCGCAGGCCAACTAAATCTAAACTTCATCTAGCTGTGTCTGTACATGATGTTCCAATTTCTTTTTGCAGGCACTCAGAGTTATGAGTTTTCCTCTTAGCACTGATTTCTTTGTATCACATAAGTTTGGGTATGTTGTGCCTTCAATTTCATTAAGTTCTAAAAAGTCTTTAATTTCTTTCTTTATTTCTTTCTTGATCAAGTTGTCATTGAGTAGAGGATTGTTCAGTTTCCATGTGTATGTGGGTTTTCTGTAGTTTTTGTTATTATTTAAGACCAACCTTAGTCCATGATGATCTGATAGGATGCATGGGATTATTTCAATGTCTCTGTATTTATTAAGGCCTGGTTTGTGGGCAATTATATGGTCAATTTTTGAGAAGAGACTGTGGGGTGCTGAGAATAAGGTATAGTTTTTTGTTTTAGGATGAAATGTTCTATAGATTTTTGTTAAGTCCATTTGGTACATAACTTCTGCTATTTTCACCTTGCCTCTGTTTAGTTTCTGTTTCTATGATCTGTCCATTGTTGAGTGGTATGTTGAAGTCTTCTACTGTTATTGTGTATCATGCAATGTATGCTTTGAGCTTTAATAAAGTTTATTTTAAGCACGTGGTGTCCTAGCATTTGGACCATAGACTTCAGAATTGAGAGTTGATCTTGGTGGATTTTTCCTTTGATGAGTATGAAGTGTCCTACCTTATCATTTTTGATAACTTTTGGTTGAAAGTCATTTTTATTAGATATTAGAATACTCTAGCTTCTTTCTTGAGACCATTTTCTTGGAAAAAAATGTTTCCAGCCTTTTACTCTGAGGTAGTGTCTGTCTTTGTCACTGATGCTCATTTCCTGAATGCAGCAGGGTCCTGTTTATGTATCCAGTCTGTTAGTCTTTGTCTTTTTATTAGAGGATTGAGTTCACTGATATTAAGCAATATTAAGGAATAGTGATTGCTGTTTCCTGTTATTTTTGTTGTTAGAGGTGGAATTATGTTTGCCTGGCTAACTTCTTTTGGGTTTATAGAAAGAAGATTAATTTCTTGCTCTTTCTAAGGTGTATTTTCCCTCTTTTTGTTGGAGTTTTCCATCTATTATCCTTTCTAGAGCTGTGTTTCTGGAAAGATGTTTTGCAAATTTGGATTTGTCATGAAATATCTTGGTTTCTCCATTTATAATAATTGAGAGTTTTGCTGGGCTGGCAGTTGTGTTTTCTTAGGGTCTGCATGACATCTGCTCTGGATATTCTAGCTTTCATAATCTCTGTTGAGAAGTCAGGTGTAATTCTGATAGGTCTGCCTTCATATGTTACTTGACATTTTTCCCTTACTGCTTTTAATATTCTTTCTTTGTTTTGTGTATTTGATGTTTTGACTATTATGTGACAGGAGGAATTTCTTTTCTGGTCTAATCTATTTTGAGTTCTGTAGGCTTCTTGTTTGTTCATGGGCATCTCTTTCTTTATATTATGGAAGTTTTCTTCTATAATTTTGTTGAAGATATTTACTAGCTCTTTAAGTTGGGAATCTTTTCTGTCTTCTATAGCTATTATTCTTAGGTTTGATGATCTCATTGTGTCCTAGATTTCCTGGATGTTTTGAGTGAGGAGCTTTTTGCATTTTACATTTTCTTTGACAGTTATTTCAATGTTTTCTAAGGTATCTTCTGCCCCTGAAATTCTCTCTTCTCTTTCTTGTATTCTGTTGGTGATTCCTGAATCTATGACTCCTAGTCTCTTTTCTAGGTTTTCTATCTCCAGGGATGTTTCCCTTTGTGATTTCTTTATTGTTTCTGTTTCCATTTTTAGATCCTTGATTGTTTTGTTCAAGCAATCCTTCACTTGTTTGGTTGTATTTTCCTGTAAATCTTTAAGGGATTTTTTTTGTTTCCTCTTTAAGGGCTTATACTTGTTTATCTCTATTGTCCTGTGTTTCTTTAAGGAAGTTATTTACGTCCTTCTCAAAGTCCTCTATTATCCTCATAAGATATGATTTTAAATCTAAGTCTTGCTTTTCCCATGTGTTGGGCTATCCTGTATTTGCTGTGGTGGGAGAACTGAGTTCTGATGATGCTAAGTAGTTTTGGTTTCTGTTGCTTAGTTTGCTTCCCTCTGGCCATCTAGTTATCTCTGATGTAGTTGGTCTTGCTGTCTCTGACTGGAGCTTGTCCCTCCTGTGGGCCTCTGAGCCTGTGGTTTTAGGAGTGAGAGGACTCCTGGAAGACCTGCTCTTTTAGGATATGTTTTGTGAGAGCTTTGGGACAGCCCCAACTCTGGGTGCAGATGGAGACCAGAAGGGTCCTGTCCTAGGCAGCCCTGTGGGCCCCATGTCTTGTGCACTCCTGGCAGGTCTCTCCTTGGACAGTCAATGGAGAGAAAGTGGGGCCCCACCTGTGGTCTAAGGGCTTAGGAGGGAGAGTGCTCCTGACAGACTAGCTCTCTTCGGGCAAGTTTTGAGATTTCTATTCTCATGGTGAGGTGAGAGAACTCCTGAAAGGAAATTGGGCTACACTGGCTTACAGAAGTGATGGATGGGAGATGATGGGAGATGAAGGGTTGACTAGAAGCATAGAATAAATGTGCTATAAATAAGATAGCTACAAAACAAAAGACAGTCAGAATAGAAAGCGTCCCAGGTCCCTTAGGAAGAAATATTCTGTTGTATCTTTTCTTATCGTGGGGGCAATAGTGGCACATTTAAATTCAATGGTAATCAAAATTCATGTAGGGCAAGGTGGAATTCCCTCAATTGTCAATACCAAGTAAAAATTACTAGGTTAATAAAAATTCTTTCTGTTTTGTATAAATATAACCATGTCACCCCTTGGGAAAATACATGTTACTGTGATGGAACAGACTGCTTCTAAGAAAACTAAGAAGTGCCTTGGCTTGTGGGGAAGATGTAATAAATTAAATTTAGTGGTAGGCAGAAATCCCTAATCAACAAAAAATATATGTCAATTAAACTTTCTGAGAATGCCTTTCCCTATATAACAACTATTCCATGTTTTTGTCTTCACATGGTCACTGTGATTTTAAAAACAACCACCACCACAACAACAACAGTGGTTAACCTGTCCCTAGAGGCATTGCAGGTGTGGTTGTTCTATCACATGTGCATCAGTGGTGACAAAGAGGAGAGAGTCTATGTCTATACTCAGTGTTCTGATCTATGAACATCTTAATTAGTAGACTAACTTTCCCTGAACAAAGCAAGCCTGAGATGACCACCAGCCAGGAGACGTGCAAGCCTTGACAGACAGACAATGCCCAAGATGACCCTGCCTGGTGCCATAATGCACAAGTTGGGCATAGCACTCCTGAGACCACTGCTGAGATGACCCAGACACTCCAAGATCCAAGGTACATCGAAGAGGACCAAGTAAGTGGTGGAGAAATGGAAGAGAAAGAGAAACAGAAAGATGTATGCACAATGAAGAGAGACAGAACGGGAGACTTAGGGTAATGAGGAGCAGCCTAGTGTGAGTGATGCCTTCTGGGACCATGGTGGGGTGCTGCAAGCATGGCCCACATCTAGTGAACTCATGACCATGAAACAACAGGGTTCTGTTACCACCAAAAGCCAGGTAGATGTCCCTGGTCTGGGCTGCCATCTGGGGACATGTTGATGCCTGAATGCTATGCAGAAATGTCCCTCACCTGGGCATCATGGAAGAGCCAGCCCTGGAGATATGAGAGCAGGAGCTGACCCTGCCCCTAGACAGTACTCAGGAGAGCAACCCACATACTGTAGGAGTTGATGGTGAACTTGTCCCCAAGGGTACAATCACAGGCAAGCAAGCCCTACCATTCATCTTCTGTGTTGTGGCATGGGTGAAAGAGGTACCTCCTTCTCCCTCTCCCCTCACCACTTATGGCAGGTGGCACATCTGGTCCTGGGGTCATGAGAGCGGGCCTGGCCCCTCACTTGCTGCAGCACTTAGGAGAGTGGACCCTGCACTTTGCCTGGGCAGCACAGTAGAGTTGACCAAGTTGACAGGGAGCTGGTGAGCTGGCCCCAAAGGCGAGAACATGGGACAGCTAACCCCTCAGCTTGTCTGCCTTGAAGTGACATAAGTGAGAGAGGGATCCACCTCCCTACATCCCTTCATCTCTTACCACCAATGGCAGGCAGGAGAGCTAACCCTGAGGTCATCAGAGTGGGAGAGCTATCCCTACCCCTTACCTGCTGCAGCACTCCAGAGAGCAGGCTGGCCATTAAAGCTGACTCTGGATGCGGGGGTTGCAGGTGACCTGGCCAAAGGAGAGCCTTCTCTGCCTATTGTCTGCTATTCAGTGGAAGGTAGTACAGTTGGCTCCAATCATAAGAACAGGAAAGCCTTGCACCTGCTGCAGCACTAACCTGGGAAGGATGAGATTGCAGTTGTACAGGCCCGGAGGATGTGAATGTGGGAGAGATGCCCTCCTCCTACCCCTCATCACTTGCCTTCTATGGCAAGCAAGAGAGCTAACCCTGGGTTCATAACAGATGGTAGTATGAGCATGATAGAACTGGCCATGTTCCTTACCTGCTACAGCACTCTGGACAGTGGGCCCTGTACCTCTCCTGGGCAGCAGTAGAGCTGGTCCTGGTGGTGGTGGTCAGCAGGGTAGAGCTGGGTCCTGGTGGTGGTGGCCAACAGGGTAGAGCTGGTCCTGGTGGTGGTGGTCAGCAGGGTAGAGATGGCCCTGCTGCTGCTGGTGCAGTAGTTGCAGGTGAGTCAACCCTGAAGACATGGAAGCGAGAGAGTTGGTGGACTGACCAGCTCAGATTCTTCTCAGGGCTTTGAGCTAGCCCATCCCAACTTAATATATAGAAATTAAAAGTAACTGGCTTTCGTATACTTGAACCCATGATTCCTGTACTGTTTAAAGGCATGGTGACCAGATACCACCATTTCTATTTTGTTCCATCTTATCTGTGAACATTCTGAAGACAGTGGCTATACATTGTTTAATGGTTCTGTGTGAATGATGTTGTGATATAGAATTTGTTGAAACATGAGTATTGCATGATAAATAAATAGGTACATAATAGGTAAGATGTATATCTGTGTGATTTTACACTGTCTTGACATTGATATGTCTACATTATATCCAATTATCCCAACCACCCCAAACAAACTAATGTGAGAAGTGAACCCTATGCACTCTCTCTACTATGTAGAATGAAATATCCACATGCATGATTGACAGTAATAGATGAATTTATTAAAGACAGATTAAAACTGGGACACACTTCATTCCTTTTCAAATTCCACATACATTGTTAAGTTTAAGTTTTACATGAGCTAAAAAGGCCACTGGAAAGGCCACTATAATTACAATGCAATTAATATCTTACTTTTATTTTTGAGGCTACAACAAAAGATCCATTGCGTTTTGGCAAGAAGGTTTTTCAGGAGGTTAACTGCTTACCTTCTCTGTCCATTAATAGCCAATCCCACAGCCATCTAATTAGGCTTATTTCTTTTTTGAACTCACATGTATATAATTCATTTGCAATTCTTTATGACATTCTCTGATTAATATTTATTTGCTAAGGCTTTCGAAGTATGAAAATGTATAGGTCAATTCCATTAGAGAAATAATAAGATTTGTTGCCAACTTTAGATACAAAATTGATTATAAATCAGTTCTTTGAAAGAGTACAAAATGAACATGAAATGCTGTTGCTGAAAACGAGGTTGCTCTTGCTTTGAGACTGTTTTTGTGGCCAGGGAAAAATTCTGAAATTTGGGTTTAGGTCATTCAAGGGTCTCAGGATAGATGATAACTGGTAGTTGATCTTTTGCATGAGGTTAAACGGTGAGATTTTAATTAAGACATTTCATTTGAGAGATCAACAAGGAAGCAGACAAATCACTAGCAATAATATCTAGAGTCTATTCTTTCTGTTCATTACATATGATGCTACTTTTACTACTTGTAAACACACTCTTAGAATCGAACCCCCAAATTTCTTCCCTTTTAATTTTTTTAGTTTTGAAATTACAATATAGTCACATCATTCTTTTTTTATTTTCCAGTTTTCAAGCCCAATGGCTTCTTTTCTCTTAAATATCTATCTATCTATCTATCTATCTATCTATCTATCTATCCATATATTCATAAAAATATAAATATATGCAATATATGTGTATTATGTTGTAGATGTATCAGTTGTTTGCTGTTCTCTGCTGTTTGATACATTGTTTTCTGCAATGACCTTTCTCTATTGCAAAGAGAAGTTTCTTTGATGAGAGTGAGCATTACACCTATTCGTGGATCAGTATTTAGCTTAGAATGCAGTTAGGAATTATGCTAGCATAATAAACTGATGGTGGTACATTCTCCTTCAAGGTTTATGACCTCATTAGCCGTGGAGAGTGGATAGGTTTCCAGTACCAAGCATGATTTCTCTCCTTTTGAGTAGGCCTTAGTTTCAAGCTGAAAGCTTTTGGTTATCACCAAGAAGTGAGTGCCACTGTTGCACCTTAGGGTTACTGCAGCATGATAAACTTGTTGCAGTTGTCATAGGTGTCACAGCTATGTGAGACTACCGGGTTCCTGTCCCCCCTTAGGAACTTTGCATTATGTTTTCTGGTACCATGGAGGCTAATCCTGAGGGAACATGTTTTCAAGCCAGATACAGTTCAGGTCTTCTGGGTCCTGCTTGCATGATTTTGGCAATAGGGTTTAACTTCTACCTCAGGGAAGCAACCAAGGGCTACAGTAATAACCTATAATGTTTTGGGGATATCTTGGACTACCCTGACCAATAACTCAAAAGGAAACTTCTCATGCCTGGTGTTTAGATTTTGGTTAAACTATATCTCTAGGGAAGAAAAACAATATAGCTCAGATGGAAAAGGTAAATTTAAGTTATGCATACATGCATATACACAGACTTGCATGTATTATATATAATTTTTGGTAGATAGATAATACTATGATTCCTTATAACTTTTTTATATATCCTTACTGTGATTTTAGTCTGCTCCCAACTTTTTATCTTCCTCCCTCCCCCTAGTTAACACCCCTTGCCCCATTTCTCCATTCAAAACTTGTACTTACTAGTACAATCTCCTATCACCCCCAACCCCTCCACACACACATGGCCCCTTTGACCGTTCTGGTTATCCCCATTACTTCACATTGCTAACGACGTGGAGATAGAAACTGCAGATGAGACAGAACATGCAATGGTTATCTTCCTGGGTCTTACTTACCTCACTTAATGTGATCTTTCCTAGTTCCTTACATTTACTTATAAATTTCATGATTTAAGTTTTTTATAACTGAATTCTTTTCCATACCATATATGCCTATATTAAATTTTTGATATCTATCCATTAGTTGAAAGATATTTAGATTGTTTTCACTTGTTAGCTTTTATGAATAGAGCAGCAATGAAAATGGCTAAAAAAAATACCTGTGAAATAGGATGGTAAGTCCTTCAGGTATATGCCAAAGAGTAGAATAGCTGGACCACGTTGTAGATTTATTTCTTCTTGCGGGATTGTCACACTGATATTCGGGGTGCCCATACCAGTATGCAATCCTACCAACAGTAGTTTACGGTTTCCTTCTCCCCAAACTTTCTCCAGCATTTGTTGTTCTGTAGATTTTTGCCTTTCTTATATGAGTTATGATGAAATCTAAAGGTTATCTTGACTTGAATTTCCACATTTGCTAAGGAAGATGCACATTTTTTGTGATATTTATTAGCAGTATTTGTTATTCTTTGGAGGACTCTTTGGGTCCCATTTTTGAATGGATCATTTGTGTATTCTTGGTTTTATTTTTCTTTATGAATCTGTTTATTAACTTTCTGTCAGATAAATAGCCAGCAAACATTGTCTCCCATCTCCTGGCTTCCTGCTGTCCTTAGCTGGAGGGATGTTTATGAGTCTGTTTGAGGTCTTCAGAGTTAACTATTGACTTCAATGCCTAGATCAATGTGATCGGATTCAGAAAGTCCTTTGATAGATCCATGTCATGTGCACTGCTGCCTTTGCGCGTTTCTAGCACTCTCAATGTTTCAAGCTTACATTTAGGTCTTTGACTTATTTGGAGTGAATTTTTGTACAAGGTAATCAATATGGTTATAATTTGCTTCTACTTGTGGGTATCTGATTTCTCCAGCACAATCTATTGAAGTTGTTGTCTTTTCCTTCAAGTTTTTGTTGTTTTGTTTTGTTTTTATTTTTGGTGGGTGTGGCATACTTGTTGAATATGAGACATCTGTCATTACATGTACTCACGTGTGTGGTTTTTATTTTGTTCCATTAGTATACATGTTTGGTTTTGTGTCAATATCATATTGCTTTTATTACTATAACTAGGGATGTACCTTGAGATTTGGATGGTAAACCTCCAGCTTGATTTTTTTTGTTTTGTTTTTTGCTTTTTTATTGATTCTTTGTGAATTTTATGTCCCAGTTCCAGTCATCTACCCACCCATTTATATCAGTCTTCTGTCCTCCCATCCCTGCAAAAACATCAATAAAAATAATAATAAAACCTTACAAATCTTGCCATGGAAATGTGTCCCACAGTACACCTTTCTTCCCCCCCTTTTTTGCTTGCAAATGTTCATTGCAATGAATCTTTGGTTTGGTTCAAGCCTGTGGCTTATGCTACTGTATCAATACTGGATCCTCACTAGGACTCCTCTCAGATATCCTGTTGTTGCCCTGTGTCATGGAGATCCTACAGCTTTGAATCTGCAGGATCAGCCCCTTCATGTGCTCCAGCAGTCCATAGAAAGGGTAGATGTTGGGGTGGACCAACTCAGAGCCCTGCATCTGGGCCTGAGTGGGAGCAGAGTTGTGCCCACCAGCTACCATGGCCCAGGCAAGAGGAAGGGTGACCTCTCCCAAACCTCCAGAGCCAACTCTCCCATGCTGCCGGTTGAGGAGCAGGGCCAGCTCAGCACAATGACCAGACATCAACATGGCTTCAGGTGGCATCCCAGATCTGGAACATCTGCATGACCTTTGGTGACAGCACAGGCCTCAGACACCAACACAGACTGTGACTGCAATAGGAACATGGACCCAGACATGGCCCCTGCTCCAGTTAGTATTTTTAGAAAATATTGACAAAAAATAGTTATCACTATTTTTCAAAATTAGAAACTAAAACTCAGAAAGGCAAATGGCATGTCTACAATTAAAGTTGTATTTTTCTTTCTGGAAATACTCAGGGTATGGGTTATAAAATTTCATAACTGCTGCCTGCTAATTGAATTCTATTTTCTTTCAATATCTTCATTGTATATAAAGCTGTCCAAATTGCAATAGATTAGAGAAAAATCCTGAGTAGTGTAAGAACTGTTCCACATTTGGCATGTACGTGTTCTACCTGTGTAGTCTAGGATGGTCTGAAGTTGTGACAATCTTTCTGCTCGAATATGAGGCTTACAAACACATGTTAGGATGTGTGCTATTGCAAATGTAGGGGGCATTTGATGAAGCATATGTGTGTCTTCTAGGAAAATAAATCTTGCTCCTAACTGATATTAAACAGAGAAACAGGAGCATCAATCTTATAACCACAAGGGACCTGAGTGAGGGAAAATGAATGACTTTCTTCAGATTTAAATAGGAGCCCATGTGGTGCCTTAATGTTAGGCTTATGAGACCGTAAGCAAAGGACCCCATTAACCTTCTGCATTCTATAGAGCCATGAGAGAAGAAGTGGCTATAATGGCAAGGTTTTGGTATTGTTACGTGTGATAATTTGTGATACTGTGATATGAAGCAAATATGTTCCCATACTTGAGTCCCATGAATCAGAGTCTGATTCAGTCTGCTATAGTAGCATTCTGACTGTAAAGATGATCAATCTAAATACTATGAGAAACAATCTTGACCATGGCGATAGGCACTCAGAGGAAGAGTCTTTTCAATCGAGTATTCACATGAGCCTCCATCCTTGATTCATATCTTGGTTTGTTCCTCTGAAGAAACCCTAGATGGGAAGACCTCGGTCATCTGTGGTCAAATTCCTGACACAATATAATGAGGATGATTAATGTGAGTTGTTTTAAGCTAATGAAAATCAGATCAACTTATGATAGTGATAGTGATAATGTGAAGTCATAGACAATGGATACTGGTGGAGGTATTTCAATTCCTTTCTACCAACTAATCACCCTGAAGGCTATTGATATCAATTGATGGTCATATAATACGAAAGACACTGTTGCTGTTAATTTTCTTCTGGCTCCCATGATACCTTACCTTTATGCTTTTGTGTACACAAAATAAGTTTTCTTCTTGTTTTTCTTGCAATGTTAGAGGTCAAATCCAAGTCTTCAGGCATAAAAAGCCATCAGCCTATCAACTGAGATTAAAGTCCTCTTCATCTCTTCACTTGTAAGAGGACCAAAGACCCATAGGTTTTATTCATAGTGAGGAACATGTACTTCTTCCTTACTCTTGGCAGGTAAGTGACTCCCTTTGATATAGCAATCTCCTCCTGTCTGCCCTAGAATGGTTATCCACCTTAGATTGTCACAGTTGTATTCTGGATACCAATCAGTAACTGTTTCAATACAAGTAGGCATGGACCAACTTCTCTGACATGTTTATCTTTCCTTTTTCTAGAGTAAAACTCACTTCTACTTATGCCTAGCTGGGGGCAAGGTAATGTACACTTGATGACAAGTCTGAGTGAAGAAATCTATTTTGTTGCAAGTGTCATGGTGGTAAATGCTGAACCAAAATCCTTGTGGTCTCTGAACGAGGCACACGGATCTTTGTAATTATTTTGAGACACAGTTTCACACTATAGATGTGCGTGGCCTGGCTCTCTGTGTAGACAAGTATGGCATTATGTCGGTCTCCCTGGCAGAATGTTGGGATTAGAGGTCCGTATCAACACATCTGACTCTAAATTGTCTTTGCTAACTCTTGGGATTTCTGCCAAAATTAGACATCAGAAAATTAAAGGAAACACATGTGTTCTGTGAGTGTATATATGTACAAATTTAACTTTGAATACATCTCTTGGCATTATAGATCTCCAGTACATGATAAGACCCATAAGTCTTACAGGAGTCTCACAAAGACTACATTTTACAGGTCTCCACCCAAAGATGTGCAGGAAGTTAGACTATGTTAAGTATTTCATAATTTTCAATAGACTAACATCATAATGTTATATATGCAATCAAGTCGTATGCCAGTGTCACGCTAGAAAGAAATCTTTTGCCTGTGAATATTCTGACTGACTCCCCAGCATTCCTTCGATTTAGGTGGCTGACCTAAGTGAATCACTGTACAACAGTTCCTTTGTGCGCATGGGCAACTCAAGCATGGACACGGGGTTCGTGACATGCTCATCTAGCTCCAGATAGAGACCCAAACAAGGGAGCATCTTTACTAGATCTTGTGCCAGAAGGAGAAATGTAGACCTTTTGAAACTCGAGTACCACCAGCCTGAAATGCAAAGTCTACAGATCGTGAGCAAAAGATTGGGGTGATCCTGGATTCCCCAAGACACTACCCAGCCAAACAAGCCTGATGCTTGCTTGCATGTGCGTCACCTTGATCATCCCGGTTGCTGAAGACTTCTACAGCCCAAATGCTATTATTTGCAGAGATGAAGCTCTTTTACTGATAAAATATTTTCAGCATCAATAAAATATAGATCTGAAAAGGAACATTTTGTAGTTAAATTTATGCAGCCATCCTTAAGAACAAAACCAGACAATTTAAGGCAAGCTTAGAAAGGACACTGGACCTACTTTTAGATTGGTTCTTCTAAAAGATGGGTCTAGTGCCAAAATCAAGATGTCAGATAGGATCCAGGACAGAAAAAAATGGTAACAAATAGAAATGGATTTGGAACTTGAAGTAATCACTTTCTTACTCACTAAATCAGGGCTTTCCAACCTGTGCATCATGTCCCCTTCTGGGATCAAATGATCCTTTAATATGGGTCACATATAAGATATCCTGAATATCAGATATTTACACTACAATTCATTACAGTAGCAAAATCACAGTTATGAAATAACAACAAAAATAATTTTATGGTTGGGGGTCACCACAACATGAGGAATTGTACTAAGGGTTGCGGCGTTGGGAAGTCTGAGAACCTTCGCCTGACTATGAGGCTATGCCACAGTGCACTCTAATAGAAGTGGATATGGAAGTCTCGGGGTCAGTACTGGCAGTTATTGAACAGAAAATGCCTAGAACATTCACTCCCTTACATAAATAAAGCCATGGATCAAGATCTCGTTGGGAAGTAACTGAAAGATTTTTGAAAAAGTGATATTTAACAGATACCAGCTGCATCTTGATGGTGCCATGGAAGGCTGCCATTGTCTAATCTAGAAGAAGCAGAACACTGGGAAGGCCAGAATACACACCAAGAACTGTAGGTCCTTTCATGGGCTCAGTATAAAGTCACCAAATAGGGAAGAGATTTATTTTGCTGTATTCAGCGAAGAAAGTCCAGTAGAAAAGCCGGAAGCCACCTTCTAAGTGCTACTGTACTGGAAGGGTGCCTTACCTACAGTATGGAGAGCTATGTGAACAAGAACACAATTAAATTGTATTTTTAAATGTGCTGATGTGATGCACATTCTTATTTAGACAGAATTATCTCACTCCTGTTTGTCCAACATAGATCACATTTAACAAGAGAGGACAGCTTTGAAATCACGTCGATATGATTCAAACTGGGCACCCTTTCCTAGCAGTGTGGTCTTTGAGATGTTACCGCGTTAACTAAGTCTGCTTCCTTCTTGGTGAAATAGAGGTAGTGCGTCTCACTGTGTCTCTTTTGGGGCATGGGAGGACAGGTAGGTGGACCTCTACATCAGGCAGCAAGTAACACAATAAAGACCAAATGTTGACAGCCTTCTCCCACTCTTCCTGATAAAGGTGTATGAGAATAACTTCACAAAAGGGAGAGATGTCATCATTCAGTGAAAATGTGCTTGTCCTTGGGAGTATTCAAGTTAAATACCAAGATGTCTGGCCTGCACCCATCTTCCTTTGGGAGGGCCAGTCCACTGGGGCTGTTAGAAAGTCAAATGTTTTTGTTGGTCCAGGAATTCTAGGTAACAGAGAAGCACCATGCCATTTTCAGCTAAATGCAGCTTAGGGAAAAAAGTCTGAACTTTATGTTTTGAATTCTTAGACTAAAGAAATAGATGCCATTTTAATACCTGTGAGTCTTATTTTTAGCCCCTTATTTTTGAAAGTCCTAGTCCCAAGAGATGACAATGAGAGTGTATTTCAGTATTCACCAACAGGACCAAATAAATAAGCTTACAGTCTGTCAGAGAGTTGTACCCACCAAAGGGAGGCCACTGAAATCTCCTGTGTGAGAGACGCCATGAGCAAGAGCTGAGAGAGACAAAGTTGATTGCAACTCTCCGTCGGTTCAGTTCTGTGCAAGCTCTGCCTGTGTTAGGGAAGTGTTCTGGGTACCCAAAGACTGACAGGATGCCAGGATGCTGTAAGGACAGGGGGCTACGGGGGTTCTTTGACAGCAGACAGACACCATGGAAGAGCAGCCCCTTCAGCCAGGCCTCTGCAGGGTTCCTCTAAAGAACCTTGGAGATGAAGGGTGTCTCGCTCCCTCTCACACGCTTCTTGACGAAGACTCCATACTAGTAGCACTGTGCACAAAATCTGCAGCATTCCCAGCGTCTTTAAAGAGATGACTTGCAAGTCTCTACTAAGAGATCTTGTCTTAGAAGAGATAGATACTTGTCTGCCTTGACAACAGGAACAAGGGATTGTTCTCTGAGGACCTGAGCATTGAAAGCCCCGTCCCAGGTTATTAAAACTTGCTCGAAGTGTGGGCAGGTTGGGCCTTATGGGACAAAGGTAAGTCACGGAGGCATGCAGCTGATGGTGATGGGCATAGCCTTGCCACATCCTCTCTCTCTGCATCATGGCATGAGAGTAATATTTCTGCTGATGCCTCCCCACAGACACAAAAGAGTGAGACTGTCTCTCATGGACCCTAAACCTGAAGATAATAAACCTTTTTCCTTTGCGACTTGATTGTCTCAGATATTTTGTTATAGTAATTTAAAGCTGTATAATGCATCTACCAACTGGCTAATGTTTAACAAGTCTTAAATAAAACAAATAAACAAATAAAAAAACAAATAAATGACATCCTGCATAAAAATTACAAATGTAGAAAGTCAGAAATAATAGTGAAGAATGCATAATTTTCATTTCACTGTAAGATTGAATATATCTTTGGATTGGTGCTGTGTGGTAGGTGTCAGTCAATGTATTGTGTCTGTAGTAGCATAATGAGATGAAGAAATTCTTCATTCAAATTCCTTTAATTTGACAATTACTGTTAAATGTTGAACTACCTAAAGTTGTCTTGATATCATCCTATACCTATTTGTACATCTTAAGGTGATCAATACAATTTACACCAGTTTTATCACATTATAATTAATATTGGTAGTATATTATAAACGTGTGTTTTAAAGTCTTTTGAATCACTCATTTCTATAAACTGCATGGATATACCAAATTTCACACTTTGTCATTTTTTACATAATTGCATTATCATGGATTAACAGTTGCCTGTTTGAGTTTGACTGTACACTTGTCTGTTGAGACATCAATCACAGTAAAGTACTTTGTCAAATTCCTTCATTTTTGAATCATTGTTGCCACCTAGTGGTAAAATGTAGTATTTCACTAAGTAGAATGCAAGTCGTCCTCAAATAATCAAAGCCAATTTTTCAGTAAGAAGAATCCACTACCATGTAAATATCTCTAGGTACTGAATTAATGAAAAATAATAAAATGGATAGATGTAATCATTTACAATAATACAAATTTTCATCAACATCACAAGTGTTTCGTTGCCTGACACATTCCATTCTTTGGTTGTGCTTGTGGATGTAAAATGAACCTCTTTGTAGTCTCGTAACTGTGACAGTGAGAAGATTTCATTTCTATTGCAACAGAATACGCTGAGGTACACTTTCTGTGTCTAGCTTTCCTCCCCCTCCTCCTCTTCTCCCTTCCCCTCCTCCTCCCCCTCCTCCCCCGCTCCTCCTCTGTCTTTTAGTGAAGATACATAGTGATCTGTGCAGATTTGTTCAGGGTTTCTGTTCTTATCCCATGTCCAAGTGTCCTTTGAATTCCTGAGATCATAAGAGTTTGAGATGTAATTCTCATGAACATAAAACTTGAGTAGGGAGTTGTACAAAATTTGGACAAATATGTTGTCAGAATTTGAGATTAAAGTTTGGAAAGATGAAATGGACAAGCATTCATAATGGCACAGGATGCCTATCAATCGTCACCTCTCTGCTATGGCTCAAGACGTAAAAATGAAAAGACCCAAATTTAACTTAACCACTTTTATTTGTGTGTTGCTCTGTTGGGAGCCAGGTCAACTGAAGACTTTCTTGGAGGTCCCAACGGAAGAACAAAGGGAGACTTCCATGCAGGAGCAGATTTGGCAAGGATCAGGTTGAGGCTGGAACCTGGGCCTCAAAAAGTTTGGGTTCCTAGGACCCTCACTTTTTCTGCAGAAGAGCTGTGGCTACCAATCCTAAGGCAGCGGTGTGTGAGGCATCCTGTGTTCCCTGACAACATTGTCCGTAAAGCTGAATTTAGAGTTTGCTCCCATAGGTTCTGTAGGGAGAGTTTATTTTTCACCCCGAGAGCCATGCCTCCTGGTTGATCCATAGGTTTGCTGAAACCTGAAGAAATCAACAAAAGAAATGGAGAGGGACTCCCGAAGACTAGGATTAAAGAGGAGTCCTGGAAGTAGAATTTTGAGCCTAGTGGTACACATCCATCCACTTCTGTTACAGCAGCCTGACACCTTTGTACTAAACTCATTGCCAAAAACTATCATTCTTCTTGACTCCAGGACTAAGAAATTCACTCTTAACCCTCCTCCCAATGACTCCTGTGGGAAGAGCCAAAAGGGAAGTATCCTGGCAAATGCATCTGGGAAATGTAGTTTTCAGGTTTCTGAACACCACAACAAAGAATAAAAATATGTTCAAAGTGATCCCCAACGAAGAAGTGAGCATGACAGCCCTTTTATTTGGTATTACTAGCCGATCTTCAAACCAGCCAGAGCTAAGCCACCACTCAACCACCACCGTGTCATATTTCCCCTTACAGATGTGATTGTTCCGTGCACGACTGAAGATGAATGTACCTAGTATGAAGAAGCTGGAAATAAAAATCCACCTAGAATTTGTTTACATGAAAATGGTGGCAAATTCAATTCACTCACAAGCTCATCTAACTACTTTTTAATGGAGAACATAGACCATAAAGAACCCACACAATGCCCAGGATTACTCCTCTTTTTCTGCTCCTCCCTTGAGACATGTTTTCCTTGATTTTTTTTAAGCAGTCATATTACATGGCACAGTGACTTCTCAAGTAGTATGACATGATCTTAATGACCAAGAGGCAGGTCCAGTTTCTTTCCGGAATATAGTTATGCCCTTAGAGACACTATCATGGTTCATAGACATGACCATGGAGGCCATGGTTTTGTGAATAATTTGGGGGAGATTTAAGAGATCACCTTTTGATTCCTGAACTTGCATTTCTCAGCCATGAAAGAACTAGAATGAACAGTGGCAGTCATCTGTGTTTACACATACTGGACAGGAGAGAAATATTCTAAAGAATTAGCTCCAAATTGAGTTTTTTTTTAAGGCCAATTCTATCAAGAATTAATAAGAACAATAAAATCTGAGTGTGGTATATCATTTCCCTGCTCCCAGGGAATAATTTTCCTTGCTAGAAGAATGGATATACAGTAAATACAATGGGAAACACAGAGCATGGATTATGGTATAGTAGACAGAAAGGTAAAATTGTTTCCCAAAGAAGCATCTGCCGGTGACACAAAGGACTTGTGAGAGCTCTCAGAGCATGAGAGGCTCCTGTAACTGGTCTACTTCATTTGGCAAATGACATCTCAGAGGCAGTCAATTGTGGTGGCTTCCAGACCACTGGTCAGGGGGTGGATTCTACATCAGTATCATGTTCATGTTTCCTGTGCCACCATTCCAGTTTGTAAGTACAACAAACACCTCAATGGCTAAAGAAAGCTGCTGGTGACATCGGAAATGGATGACTTTCTATGACCACACATGTGGGACTTGAGTAGCCTCCTAGACGGACTCTATTGAAGTTTTACTTGCTCTTTTCTGAATGGTTTTCTTTTATTTTTAAATTTTAGTCTTTCTTTTTTTAAATTTTTTATTATATATATTTCTTTACTTAAATTTCAAATGTTATTCCCCTTCCTGGTTTCCTGTCCATAAGCCTCCATCCCCTCCACTCCCCCTCCCCCATATGGTTATTTCCTCCATACATCCCCATTACTGCACCCCCCATATTTCCCTGCACTGGGGGTCCAACCTTAGCAGGATCAAGGGTTTCCCCTTCCACTGGTGCCCCAACAAGGCTATTCTCTGCTACATATGCAGTTGGAGACCTTGGTCAGTCCATGTATAGTCTTTCGGTAGTGGTTTAGTCCCTGGAAGCTCTGGTTGGTTGGCGTTGTTTTTATGGGGTTGCAAGCTCCTTCAACTCTTTCAATACTTCCTATAATTCGCCCCAAGGGGGTCCTGGTCTCAGTTCCATGGTTTGCTGCTAGCATTGACCTCTGTATTGGACATGCAATGGATGTGTCTCTCAGGAGAGATCTATATCCGGTCCCTTTCAGCATGCACTTTTTAGCTTCATCAATCTTATCTAGTTTTGGTGGAGACATATATATATATATATATGCCACATGTGGGTCAGGTTCTGAATGACCATTCCTTGAGTCTTTGCTCTAAACTTTGCTTCCATATTCCCTCCTATGGATATTTTTTCCCTTTTAAGAAGGAGTGGGAGCATATGCATTTTGATCATCCTTCTTCTTAAGCTTCCTGTGGTCTGTGGATTGCATCTTGGGTAATTCGAGGTTTTTGGCTAATATCCACTTATCAGTGGGTGCATACAAAATGTGTTTTTCTGTGATTGAGTTACCTCACTCAGGATGATATTTTCTAGTTCATTCCATTTGCCTATGAATTTCATGAAGTCATTGTTGATAGCTGAGTAGTAGTCCATGGTGTAGATGTACCACATTTTTTGAATCCATCCCTCTGCTGAAGGGCATCTGGGTTCTTTCCAGCTTCTGGTTATTATAAATAAGGCTGCTATGAACATAGTGGAGCATATGTCTTTGTTGTATGTTGGAGCATCTTTTGGGTATATGCCCGGGAGAGGTAATTTTAGTCTTTCTAATTCTAATTATATAGAGAAATTATTAGCACTCTCCCATTATTCAGTAATTCAGGCCTTCTCTCCTGGTTACATCTTCAACCAGGCAAAGCTGGTGATGAGAAAAACATAAGACAAGATGGTAGAAGGGAGTTCACTCTCACTGTCTTTCCGGCCAGTCATGAAAGGGTTGAGTATGGTAGCATTTACTTTTGACTGATTGAGGGTACTTTGTATGTCTATCAATAAACATGGAACAGGATGCTCTATATCCTCAATCAGTTATACATGCACCGGACATTAGGATAAGTGTATCCTCTGCCATACCTGTGTATCTTTTAAAAGAGATTCATGCTTGAGGCCATCTAAGTGCAAACATTTGAAGAAGGGGAAATTAAAATTTCTGTGTCTCAGAGCTGGGACTGAACCACATCTCTCAGACCCCAAACTGCCAGTAGAGAGATGGTCTGCCAGGAGTGCTCTCCCTCCTAAGGCCACAGCCCACATGTAGGACCCAACTTTCTCTCCACTGAAGATCCAAAGAGACACCTGCCAGGAGTGCACAGGGCTCAGGAGCTGCAGGGCAACCTGGGACAGGGTTCTTCCAGTCTCCATCCGTGCCCAGAGCTGGGGCTATCCCACAGTTCTTAGACCCAAAATCTCCCCAGAGGGCTGGTCACCTAGGAGCCCTCTCACTCCCAAGATCAAAGGCTCACAGGCCCACAGAAGGGACAAGCTCCAGTCAGAGACAGCAAGACCAACTAACATCAGAGATAACCAGATGGTCAGAGGGAAGCAACCTAAGCAACAGAAACCAAAACTACTTAGCATCATCAGAACCCAGTTCTCCAACCACAGCAAATATGGAATAGCCCAACACACCAGAAAAGAGAGATTTAAATTTAAAATCACATCTCATGATGATGATAGAGGAGTTTGAGGAGGACATAAATAACTCCCTTAAAGAAATACAGGAAAACACAATCAAACATGTGAAGGAAATGAACAAAACAATCAAGGATCTAAAAACGGAAATAGAAACAACAAAGAAATCACAAAGGGAAGCAACCCTGAAGAGAGATAACTGAGGAAAGAGATCAGGAGTCATAGACTCAAGCATCACCAACAGAATACAAGAGATTGAAGATGGAATCTCAGGGCCAGAAGATCCCATAGAAAACATCAACACAACTGTCAAAGAAAATGCAGAAAGCTAAAAGCTTTAACCCAAAACATCCAGGAAACTCAGGACATAATGAGAAGACCAAATATAAGGATAGCAAAGATTCCCAACTTAAAGGGACAATAAATATTTTCAACAAAATTATAGAAGGATACTTCCCTAACCTAAAGAAAGAGATGCCCATGAACATACAAGAAGCCTACAGAACTCCAAATAGATTGGACCAGAAAGGAAATTCTTCCTGTCACATAATAGTCAAAACACTAAATACACAAAACAAAGAAAGAATATTAAAAAGCAGTAAGAGAAAATGGTCAAGTAACATAGAAAGGCAGAACTATCAGAATTACACCAGACTTCTCAACAGGGACTATGAAAGCTAGAAAATCCAGGGCAAATGTCATGAAGACCCTAAGAGAACACACATGCCAGCCCAGGCTACTATATCCAGCAAAACTCTTAATTACCATAAATGAAGAAACCACAATATTCCATGACAAAACCAAATTTACACAATATCTTTTCATACACGCATCTCTTCAGAGACTAATAGATGGAAAACTTTAGCAGAAGGAAGGAAATCACACCCTAGAGAAAGCAAGAAATTAATCTTCATATACCAAACCCAAAAGAAGATAGCCACACAACATAATTTCACCTGTAACATCAATAACAGGAAACAACAATCATTGTTCCCTAATCTCTTTCAACATCAATGGACTCCATCCCTCAATAAAAAGAAATAGACTAACTGACTGGATATGTAAACAGTACCCTGTATTTTGCTGCATCCAGGAATTGCACCTCAGTGACAAAGACAGACCCACCTAAGAGTAAAAGGCTGAGAAAAAATTTCCAAGCAAATGATCGCAAGAAACAAGCTGGAGTAGTCATTCCAATATTCAATAAAATTGACTTCCAACCAAAATTATCCAAAAAGATAAAGAAGGAAACTTCATACTCATCAAAGGAAAAATCTACTATGATGAACTCTCAATTCTGAACATCTATGCTCCAAATGTAAGGGCACCCATCTTCTTAAAGGAAACTTTACTAAAGCTCAAAGCATGCATTTCATGACACACAATAATAGTAGTAGACTTCATCACACCACTCTCATCAATGGACAGATCCTGGAATTAGAAACTAAACAGAGACACATTGAAACTAACAGAAATTATGAGCCAAATGAATTTAACATATATCTATAGAACATTTCATCCTAAAACAAAAGAACATACCTTCTTCTCAGCACCTCATGGAACCTTTTCAAAAACTAACTATATAATCCATCACAAAACAGGTCTTAATAGATACAAGGACATTGAAATAATTCCATAGCTCTGAGTGTCTGCAAAAAAAAACATTGGAGAGCATACACTAACAGGTTGATGGCACAGATGAAAGCTCTAGAACAAAAAGAATCAAATTCACCCAAGAGGAGAAGACAACCGGAAAAAAATCAGATGTGGAGCTGAAATAAACGAAGTAGTACTAAAGAAAGAAAGAAAGAAAGAAAGAAAGAAAGAAAGAAAGAAAGAAAGAAAGAAAGCAAGCAAGCAAGCAAGCAAGCCAGCCTATTCAAAGAAATCAACAAAACCAGGAACTGGTTCTTTGAGAAAATCAACAAGATAGATAAACCCTTAACCACACTCACCAGAAGGCAGAGAGACAGTATTCAAATGAACAAAATCAGAAATGAAAAGGGAGTCATAACAAGCCTATACTTAACAAAACTGGAAAATTGAGAGGAAATGGACAATTTTCTAGACAGATATCAGGCACGCAAGTTAAATTAGGATCAGATAAACCATCTAAACAGTTCCATAACCCCTAAAGAAACAGAAGCAGTCATTAAAAGTCTCCCAATCAAAAAAGTCCAGAACCAGATGGATTTAGTACAGAATTCTATCAGACCTTCAAAGAAGACCTAATACCAATACTCTTCAAACTATTTTACAAAATAGAAAAAGAGGAAATACTACCCATTCATTCTATGAAGCCACAAATACACTTATACCTAAACCACACAATGACCCAACAAAGAAAGAGAACCTTCAGACCAATTTCACTCTTGAATATCAATGCATAAGTACTCAGTAAGATTCTCACAAACCAAATCCAAGAACACAACAAAACAACCTTTCACCATGATCAAGTAGGCTTCAGTCTAGGGATGCAAGAATGGTTCAATATATAGAAATCCATCAACATAATCCACTATATAAACAAACTCAAGGGAAAAAACATGATCATCTTATTAGATGCAAAAAAAGCATTTGACAAAATTCAACACCCCTTCATGATAAAAGTCTTGGAAAGATCAGAAATCCAAGGCCCATACCTAAACATAGTAAAAGCAATATGCAGCAAACCAGTAGCCAACATCAAACAAAATGGAGAGAAACTAAGCAATGCTACTAAAATTAGGGACTAGACAAGGCTGCCCAATCTCTCCCTACCTATTCAATATAGCACTTGAAGTCCTAGCCAGAGCAATTAGACAACAAAAAGATGTCAAAGGGATATAAACTGGAAAGGAAGAAGTCAAAATATTTGCAGATAAAATGATAGTGTTCTTAAGTGACCTCAAAAAATTCCACCAGAGAACTCCTACGGCTAATAAACAACTTCAGCAAAGTGGTTGGATATAAAATTAACTCAAACAAATCCTCTATTCAAAGGATAAACAGGTTAAAAAGGAAATTAGGGAGACAACACCCTTCACAATAGCCACAAATTATATAAAATACCTTGGTGTGACTCAAACAAAGCAAGTGAAAGATCTGTATGACAAGAACTTTAAGTCTCTGAAGAAAGAAATCGAAGAAGACCTCAGAAGATGGAAAGATCTCCCATGCTCATGGATTGGCAGGATTAATATAGTAAAAATGGCCATCTTGCCAAAAGCGATCTACAGATTCACTGCAATCCCCACCAAAATTCCAACTCAATTGTTCATAGAGTTAGGAAGAGCAATTTGTAAAGTCAATTGGAATAAAAAAAAAAAAAAAAAAAAAAAAAACAAGGATAGAGAAAACTATTCTCAAAAATAAAAGAACTTCTGGGGAAATCACCATCCCTAACCTCAAGCTGTATTGCAGAGCAATTGTGATAAAAAATGTATGGTATTGGTACAGAGATAGACAGGTATGTAAATGGAATAGAATTGAAGACCCAGAAATGAACCCACACACCTATGGTCACTAGATCTTTGACAAAGGACCTAAAACTATCCAATGAAAAACAGACAGCATTTTCAACATATGGTGCTGCTCCAATTGTAGGTCAGTGTGTAGAATAATGCAAATTGAACCATTCTTATCTTCTTGTAGAAAGTTCAAGTCCAAGTTGATCAAAGACCTCCACATAAATCCAGATACACTGAAACTAAAAGAAAAGAAAGTGTAGAAGAACCTCGGACACATAGGCACATGGGAAAATTTCCCGAACAGAACACCAATGGCTCTTTGATCAACAATAGACAAATGGGACCTCATAAAATTGCAAAGCTTCTGTAAAACAAAGGACACTGTCATTAGGACAAAACGGCAACCAACAGATTGGGAAAAGATCTTCACCAATCCTACATCTGATTGAGGGCTAATATCTAATAGATAACTAAGAACTCAAGAAGTTAATCTCCAGAGAATCAAATAATCCTATTATAAAATGGGGTACAGAGCTAAACAAAGAATTCTCAACTGAGGAATACTGAATGGCTGAGAAGCACCTAAAAAATGTTCAACATCTTTAGTCATCAGGGAAATGCAAATCAAAACAACCCTGAGATTCCACCTCACACCAGTCAGAATGGCTAAGATCAAAATCTCAGGTGACAGAAGATGCTGGCAAGGATATGAAGAAAGAGGAACACTCCTCCATTGTTGGTGAGATGGCAAGCTGGCATAACCACTGTGGAAATCAGTCTGTAGGTTCCTCAGAAAATTGGTCATAATACTTTCAGAGGACGCAGCTATAACACTCCTGGGCATATATCCAAAAGATGCTCCAACATATAACAAGGACACATACTCCATTATGTTCGTAACAGCCTTATTTATAATAGCCAGAAGCCTGAAAGAACCAAGATGTCTTTCAACAGAGGAATGGATACAGAAAATGTGGTACATTTACACAATGGAGTGCTATTCAGCTGTTAAAAACGATGGCTACATGAACTAGAAAATATCATCCTGAGTGAGGTAACCCAGGCACAAAAGAACACACATGGTATGCACTCACTGATAAGTGGATATTGGCCTAAAACTTGGAATACCTAAGAAAAAATTCAGAGATCATGTGAAATTCAAGAAGAAGGAAGACCAAATGTGGGTGCTTCATTCCTTCTCAGAAGGGAGAATAAAATACTTATGGGAGGAAATGCAGGGACAAATAGTGGAGCAGGGACTTAAGAAAAGGTCATCCAGAGACTGCCCCACCTAGGTATCCATCCCATATGCAGCCACCAAAGCCAGTCACTATTGATGACACCAAGAAGTGCTTACTGACAGGAACCAGATATGGATGTCCTTTGAGAGGGTCTCCCAAAGCTTACTGACACAGATGAGGATGCTTGCAGCTGACCATCAGAATGAGCAGGACCCCAGTGGAGGAGTTAGAGAAAAGAGTGAAGGAGCTGAAGGAGTTTGCAACCCCATAGGAAGAACAACCAACCAACCAGACCTCCATGTGCTCCCAGGGAATAAACCACCAACCAATGAGCACACATGGAAGGAACCATAACTCCAGTCACATATGTAGCAGAGGATGGCACTGTTCAGCATCAATAGGAGGAAAAGCCCTTGGTCCTGTGAAGCCTGGTTTCCCTAATGTGAGGGAATGCAAGGTGTTGAGGTGGGAGTGTCTTGGTGGGAGTGTTAGCATCCTCATAGAAGCAAGGGTAGGAGGAGGGGATGTGGAAGAGGGGGGGAAGGGGATAACATTTGAAATGTAAATACATAAAATACATAAAAGAGAAATAAAATTTAAAAATAAAATGAACAAATGGCTGATACACATAAAAAGATCTCATGCACCCCAGGTGTATGTCCCGTAATAGGTTATCCAGTGACAAAGAATCAGGGTTGAAATTATACACATACAAATAACATTCAACAGAGCCAACAGGTTGTATGTACATATCTATGCATTATACATGTCTATAACAATAACCAAGGAAAAGAGACTTCAGGAGACACGGCGCAGGGATCCCCAGAACTTGTTGCTTTTGGAGAGGCCCCAGGTTTGAATCCAAGCACATCAATGGTAGCTCACAACCATTCATAACTCCAACTCCAGCGGATCCAAGGTACCAGGCACACATGCGGCAAATACACTTACATAAATGTAAAGCATTTACATATAGAAAATCAAAAAGCTAAAAGAAAGGATGGGCATGGGAAGAGTTGGAAGAAGGAAGGGGAAAGGAATTATGTAATTGGACTTTAATTTGAAATTAAACTTTAATTAAATGCCAAAATGATCTGTATCTACTTGTTTTAACAAAACAGAAATGGGAAGAAGAGTGGTGAATTTGGATCCGTTTGGGTGTGCTAAGATGGACTGAAAGTGATGGCAGGGTTGACTGCCCTTTCCTCTAGTTTTGGGTTTGGGAGACATATTAATATTTTCATGCTAAAAAATGTAAAACAAACAAAAATAAGAAGGTAAGCTAGGCTGTAGTAGGCGCGTGAACAAACCAGCCCTTTTGTATTTATTTTAGAACACTAGTACAGCCACGCTGAGGGGAAAGTGTCAGGCAGCTCTGAACAGAATGTTGATAGAACATTTTTGATTCAGGTCAAAGGCTGTAAAGATGCATTAATCTCCTGGGTTTCTTTTCCTTGTTATGGGGTTAACAATTTTAAAACTGCTTTCAATACTTTGTAAGATGAAGTGTTTGCTCATCTTGCAGTGTTGAAAGACAACCACATTTCTCATTGCAGGAGAGCAGCTGTTAAACACTAACACAGAAGAAGCGGGATGCTGGGTGAGGAGCGGGTGTACGGCTTGGAGGTGGACGCGTCCATGGAACGCACGGCTATATTTAGACATAGCTGTGCACTTGTACTGCCTACATTCACTTCCTGGCCCTCTTGGCTAAGAGCATTTAGAAATGTCACTTTGCCTGTAAGGAAGATACACAGCAGCTAGGTCATGATCTCATAACACCATTCTCCAGGAAAGGAGCCCTGAACGCACATTTATACTAGAGCTGGGGAAGGGAAGTTTGTATAAAAGGAGTCTGGAGGTTCCTCTCTCAAAGAAAGTTTGTAAAGATGGTGGTAATCAGAAGTCAGCTTAAGGGCATGCACTGAGGAACTGTGAAGTAGGGTGCATCCAAATATAAATGAGGCTAAACTCCACCTGCAGTCACCTTCTCCATGTCCACACAGCCCTCACTTCCTAAGAATCACTCCTTTGAGTTACTAATATAGGGCCCTGGACGCAGCGGTGGTAGCTCCCAAGATTAGGGGCTAAAGTATTAAAGCTTCTACCTTTAACTCTTGAGTGTCTCTGTGGGGTTCCATTCTATGGAGACACCTCACCCCTTTGGAGATGCCTGCCACAAACACTGCATGAGTTTTCCAGCCGTGTGAATGCTCCAGTCTCAGGCACAGGAGTGGAGGAAAGGAGATGTGTGAATGTAAACAGTTTCTAATATATATATATAATATAGTTATATATGTTTTATATATATATTTACATGTAGGTTAATATATTGAATATATACATACGGAATTTGGGAATACACAAGGAAAGGGAAGTTCTCCACAACACGATACAACAGAAGTATAAAGTTTGGATCTGGAGTGTCCCCCAAAGGCTCACGTGCTGATATCTTGGTCCACAGTGAGTGACATTGGGGTGGTGATGAAACTTTTAAGAGGTGAGAAGTTTCCAGATCCTGGGGAATGGCCTTCGTGGGGAACATGGACCCACTGTATCTCTCTTCATCTCTTTCTGGCCAGAACGTAAGCAATTTTCTTCTGCTAAGATCTCTAGTCATGACGTGGTATCTTACACAGACTCTGAAGCAATGGAGTTAAGTAACTGTAGACCACAACACCCAGAGCTGTGAACCAAAATACATTTGCTCTTCAGAAGTTGATTGTCTCAGTAACAGAAAGTTGACCTGGTTGAAAGCCACCATTCTGCCACCATCAGTATAAAAACTGATTTTTTTTTTTTGGTCAATGGCAGTGAAATTAAGAGTGATGGGAGACAGAATATTGTATAGTTTCAAAATATCTTCCCGTAGGGTGTCTATTAATAATGAAGGAAAAGCCAGATGTGGTGAATCCATCACCATCAGCCACCTCAGCACTTACCTGTGCCAAAAATCACAACCCAAAGCAATCCTACTGCTACTCCTGATGATAACAAGCAGTGATGAACTAGAGGACACCAGCAGTAGATTTAACACATGGTAGGTGGCCCGGGACTGGGTAGGCCTGTTTAATCGTCCCTGCAATGAGATGGTCGTGCATGTTCTGGATGAAATGCACAACCTTAATAAACAAGAAGCAAACTGGGATGAGTCACATCCCAGTTATCAGGTCATAGAAAAGCTGGACCCCATTCAGATTAGAGGCCACTGTGTGAAGCACACACATCCAGATGTGCCTCTTCATTTGTACGTGTAGTAGACAGTACGCACAAAGAACTTACAGACTTTATTTGTGGCTTATGAGCTTGCTGTACCTGTTACCTTACATATGCAAGCAGATCTGGCATATGTCAGTTTTTATGTAAATAACTTATATTTGCTTAATGAGATTAACCACCAGGCCATGTCCCTATTGTCTCACTGATCCTTAGGTTCTGATACTAAAAGGATGCAGCTTTGTTTTCAAATTTGTGGAGTTTCCCTCTACACATCTGTGCCCTTCTGCCGTAATGTGTTACTGGGGTGTTGTGTTAGGTTTTCAAGATCATTGTTAGGAAAACAAATATGAGATCCAAGCTTTTAACCAAGTAGGTTTAAAATGTTAATTGGAGTTCTATTTTTCTCTTTTTCTGTGTGTGTGTGTGTGTGTGTGTGTGTGTGTGTGTGTGTGTGTGTGTGTGTGTGTGTGTGTGTGTGTGTGTGTTCAAGAATGTATGCACATGTATGTGGAGGCCCAAGACTGAGACCAAGAGATTTTCTCCATCTTATTAATTGAGGCAGGGTTTCTCTGTTGAGCCCGGACCTCAGAGATAACGGTTAATATGGTCTCAGACTCCTGAGCACTGGGAAAGGTGAGACACCACACCCATGCGTCTTTACTTGGGAACTGGGCATCCAAACTTTGAGTCCTATGTTTGCCTGAGCAAGCGCTTTAACCACCCAGCTGTCTCCCCAGCCCTAAATACACTGGAGATTTTGAAACAGAATTTTAACACTACGTTAATATCTTACTAAACATCATGAAGATATCCATTTGGTTCACCAATATATTTTAGTGAAACATTGAAAACATTGTAACACAAGAATCTTTCACGTACTCACAAAAACAAGAGAGGGCATTCTAGCTAGAATGCTGAATAACTTTGTGGATGAAGACGCACAGGCTTGGCATAACTTTGTACTTTTTGCCACAAAACCCATGAGAATTGTGTGGAGTAAGACAGGATTACAAAGGGGGCTGAACGCTAGTCGCCCTCAGGCTGGGTGGAGAATGTGTGAATCAGTGTGAACAGCAGGGAACTCAGAAGGAAAGCGGCCCACAGCACAGAGGGAAAAGCGCTGTTCAGACAGCATCCCGCACAGCAGTCCCACAGAGTTCATTGGTCGGTTAGAGGCTGAGGTAGAAACTGATGGGGAAGCAGAGGTCCAAGTATGGCGGACACAGGGATGATATCCCCAACTCTTTTGCACAAGGACACTGCAGACAGCTAAGTTACATAAACAAGTGGTCAATTTACAACCCAGAAACAACAATCTAAATTTTCTGGTAACGGCTAGTTTTGTGGGCTATACTCCTCTATTGTATGAGAAGGAGCCCAGAGTGGTTTCCCATTTTTCTTCTGGAATAACCCATTTTTTTCATGAGGGGCAGTTAAATAGATTTGGTAGGTTTCTTACATTTTCTCACAGGCAAACAGACTTGAGGGAAAATGACTTGCTATCCACTGGTTCCTCTAATTAGACTCAGTGAGTCATCACTTACCCTGGCTTTATTTACCATCTGCTGGGATTTAGAAATAAGTTCCAGTTTAAAGAGTTTTGCTTCCTTCTCTCTCCCCACCCCCATTCTTTTGATGATATTGTGCATGAGAATTACTAAGCCTATGCTTGTTTCTTTTCTGTTTTTGGGGGGGTTGATTATTTTGTTTGTTTGTTTGTTTTGGTAGACAGTAAACCATATTTTCTAGAAGCTTCCCATTCTTGTTTTGAAGCTTGACTCATGTGTCAAAAACCAGGTAACCTAGGAAGATTATTAACTCTTTAATTCAAAGGGTAAGCACTAGCACGGTGGCAGCTCTGCGTGACTGAATGTGTTGAGTCAAAGATAACAAGCTTGTGGGTAACTTTTATAGCAATCATATCTCACAACAAAATCAGTCATACCACTGGGCAGGTCTAGACACCCACAGGTATCTTCATGTAAGGAACCACCTGGTTCCTAAATGAGCTTAGACCACAGTGGGCATCATCTGTTTCCATAGCACTCTGTGTCCCAGGTACTTAGCAGATAATTCAACAGTTTGTTATGACAAATAGTTAAAAACAAGTGGCCATAGTGAGAAGAAAAATGTGTTGACTACTGTCATGACTGAAATGTGTGGTGTCCCCTACAAGAACAAGTGCTCCAGCCCAGGTCATCAGCTGGGGGATCTTTTTGAGGAGCAACCTAACAGGATGAACCAGGTCACTGGAAAGAGGGTCCTGTTCCATCCTCTGTCTTTACACCCTTTTCTTCCCATATTGCAGTACCCAATATATTATGGAAAGAGTAAAGCCTTTCACTGTAAGAAAAAATAAACCTTTCCTGTGTGGTATTTTACCACAGGATGATCAGTCAAAGAAGCAAATTGTGACTCTTCTGGTCCGTATCCAACAAAGAGTTTGCTGTGAATAACTGAAGCTAATTGTTTGTATTTAACACCTATACACATTGTGCTTATTTTCTTCTGAAAGTCCAACCTTTTTGTAACTTTACTACTTTAGTCATTTGTGGAGAGTCCAACAGTACTGGTGGCCTCTTAGAACAGTGCCTCACGGTTCAATGTTTCTCCTGCTCTAATGAACATTAGTTCTTACCAAACTGTAACATTGGGGGAAGCTTTAGAGGTGAATATAATCTACATGTTTAGCCAGACACCTGCTCCATCTAGGCTCTGAGAAATGGGGAGCGTTCTGAGTCTTGGTTTTTCCACTGATCCATTTGAAATAGTGCATAACCCTAAGTCTGAAAGTGTGTGCCCTTCCCAGACTCCTGCATTGCAACACAGCTCCCAGAGTGGCACCTGTAGTGTGACCATCAGATCATAAGGACTCTGGGCATGGGGTGAGCATCTCCATTTGAGATCCCTGAGGGCTAAGTACCCCTTCCACCTTTGAGGCTATGATTAGAAGTTGCTAGTAAAAGTCAAAGTAGGAGACTCCCAGACACCAAGACTACCAGCACAGTGACCATGGTGATCCCCAAGCCTCTGGAATTGGATGTGCTATTGTGGATATATGCCATTTTAAATAGTGTTTTGCCAGTGTGCTGAATGGACTGAAACAAAGACACCCAGCAACCTTAAACACACATGTCTGTAAAGGGCACCCAACAATGGTGATTTCCAGAGAAGTTGTGTCTGATGGTTTTGGCTTATGTCTGGTACAAAGGCTGTCTCCAGGGTGGGACTTTCAGCATTCTCCTTAGGCAGAGAAATGAGACGAGAAGCCACAGTAGAAGTTCTCAGTTTTTACAAGTAGTTTATTTCACAAACTTAAGATTTTTAAAATTTCATTCTTGAAAGTACAATATGATTATAACATTTCTCTCTTCTCTTTCTTCCCTCCAACTCCCCCATGGATCAGCCAACCTTCCTTCAAATCTGTGGCCTCCTTTTTCATTGGTATTGCACAGTATACGTATCTCTGTGAAAAGATTCTAAGATGGAAAGGATCAGGGAGTTTGCTGTGACTGTGTTTCCTAGCAACATCAGAAGCTACAGCCATAAAGTCTCACTTACATCACTGCTCAGATGTGAGGCAGACAAGAATGATACCCAGGAACATGCCAAGCTAGGGAGATAAGGCTCCTGAGGTCTTGGCCCTGCACAACTACAGACAGCCAAGGAAAGTTGGAAGCAGAAGTAACCTTTAGGAAAGAGCACACCAATCGGCTGTCCAGCGCCAAGCAGTGGGAAAACACATAAAGGAACATTACATACCCAGATCATGTTATGTTTAGGAGTATGTATGTATGTATGTATGTATGTATGTATGTATGTATGTATGTATAAACATATGGGCTGAACTTTCTCAAGTATCAATCTTCTAACTTACATAACTGAAATCATAGTTTCATGTAATGGTACAATGTTCTTGGGAAGGTGGTGTCATCGACATCTGTCTATAGTAAGACAATAAGGGTGGAAAGACCTCAGAGGAATTGCAAAGATGGATCAATGGTCAAGAGCACTATTTTCATTTGCAGAGGACCCAGGTTTGATCACCAGCACCATCATGTTGGTTCAGAACCATCCTTAGTTCCAGTTCCAAGGGATTCAACACCCTCTTCTGACCTCTGCAAGCATGAGGCACATATGTGGTACATGAACATACATGCTGGCAAAATAGTCATACATGTAAAATAAGTAAATATTATTGCTCTGTTAAAAATATGTTGGGAAAGACCACTAAAACCATGGAAAGTAAAATTAAATAAATAGGAGAGGACATGAACTGCAGTTGTATGAGATAAATCCTAATAAGCAAAAGAAATAAATCATTTAAAAGTATGCATTGCCCTTTTAAAATTAAAATTAAATGAAAAGAGAAGCTACTTACTAGGAAGAAAATTCAGGGGCAAAATGCAAATCATTGCTGTGAGGGGCCAGCAGTTACAAGGGTTGAAGAAGGAAGCTATGACACAAACAGGATCTGCTTGGAGTCGCAGAGATCTGTCCATGCTTCTTGAGCTCCTGCTGACCTTGGAGCACTTTGTTAATTCCAGTGACAGAGACCCCAGTATTCACCCGTTGTGTTATCAATAATGTTTCAGCTGTCCATGGGCTGCAGTTAGGGTGATATCTCTTACGGTTATGCATACTTACAGTTTAGAAGTTTCACTTAGTACATATGATGTTATAGTAGAGACTTGTTTTACAATTTTGCATATTTACATCTTAGACGTTTCACTCAGAGTATATAGTGTTACAGTATATATTCATTTTAAAAACAAAATCCCAATCGTTCTATATACCAAGTGAAGGTTCAGGAGCCAGATGTTGTGGTGAAAGCTATGACACGGAGACAGAGCATGCACCCAACTGACTTCCTACTCCACCTATGTCCCAGAAGGAAGAATCCCTTCATCTTCTCCACAGTTTTAGATACCCTTCAACTCAAACCCCCTCCTTTCTCTCTTATGACTTCCTATGCTCGCTCCCTGCCAGCAGGATGTTGCTCCCCCTCTTTATCTACCTTGACTTTCTTTAGCTCTTGTTTACAGAAGGCTCTTGGGTTAAAGGCGTGTTTCAGGACTGAGCCATACACAACTACTTGTTTAGAGTAAACAGAAAGCTTTTGGATTAAAGGTATGTGCTAGGGCTGAGCCACACCACAATCAGAAACAGGTTTTTCCAGTTTACAATCTTGGGTTTCACAGTGTGAACAAATATCCTGCAACAGAGATTTTAAAGACACACCAATATAATAGATAGATGAATTCATCATTCAGCAGATTGAAACACAGCAAGATCAGCAATCTATATTGAAATAATATCAGGTATTTACTGTATGTAACTGGCTAAGCACTTCAGTGAAGTGTTTAGTTTTCCTGCAACCCTATGCAGCCTAGGTTTGGGATCTGACTGGAGAGACTGGGAAGTGAGAAAAAGACAGACATACAGACACACATGCAGAAAAGCTGAGATCAGATACAGCGTGCGCACTCAGAGTGGCAGCAAGTACTGAAAGGGCCCAGAAACTCAGGGTTGTCATGTACAGCACGGAGAGAGGGGTCATCTAGCATTGCTAGGAGGCATCAGAAGGAACACAATCTTAATTTTAAATGTCTAGGAGGAGGTAGGTACTCTTGTTAGCTGTTGGATACCCTAGTCAGTATTTTCTAAGCTCTCATGCATGGGCCAGAGGAACATTTTGCCTTTCCAAGTCTGACACACAAGAAAGACTTTGCCAGTCTCTCATGGACCTGAGGCCTTAGTCTTTGAACTGGCCAGCTCCTGTCTATCAATACACCTTCACTCAGAACCTTCTTCCCTAAGAACTTTACTCGTGCCTTACAGGAGGAACTATCTTATCTACAGAAGGGAAGATCACACATGACAGCTGAATGACTTGCTCGTGGCCATACAAGCTGTGATGGTGATGCAGGTCAAAGATGACTGACCTCAGGTGTATACACCAAGGCCCATCTGTGCATCATGGAACAAAGTGTATGCAATCTGATTTTCTGGTGCTCGATGTGAGGAGAGCAAACTTCATCTAGTCTCAATAAACCCTACTTCTTATATGAATACTAACACCCAAGGCAGATGCTTTTTCCCATTAAACTATAGTGGTACTTGCCCTAAGGTGGCAGGAGGTACAGTGAGGATTATTTAACAATGAAAAAAATTAATGAATAGCTATCTGAATGATTTACACAGAATACTGTAGATTGAACAGTGGTCAACAAGTGACCAGTGACTAAGCATTTCTTAAATGTTCATAAACAGAGCTCTGAACCATCTTTTCAATTCATCTTATACAAAATGGATGGAGTGAAAATTAGCCTACTTAATTGGAAAAACAAAAATAAGTGATGTCTTTCAGAGGCCCAGGAATTTGTTTTTGCTTTTGTTTTCATTGTTCTTGAAGACCAGACTTACTCCTTGGTTATCTGATAGGATGCATGGGATTATTTCAATCTTCTTGTATCTGTTGAGGCCCATTTTGTGATCAATTACATGGTCAACTTTGGAGAAGGTACCATGAGATGCTGAGAAGAAGGCATGCAGATATATGGTAAATCCATTTGGTTCATAACCTCCATTAGTTTCAATGTGTCTCTGATTA
The DNA here is from genome assembly GCF_011064425.1 of Rattus rattus. Taxonomy (NCBI): domain Eukaryota; kingdom Metazoa; phylum Chordata; class Mammalia; order Rodentia; family Muridae; genus Rattus; species Rattus rattus. The sequence goes on along the minus strand of NC_046154.1, from coordinate 149,463,255 downwards.
GTTTCTGTTTCCATCATCTATCCATTGATGAGAGTGTAGTGTTGAAATCTCCTACTATTATTGTGTGTGGTACAATGTATGTTTTGAGCTTGGTAAAGTTTCTTTTGTGAATGTGGGTGCCCTTGAATTTGGAACACAGATATTTAGTATTGAGAGGTCATCTTGGTAGATTTTTCCTTTGATAAGTATGACGTGTCCATCCTTACCTTTTTTGATAACTTTTGGTTGAAAGTCAATTTTATTCGATATTAGAATGGCTACTCCAGCTTAATTCTTGGGACCATTTGCTTGGAAATTTTTTCTAGCATTTAACTCTAATGTAGTGTCTGTCTTTGTCACTGAGGTGCATTTCCTGTGTGCAGCAAAATGCTGGGTACTGTTTACATATCTAGTCAGTTAGTCTATGTTTTTTTATTGGGAAATTGAGTCCATTGATGTTAAGAGATATTTAGGAATAGTGCTTGTTGTTTCCTATTATTTTTGTTGTTAGAGGTGGAATTATGTTTGTGTGGCTATCTTCTTTTACGTTTGTTGAAAGAAGATTATTTTTTTGCTTTTTCTAGAGTGTAGTTTCCCCTCTTGTATTGAAGTTTTTCATCTATTATCCTTTGTAGGGATGGATTTGTTAAAAGATATTGTGTAAATTTGGTTTTGTCATGGAATATTGTCGTTTCTCCATCTATGTTGAGAGTTTTTGCTGAATGTAGTAGCCTGGACTGGCATTTGTATTATCTTAGGATCTGTATGACATCTGCCCAGGATCTTCTGGCTTTCATAGTCTCTGGTGAGAAGTCTGGTGTAATTCTGATAGGTCTGCCTTTCTATATTATTTGACCTTTTTCACTTACTGCTTTTAATATGTTTTCTATGTTTTGTGTATTTAGTGTTCTGACTATTATGTGACAGGCAGAATTTCTTTTCTTTTGAAGTTCTGTAGGCTTCTTGTATGTGTATGGGCATCTCTTTCTTCAGGATAGGGAAGTTTTCTCCTATAATTTTGTTGAAGATATTTACTGGCCCTTTTCTTTCTTTTTTTTTCCGGAGCTGAGGACCAAACCCAGGGCCTTGCGCTTGCTAGGCAAGCACTCTACCACTGAGCTAAATCCCCAACCCCTTTACTGGCCCTTTAATTTGGGAATCTTTTCTCTCTTATATACATATTATTCTTAGGTTTGGTTTTTCTCATTGTGTCCTGAATTTCCTGGATGTTTTGTGCTAGGAACTTTTTGCATTTTCCATTTCCTTTGACTATTGTGTCAATATTTTCTATGATATTGTCTCCGTCTGAGATTCTCTATGACTCCTGATCTCCTCCCTATGTCTTCTATCTCCTGGGTTGTCTCCCTTTGTGATTTCTTTATTGTTTCTATTTTCATTTTTAGATCCTGGATGGTTTTGTTCAGTTCCTTTACCTATTTGGTTGCATTTTCCTGTAACTCTTTAAGGGATTTATGTGTTTCCTCTTTAAGGTCTTCTACTTGTTTACTTGTGTTGTCCTGTATTTCTTTAAGGAAGTTATTTATGTCCCTCTTAAAGTCCTCTATCATCATTATGAGATGTGGTTTTAAATCCAAATCTTGCTTTTCTGGTGTGATGGGATATCCAGTACTTGCTATGGTGGGAGAACTGTGTTCTGATGACACCAAATAGTCTTGGTTTCTCTTGTTTAGTTTCTTGTGCTTGTCTCTCTCCATCTGGTTTTCTCTGATGTAAGTTGGTCTTGCTGTCTCTGACTAGAGTTTGTCCCTTCTGTGGGCCTATGAGCCTGTGGTCTTAGGAGTGAGAGCGCTCCTGGCAGACCATCTCTCTCAGGGCAGGTTTTGGGTCTGGAGGGCTCTGGGACAGCCTTAGCTCTGGGCACAGATGGAGATCAGAAGGTGTGCTTTTGTTTTCAATTGACTTATGAGACTATTGCTTGGCCCTCATCAGCTAACTGCCCAGGATGGAAAAAAATACCTTACAAATTCAGATTTACGTGTGCTGGGAAATTGCCCAGTGAAGTAAGTGATCCCAGTGATGCTTCTGATTCCTGTTCATGGAGAACTGTGATTCTCAAGAACTGTTCCCTAGGCCAGTGCTCTGGCTATGCTCAGGGACTATTTAAGGGTGCCATTTCCCAGAGCCTTAAGAAGAAGTAGGAACTCTGGGATGGGGCCAGGAAGAGTGTGTTTAATGATTCTGATGTACCCTACTGCTATAGAGCCAGCTCCCTAGGGCAGTGGTTCCCAACCTGTAGGTGACAACCTTTCTGGAAGTTCCCATAGCAGGTATTTACAATTCATAACCATAGCAAAACTCCAGCTATGAAGTAGTCACAGAAGAGTTTTACTGTTGGGGATCACCACAACATGAGGAACTGTATTAAATGGTTGCAGCATTAGGAAAGTTGAGAACCATTGCCCTAGAGAATGATCAAGGAACCTACCCCTCACATATGGGCCCTGCATAGTGTAGCTCTTCATGCCTTAGGCTGCCCACTTCCCTTCTCTGCAGGTATACCTGGGTTTTGCCCTGCAGCAGTCAGTCATCCTCTCTAAACCCAGTGGTCTGGATGCTTAAATTCCAGCACCGTTTTCTCAGTCTCCTCACTGACGTCATTTGTGGCTATGACTGGGACAGCTAACCTGGTCCTTCCTGCCCATGTGCTCAGCATCAGTTACACAGACAGCAGGGATCAGCGTTTCAGCACAGTCCTGCCTTGGGAGCCTTGTGTCTTCTCTAACACAGAGAAGAGAGGAAGAATGGCTTTCTCTGTATTTGCCTCTTTACTTTGCCAATGGCTGCTTGAGGAACCCACCTACATAACAATTCTATATGACCCACAGTCTGCGTGCTTTAGGCCCAGAAACATCCCCGGTGCCCTCACCAAGCCTTTTTCTTCTCTTGGCTCAAGCCCAAGTTCCTGTAGTGGAGCCACAATGTGTGTACTTGTGTGTGTGTGTGTGTGTGTGTGTGTTTGTGTGTGTGTGTGTGTGTGTGTGTGTGTGTGTGTGTTCCAAACAGCTAATATGGTCAATTCCTTTATATTTTAATTACCTGGCAAGCCATATAGTGGCGATACATACTATAATTTTTCATATGATTTATAAGAGACATTTAGTGGCTTATTAAATCCCGTGGGTAGTAGAATGGTTAGAATTAGGGTTAGGGTTGGGTAGAGAACATGCAGCAAGGGATAAAAAGGCAAAGCCACAAACAGACCAATCAAGAATGTGTGCTTAAAAGCTGCTATTTTAAAAGATGCCAGCAGGTGGCAGAAGTGCTGCAGCTAAAACCAGAGGGCTGGCCAGTTGCAGCATGAAAACAGATTTCTCTTTTTGTTTTTCATTAATTTATTTATTCACTTCACATCTCAATCTCAGCTCCCTTATTGTCTCAGTACTCCCTTCAAAGAGCATCTCCTCTTCCTTCTTCCCCCATATCACTTCTGAGAAGACACCTTGCACTCCCACACACAACCCCATACCAACCGATCCTGGCTCAAAAAGTCCTTGCAGGACTAGGCACATTCTCTCCCACTGAGGCCAGACAAGGTGGCCAAGTTAGGACAACAGGATCCATAGACAGGCAACAGAGTCAGGTCCAACCCCCACTCCAGTTGTTGGGGTACCCGCATGAAGACTGCGCTGCACATCTGCTACATATGTGCGCTCTGGGGTAGGGGGAAACTAGGTCCAGTCCTTGCTCTCTCTTTGGTTGGTAGTTCAGGCTCTGGGAGCCCCCAAACGTCCAGGTTAGTTGTCTCTGTTGGTCTTCCTGTGGCGTTCCTGTCTTCTCCAAGTCCTTCAGTCCTTCCCCCAACTGTTCCACAAGACTTCCTGAGCACTGTCCAATGTTTGGCTGTGGGTCTCTGCATCCGTTTCCGTCAGCTGCTGGGTGGAGCCTCTCAGAGGACAGCCATGCTAGGCTCCTTTCTGCAGGCATAGGAGAGCATCAGTAATTGAGTCAGGGACTGGTCCTTGCCCATGGGGTGGGTCTCAAGTTGGGCAGTCATTGGTTGGCCACGCCCTCAGTCTCTGCTCCATCTTTATTACTGCACTTCTTGTAGGCAGGACAAATTTTAGGTCAAAGGTTAGGTCGCTGTTCTTATCCCTCTACGGGAAGTCCTGGCTACAGGAGATGGCCACTTCATGTTCCTTCTCTTCCATTGATAGGAGTCTCAGCTAAAGACTCCCTGGAACCTTCCCTACCCCAGGTCTCTGGAAGTCCTAGACATCCTTCTTCTTACCCCTAACCTCCCTACCCCCACCCACCACTGATTTCTGTTCGCCCTTCTGGTCTGTTCTTCTCTCCGCAGCTCTCCCTACACTTGATATCCCCCTTCCCTGTTTCCCTCCCCATGCCCTCTCCCACAGAGTTCCCTCCCTCCATCCACCTCAAACAACTCTTTTATTTCCCTTTCTGAGTGAAATTCAAGCCTCCTCCCTTGAGCTCTCCTTGTTGTTTAGCTTCTCTGGGTCTGTGGATTGTAGCATTGCTATCCTGTAGTTTATGACTAATAATCACTTATGAGTGAGTACGTACCTTTCGTGTTCTTCATTTCTTTTTAGGACACAACATCAGGAAGAAGTATCTCTAGCCTAGCCGTATTTCTGTCATCCAGAGGATGCCTGGTACCGAGCATAATTTCCAGAAAGCTTTCACATAGCAACTGCTTCAAAAGTTCCTGGACCATTCTCCAGCACAAGATGCCATCCTGCAAGATACCCTTCCTGTTTTCAGTAGTTTTCTGAAATCTCTGGGTGGTTGTAAGGTACACCAGGCAGTTGGCTAGCTCAGGTAAGCTACACAGAGGGAAGAGTGAGCTCCAACTGTTAGTCCATGTCCTTAAACAAAAGCCTGCTTTGGGGCCAAAGGAAGTGCTTTTCTAGCATGAACAAGGCTGGGTGTTCAATTCCCAGTGCTGCCATAAATCAAATCAAAGGAACAAATTAAAAGTCTTGGATTAGCCTACTTCTGGCAAACAAACAGCTTTTACTAACATTTGTTGATAGTCAAGAGGCAGATGCAGGAGGATCACTACAAGGTCCATTAAAGCCATCCAAATCAGCTACATACTGATAAGCCTGTCTCAGAGTAATACAACAAACAAACAAACAACAATTAAACTCCTGAACAGACAGGAATGCCGGTGAGATTGTTTGGGTCAGTGAATGGTGTCTGAGAAAGGACATGCTTTTAAATGAATGTGGCTGTCTGTTCAACTTTTATAACTAACTTTCAGAATTGCTGTAAGCATTGAGTACATGCAAGTGAATAGACCCTGGGCATAACTCCATTGGAGTACACAAACCTGTCTCCTTCTTTTCCATTTCCTTCCCAATAATAATCCATTCCAAACCTCTAGACCAAATTTGGTGTTTACTATTTCACTAGACTGGCTGGCTGACAAGCATGCAGTGTCCACCTGTCTCTGTCACATGTAGCTAGAGTTACAGCTGTATGCTAACACATCCAGATTTTATGTGGATGCTATGGGTCTGTCTAAGCCATCTCCTCGGCCTAACTTTGCCTAAACTATCTGTCTTAGTTAGAGTTTTACTGTTGTGAATGGACACTATGGCCAAGGCAACTCTTTTAATGACAACATTTACTTGCAGCTGGCTTACAGCTTTAGTCCATTATCATCAAGGTGGGCGCATGGCAGTGTCCAGGTAGGCATGGTGAGAGTTCTACATCTTCATCTGAAGGCTGTTAGGAGAAGACTGGCTTTTAGGCAGCTAGGATGAGGGTGTTAAAGCCCATGGCCACAATGACACACCTATTCCAGAAAAGCTACAACTTTTAATAGTGTCACTCTCAAGGTCAAGCATATTCAAATTACCTCATTCCACTTCCTAGCCCCCATAGGCTTATTCAAACATATGAGTCTATGGAGGTCATACCTAAACATTATGCTTAATGCAAAATACATTTAGTTCAACTTCAAAAGTCCCCATAGTCTAAAGAAGTCTCAACAATGTTAAAAGTTCAAAGTTCAAAGTCTCTTTTGAGATTCACACAATCACTTAACTGTAATCCCCAGACCAAGACAGGAAACCATCTGCACAAACTCCAAATTCTGCATCTCCATGTCTGATGTCAAGGTGGTCTTCAGATCTCCAACTCCTTTTTTATCTTTGTTGACTGCAACAAACTTCTTTCTTGTGGTCTGGTTCCAATCCCTGTTAGTAGCTTTCTTCAACAGATATGCCACAGCTCTGGCATCTCAAACATATTGGGGTCTCCAAGACAACTTCTTTGTTACAAATTCTTGTTTCAATGTCTGAGATCCACACACGATCTTCTAGCATCCTCCAAAGGGCTGATGTTACTTCTCCAGCTCTGCCCTCTGTAGCCCTCTAAGCACAGGTTGATCCACTCCACTGCTGCTGTTGCTGTTCTTGGTGATCATCCCATGGTACTAGCATCGCCAATACACTGGGGTCTTCTGCTGCAACTAGGCTTCACCAGTACTCTCTCTTCGTGGTACTACTCCTCAAATTCTTTGCATGACCACTTCAGTCCTAGACCAACAACTGCAACTGAAGCTGAACCTTCCCCAATGGCTTCTGTGACCTCTCTCAGTGCCAAGCTTCAGCTGTTCTCCATGACCACTTCATGGCTTCAAAACCAGGTACTACCTGGGTGACTCTTATATGTTACCTAGCCTTGGCTATCTCTGGAACACAGCTTCTTTGTGCTCTCAGAAAACACTTCCCAGAAGATTTCACCTCAGAAACGCTGGTCTCTTCTTAATCACTACTAATTTCTCAGCTCCAGCTAGCCAGCATCAATTATCCCAGTAGTCCCTTCTATTCTTGACTCATTCCACATTCTACAAGGTGAAGCTGCTTGCCAAGTTCTGCTGCTTGCTGAGGCTAGAACACTCACCCCCCATATTCTATTATCAACTTTCTGTTTTCAGTTCCTTACTGCCTAAGCTTGACTGTCCTGGAACTTGCTCTGTAGATTAACCTTGAACTCAGATATGCATGTCCATCTCCTAAATGCTAGGACTAAAGGTGTGGTCCACCATACCTGGATTAAAATTTTTCTCTACTTAAAACTTGCTCTTTACTAGACTGGCCTTGAATTAGAGATCTGATTGCCTTTGTTTCCTGGGATTAAAGGTATATACCGCTGTGCCTGGACCTAAACATAGTTGGGTGGGATCCCACTCCCTTAATCTGTTCTCCTAGAACATTAGATTCAGCTTCATTCTACTGCCTGGTGCCTCATTATTACTTGAACCATTTATTTTGTATTTTTCCTTTCTTAGCTTGCTCCTTTCCATTAAAACACTCGCCATAAGAGTGAACTTTAGTAACCACAAAAGAATTGATAACTCCATATTTTGAGACTTTCTTCTTCAATTAATCTAAATCTCTTCACTTTAATCTCAGGCAGACTCTTCAGACAATGGCAAAAGACAGCTACATTCTTTACCAAAATACTACAAAACAGTCTCTATGCCATATATTAAAATTCTTCTCCACTGAAACCTCTTAGGCCAGATCTGAACAATTCAAAACACTCTCATCAACAAAGTTTTCCATATTCCTAATAGGGTAGCTGATTAAGCCCCAGTTAAAGGATTCCACTGCTTTCCAAATCCAGTCATAAAATCCACATTCTTCCAAACAAAAGCATTGTCAGGCCTATCACAGCAATACCCTACTCCTGGTACCAACTTCTGTCTTAGGGTTTTACTGCTGTGAATAGACCCCACAACCAAGACAAATCTTATAAGTACAACATATAGTTGGGGCTGGCTTACAGGTTCAGTCCACTATCATCAAGGTAGCATGACAATGTCCAGGCAAGCATGGTGCAGGAGAAGCTGAGAGTTCTACATCTTCATCTGAAGGCTTCTAGGAGAAGACTGTCTTCTAGGTAGCTAGGATGAGGGTTTTAAAGCCCACAACCACCATGACGTACCTACTCCAACATGGCCACACCTGCTAATAGTGCCATTCCCAGGACCAAGCATATTCAAACAACCACAATGTCCTATCCATTCTTCACAGCCAGCTCAAGTGTCACACAGTCTGAAGAGCCTTCCCTGTTAAGTTTGGAAATCAGAATAAAATAATTATTTTTATAAATACCAATTCAGCATAAAGAATATAACTAGAAATGAATGAATAAGTGTCAGATTTAAAGACACCAACCATTCCATAGAAATGCAATTTAGTTTGCTTTTTGTTTTTCTGAGTCAGGATCTTACTATGGCGCTAAACTGCTTTAAACTCCATGATCCTCCTACTTCAGCCTCTGGGGTGCTGGATTACAGACATGAGTTCCCACTCCAGGCTCAACTTTTGATTTTTAAATAATTAAATAATTTAAAGAAAATTGAATGTATGTAGTAATAAGTTTCAAGAACATACCGAGTGCCTCCCCAACGCGCGCGCGCGCGCGCATGCGCGCGCGCACACACACACACACAACTACAAAGGCTGATTCTTCTTGGGTAGAGACCGCTAAGATAAACTGGCCACTAGGGGGTAGTGAAGAGCAACTTAGCCTAAGAAATCTGCAACCGGTGTGTGCCCACTTTCTGCTACCCCCTCCCATTGCTCAATTACGAATATCATTTCCTCCTTCCCACCTCCTCCCGGGAAAGAGCTGCTTTCTCTAGTACTTATCTGTGAGATCATTCCTTCTAGAGTTTATGATTTCAGGACTGACCTCTTCGTATTGAATAATCAGAACCAAGAGCCTCTTTCTCCAAGAAAGGCCGTTTGTCCAGCTCCCAGCAGTCCTTAGCTGCCTACTAGTCCTTAGAGCTGAGGTCCCAAGAGATTTTCCCCTTTCATGTTAGCATATCTGTTGATGTCATCCTTGTTCAAGTCTTGTTTAGTCACTCGTGTTGTTGAAATTTTATTAGTGTCACTAGCATTTCTAGGAGGTTCAGTCCTTACAGCAGACTTCCTGTTCTCCAGCTTTAGAGTTTACCCCGGTCTTCTGAGATGCTCCCGGAGCCATAGGTACAGAGGTTGTGTTGTAAGTGTATCAGGTGAAGCAGGATATGACAGGATCACTTGCTCTCTGAATTCTGATTGGCTGTTGTAGTGGTCTCTATCTTCTGCAGAGGCATGTCTTGGAAGAAGAAGGAGAGTTACATTTACCTGTGGATACAAGAATGAACACTTCAAATTGTTCTGGTCTTGTGAAGTTTCTCCTCTAAGACCCATGAGCTTAGCAGACCTGGGTAGCTGGCTGGTTTTCCAGTTCCAGATATAATTTCCTTCTGAGTGGGCCGTAGGTCCCATAAGAAAGCTGTTAGTCATCAAGTCATCAGTATCCTACAGTTACTGTGCCATGCTTGTCTTTGTTGTGGTTTGTATGGCACCATCAGGTACCATGAAAACTTGTGTCAATTCTTAATTCCCATTCATAGTGAATAGAAATTGAAAGCTTAGCTTCTATTTTGGTGACCAAAAAAAAAAAAAATCAATTGGTATCATCATAGACAATAAGCTTCTTTTATAAATAAGTTTCTTCTTAGGGCCACCGTATATTTTAACTCAGTAGGTCAGGTCAAGGATGAACTCCTGAACTTGGGACAAGATGTTAAATAAAGTCCTGTTACATCCACAAACACCAGTCTTGAGCCCCCGTCCGTGAGTGACAGCTGATCCTGGAAGTCTGATATTTATAAGTTCCCAGGACTTCCAGATTGCATATGAGCCACCCTGTGGTTTGGATGAATTGAGTGTAGGAAGAATGCTGAGACTAACCAGGTTATGTATCTTAAATCCATAAAATTCTAGGGATCCTTGAGCTTCCAAAGAGGCCAAAAGGAACACCTTTCCCAAACGCTGTCTAGTGATACACCCAGGGCACAAGACTACTTTTGCCTGGGTCTGATGGTGTTGATCGGGGCTTCTTTCTATTTGTGAACAAATACCATGTCCTTGTTCCTATGGGGATCTTAGCTGGGCTGCCCAAGTTTGTCATCTCCTCTGCACTCACTGTCCCTGCATCTCTCCCCCTCTGTTTACTTGCATTTGTGGAAACTAATTGAGTATACGATTAGATTGGCAGGTTCAGTCCCCAAGCACTTCCTATGAAATTTTGCAAAAAGGTGAAATAAAACAAAACAAAGCAAACCTCACACATACAAACGAAGGTAGGATTTCCCTTTGTAGTAGTCGACATCCAATGCCTCCATGCTGTGTCTATGGGCACTTTGAGAGGTAGACATTGCTGCTTTTGCATGACCCCAGTGTCAATAGCCATGACAGTAAGTTTGGCTAAGAGAAGGTGTTCTGACTAGAGTCACCAGTGATATACTAAATGCCTTTATTTGCCTAAGTTAGTTTCCCATTTTTCAATACTTAAAGACCAGAAGTAAATATATATTATATTATAATCATTTTCAGTTGGGGACTTCTATGAATTTAAGTAGTGTCTGATAATTTGATTTTGGGGCCTTATCTAAGATTAATTTACTTTGACATATCCACATTTAGAAGAGGCAATGTCTGCTTTGAGTGAAGCAGATGTAGTCATGTATACAAGACATGTATTAATCCTATTTACATGTCTCAGTTCAGTAACAGCCCCTACTTGTTGACATCAAAGGAGTCAAGAATGTTTTTTCTCCATGAAATGTAACATCCACTGAAATTTTGCATCTTCAAAGGAGAATTTTGTATGGTTCCATGAGTGTACAGTTGAAGACTGTGTTATCCATTGTATCCTTGTATGAGTTTGCTGCAGCAGTGGGCGGTTGGCGTCAGAATGAAAAGGAAGTTTCATAGAAAATGAAATCCTTTACGATGAGTAAAGTCAGAGAAGCAGTGACTTGTGAAATAGCACGTTTTTATCTTGCATCTGGGTGCATAACAGCTCACCCCATAAGTTTGCTCTTAGATGAGTATGTATGTGGTGCTCCAAACCAATAGACCTAGAGGAAAATAGATAAGGTTTCCTTCACAGAGAGCTGCTCTTATGGATATGGGACAAACATCATGAACATTATTATAGATAAAATATGCCTGAACACTTGCAATTTCATATGGTTTATTAGCTGAATAGACCTTTGACATATCAAGGACCAACTCGACATGATCATGGTATAAGAGCGTTGAGGATGCAGAAAGGCATCATTCTGGCTGGTAAAATGGCTCAGTAGGTTGCTGGGTTATGTGGTAAATGGAGAGAACTCACTTGCCAGATCGTCCTCTGCCTTTCCAGCATACACCATGGCACACCCAGATCGTCTTCTGACTGCTGCATATACATCATGGCTCACATGTACCAACACGCACAAACACACCTGAGATGAACTGGTGAGTGTAATTTAAACGATTTAAAGCAAATTAGCATTGTTCTTACTAATTTCATATCCAATAGAATGGCACTGTGGAAAGTGTTGGGCTACGATCCCACTGATGAGGAGCCCTGAATTTAAAAGGGATCTGTAAATCACACATAAATATGGAGGCAGAGGAAGATGAGGAGGGGGAGTGAAGAAAGGCAACGATGGCTGTAGCATTGCCGTTAGCGTCCTCTTGCATTCAAATGAGTGGCAGCCCCACCCCAGGTGTGTTGGAGAAAGGACAAGAGGTAAAATGACATATTTGAATTCTCTTCTCAGGAGACCAGGGAACGAAGTCCAGCAGCCATAGATTTGGGATTGATTGACACTTTCACCTTGTTTACTTCACAGCCACAGTGTGGCTCTCTGATCACTGCCAAATGCATCTCCGTGGACTCCTTCCTCCTCCTCATTTCCAAGAATCTTTTTTCACTTTTAGAATTCTCTAGGGTGGCCTCCTGCAACCCAGAGAGTCAGATCATTGGAATTTCTCTTCAGTCCCATGGGTGCAAGCACTTCTAGGATTAATTTCACCCAGATATGACTCCATTTAACACCTAATAAAAATCTTTAATGGTTCTTCCTTTTAAATTGTGCTTGCTCCACCTCGCTTATTCCAATGAAATTGTAAACAAAATGGAAAATCAGTGTAGCTCTAAAAAATGCCTAGAGAGATGACTCAATGGTTAGAGCACTTGCTGCTCTTCCAGATGACTCAGGTTTGAGTCCAAGCACCCAAATGCTGCCCAGACACACAGGGAGACAAAACACCCACTCCCCCATACACACTTAAGCTATAAAAGCAATAAAAATAAAAATAGATAAATAAAGCCCTTCTGTAGAAAACTAGATTCACAAGAGAGATAATGGATGTGTAGCAGTCAAGGTTTCTAGAGGAAGAAAACGGGTACAATGAATATTGATTAAGAAGTACATCAGTTTGCTTTGTATGGTATGGGCTGGAAAGTCTAACAGTCAATCATCTTCTGCATGCCACAAGGCTGGGAATTTGCTTGATGCTCAGAGAACAAGGCTGGGTTCCTCAGCAGCACACTGACCCTCTGGATTCCTGAAGAGCACTGGTCTTTGGTCCATGTTGAAAACAAATAAATAACTCACCACCTAAGACAGGAAGCCAAGACAGGAAAACAAGCATTAAGGCCTTTCTCTCCACCCTCTATATCTAGGCAGCCACCAGAGGGCGCTGCCCACTGCTTTTCCCTTGAACCTCTATATCTGTGCTGCCACCAGAGGGCGCTGCCTACTTCTGGGGAAGGCTTTCCCCTTCAGGAAATCCTTTCAGCAAATAGCCTCACAGATCCACCCAGAGACATGGTTGTTAGTTCATGATATAATATATCTGTGACCAGCTATATCTCCCTCTTCCCTTCCTTCTCTCCAAACCTTCTCTTGCCGTGCTCCCTCACCTCTCTACCTTGCCTTGTAGCTGGGGATGGAATTAGTAAAAATAATGCTAGTCATTTTTAAAATTTTAATTACATTTGCTTATTTATTTGCCCATGTGCCTGTGTGTGTATTTATATGCACTAATACAACCTGTTCAGTCTATATCATGTCACTTGTATGTATATGATTTCAGAACTGGCCACTTGGTATTGGCTAAGCAATTAGGGAACTCTTACATGGAAAAGAACTATTTCTCCGCCTCTCAGCATTCCCTAGTTCCTGTAGTTTTAGGTCTTGGAGTGTAGCCCTGTGAGCTTCCCCATTTCATTATAGCAAGCTTATTGGTGATATCGTTGTTCAGGTCTTGCTGAAGTAGCCATACCATTAAGGTGTCATGAAAGTGAGTCTTTCCTGTCATTTCTGTGGGACAATCTCACAGCAGTCTCCCTCATCTTCTGGCAGGGCACCTCTGTGATCTGCTGCTCTCTGCATGTGGACCAGTTATGGTTTTCTGCTATGGGCTCCAACTGTTTCAAAGAGGCATTACTTTGATGATAATAAGTAAGGGGGTTGGGGATTTAGCTCAGTGGTAGAGCGCTTGCCTAGCAAGCGCAAGGCCCTGGGTTCAGTCCCCAGCTCCGGAAAAAAAAAAAAGATAATAAGTAGAGCTGCATTTGTCTGTGGGCATAAGAATAAGTATCTGTAATGCAATTGACAATTATGTTTGTTTGGTAAAAAATGGCAGGTTCGTTTCTAAGATTCGCAACCTCAGCGGCCCCCAGTAGCTGGCTAGGTTTCCAGTAGCAGGTGTGATTTCTTTCCTTTTGTTGGAGTAGGTGTGGCCTTGTTAGAGTAGGTGTGGTCTTGTCGGAGTAGGTGTGGCCTTGTTAGAGTAGGTGTGGCCTTGTTGGAGGGAGTGTGTCATGGCACTCCTGTTGGTTACTGCCACTTTTTTACCCTTATGCATATTGAGGTACAGTTTGTTATTAAGTAATAGAATGATATCTCACTTCTACTAAACCATTGAAATTCCTAACTGCATTATAAATACTTATCCCTATACCCACAGATAAATGCAGTTCTATGGTTCATCAAAGAATTTGGAATTTAGAGACCCCAAATTTCTAGGTGCTGAGAAACATGCCAGGTGAGTCTGATCAAGTCACTGTCCCACTACTCAGACTTTCATATTCAGGAATGTTCTTCCTGTGGTGACCAAATGTCCAAATCCATTTCTGCTTATGCTGCATGGAAATCTAACGGGATGGAAGGTCCAGGTTCCACAGCATGGTAGAAACAGACAAGATGAAAACAAGAGAGTCACTATGGATTCCTGTGGTTTGAATGTGATATAGCCCTGACTCGTGCTCGGCCTCAGTCCCAAAGGCCATATGTTAATGCACAAGGTGAAAACTTAGCCAAGCTATAGTGGAGGATGGCTAACCTCCACTGTCAAGCTGCCTGGGTTTAGAACCACTCAAAAGATTCTCTTCTGAGTATTTCCAGAAAGATTTATTTAAGGCAGTGTTTCTCAACCTGTGGGTTGTTGCACCTTTGGGTGTCCAATGACCTTTTCAAGGGGGTTCCATATCAGATATCCTGCATATCAGATATTTACATTAAGATTCATAACAGTAGCAAAATCACAGTTATAAAGTAGCAATGAAAACAATTTTGTGGTTGGGATCAGCACAGCGCGAAGAACTGTATTGAAGGGTTGCAGATTAGGAAGGCTGAGAAGCACTGATCTAGAGGAAGATCTACCTTGTCTGTGGATGTCGCCATCCCATGAACTGGAACCATGTACTGAACAGAAAGGAGAAAAGCGGCAAGCAAGTCGTGCCCCAGCATCCATCACTTTCTGCCTTCTGACTGTCCGGGTAGTGTTCCATTGCTGTGGAGAGACACCAGAACTATGGAAACTCATTAAATGAAAACATTTAATTGGGGATGCCTTACAGTTCAGAGGTTTAGTTCACTATTCTCATGGTGGGCGCCATGCAGGCAGGCACGGCACTGCAGAGGAATTAAGAGTTCTACATCCAGATCCACAGGCAAAAGCAAGACAGAGAGCTACTGGGTCTGGCTTGGGCTTCTGAAACCCCAAAGCTCACCCCCATGACACGCTTCCTTCTACAAAACCACACCTGATCCAACAAGGCCACACCTGCTCCAACAAGGCCACACCTGCTCCAACAAAGTCACACCTGCTCCAACAAGGCCACACCTGCTCCAACAAGGCCACACCTGCTCCAACAAGGCCACACCTGCTCCAACAAGGCCACACCTGCTCCAACAAGGCCACACCTGCTCCAACAAGGCCACACTGCTCCAACAAGGCCACACCTGCTCCAACAAGGCCACACCTGCTCCAACAAGGCCACACCTGCTCCAACAAGGCCACACCTGCTCCAACAAGGCCACACCTGCTCCAACAAGGCCACACCTGCTCCAACAAGGCCACACCTGTTCCAACAAGGCCACACCTGCTCCAACAAGGCCACACCTGCTCCAACAAGGCCACACCTGCTCCAACAAGGCCACACCAACTCCAACAAGGCCCCACCTGCTCCAAGGCCACACCTGCTCCAACAAGGCCACACCTGCTCCAACAAGGCCACACCTGCTCCAACAAGGCCACACCTGCTCCAACAAGGCCACACTGCTCCAACAAGGCCACACCTGCTCCAACAAGGCCACACCTGCTCCAACAAGGCCACACCTGCTCCAACAAGGCCACACCTCCAAGGCCACACCTCCAACAAGGCCACACCTGCTCCAACAAGGCCACACCTCCTCCAACAAGGCCACACTGCCCCAACAAGCCCACACCTGCCCCAACAAGGCCACACTGCTCCAACAAGGCCACACCTGCTCCAACAAGGCCACACCTGCTCCAAGGCCACACCTGCTCCAACAAGGCCACACCTGCTCCAACAAAGCCCCACCTGCTCCAACAAGGCCACACCTGCTCCAACAAGGCCACACCTGCTCCAACAAGGCCACACCTACTCCAACAAGGCCACACTGCTCCAACAAGGCCACACCTGCTCCAACAAGGCCACACTGCTCCAACAAGGCCACACCTGCTCCAACAAGGCCACACCTGCTCCAATGAGGCCACATCTCCTAAACCCAATTCAAGTAGATCTACTTCCTAAAAATCAAGCATTCAAATCTGTGAGCCTATGGTTGCCATGCCTATAAAAACCACCACGTTGACCATGGATGCAATGTGGCCAGCTATGCCTGCTCTCAGGCCTTCTTTGTCGTGATGCGTTGTATGTTCAAACCATGAGTCAGAATATGCCTTTACTTCCTTAAGCTGCTTACCACTGTCACCCTGAATATTTTCTCACAGCAACAGAAAACTCTTTAAAAGGGGATTTATTTTAGGGAATACCATTCATTGTCAAGATTGAAACTGAATTACTGCTGTGAGAAGGATAATTAACCTCTCCCAGGGAAGAACTTCTTATTGGCTGTCCAATACAGAGTGTCGGCCTCAGGACCATATACACAAATGACGAATAGGAGTGGAGGTAGGAAAGGAAGTTTGGAAAGTGGTTTAATTATATTTCAATTCAAATCTTTAAGTGAAAAAGGTATGAAATTTTAAAATATGGCACTTTCAAAAAGATACCAATATGAAAAGAAAGAGGGAGGCCTAGTGGACATACTCAGAAACCGTTCCAGAAATAATTCATGTCCATATTATATGCCCTGAGGTTCCAAAACTGTGAGCTCAGTGAACCTTTTTCCTTTATGAAGCTAACTGTCCTGAGCAAGTGCATTACAAGCTATGCCTTCCTAATACATACAAAGACCTGACATGCACAGGAGCTGAATGGTCTAGCATTGGGAAAAGTATCCCTATGCTTGCATCATTTCTCGGATAGTGACTACGATACAATGCAAACACTCGTCATCATTTCTAATGGCTGTAAAAGGGCAGTGGCTGCTAAGATAAGTAGTGAAACATGCAACTTAATCAGGAAAAATTTTATAGCCAAAGATCATTTGTGTGGTTAGTACTCTCAAGTTTTCAGGTTAAAAGCAATAATGATCAGTCATCTATATATTTAGCTTTCTAGATTGGCTTATCCCCCAAGGATCCTAGATAACTAACATGCTGCTATTTAATCATTAACCAACTTAGTGTGAGCTTAATAAACACTATTAATTATTAGCTAAACACACAGTAAAAATGACATTTTTCCATTACATTCATCTAGTTTAACTTTTGGAGAAGATATGACATGAAAATGTCTAATTTAATTATTTATGGGATAAGAGTATTCCAAGTATAGTCCAGGCTAGCCTCAAACTGTTGATTCTCCTGCTTCCACCTTCCAAGTACTAGGATTACAGGTACCTAATGTGGTGTTCAGCAAACACTTTATTTAAATCCTGACAGTCTTCGGTCACACTGATAAAAGAAAACCAAGCAGCATATAATACCTTAGCTTTGTAAAATTTTTGAACTTGCGTCTTTCCTTACAAGGTTATGGGCAACCTGAGAAATACAACGTTTCTACTGAGCACATGATGAGTCAGGGTGACTACACCAATGGAAGGCATGAAGTGTATTGTGGTTCCATGACAAAGCCCATGGCAGCCCATCATGGCCACACATGAGATGCTCATCACCTTCTATCTCTAACCGGAGGGATTTTCATCTCAGGAACATGTACATAGGAAGGAACAGAAGTGAAAGCATCAAGGTAACACGTCTGCAGGTGTGTGGGCAAGCTGCCTTAGGCAAGAAGGGAGGCAGGCCATGACAGCAGCTACCCGGCACCCTTTAAGGACCTAACCCAGCCACATCTAGACTTCAGAGTTGTAGCATCTGGCCCCACAGGGCAAGGTTCTGTTGCTTCAGTCCTTCCTTGGTGATACATTGTCATGGCTACTCTAGCAAATGAACGTAAGATGTTTTAGTTAGTACCTTAGGAGTGACTAAGTCAGCATTGCAGAACGCCACTATAAATCAGTTGCAAGCACTGGTTTCACATGAGGGATGAATTGATGGATGGAGAGGAAGCAGTGATGATAACAAATCTCAAATGTAGCTGTTTTATTTCCATTCATATCAATGTGTCTATCGGCTCACTCTCTTGAGAGCAAGAAAACTACATAGAGAATTCATTCCATGCATTGGGCCCTCACAACCTCAGTTCCAGGTTGTATGGCTAGGCCAGATTCCATGGACTTTTGGAGATGCACATCTTCACGATTCTGAGCATGATGGGTCAGGACAACTGAGCCGTACCTTTAACCGAGTGTCACTTTGGTCACGTTCCCGATGGGTGTGCTTCCTTTGAGATCCAGGAAATTAAAGAGCTAGCATTTGAGCAATTACTATGGACAGGACTTCAGCCAGGCATTTAGGACTCCATCATTTGGGAACAATATACAGTTTAATAATTAACTGTGGAGTTAGACACCAACAGGAATGCTTACATTACTTTTGTAGCTCTTCAGTATTAATCCTCTGAAAGAAAGCAGACCCAAGTCATAGGAATATGTGCATCTACTGTTCACTGTTACATATGCTAGGCAATACTTCTTAGTATTAATAAGATAGTCAAAATAGTAAAAGCCAAGTTGCAAAACTATTCTGAATTTCTGATTGGTTCTAACTTTCAGAACTTTGACAAAAACCCTATGACTCTCAAAGAAGGTTCATTCTTCACAGACATGACTACCTAGGCATTTGTATATAAGAAGCCCTGTTATTTAACAATACATTAGTCAGGAGGGTGAAGAATAATGTACAATTGGTGTGTGTGTGTATGTGTGTGTGTGTATGTGTGTGTGTGTGTGTGTGTGTGTTCCATTCTCATTGTCTATAAAATCTCATAGCAATTGCTCCCTTTAAATATGATGAGGAAGAATATTTAAGTGTCAAATAGTGAATGACTATTTTCCTGCTTTATTGTCTCTTCTTTCTGGAAATAATTTGATGAGACATCTCAGATGTCTTGAATACTCTCCATTCACTGCTAAGGTCAACTTCCCACTTGTGCTGCGCTGACCTTTCAGGATCAGAGGAACTCATCTCTCTGGTCCAGATAGACTTCTGGAGATTGTGGCTTCTTCGTTGTTTAGAATCAATTAGAAGAAATTTCCTAACTTATATTGCAATCAAGCAAGTATAGAAAAAAATTTTCAGTGTCGAAGGGCTGAAATAGCTTCCAAACAGCAATCATGGATACTAGCAGCATGTACTGTTCAGATTCTAATGGAAAATGATTAATAAATCTGACCCCTGTTATCAGAATCCACTGTTTTGTTATAAATGGGTTATAGTGCTGTGCTTTCAAATAAATGGAATGTTATAAATTGAAATTATATAATTGACTTTATATACTCTGAAAACACATCCTGTTCACCTAAAGTTGAGGTGCAGCCTGCCTCTATCAGGATCAACTTGGGGAGATTTGAAATGGACTCGAATTTACTTGTGTGACCACATTAACTAGTGTGCTTTTAGCAAAATGTGAAGAACAATTGGGAAACATTTTATGTTATGAAAATTGGTTGATTTGTCTTGGGATATAAAACTGGAATTTAAAAACTCATGAGAAGTCACCCTCCTTTCTGTCAGAAACAATTCTCTGATATCTACTGTGTGTCTATGACAAATCTCATCTATCTTCAAGGCAGGCATGGCTCATTAAACAAATGCCCTATGGAGTTAGGATAGCCTACTCTCAGAGACGTGTCAGACATGCCACAGAAATACTAGGTTAACAACAGGTGTTGGGGCTGGTATGGCTTAAATGCATCTTTCAAATTTCTTCTGATAGAAACTTTATTTCCACTGGGTAACTGAGAAGAGAGGGAGTGGAAACTTTACAAGATGTCAGCAGTGGGTTTCTGACAAAATCTTTTTTTTTTTCCTAGTCTTAAGCAGTCATCCTATCTTTCCTTCTCTGCAATGCCACAAAATGACAGTGGAGGCAATAGGTCTCTACGCATCAAGAAGAAGAAAGAAAAAAATCCTTATATTGAACCAGGACTTAGGAGGTAGGAAGTTGGAGAGAGTGGTAGGACTTGGTGTTTACTGAAGGAATGCTTTCAGAGGCTAATTGGCCTTCTCTTGAATGGTAACTTGGTGGAGGCCCTACTAGGAAGAGAGTCAGTGTCTATGAAGAATACAACAGAGTGCAGAGCAGAGATGAGACAACAAGAGTTTGAGGCAAGGCTGCGTCCTGAGATCCAGGAAGATACTGACAGATAAAAGCTGGAAATCCAATGAAACCAGATCCAATACGACAGACCTAAGTGGAAATGTGTAATAGTAATGTTATTCATATCATATTTAGGAGTAAAGAATGATTCTCTAGTTGTATAATCTATATGAATGAGAAAGCTGATTAGAACAGAGATCTGTGTCTAAAGCATAATCAGACTTACTGGGTACTGCATCCTTTTTAAGTTGTTTGGAGTTCTGATAACAAACCAAACTTCACTGTTCAATGCAATTGTGACTTTTGTGATTAATTAGTTTTTATATAAGTATATCCCTGGGATACTTTGTTTGTCAGAATAATATGCTCATGTTCCTTTAAAATCACTCTCCCATTTTCCCACAGTCAACGTCTGTTCGGTAGTAATTGTTAATCTGACTTCTATTATGATAGATTGCGGGATGATGTCACAGGTAAGACAGGTACAAGATAGAAGGAGGCCTGTCATTGGACAAGAAGGAAGGATGGGTGGGAGAAAAGTTTGAATGAAGAGGAGGAGACTGGAACAGAGAGAAAGAAGAGACAGGAGGAACGGGAGAGGAGCAGAGGGATGTCAATGGAGGCTGATGTTAAGATTCCGCTCAGTGTATTTACAAGTTATCAATGTTCTGAAGGAATGGATGTGTATTGGGCTTTGTATGTGTAGGTGGGCAATTATATCTTATCAATTGGATCACAGGTTATTGTGTTGTGTGTTCTTTCATGTGTAGATTTAAGTGTAATGGAGTGTGGGGTGGCTAGTCTGGGCCACCACGGAATTGGAATGTGTGCTTCTGGCAAGATATCCAGCAGATACCTTGGGGCATCGCAGTGCCAGATCTAGTGGGGATAAAAGACAACCATACTTTTTTGTTTTTTATATTTTACAACAATGGATTAGTTTGTTGCTCATCACATTTTATACCAATGCAATCAGAGTATGGACCATGTATTTAGTCTGGTGCTTATCCCCCAAAACTAGCTTTGTTAGATTCGCCTTTCCATACATCTTTTTTATTTTTGTTAGAATTAACAACTGCTTTGTTTGTTTGTTTGTTGTTCGAGTTTTCTGCATTCTTTTTGTTTAGTACTAAACTTTCCTTTAGGTGTACTAATCGCTTCACCTATGTTTAAATTGTGGGTGTTCGACCACCTATGTGTGCTTGTATACGTGCCTCACAGCTTTCTGGATGCTCTAACTTATACTACCTGCTTTCTATTCATATAGCACAGAACCTGGTTTAGTTATCATTCAATGATTACCATAGTACACTGTGCTTTGTTGAATTTAGAACATATTCTGATTTAATTCGTACAATAGGGATGCCACCTGAGTGTAACCTGAAACTTACAAAAACAACTGGTTTATTTCTGTTTTAGAAATAATTTTAAGCCATATCATGACAACAAATCTTAGGTGTAAGGTTGAGTGCCACCCACAGTACTGAAATCTGTAAACATCTTTGAGCACCTACACTATTGTAGCCACTAAGCATGGCCAAGGTAGCTCCATAGGAATCACACTCTGAGAATCCATTCCAGTCAGATATCGGCATAGGGAATTCACCAGGTGAATGTGATCATCCCTGTTCTCCTAATGGGTGAGATTCACCCTTAACCACATTGCGTAATCTGCCAGTGTTCCCATGAGAACAAAAGTAACCTCCCCAGATGGTCCTTTAGGAATCACAAGACCAGATTTACAGATCACAGCTCTTAGATGGTCAAGTGGAGCTCACCACAAGGCTAGGAGACTCCAAGGGAAGAGGAGGAAATCACAGGATGGCAGGGGGAAACCATTTCATAGATGGTTACGTTCTATTCTTTGATTGCATATAACTCACTATTTTAAAAAATGTCAAAAATCACCTCCATTGGCCCAGTCAGAAAGATGGCTCAGTGGGTCAGGGCATTTTCCTGTAAACATTGTGACCAAAATGGGAACCTCAGTGGTGGAGAGAGTGGACTCTCACAGGTTCTCCTCTAACTTCCGTGGTGCGTTCCAACACAATAAATACATAAATACATTTAAGAACAATAAAATAGAATAGAATAATTTAACCTGGGGAAATAGCACACACTAATATTGCTAAACATGGTTTTAAATTTTGCCACCCCCCCATTTTTTTATTCTTCGAATTTTCTAATAAAATCTAATTTATATGACTAAGGTTTTTTTTTCCTCTTTAATGTTTTGATGGAAGTTGTTTCTCGGAAGTACTTCAGGCAAGATTTTGGAGAACAGGACTTGAGATCAAGGTCAGTTTTGAAAAGAAGTGTTCTAATGGGCTTTCAGGACCGCGGTTAAGAGACAACCCCACCCTGCTAACAGCAGCACTCCCAGAAGCAAACGGTGAAAATCATCGCCGTACAAGGAGTTAACTCTGCTACTCAGCTAATGGGTTTTAAAAGCCTCATCATAGCCATCTATGGTGACCCTGAAGGTCAGCATCGAGACTCAGGAAGAGGAGGGTTCTCTCTGAGCTTCTCGGGGTGACCTGAGGTTTCTGATTCAGAAACTGGGAGAAGATCTAAGTCCACGGTGTAGAAGTTTGGAGGGGACCAGCAGCAGGAATTGGAAAACAATGCACCAGTGCACTAGAAATTGTCTGCATCCCTGAGTGTCAACGATGAAGTTTCCTTTTCAAGTCGTAATGAGGTTGAGAAAAGGATGCAGCTCCCAAGAGTTATTTAGGTACCACTGTCACCTTGTGAACTCTTGGTGTGTCTCTTCTGAGGCCACAGGGGTATTCCAAGAAATCAGGAGAAAAAGGTCTCTTAAGCTATATCCCAAGTCTCTGAGAATTTTTGTAATCATAAAAATCACCCCTACTATGTGTTTTTTACTACTATGTGGAAAGGCATTCCATACTCAGATGAAGGGCTGCGACTTGCAGAGTTGGAACAGAGTCCAAAAGAGTCTGTGGGTGGAACGGGACCGACAAGTGGACACGCGTATGCGCACTCCCACATGCAGACATTGCTTTTAATATATTCTGAGATTTTCTTAGCCCTGGCTTCCTCAATAAACTGTTACTCTTTTATATCAAAACTGATAATCACTTTTTGGTATTTTTCCCAAGGTTCAGTTGAAGTAGTTTAGTAATTTTGAAAGCAA
Source organism: Rattus rattus (assembly GCF_011064425.1). Taxonomy (NCBI): domain Eukaryota; kingdom Metazoa; phylum Chordata; class Mammalia; order Rodentia; family Muridae; genus Rattus; species Rattus rattus. The sequence goes on along the minus strand of NC_046154.1, from coordinate 149,440,184 downwards.
TTAGACTTTAAAGAGTCTGAAATAAGGCCCGGAAGAATTTTTCATTGTGTAAGCTATTTCTATGCAAGTTCAAAGCAGTTATACATTACTATAGAATAGTCACTTGGATTCAGGACTGCCCAGTTGTCCTTTAATTTGGGGTCATCCCTTTGACATCCCTTCTTTGACATTTCCTTTTGCACTTAGTAGTTTTTGATATGTCTTAGCATTTTGTCACTTTCTAGAGAAAAAAATGACCCTCTCCCCATTTTAGGACACAAACAAGACTTTTTAAAGGAGCCAAATTCCTCAGGTTGCAAACCGGAAGATTCTCAGTTTCCTATTGATTTCAGTCTCAGAGTCTAACCAGTTTCTAATCCCAATAGGTCAGAGTTGATACCTTAGGGCCTCAGGGCCTCGGGTCTTACTCCTTATTATCAACACATATATCAGCAACTCTCTAAAAGCTTACTAATGAATCCTGAGAAACAGATATTAAAGAGAAATAATTATATTTTTAATTTATAATTTTTAAAATTTTGAGTATAGAGATGTTTTACCTACATGTATGTCTGTGCACCGTGTGCATGCAGTGCCCACAGAGACCAGAAGAGGGCATCATAGTACACAAAACAGTTAGAGAGTACTGTTAGCTGCCATGTTTGTGCTAGGAATCAAACCTGGGTACTTTAGAAGACCACAGTGCTCTGAAATGCTGAGCCATTTCTCCAATCCTCATGTAATCACTGTTTTTTTGGTTTTTTTTGTTTTTTTTGTTTTTTTTCGGAGCTGGAGATCGAACCCAGGGCCTTGCGCTTCCTAGGCAAGCGCTCTACCACTGAGCTAAATCCCCAACCCCAATAATCACTGTTTTTAAGATATATTTTAATTGACAAGGTAAGTATGCATATTATAGGATACATATTTACACTTCAATGTAGATAGACAATGTGGAATGAGCCGATTCTTGTGAGTGCCTTATCTAGTACCTCATACACATTATTTTCCTTGTGTTTGAAATACTCAAAATCTTGTCTGCTCGATACTTTGAGATATCAATTAGTTTGTGATCCTAGTTATCCTCTGAGCTATAGGATATGTAATATTGCTCCTCCTACTATTGCTACTCCATCACTATGCTTACTAAACACCTGTCTGTCTTTCTCAGCTTCCTCCTCTGAGAACCTATCTCACTGAACCTGGTGTTCGTCAGTTGCCTTTATGTTGCTACAAATGAGAGGACACCAACAATCTGTGCTGTATTTCATTGTGTGCTACCTTACCCGTTACCCAGAATCTGGTGTATTCCTCTAAGCCTGGACATCTAGGTCAGTCTCATGCCTGGCTGTTGTGAACAGCACTGCAATAAACATGTGCGTGTAGAAGTCTCTCCAAGATGCTGACCTTAGTTCCTTTGAGTATTACCAGGTAGAAGGACTGCAGGCTTACGTGGTCGTTCCGCTTCGGCTTCTTTTGTGGAGTGTCTATACTGTCCGTGCAGTGACTTTCCTGTTTGTATTTCAGCTAACAGTGCATACATTCCCTGTTTCTGAGTCTTGGTCAGTATTTCCTATTTATTCTTACTGTGACCATCATCATTATTTATTATTTTTATTTCTGGTCTGGCTGTTCTAATCGTAGTGAGGTGATATGTCCGTGTAGTTTTGATGTACATTTTCCTGCTTATTAATGAAGTTAACATTTACTCATATCCTTTTGGCCATATGAAGTAACAGGTCATTTGCCCATATTAAACATTTGATTTTGGTGATCATTAGTTTGGGTTCCCTGTACAGTCTAAGTTGGTCTTCTGTATATTAGCTCCTCATACTGTTGATTCTCTGCATTGCTGGATATAACCCTTTCTGTTTGCTGGAATCCCATCTCACTTCTTGCTCATTGAGCCTATATTAGGGCCATATCTAAAACATTCTGCTATGTACAATGTTATGAAGCATTTCGTTGAATACTATCATATTGCTAAATATTTGATATATTTGAGCTGGTTTGTGCATTGTATGCCTTGTTTCTTTTATATGTACAGCCTTCAGCATACACAAGGGTGTTTCATTCAAGTTTCTTTGTTTCGTCTCGTTTAGTTTAGTTTTTCTGAATCAATCTGTAAATCAAAATGCTCATGAGCAAATTCATTGAAAAGACTTTTTCACTGTGTAATCACAATGCCTTTCTCAAGAATTAGTTAACTTTATGTAGATCTTTACCCTGGGTTCTTTGTCCTATGCCATTGATCAGCATGGCTGTCTTATGCCTCCCTCACTGTGTTTTGGCCATGATATAAACAGGTTAGCTATAGGGAACAATTATTGCTTGAAGGCACATTTTCTATACTTTTGTATGGTTTTATTTTAGTTAAAGGATTGAATTTTATCCAATGATTTTTGTGCATATGCTGAGATGAGTGTAACTTTGATTTGCTGTCAGATATTTGTAGACTTTTAGATTTTTGAAAGACTTTCTCCTTTCAATAAAGCCAATATTCTCCTGATAAAATAGTCTGTGTTGGGTTCTATTGAGTAGTATGGTGTTGAGATGTTTTGCATTCAAGTTTAGCAGAGATATTAGCCTGCAGTTCAAGTCCCCCCCTCGTGTGTGTGTGTGTGTGTGTGTGTGTGTGTGTGTCTGTGTCTGTGTCTGTGTGTCTGTGTGCTCTTGTCTGTCTTTCTATAAGGGTAATGCTAACCTCATAATGTGGTGTTGGAAGAGTTTTTACTTTTGGAATCATTTGAGAGAATAGGATTCAGTTCTTTCAAAGTTTAGTACAGTTCAGTAGTGAAGCACCCTGGCCTTAGGTTTTTATTGCTGAACAACTTTGCTATGATACTTACTTGTATGCTTTTGGTCTATCCGTGTTATTTGTCCTTGTGGTTCAGTTTTGGTTGCTTATGTTTATGCAGAAATTAGTTAATTCTCCCCAAGTGTTTGGCAGACAGCGACTCCTAGCTGCTCCGCGGACTCCCCATGTTTGTGCCGCACCAGCTGTAATGCTTTCTTTCTCATTTCTAATATTATTTATCTGTGTCCACTGTCTTTCCTCTCTAGTCTAGTGAAGCCTTTTTCAGTCCTCTTTTATTGTAGTTTAAGGACAAGATGGTGATGTTATTTAGGAGTTGACAAAAGAGAGAGGGTGGAGTTGAATTGGAAAGTAGATTAGTGGAGGTGCGTGCCTGGGGAAGGATCTTATCACCGACCCCCTTCTTGCTCCATGATATTCTGCCTCACCTCAGGCATCAAAGAACCCAGGAGACATTGGATTCAAACGTCTAAAACGTGAGCGTGTGTCCTATATTATGCCCCTAAATTCTTTCCTCAGACCATTTTCATAGTCCCAAAATCTAACTAGCACTTTGAAAAAAAACCACTTCATGTCATTTGTCTTTTGTCTTTTTTATATTTTATTTGCTATTGTCTGGTCTTTATTACCTTTCCCTTTGGTAATTTTGGGTTTAGTTTGTTCTTCCTTATCTACTTTATTGATTTATACCATTAAGTTATTTGAAGGTGTTCTATTATTTCTATGTAGATACTTATAAATATAAGTATCTACCTTAGTACCATTTTGGCTATAGACTTGGGTATGCTATGTTTTTGTTTTTATTTGCTTCCAGAAATTATAAACAACACATACTAGTGATGTCAAAGGATCTTTGTCTCTTCTTTCTCCCTTTAAAATATTTGATCTTGTTCATCACAATGATTTAATTGCATACTACTATATACCTAGCATCTAGCAAAACGTCTAGCATAGAATTGGTCCAAATGATGTTGGTTAAATAAATGAATGCATAACAATTATATATTCTTTATAACAATATGCTATCTTTAATTCCATTTTTGTGAATCCTAAAACAAGGATATAACACTAGACTATATTAAAAACATTCAAAGACGTAACCAAGGCAATTCCTATGAGATTCATCCTTATTTTAAAGACATGGACAATACTAAAAAGCATTTACGTAAATTTAGAGAACTAAAGTTTGTTTGAGAAAGTACCTAAGCTAGAAGTGTTTTTCTAGTAGGAGCTAGAGAAATAAGAATTGGACTCTCTTGAGAGTACAACTCTCCAGTAGTCTCCTGGGCCTCTGTGGTTTTCCAATTGACTCCCTCTTGGCAGCACCTCCATTCTCTGGTGTTCTCTGGAACCCAGAGTGCTCTGCATTTCTCTGCCTCTTTTGTCTCCTCACTGATAGCCAGGGCTTCCCAGCTGTGAGCTCCCTCTGCTTTTCGGAAGATCTGATGGAAGGAACTGGAAGGTAGGGTTTGCCTTGACCACACAGCCGGTGTTTAGTCATTTTCCACTGTGAACTTGTTAGTGCTGTTTTGTCGGAGGGTTGATTAGCAAGGAGCAAACAAAGATTAGTGTAGGATTTCATTGACCTTGAATTCTTTCCATCCAGCTCCAATAAGCTCCGAAGAGGTCTTCCAGATGGGAACAGTGTCTTAGCTCTGTGTTGTTGGCCATCAGACTCTGCTTTCTTGGAGGACACGATTCGTTGTTTCGTTTGCTTTTGTTTATTGTTTGTTTTTTTTTTCTGCTGCAACACTCCTTACACATTAAATTCTAGATTCTTCGGCCACTGAGCTGGGATTTAGTTTGGCTAGAGCTCGCTGTCACAGCTGCTCTGGGTAAATGTTCACGGCTGCTTCTCAGCGCTCAGAAGTCATCAGTGCCTCCGGCTCTTACAGTCTTTCTGCCTCTTCCAATGAACTCTGAGTCTTAGGAGCAGGGATGTGGTATAGACTTCCTATTCAAGCTCGGCATTCTACACACAGTCTCTCGGCATTCTACACACGGTCTCTCGGCATTCTGCACACGGTCTCTCGGCATTCTGCACACGGTCTCTCGGCATTCTGCACACGGTCTCTCGGCATTCTGCACACGGTCTCTCGGCATTCTGCACACGGTCTCTCGGCATTCTGCACACGGTCTCTCGGCATTCTGCACACGGTCTCTCGGCATTCTGCACACGGTCTCTCAGCATTCTACACACAGTCTCTTGTTCTCTGAACCTTGTCCAGTTGTGGGTCTCTGTGTTCATTACCACCTATGGAAGATAGAAGCTTCTCTCATAATGGTTAAAGAGATGCGTTAATCTAAGTCGTTAGGAGTTCATTTAATACTATGTCCATTTAGCAGAATAAGAGAAATCTATTTTCTCTTTAGGGGCTAGAACAAATCTAATTGCAAGTTCTTGGTCCAATGGTGGCCCCAGATATGGGTTTCATCTCATGGAGTGGGACTTAAATTCAATCAGAAAGTAACTGTACTCCTTTGATGCTTGTGCCGCTGTTGCATGGGTGTCTTGCTAGTCTATTCATGACTGTATCTAACAGAGGTCGCGTGTACTTACCATTGATTTCTTTTTTTTTTTTCCTGGAAACATGCATGGAACCTTACAGAATTACTAAAGTTAGCCAGTAGGGATTCAGACTCTAGGTCAGAATTAGCTTCATTCTTCTATGCCCTGAATCAAGTATGGGGAGTCTTTAACAATAAGGTCTTACTGTCAAATTTTGGCGTGTAACCAAGTGCACAAGCCTGAAGTGTTTGCTGGTCTTCAGTAGTAAACAAGTCCAAAAGAGGCAACTCATTCTGGCACTGGACTTTTGTTAGCCTGTGGTATCTAAAAGAGAACTGACATAAAGGCAACTTTTAAATGATGTAGATAGTAAAGATAGCATGAAGAGGCATACTAACATTCTATCCATAATATTCACATAATGGTATAAAAATAAGTACATTAATCAAACAGATAGGATACAGAATTCTGCAGAAAACCTATGGGCATTTAGACACTTGATTTATGATGAATTTGACCTAGTTGTGCACTAGACACAGGCACAATTTCAAAGCCTATTTTAGGTTAATTAAACATTCACATGAGGACTGAATATGGATTATATATAGATTATAGATCTACGTTTGACAAGGAGATTATGAGAGCTTTTAGAAATAAATGTGATGCTAGACCCCGCACAGGGGAGCCTAAGAAAGATTGCAAATTTGAGTGCAGGCTCGGCTATCCAGCTAATAACAGGGTGACTGTGGATATGTAGTAAGAATTTGTCTTTAAAAGACAGGAATAGTAATGGTGATCTGATCTTCTGACTTCCACAAGCAGATAAAGAACCGCAGGTGTGTAACACGCATACACTTACACACACACAGCTAAGTAAAAGCTATAACAAATTTGTAAAATCTTTTAAAAAACAAAAATAGTCAATTAAAATACAACTGAAATTTTAAAATTTTATGAATGTTTTATTTCCTTACTTGTGGGTGTTCGATTTATGAAAACTAGGCTAGATTTCCCTTATAACAATTTCTTTCTTTGAGGCAAAATCTTGCTGCTATGTAGCCCAAACTGGCTTTAAACTAATAGGACACCCTTTTGGTTTAGTCTCCCAAGTGCTAAGATGGACAGTTCAAGCCATCATGGCTGGCTGTATTTTCATAAATGAAAATGAAGTTGTCCAGAGTACATCCATATTGACACAAATAGCTACTGTAACCATCTAATGACACATTACTACAATGACCAACTTATGACCAGCCTTAGGCCAACCAAACTTCTCACTTTCCATATTGTTTTGAAGTGAATTATTTCATCTATAAATATTTTCGCTTGTAGCTCTGTCTTGTGGAGTATTAAGTTAATAACTACAATAACAGTATTTTACTAATAATGGCCACAATTCCTTCCTTTCACGTTTCTAAGTTGAGCATGAGTACAGATTGGTAAATCTAGAAAAAGGCACCCAACCCAACCTTCACTGCTCACCCTCCTCACTCCAACTTTACAAACATTCCTGGAATGCCCCAGTCTGGAAGGCTGCTAGCTCATCACTGCCCAGAAACCTGTTAGGTTTTATCAATTAGTGAATATTTATCAGAGCATCTACCGGTTTCAGTCCTGTGCCTCTTTCCAAGAGGAGAAAGGAAAGAAAAGGTTATTCATCTTCATGAAATCATGGGGTTTCAAACTGGAATCAATCAAATAGCCCCACCCTCCTTCGAAGCTTATGGCTGGCATGAGTTCTGGAGAAAGTCTGCTGTATAAGTGCAGATGTTTTCGCTCTGCTTGCTTGAGGAGAAAAGGAAATGTAAGGGTCTTTCTAGTCCCTCTAGAGACTAGAAAGAAAGATGGCTTCCACGGAACTTGTGAGCCACCATGTGATTGCCAGGAACGAAACTCAGGACCTCTGGAAGAGCAGTCAGTGCTCTTAACTGCTGAGCCATCTCCCCAGCCATTCATGGAATTTGCAATCTGTTAGTTCACTTCCACAACTCTACACACACGTAACTTTAGTAATGGTTTCTCTAGTGGGTAAATGTCAGACTCCCTGAGCTATGCACATACATGCACATGTTTAGATTTTATATTAAATTCCATTGCTTTTTTAATGAATTTCTATAATAGGGTTTTCTAGTCCTGTTAAATTCTTTAATTTTGGCATTATGCCTACAGCTAAAATTTACTTGATGCTATTTCTTCTGGAAAGACCGGGTTTGGTGCTTTTGCTTTGTAAGGAGCATCTGAGATTTTGTGAGACATGAGAAGTGGGAATTTGTCGTTACAACTTTGTGGATTGGGGACATGTGTTCATCACATCCCAGGTTTGTTGCTGGATATTTTTAGAAAATGATTATGGTGCCTGCCCAGCACAGGATGTTTAAACCAATGCTACGTTTGCAGAAGCTGTTTATACAGTGAGGCCCATATTTACTCACTGCACATTGGTCATTCGAGGATGAGACAGCACTGAGGATGTTGCGTACGTCTTTGTACGGTGGTGCTTTCTCGTGTCATCATCTTTCAAACAACAAAGCTTTACAGTGATAAAAGCAGAGATCTTTGGCCACGCTTCCAGCAGTGACTCTTGATCAAAATTGTTCTTAGCAGGCAGACTGGCAGGACAGGAAGGAAATTCAAGATAACAAACTATTTTCTTGAAAATACAAGAAATTGATTCAGTCTCAAGGAAAAAAATCCTAGATTAATGTTACCTGGCTTGCTACTCCAGTTCTCCAGAGATGGGTTATAAATTTGATAATAAATTGAAATATAATGATAAATATTGCTGTGGTTACTTTAAGTTAGAAAGTATATGTGTGCTCAATGACATTTTAGTGAGAAATTCAAAAAGATTGTGAATTAGATGAAATGTCTTTAATGCAAGGAAATGAAACATTACAGTTTATTAATAATTTTATATATTTGAAAGGAAGATATTGAAAGCAGTGCCAGGGTTATTCCAATAGATTACTGATAATATCACAGACAGCATTTATCCATCTATAGTGCCACCTTTAACATGCCAGATCTCAGTATCCTGTTATCCTGGTGTGTGTGTGTGTGTGTGTGTGTGTGTGTGTGTGTGTGTGTGTGTGTGTGTGTGCAGATATGGCAATATCCAAAGTTAAATAAAGGGGATAGTATGGGGGAAAAAAGCACCTGTGGCATGATTCTCTCTTTAAGTCACCTCGGTCTCAGCCAAGTCTCTAATCTTTCCAATGAGTTTGTATTTTTACTAAATGAAACTTGATGTGGGTAGGGTCTCGCCATCTGAATATCATTCCTATTGCCTGAGGCTTTTCTGTAGAGATGATAACCTCTTTAACAGTTCAACTTTCCAGGCACTCACCTTGTCTCCATATTTAAACCCAAACTGCCCTTTTCTTTGTCAGCATGTACATTTTGCTTATTTTTCTACTCTTCTTGCACTAGCAGAGCAGTCGGCAATAACCATGCCACAGACTAGATACTGTCCTGTCTTGACTTCAACCTCAGTCAGGTTTTCAGGACATGGGACAACACCGCAGTCAGGTTCCTTGACAGAATACAATGCCAATGGCCTATACTCCACTGCTTCATCTCTGAAGCCTCTTGAGACAGGCTTCCTCTTTTGCATGTCTCTTGGCTGTCTAGACTTCTGACCTCCTTCCAGAATGGCTCACTCTGCCATGCCTACATCTTTCTAGGACTCTAGACTGTAGCTACAAACTGTTCCATAAAATCCCATAAACTAAGTTCAGAGGCCTGAAAGTCATGTGGTCAGGTTTATCACAGCAGCCCTCCTACTTCTTGCTACTTTTCTACGTTAGTCATTTTCCTCATTGATATAACAAGATAACTGAGAAAAGCATAGGAAGAAAAAAGATGTCTTTGGGGCTCACAAGCAGAGCGCATGACGTCCATGTCGGCAGGCAGCTCGTCACTGTGCCCAGAGTTAGGAAGCCGAGGAGACGATTCCTGGATCTCAGCTGGCTTTATGCTTCTTCCCTTTTTCACTCATCCTGGACCTCATTATATGTGTGCTGTTGTCCCACACACAGGGTGGGTCTCCGGTCCTCTGTTAAACATCTGGGGAAAGCCCTTCACAGACACAGTCAAAGGTGTGCCTCATTCCTAGCCTACCAGCTGACAATTGAACTTAGCCATCACATACCAATCCCTAGAGAAATAAAAGTTGTCTACGCATTTATTGTTTATCCCTTTAAAACAGTTTTCTATAATCAAGAAAATAATACAAAGATATAGGGTATAGAAAGAATGGTATCTATTAAAAGTTGCTTTGAGTCTCTCTTTTGAACTATTTTGAAGAAGCATTTACATAAGTTTGCTAATATTGTATTCCCAACCTGTGTGTCACATAGCAGATGAAAGTGAACAAAAATCAAGGCACATATATAACACAGATAAATATCTTATTTTTGAAGTAATTTTTAATTTTTATTTTAATGTTTAACTTTCATGTGTATGTAAGTTATGTAAATATACACAATAATATGGTACAAGGTTTAGATTCTTAAATGACTTCTCATATTCATCACCTCAAGCGTCTGGATTGTTACTGAAAGGTTCATAAGTCATATCATATATTATAATGTAAATATGCTCTAAATATATAATTAGACTGAACATGTAATCTCAATCCTCCAAGGAGTACAATGACGAGTTGGTCGAGGTGTGATCAATGGGTTAACATGTGTTTATTGTCACCATGCAGAACCGAATCAAAGAGCACGCACTTCTGAAATACTTCATCTGGATACACCAAATACCATCACACTATCTTTGGGAAATGAAAGGAAAGAAAAACCATAAATGAAAATGGAGACTACATCACAGCTACTAACCTTACGCAAACACAATGAAGTTTGTCTTTCCTCTAAATATTTATTTAATTTGCTTTAATTGATTTAGATGGCTTTCTTGATGCTTAAACTTCTTAAGGCTTTCAGATACTCTAGTGGCTAAATAAAATAGTAAAAATATGATGAACACTTTATAAAAATCTAACAGTACTTGGTTACCTATACAAATGTTCGGTCTGTTGTTGTCATGCACGGTTAGAAGTTTAGCATTTGTACTGGTGTGTGGGGTGGGGACAGCGTTCTAACACGACATGTAAGTCCTGGATGAGCAATCGCATCTTTGGGCAACTTTGGACTCGTAGTCAGTCAGCTGTTTGTGGCTGTGGGATGGACTACAGGGATGTAAGTTTTTAGGTGGAGTCTCTGTAAGCGACCAGGCCTGGCATTGAACTTTTCATCTTCCTGTCTCTGGTTCATCGCACAAGCCGGCATGTTCTGGCTGCTTAAGCAGATGGAGGTATTAGGTCATCTTATGTTGTGACAGTGGCCAGAGTCTATCAGAGAGAAGATCCAAAGAAATGACAGGAATCCGGAACTGCAAAGTGCAGTGTAAGAAATGGGAGGAAGGCATCACTGGAGAGCACAAGAGATGGTCAACGCAGAAAGACAACGGCTGCTGGACCAGATTCCAGGTTGGCGTTTCTGTCCCCTTATTCCCAAGGTCACCTCTGTGCCACACTCTTATGAGTAGCATCACTGAAAATGGAATCCCATCAAAACCATGCAATATGGATCACCTTAAATGTACTGAGATATGATCAACAATTAAGCATGTGTATATTTATGGTATACAACTTGATGACTTTCATGTACATACATTATGAAATATTGGCTAGAACTAAGCTAACAATTATATATATATATATCACATCATAATTACTTCTGTGTAAATAGTGAGAATATTTAAGATACACTGTGTCGGGGTTTTTGTTTTGTTTTGTTTTTATTTTTGTTGTCAACTTGACATTTTACTGTAGGCAAATCTGTAGAGAATTTTCTTGATTAATAATTGATGTTGATCTTAATGACTGAGGTTCAGTAGTGCAACCTTTGGGCAGGAAACCCCGAATTGCATAAGAAAATAAACTGAGCAAACCATGGAGAATAAGCCAGCAAGCAGCATCCTTCCAAGGCTCTGCACATCTTCCTGTTTCCTGGTTTTGCCTTAAGTTTTTGCTGTGGTTTCCCTCAGTGAAAGAATCTGACCTGAGAGTTGTAAGTTGAAATAAACCTTTTCTGTCCCAAGTTGGCTTTGGTCATGGTATTTTATCATAGTAATAGAAAAACAACTAAGACCATGTCTGCAAACTTCAAATATAAGATGCACTATAATTAATGTAATTACTTTGTTGTACTTAGAGCTCTAGAATAGATTCATCTTGTATAATGGGAAAATTTCCCCACTTGCCCCTCTTTCTAGCTCCTGGAAGCCATCATTCTGTACTGTGTTTCTTCAGGCATGGAATCTCCCCTCTATAAACTATATAACACAAAGAAATTCTTGTTTGTTCATTTTAAAATGTGTTTCTGTCTTGTCCCTTTGTAGCTACTAAATGAGATTGGCTTACAGGATTCAGGGTGGGTGGGTGGTTTGCGCATGTCCCCTTGGTCAGTTGTCAGTGGATGGCTGCTGTCGGAAGCCATAATGTAGCACATTCAGTAAGCTCAGCTAGCTTTTCACCTTTTCTCATGTCCTAACTTAATGTATCTCTTCCCATTGCAGAGCTAAGTATCTCTGGTAGCCTCAGCACCGCTTTCCTTCTTAATACTACACAATTCTGCAAGAACTCCTTCATTTTACTTCTGAATTTAAATCACAAGAGATAACCTGCTGCTATCTGAGACTTTTATAACAGGTCCTAAACTTGGGAGAGTATTGCTTTTTTGAAACAAACAAACAAGCAATCAAACAAAACAAAATGAAACAAAAAACCAGAAGGCTAGGCCTAATGCTTCTGCAAGTGCATAAAAAGAATGGCCTTCTCCACCCCATCGCTTCCCAAATGTTGGCATTCATGGAGATTAGTAGAAATCTAGTTAATGGGACTATTCAGGTTCAGTAGCTCAATGCTGAGCTTGATAAACTCAGAAATTTGTTTTCTTGCTTTTGGGGGATTTTAAGAGAGGGTTTCTCTGTGCAGTCATGGCTGTCCTGGAGCTCTCTCAGAGAGCTGCCTGCTTCTGCCTCCCTAGTGCTGGGATTAAAGGCATGTGCCTTTCATTTCTAACAAACTCTCAGGTGAGGTCAAAGTGAATGATCTGTGGGGCTAGCAAGGCTGAAGAAAGAACAGCAACTCAACCGGTTCTTACTCCCCTTACGTCTCTGCCCTATTCTACTAGGCTGTACTCACAGCGACCATCTGGCAGGCAGTATTTCCTCCTCCACCGATTCTTCTCAACGGATAGCATTCACTTACTTTTTGAGCTCAGACCGCTTTGAATTTCCACCTGGAACGAACCACCAGTAACTCAGAAGCATAGTTTCAGGAAGAAGAACGCCTCTCACCTATTAATAGTGAATCCTTTACCCCTGATGTTACACCTCCTATAGATTTTTGCTACCAGTTCTACCACTGCCAATCAGGTCCTCCGAATAACCTGCTGTTGGGACATCCTAACCCATTCCTCAGGTGAGTGTCTGATGAGTTCTGTAAGATGTGTCTTTGGGGGGTATACAGACAACGTACAAAATGAACAAGGAAACCCTTAAACCACTATTATTTCTAGTCTATGCAGCTATTCACGACTAGGCTTCCTGCGCTAGAGGATTAAACCACCATCAGATTTTTTTCAGACCTTTAGACTTTATGCATTCTATTTTTCTCTCTGGACAGCCTCCATCATCATGTGACTTTTATAAGCGCAGACCTATAAATAATTCTTTCTAGAAGGTCCTCAGGCCAGAAACATGTTTCCAGCCTGTAGCAGAATGGGGTGTTAAGATGTATATGAGATCTCTGAATGAGCACGAATGTTGAATCTCAGATGATGGTCCTGACATAGATGCGATGAAAGCTCTGGAAGACGAAGCACACCTACAAGAAGACTGTGAGTCTCCCTCTCAGGTTATATCTGCTCCCACTTCGCTTTCTTTTCTCTCCTTCTTGTCAGCCTTAAGATGAAGACATTCTAATAGTGCTCCCATGGATATGATGCTGTGCCCAAGTACACACGTCAACAAACTATGAGCTGTAACCTCATAGTTACTATGAACTATGAAGCCAAAGAAATATTTTTCTTTCTTAAGTTGTTTTCTGGACATCATAACTATATGAACATGGTTATTGCAGGTGGTCCTTAGTGGAGATTAGCTGGATGAACTTACCATTTTATGTAGAAGATTTACGTTGGGCTATGTATGTGTCCCAATGTTTTATCTTGAGTAATGCCATTACGTGTACTTCGGATGTTACACCAGAGTTGTGATATCACCCTGATAGTTTTGATAACAGTGACACGATGGGTCAAAATATGGAGCTGCTAGTGTTCATTCCGGCTCAATTTGCCCTTCTCTACAAATCAGCTCATTATCCCTGGACTCTGTGCTTGGTATTTCCCAATGAGGACAATAAATGACTCATTCAATTCTAGCTCCAATTTGGACAAATTTTGACCTTGATAAGCTGTTGAGTGGTAATTTGTTTCATGTATTTTGGTCTCAACACAGGAAATTTATATCTGGAAGGATTTCACCTTGGAAAGGCAATTTGTCAGAAAGTATTTACCCAGCGCAGTCAGTGTGAATCAGACTACCAAGGGTTAGCTTCACAGATGGAGTAACTCAATCCCGTGAGTAAGTCGATGGGTAGGAGGACGCTGACGATGCAGCAGGTTGAGGCACAATCCCTAACCAAAGACGCCATGCCATCTCTAACCTGAAGACATTTACCTCATTTCTCTCCATGTTAGCTTCTCAACTATAAACTAAGGGAAGTAAAGAAGTACCCCGTAAGGTGTAAGTATTCGATGTGAAAATAGATGTGGAATACTTAAATGATACATGAGTTGGCTGTGGTTCATGGTGACTCTTCACTTGGCGACTCTGTAAGACGGTTCTGAGAAAACACGAGGCATCATTTCCCCTTTTATCCCAGTGACTCAATTAAAACTTTACTTTGCAGTCACTTCCCCAAGTGGTCATCTGAGTCTTCCGAACCACAATAAAGTGCATCTAACTTTGGAAGAGCACAATGAAATGCATTTTCTAACTTTAAGTTCCTAAATGGTCTGTCTTGCTCTGTGATCTCGGCATCCTTACAGATGACCATCAACACGAGAAGTGATTTGTAACAGGACTTGAAAAAGCTCCACAGCTCTGTTCTACGGTGTTTTGTTACATAATAGATATTATCTAATGCAGCATCTAGTTTGTTTCTAATAGAGCCTGACTTAGGTTGGTTTTATTATTTATGTGCTGTGCATAAGTGATCAGAGGTTCAGGGAAATTCAATGAACAGCTTGAGGTTAGGAAGCTACCAGGAAGTAGTGGGGATCAAACGGTTGTTCTTCTTGCAAATTCCATGTTATTGCACAACCTCTGTTTCTCCTGACCTGAAATCTCAGGTTCAGAAGAGCATCAGTAGTGTCTTCCATGGATAGTAAGCAGGCAGGGGTTTGCTGGTGTCTCACTGGGGAAATAAGCCAAAATGATTAGTTTTCTATATTTTTCTTTGGTTTGTCTTACTTTCAAACATAGAAGTACTTATTTTATTCTTATTGACTCATTAGAAAGAAAATGAAACTAAAGCCACCAAAAATAAGTTACTGCTTTGTCTCAGTAATAACCCATTGTATTGTACTCTTAGTGTAAGTGCTAGTAATTCTCCATTTAAGGCTTTTCGTTTCTTATACACTGTAAAGTGATAAAGGCCAAAATACTTTGGTTTTGCAAAAAAAAAAAAAAAAAAAAAAAGGCTACATAAGCAAATAGCAGTTAGTGTGTCACTTCCTTTTCTTCTTCTTCTTTTTTTTTTTTTTGAGGTATTTTTATTATTCCAAAAAAAATCAACTCTAGCATTTTGAAAACACTGGAAGGTTTTCTTTTGATTTTTTCTTTTATTTATTGTCCCTTCAGATTTTTAAATGATATTTCCTATTATTTAACACTCCTTTCATATTGCTTATTTTTCCTATTGCAGTCCTTCCTAGAACCTGCTCCAAAGATACCTATAGGTTTCTTCTGCTCCCCTGTGAAGTCAGAGGTTATGCTAGAGTCCACATCATACATCTGATCTTCAAACTGTCCCTGGGCTTTAATACTGTGAATATCTAGGAGATCTAGTGAGCCCTGCCTTCCTCCTTGTCTGATGCCAGGTCTCTTCTAACTTCTGCCACTCGACCATCCATAATGTTGATACTACAGGGAAGAATAAGGAAGAGAAGCAAGGGAAGGGGTGGAGAAAGGATTGTTGAAGGACACAGGGATACTATTGGATGGTAGCAGCAACTTCCAAACTCTGCAGCATGATGGCTTTGCTGCTGTGACAATAAACAATTTAAAGGAAGAGGGGTATGTTTTTTCTTACAGGTCCTACGTGAGAAAAACCTGGTGACAAGAGCATGAGACTGGCTGACCATATTCTATCTGTAGTAAGGAAGCTGAGAGAGGATAGCAGATGCTCCAAGGCTATAAGACCTAAACACCTGCTTCTGTTGACATTCTCCTCCCAGAAAGTCTCCATCTCTTAAAGATTCTACAACGACTCTAGAGCAAGCTGAGCTGCCCTGGGCAGCCTGCTATGTCTGGGGGACATCCATTTCCTGCTACCTGTCCTCCCACCTTCATACAACCTGCTGAGCCTAAACCATATAGACAGAAGTCTAGCATGGATGTCCTCTGAGAGGCCCCACCACCAGCTGACTCTGATAGCAGCATATACCTACAGCCAAACAGTGTGTGGGGCTTGGGGACTCTTATGGGAGAAAAGGAGGAAGGATTACAACCCGTAGGGGGTCAGGAACTTCACAGAAAGACCCGCAGAATCAACTAACCTTGACTCTTGGGGCTCTCAGAGACTGAACTACCAACCAAAGAGCAAACACAGGCTGGACCTAGGTCTCCCTGAATATACATAGCAGATCTGTAGCATGGTCTTCATTCATGTGGCTTCCAAACAAATCGAGTGGGGGCTATCCCAAAAGCTATTGCATGCCTGTGGATTCCATTCCCCTGAGTGGGCTGCCTTGTCTGGCCACAGTGGGAAAAGATGAGGCTGCAGAGGTTTGATGCACCAGGTTGCAGGATACCCAGGAGAGGCCTCCACCCTCTTAAAGGAGAAGAGAAATGGGGGATGGTGGAGAGACCGTGTGAGGGGGGTAGTGATTAGGATGTAAAGTAAATAAATTAATGGGAAAAAACAAAAACAAAAAATAACCACCAAAAAAAAATAAGAGAAAAGAAAGAAGAAAGAAAGAAAGAAAGAAAGAAAGAAAGAAAGAAAGAAAGAAAGAAGGAAAGAAAGAAAGGGAAAAAGGTCAGGGTTACCTTAATTCCTCAGGGTGCACAGCTATTCATTAACACGTCTTTTTTTTTAATTAAATCATATCAGTAAGTTGAGGGCAACAGTGGGTACAAGAAATTAATCATCACCTTGATCACCAGCTTTAGCAACAGAGGGACCTCAGCTGATACCAGTCGCTGCCACTGTTCTTTCCTGACCTCAAAAACCAGCTTAACTATTAAGATACACCTTTGGAAGTAGATACACTCACTGCTGCAGTGATTTGAGGTACCAAAGAGGGTTGATACCTGGGGTTCGGGTGGGGTGGGAGTAGGGGGTCCCCCTAATCAAAGGGAAAGGGAAAAGGGTTGGGAGAGGGGCTATGTGAGAGGGGGCTGAGGACTGAGATTAGGATGTAAAGTGAATAACTTAAAAGTATTCCACAATCTTCTCAAACACCATCTGCTCAAACACCAGCTCCTCATCCAGTTCTCTGAGAACTGCAGAAGAATGATGTCTGACATACCTGGGACAAAAGTTGCTTACTTTTGGTAATGTATCTTTTTCTTTTTCTCTTCCCTATTCTATGGCCAAAAGTCTCTGGTTTCTGGCAATTTAACTCCTGCTAATAGCAACAGGGGATTAAGTAAAAAACCCTACTTACCTGGGCTCTTTTTTCTCTAGCTCAAGAACCCCTAGATGACCAGGAAAGAAGCCACCTTAACTCCTTGTGAGTCAGAGAGAAAAGAAAAGAAAGAAAGGAAGATGCACACACACACACACACACACACACACACACACACACACAGAGAGAGAGAGAGAGACAGAGACAGAGACAGAGACAGAGACAGAGACAGAGACAGGTGGACAGACAGACAAACATATATGCATCTGGTGAATGGAACAGTTCTTCAAAAACCACACTTTTCTTCTCTCTGGCAATTTATACCTTCTTAGACAAAAGTTCTTTATAAGATTATGTCATAGATAAAATATTAAACAAAAGGGGAGTTACAGAAGTTTGTTAATCATAAGTTCAAAACAGTGTTTCATTCTATAAGCTCATTATAAGCTCAAAGCAATAGTTCCACATGGCCCTGCTTTATAAAGTGCACACCCGTGGCCTCATCCTTGGATGTGACCTACAATGAATGCTTTTCCTTGATCACAAAACTGTCCCAAGACTATTTCTCTTCTTAGTGTAATTTATGAAAGCTCATGGGGTTGGGGATTTAGCTCAGTGGTAGAGCGCTTGCCTAGCAAGCGCAAGGCCCTGGGTTCGGTCCCCAGCTCCGAAAAAAAGAAAAAAAGAAAGCTCATTGTATTTCTTATTATATAGCCTTTACTTGCTATTCTATGAGGAATGGGCACATTCTATTCTTGACTCAAACTTTATTATATTTTTTGGGAAAACAACCAAAACCATTTCCTTAAACTTTGTTCCTAAAATCATTTGAATCAAATCAGGAATTCTATAAAGTCATTAATTCATCTAAACAGCATTAATTCATGAAAGTTCATCTTCATTTTGATCTGTAGAAAATTTGCTCAATAGAATGGGCTGATGCCCAAGGATTATTTGACTATGTAATAGTGGCAGGAAAGGCATATAAGCAATAAGAGACAATCCTGGGATGACATCTCTGAGGACCTTGTATCTCAGATCATGTACATTACAGTCATGTAAAAGGACGGGCCATCTCCAGAAACTCACTTGCTTGCTCTAGCCTTTCCTAGATGGCTTCTGACAACCACCTTGTGTTGGGGACAGAGCCTATCGAGGACATTTAACATTCAAACCATAACACTTGGCATGATAACTATGATTGACAATTGAATGTTGAAACATAGCTAGTAGAGAGAATATTGAATGTTTCCAGAGGTACGTTGGGGGAATAGCATATGTGGGAGGGTATAGGTATTGCAATTACAGACAAAATGAAATGAAAATTTTAAGGTACCACATAAATGTGCACAATTATTTAAGTCAAACGTTTTAAAATATACATATTTAGAATATCTCTTCTGTACTTTGCAAAATTGAGTTAATAGTTTCTCCTGTTGTAATATACTTTTTACACTGTTAAAAACCTTCTCATCAAGCTAAATGTTTCTCATATATTACTTCATATTAGATATGTCAAGATCAATATTTCTAAATGAATAATTGGATGAATAAATAAAAATACCTTAGGAACGGAAATGGAGATAAGATAGAGAATTTTCAATTAATTTCCATTTGACACCAATGGTAGCTTGTTTTAACAAAACATTTATAGCATTTTTAGGTAACATATTTACATAATAATAACTTTAAGATACCAAAGAAAGAAATTGAAGAAGACATCAGAAGATGGAAAGATCTACCATGCTCATGAATCAGTAGTATTGACGGTGTGACCATGGCCCTTCTACCAAAAACCATCCACAGACTGAATGCCATCCTTACCAAAACTCCACTGTAATACTTCACATAAACTGAAAAGTCTTTAACTTCATGTGAAAACACTCAAAGGCCAGGATAGCTAAAACACTCCTTAATAATACAAGAAGTGTTGGAGGTGAGACTGTTCCAGATTCCAAGTTATATGACAGAGCTATTGTAATAAAACAGCAGGCTGTTGACATAAAGCAGACATGTAGATAAGCAGAATTGAATTGAAACTCAGACATGATTCCACATGTCTATCAACACCTGATTTCCTGATTTTTTTTTTTACAAAAAAAGTAAAAAATGCACACTGGACAAAGACAGCATCTTCAATAAACAGTGTTGATCAAACTGGATAGATGCATTTAGAAGACTAAAAATAGATCCATAGCTTTAATTATCAAACTGCACAAAAGTCAATTGCAGGTGAACCAATGATCTCAAGATAAGTCTAGATATCACAAATCTGATAGAAACAAAAATGGTGAGAGGCTTAAATTCAATAACTCTCTTTAGAAGTTTATCTACTGAAATTGTGTTTCTAATAGAAATATTTACAGAAGGAGGTATGCGTTACATTTTATTTTACGTATGTATCACTTGAAGAGTTGAGTTTGTCTTTGAATTTATTACTGATAATTGCAGTTACTCCTTGTTATCTATCTCCTTTTTGAGTCAGAATTTCACTCTGTAGCCAAGGCTGGCCCGTAACACACAGCAATCTTCCAGAGTCATCTTCATAGCTAGTGGAATTACAGTGTGAGTTGCCAAAGCTATTTAAAAACATTTTTTAGGACAGGGTCTTCCTATTTACCCAGGCCTGACTTCAGATTCTGAAAGTCCTTCTACCTCGGCTTTTTAATCATGCTGTGACAAGTTTACCACACCATACCCAGAATCTGTTTTCCTTCACAATCTGCGTGATGGTTAGATTTGTCAACCTGACACAACCTAAACTCATGGGAAGAGAGTCTCCATGAAGAATTATCTACATTGGTTTGACCTGTGGGCATGTTTGTGGTGATGGTTTTAAATAAGATAATTGATTTGAAAAGACCCAACCCACCATTCTCTAGGTACTGGATACTGAGGTGTGCAAGAATACAGAACTTTGCTGAGCACATTGAATAACCAAATTAGGACAGATGTGTCCATTCTCTCACTGCTCTTGACTGCAGGTAGATGTGACCAGTTGGCTCAAGTTCCTGCCAGCGTTACCTCACTGCGGCGAAGGACTGTGACCTGGAACTGTCAATGAGAATGAACCCCTTCTCCTCTGAGTTTCTTTTGTGAGGATATTTCATCGCATCAACAGAAAAGAAACTAGGACAGTTCTTCTTTTACTCAGGAGGAGAATGGCAATCGTGTTTTGGGAAAAGCTGAAATGTTCTTGGGGCTACTGCTGTTGACCAATTTGAATTGTGCCATTTCGTAGTGAAATGTGTGATCAAATAATGAGATTATGGAGCTGGAGTGAGGACTCAGTGGTTAAGATCACTGGCTTCTCATCTAGAGAACCTGGGTTTGATTCCTAGACCCTACTCAGCAGCTCACAACTGTCTGCTACTTGCTGATCTGATCCCCACTCCTGGCCCCCACGAGGATTTCTTGCAGACAAGACATTCATATACATAAAATAAATAAAATTAAATAAATTAGATGGTTGGTTATAAGTAGGCATCATTCCAATTGAAAGGGCTATATTGTGTCTGTGTATAAAATAATTTATATAAGGCAGTTTAATAAGAAGTTGTAATATTGATCCTTAGTGAGTCACACCTTGTACAATTAAGCAGGACTATAAAAGTCCCACAGCCTGTTGAGTGGGAAGAGATCTCTTCTGGATATTTGTACCTCAGTAACAGCAGAAGCAGGATGTTCTCCTCTGTGGATAAAGGTAAGCATGTTTCTACTTAGTACCTGGTAGCGCTCCTATTTCAGAAGGACAATGAAAATATCTCAGTTGTCAAACAACTTGAGGTTTTTTTTTTTTTGTGTGTGTGTGTGTGTGTGTGTGTGTGTGTGTGTGTGTAATTATTGCTGTTCTAACATATACAGCAAAATACAACTTTGAGTTTCAACTCTAAAAAACATAGCTCCCCATCTTACAGTTAATGTTATTTGGTTTCACTGTGATTTAGGTTCCAGTATAATTAGAAAGGATAAAAATGTTTTCACAAATTTTATTTTATTTGAATTTTTGTGCTATTATAAGTTAAGGTAATTTTTAAATTTGTATATAAACTGGTTAGACCCATGCCTTGGATAAAGAAGTTTGAGGTAGTTAAACTAGAATGTTTCTTTGACCTGAGGACAGACTTTGAAATCCGACTTAGCAACTAAAGACAAACCCAATAAGACATGTTCATGTGATATACAACTAGTTGCCAGTTTTCAGTGTTCCTGTTGGGGAACAGCACTGGGGTAAATGCAAAGAAGAAAGAGTGGTCTTGCCAATCAGAGCACTCCATCTGAAATCCTGTGACTGTGAATTATGTGAATAACCACTAACGTTGCCCCACAGAGGACATTTACAACCCATGGGTGGTTCCAGTTGTGCTTTCAGATCCTATGAAGTGCCATTGCACTGAGTACAAGTCAGCCATATCACATTTGCTGAAAAAATTATGGCAACATATTTCTAACAAAGTCTGATTAAGTAATGAAATGTGTGCATCTATAAATATTTAATATTAATAAACTAGATTTATATGTCTTACTTCATTCTAAAACTTGATATGTTATCAACTTTTCCTTGTCTGGAGGTCAATTTAATTAGCTTTTTTATGCCCCACATTTAAAATGAGTTAATCAGATTTGCATTGTTATTGACTGTTATAGTAATTGCTCAGACCATAGTTGCCAAGAAACCTGCTGTTGGCACTGGCTTGGATAATTTGTATCACTTAACCTTCTATGAAATAAAAAGCCCAAGATTTTCTTCTGTTTTCCTCTCTGATAGGTACTCAAAGTTTCCCTAGTTCCTTGGTAAAAACAAACAAACAAACAAACAAACCGAAATTATTGGTATTACAGTGGTGTGTTTGTGTGTGTCTGTGTGTGTGTCTGTGTGTGTGTCTGTGTGTCTGTGTGTGTGTGTGTGTCTGTGTCTGTGTGTGTGTGTGTCTGTGTGTGTGTCTGTGTCTGTGTGTGTGTGTGTGTGTGTGTGTGTGTGTGTGTGTGTGTGTGTGTGTGTGTGTGTGTGTCTGTGTCTGTGTGTGTGTGTGTGTGTGTGTGTGTGTCTGTGTGTGTGTGTGTGTGTGTGTGTCTGTGTCTGTGTCTGTGTGTGTCTGTGTGTGTGTGTGTGTGTGTGTGTATGTTTGTGTGTGTGTGTGTGTGTGTGTATCCATGTTTCCCCACTGTGAGCAGAATTTTCCTTTTGCATGTTTACCTTTTCAATGTTTACCAAACTGAAGACATGGCTTGAAACTAATGGACTCTCAATGAACCCCATTCCCTGCTTCTTTTTAACGTCACTCAAACACCAGAGCAGCTACCATATGAAATATTCCCGCAGTCCTACCATTTATCAGAAACAGGATAGATTTTTAATTACATAGAAAGCAAGAGAAACCAGCTAGATAATGGTCATTGGTCGTTGTCTGAACTCACGGGTCCATTATTGTTCTCAGCTCAAAGCCTCTAATGATCCTGTAAAACAAAACATTTTTTATGGATGTGTAAATCCAAACCAGAGGAGGAAAAAGACTGCTGATTTTTCCAGCCATCAGCAATCAGAGAACGTTTAAGAATTATAGAACTATAGAAGGCAGGTAAGATCATATTCATAAAGTTAGTAAATGCAGGAAAACCCAAGTTAAACAGAGATCAAGGATAAATGTGGTAAGAAGACAGGAGAGCCCAGACACAAAGTCAATGGCTCGAGGTGTTTGCTAGAAATTTTCCTTGGAGTCAATCAGTGAGGGCCAATGGTTCAGCTCCTCAACAGTGTGCAGGAAGCAGTGGTGGGAAGCTGTTTGACATGGGCTGAGGGACAGTGAGGGCGACTAGAACCAGCAGCACATTGGTTTATCAGCTCTGGGGCTGATGAAGGCAGGATGATGACTGTATCCAAATGGAACGCTTCTGCGTACTGAACAGCCACCAGCATCACACAGCTCTCCCTTCTGCACATGCCAGAAACTCACCATCGTCATAGACAGAACTAGAAAGACACCCAAATAAGGTGGATTGTGTACCATCTGGAGGAAACTAGAACACGATGAGAAAGTGAAAAATTGAGGTGCAGAAAATGCAGGTACCCCAAGTAAAGTATGTGTAAGAATAGAGCCAGCTACATGGCTCTGTGGGTGAGTGTACTCAAAATCCATCTGGTCCATGCATGTTTGATCACTTATCCTAAATGCCAGCACTCCTAATGCAGCAGCAGGGCTAGAAAAGAGGCAGAAGCTCCCTGTCATAGTGCTGTTAGGAACAATATGAGGAACCTGGCCCAGGAAGGCCAAGACAGTGGTACCTGACACGCATACAGAGAGGGGGAGAGGGGGAGAGGGAGAGGGAGAGGGGAGGGGAGAGGGGAGAGGGGAGAGGGGGAGAGGGAAGGAGAGGAGAGAGAAGAAGGGAAAGGGAGGTTGAGGAAGGAGAAGGAGGAGGGGAGAGAGAGAGAGAGATGCACAGATACAAATACACAAACACACAGAAGCATACATATACACTAACAAATAAAAAATTTTAAATGTTAGAACTTATTTTTAATTTCCAGACACTGGACAAGAATCTTCAAAACAAAATATCTTCATGCAATGAAAAGATATAGATATTTGTTAGATGAAGATTACTATAAAACAAAACTGTTTGCTAGAGAATCAAATTAAAGCATCTTCTGATAATGTAGTGCCAAAGGACAAAGACATTTAAAAACTGCATGAGAGGAACCTTTCCGTGCAAGGAAAAGGGGCTAAGATATTTTAGAAATCCAGGATAAAACTTGAAATTGAAAAAAAAAATCTGAGAATAATGAGTAGCATGAGCGACCAATGCTTTAGGAACCAGCTTCATTCCAGAAACCGTAAACACAGAGCTATAAAGTGCCCTGGAGCGTGAGTCTGCTGGACTACACAGTTCTAAAGTGAAATGCACAGTTTTAAATCAAAAGTTTTCAGATAGAGAGGCAAGAAGATGCAAATTAAATTCTCATACTACTACTACTACTACTACTACTACTACTACTACTACTACTACTACCACTACTACTACTACTACTACTACTACTACTACTAATAATAATAATAAACAGATTCTCTCAGGGCATAGATGTTAGATTAGGAAGTCAAATATTTCAAAGTAACCAATATGAAATTTTTCAATTAAAGAAAATGTATCTAAAAAGTAAATGAAAATACAATAACAGTGATGAAACATGAATTTAATAGAGAAAAAGTGTAAAACCAAAGATTCAAAATGGCTTCTTAGAAAAACTAGTATTCTGAATAATGTTGCCGGAAATAGACTCAATAGACAGCAAGACGGAAGGAGAGTCTGTGAGCTTGGAAAGCTCAGGGAAAACTCTCTACAGGCAAGAGTTGATTGACATGGGGCAAGCTCAGGTTTGCTAATAGGTATCACAGAGGTGCTAAAAAGGACAGAAAGAAGGAGAAAGAAAACTGAATGGAAGGAACAACGGCTGAAAAATTCTAATTTGATTAGCAACCTTATTCTGCAAACTCAAGATCTCGTGAACAAGGCTCAGGAAAAACAGAACTCAACACTGAAGCTGTTGTGTGTAGCTCCGAGCTACTGAACAAGAAAGACACATTTTAAACACAAGAGAAAATCATATTTCTTATAGAAGAGAAAAGAGTATGTTAGCATTTCTCTAGAAACAGTAACAGCTATGAAGCAGTGTGATGGAACCTCATATATAGGGGGAAAGAAAGAAAAACAAAACAATCCACAGAGCACAAATCCAGCCAACAGATTGAAGAAAATCTTGACATCAAGCGAAAAGCCCTCGTTGATGCTTGTTTTGAAGCTGTCCTGCTTTTAAGAAATTCTGCAAGAAGATCTTTAGAGTAAAGGGACACGATGCTTGGTTGTGCCTCAAATCTCTGAAGAAAATGAGGAACTGACTATGGTCAATATGCAGGCAAATGTAAGACGTCACACAAGTCTGCATGTGTCTCTCTGTGTTCTTGCTTTTCTTCAACCTGTGTCCATCTGGAGTGATGGTGACACAGTGTTTGGGGATATTCAGCGTTAATGTGTAGCACATGGGTGAGTGTGTTCCATGCTACAGGACAGAAGTGGAGACAGAGCAAACATGTATTCTGTCATTTATTAGAGCACTACAGTGTGGAAATGCTGTTGAATTGTGTTTTAAGTGCTGTAATATGAAAGAAGGCAATAGAGGAAAGAGTGACCAAAAGGACACGAGGCACATGAAAAAGTATAGAAATGGTGGTGAATGCAGAAACTCATGACCTGTCATACAGTGCAGCGAATGTGTAAGAATGCGTGTCAATGAAGGGCTAGTCGCAAATAGACATTTACTCCGTCCCCTTTGCTAGAGACCTAGGGACTCGAAAGTGAGTGAAAAGACAGAAAGAGACAGTGGTCATGGAGGACTGGAGCAACAGTGTCTTCCAGGCATGGCTGATGACTTCACACACAAACCCACAGCCTTGGCGACTGCCTGCCTAAGATCTACACAGGAGGAGGAGAAAGCCCTCAGCGTTTTGTCATGGAGGGGATGGGTGCTCAGGACTCCCCACACCTGACCCAACCGAGGAGTGATTGACAGGTGACGGCTTCTGGCACAAGCAGTCTTTCTCAAGGGTGTGGTCAAGGTAGGAGAGCCCACACCAACCTGAGGTCAGTTCTCAGCACCACTGGGACAGCTCACAGGCACCTGTAATTTCAGTTTCAAGATGTCTAACCTTCCTCTGGGGTCCACAGACACCAGGCACACATGAAGTACACCCATGCAGGAAAACACTCATTGACGTTAAATGAAAATACATGGATCTACAAAAAAGAAGGCATGAAGTTGGGTAGTTGGGAGGAGACGGCTTTGATTTTCAGGAGTTCAGGGGAGGTGTGAGGGGTGAGTGTGATCTCAGTTGTAGTAAACCCTTAAAGAACCATTTGTGAGGAATGAGAACTGGGTGAGAGACTTGCAGATTCAGTGATGGCTTCTGCAGGCCATGCACAGCCATGCACACATTCACACAGACACACACAAATCAATAATAAAAATCCCTTCCTTTAAAACAAAGTGACAGAATGAAAACCAGTCTAGCGAGCAAACAGCACACATGACGAATCTGGAGAGAATGCAGCTAAGCACAGAGAACATATCCTTAGTGATGGACAGGAAGAGAGACTCTGCACAGCCATTGTAGGACCTCAGGAACGGCACAACAGTAGACAGTGACTCAGACCACAGAAGACCTACTCACAGTCAGACAGCCGCACCTGACCACTGTGCGCAGAGTCTAGTCCAAACAACAGCAGAACAGTCTTTTCAAATCCAACCTGACTGATCCCCAGGACAGACCACGAGCTAGCCATAAAACAAACAAACAAAATGAAGTCAGCGTTTAAGTTTGTCAATTTAAATCATATTATGTTTATTCCCTGACTAAAATGAGATTAAATTGAAAATTAACAACAGAAAGAAATTGGGGGAAATTTACATTTTTGGAAATTACACAACACACTTCAAACAGTAACTTAAGAATCAGTAAAGACCTCAGAGGAAAGCAGACCAAACAAGATTTCTGGCTGCCGCTATACAGAGCTTAGCCACTGTTTGGCAAGTGGTTTTTCTTTTTTCAGGACCTCACGAATGTCAGGCAAGTACTGTAATGGGGAGTAAACTCCCAGGTTATATTATTGATTATACTGTTATCTGGGAAGAAAATCAGAGAGGAAAAACACTAAAAACAATAAACTCAAAGTAAGAAAAAGAGTATAGAGAAAAGGAAACCCGGTAGTCTGTTCTTTGAAAAGATGAATAAAATGACTGTTAGCTAGAAAAGAGAGGACACAGACTATTTTTAAAAGAAATGAAACTAGAGACATCATTACAGAACTTAAATTCTTGACTTTCCTGGGAAGAGGTTGATGTCAACAAATAGACAAACTTCTCAAACAACATATATTACCAAAATTCACATCAACACGAATCACACTAACTCGATAAAAGTTAAGGAAATTGAATTTGTGATTGTAAAAATTACTTTTCTTACTGTTGTGGCCAAATACCAGACAAGAGACAAAGGAGGGCAAGTTTATTTTGAGTGGACATAGAATCATCGGAAAAGAGCAGTAACAGAAGTTTGGTTGGAGGCTGGTCACATTGCATCTGCAGTTGCGAAGCAGGAACAGACCAGAAGTGTGGCAGCGGGTTGTGAACCCACAAGGAGAGAATCTCATAAAATCTCAAGGCCCCCACGCACCCAGTGACTCACTTCCTCCTAAGAGTCTCTCCCACAATGCACTACTGAAGGGGAACAGCCTTTGAAATCAGCACTGCAGACGAGAACCATCTGTTCAGAAACTGGACCCCACTGGAGATGTCTCAAGCCAAGACAGTGATGAAGAAATATCTCTCCTGAAAGAAAGCACAGAGCTGCTGTGCTGAATTCTTCCACATAGTTTTGAAAGCAGAAGAGTAGTTCCCCCTTGTGCAGGAGCTATTCGAAGACCTTCAATGGATGCCTGAACAAAAGGCTAGGATAATTAAAGCCATTTCACCTCAACCAAGCACTTGTACACGCCGAGACAAGCTTTGGACTTTTGGGCTGCTACTTCCATTTTCTTCCTCTTAACAATTTCATAGGTAGAAAAATTATTCATAGCATAGTTCTTGGCATACAATTGTTTTGTTGTTGTTGTTTTGTTTTGGTTTTGTTTCCTTCACTAGGTCAAAAGCTTTTCCCCCCTCTTTCCCCCTTCCTTCTTCCCTTCCTCCCTCTCTCCTTCTCTCTCCCTCCTTTCTCCATTCTTTCCGGCCTTCTTTTCTTTTACTTAAAGAAAATATGCTACATGTGATATTTTGAATATCTGAATTACCTGGATCAGTATTCTCATGCTTGGGGGAGGGCGTTACTATATAAAATACAGATTTTTTTGGAATAAGAGCCAGTTTATGCAGATGACCTCGTAATGCAACAACTGAATAGCATAGTGACTTTATATTTTGGGTACACTAGGAAGAAGCTATCTCACATCCTGGGTGGGAGAGATCAGGCACATGCAACATTTCATTATGGTAATATACAGTTAGGAATTGTTTCTGAAGTTTTCTATCATCTAAAAAAATCTATGTAGATTCTAATATATTTAATGGTAGAAAACTTTTCCTCTTACTAGAATTAACTGACAAGATTTGTAATGTGTAATGAGGACTGGATGAAAATCGATTTGATTTCGCTGTAATGACTTTAAAACATCTCAACATAAAAGTGAAATAACAATGCCAGTCTAAATTATTCAAAACTAATAAAACATTAGAAACACATGGACAGAAATGTTTGTGACCAGCCCAAAAAGACTAATAGCAAGTGAGAAGTTTATCCTAAATTCTGTATGGAAACACAAAGGACTTAGAACAGCACAAACAGTGTGGAGAATGAAGAACAAATTTCAATGATTCAGATCATCTGGTCTCACATTCTATTATTATGAAGCTAAGAGTCAAGGTCATGTGATACTGGCTTGAATACAACAGTATTGTATTGATACTTACAATTCAACAGCATAGAAATAAACCCTAAAATTATGATCAATTAATTTTTAATAATATTTTCCAGGAAATTCTAAATAAGTATAGTTTTGTTTTGGTTTGTTTTTTTCTGTCTGTTTTCTAATTATTTATTTGTTTGTTTTTCAACAAACGTTAACCATTGTGCATTTACTTAAAAAGAACACAGGCCTCAGTCATACAATGAACTAAAAATTACTCAAAATAGATCTATGACAGGACTAAAACTATATCTGCTTCCAGAAGAAATTATTGCAGAGAACTTTGAAATTAGCATAGGGAAACATTTTTATATACAACATCCAAAGCAAGATGAATTAAAACCTTAGTGATTAAAATTTTATCACAATTTAAAATGCTGATATTCAGAAAATGTCACAGAAAGTAAAAAGCCACATATTCTGAACAGATTAAAACATTTATATCATATGAGTCATATATAGAATAAAAGCTTCTATTACTCAATGACAATAAGGCAACCCAATCTTAAAAGAGGGACACGTTTACTAAGTGTTTCATCAAGTAGCCAAAATAATGTCAATCAATGTGTATTAGCATGGGCAGTGTTAAAATCCACTTGTGAAATGATAATTAGAGCCAACGAAATGCCACCATCGTCTATGGTACTAAGATGATTATACTAAACGTTGTCTGTGTTAAGTTTTGAGAACAGAGAGTAGTTAGACTATTTCTGCAGTGCTAGGTGTGTAAAGTGGCAACTTCATACAGGACTAAATGCCTACAAATAGTTAATATCATTACTATATATCTGACCAAGTAAATGAAAATGTTATCTATAAAAGATCTGCACAGCGCTATTTGGAGAGTCACTATTTATAATAGATCAAAACAGGGAGTAATCAAATGACCATTAGCTGCTAAAGGGAGAAGAGTAAGGTGTAGCAACAGAACGGGGCACGACTGAAAATAAGAACGAAGAGAATGCCAATGCGTAGCTGCACTGGGAAATCTAAGCAGAAGCCCAGGGCCAGCATCCCACAGTGCATGTCCCCGTGTATCTGAAACGTCCAGAGAAGGCACAGCTTTAAAAGACAGAACCTGTAGGATAGAAGCAGGTCAAGGTTGGCTTGACTCTCGGTGGGAAGGGTGCTGACTGCTTTTAGACATATGAACCTTTTAAACTAATGAAAGTATTCTAAAACTGGAGCACAGAGTGCTGCATAATTGTTCATATTTATTAAAATTAATCAAATTGCACATGTAGCATGAGTAGTACATATGTATTTATATTTAAAGATGCATTACTGTTTATTTTGTTTAGGGTAAAATGTGCAGTTTTACCTTCAGTCGTGGGTACTAACAGTGCTATACTTCAAAGAATGACTAAAATTATAAATATTTTAATAGTTAATTGCCAAAGTCAAACATCTTTGTTGGAACAAAATAAAGAAAACTTTGTATAATTTTGGATTTTGTTTTATTTTTTCACCTATAATATCCATAGTTTCCCTGAGAATTTAAGTGAAGTCCTTTGTTTTTTTCCTCAAATACATGATGACTTAATATCAAAACAGAGCAATAATAAAATATACCTTCTGGAAATATCTACAAAGGTTTTTCCCTCTAATAACCAGAATTATTTGAAATTATTACTGGCGAAATTATTTCATTTATTTATACTCATCAATAATTAAATTTCAAAGGAAATAAGAACCTAATTGTAAGTGGTCAGCTAATGTCCTGTTCCGGGTGCATTACACATCTTAAAAGTTCAGGATTTTGCAGGGGAAAAAAGGCTCCACTTATGAAAAAGATTTCTCTTGTTGATAGGCAGGAAATAATGTGACAATTAGGAAGAAATTGCCGCAGAAATTCCCGATTGAAAAGTGGGCATATGCAGCAGAAGATAGAAGGGAAAATTAATGTCCGTTTCCATTTCTGTGCTTTCAGAGCAGGAAGAAGGGTCTGGCCAGTCCTATAAGGTTATACATCTAGCTTTCAGTACTAACCCAGGAAAGGCCGAGGTGGTAAGGATCCATACTTTGGAGTACCCTGTCTGTGTTTGAGGGTGCATGTATATAAATGTGGAGCCTACATCACTCCGTAGGAATGTTGTCACCAGGGCATGAGACAGAAGTGAGGCTCACTGCTGTGGTAACCATTCTCCCAGCTGCACTCCGTTGTTGCTGTTCCAGACTCCACATTCTTCTCTGGGCTAAAAGGCTTCTGCTGCACCCCTCCCCCTAACATAAAAACAAACAAACAAAACCATTGTGCTACATTCCTTTGTTGTCTTTGAGCTTCTTTCCCACTCACCGGGAGAGAACCAAGTAAGCAAGGTCATTCAAGATCCAGACATTCTTGGTCTTCCAGGGAATGGGTCTGGTATGCATAATCTTTCCTTACTTTCTTTTGTTAGATTTCTCATATGAGTTACCTCAATCACCAACTTTAGATGGATCTCATTTCTCCCGTGCTTCCTGTATGAGGGCACTGGTCTGAAGGAAGCTGAGAGTGGAAAGTTTCAATATCTGCACTCTCCACTCGAATTTTCCAGCTAACCCTCTTGGGTGCCGGTGAGACCCTCAACATCACCCCGACTCAGGGGGTTCCATTGGTCACAGCTTACTGGACCAATGTGAAGATTTGTACAGCAGGTCTTTGATGACTCCTCGATGTCATTAATCATTAAGCACGTTAGACTCATTCCTAAATTCAGCCCGATGTAGCTCCTTGGTCAGATCTCAAACCTTTCCTGGGTGTAGACCAGTGTTGTGTCCGTTTCCTGTGGGTTTTAGGGTTAGGTGGTGGTGATCTATGTTAGGTGTGAATCAAATATTCATTAAAACAGCTGTTTGATAAAGCAACATTCTTTACCCACTTGCGATCTCATCTGGGTTAAACAGCAGCAGCGGCTACACAGGCTCCCTGTGCTGTGCCTAGCCTCTTGGATGGAGCAGAATACCCTTCTTGGTCCACGGTATACACTTATGTTGTGGGGAGTGAATTCAGGGCAGACTCAGGGAGACAGAGCCTCCGACAATGCTGCCAGCAAAACCATCTGCAGATCAACAGAAGCTTCTATTAATCTGCCATTTTATTAACTGTAATTAAAAAAATAACCATTTCATTAACCATCTTAAACGTCAAAACATAAGACTGATGAATACTTTTATCTACAAGAAATACAGTCTGAGATACGAAGGGACTCAGTCTAAATTCTAAAATGTATTCACTTCATCCTGACAGCTGGGAAGAGGAAAGTTGCTGAAAATCTTACTCTCTGGTAATTCAAGAGCACCCGCACCCCCAACCTCCCAGGATGTGGCTGTGGGCAGGACAGCCGTAGGACTTTTGTCAGGTAGCCTAGGCTGACCTCAACCTTGCCATGCAGTCCAGGAGGACTTGGATTTCAGATCTCCCTACCTCCACCTCCCCAGCACAGGATTGCAGCTTGTTGGGTTGCTAGTGGGATCACACTACTCTTCCTGTATTTGTGTGATGGGGATTGTGCGCAGGACTTCCTGAAGGCTGGGTGAGCACTTCACCGACTAAGCTATCCCCAGTCAAGCTATACTCTCTCCCTGCCCCCACCTTTCTCTCTTGTCCATTCCTCCCTCCCTGGCCAATTGAGGGGCTGTTTTTTATTTTAGCGCATTTACTGAATCTGCTCCAATTTAGAATTGCCCTGTGATCTCTCAAAAAGGGGAGTCCGAGTCAGATGCCCACTGCGTTCATTTTTGTCTCCCGAGCCCCGCCTGCTACTTCCTCTACAAGTAGCCCAGGCTGGGCAGCTCTTTGCAGAAGTTCCCTCCTACCCTGGTCGCAGAACCGGCTTTAGCTGCAGGGATCCCTCCAGCAGAGCGCAGTGAGGTCCAGCTCCAGCTTCCGGTGCCCTGTCCCTAGGTGCCGCTTTGTGGAGAGCTGCCGCGCCAGCAGGAGCCCAGGTGGAGTCAATGAAGCGCAGCTTGAGGAGGGTTCTGCGCCCCGAGGAAAGAAAGGAGGTCCAGGGCGTCGTCTATCGCGGCGTGGGGGAAGACATGGACTGCTCCAAGGAATCCTTTAAGGTACTGGGGAATCGGTGGTCTGGAGCATGCTGGGGCTTTGGGAAAGGCGAGAGGCTGGAAATTTCCTTGCGTGCAGTATTCTGTCACTTCGCACTCAAGTTTAGGAAGCACGGAGGATGGAAATGGCAGGAGACAGTATCAGTGTACCCAGCACCTGAACTGCTACCTGTGGTTCTCTGTTTTGCTTTCTTGTTTGCATAACTCCATCTTGCCAAGGGATGTGTTGGCCAGAGAAGATGTTCCCCTGAAGTACTTTTGATGTTCTACAGAATTGGAATCCAGGGACTACAGAAAGCCAGGATACATTTGGAGTGCGTGTAGTTCCTCTCCAACGTTTAAGCAGATTTTTTCCTTTGAACTGAAGTAGAACTACTGCAGTTGGGGATCTAGTAGTCAGATAGCGATCCAACAAGTGTGTTGGGGCGGAAAAGCATTTCTATCTAAAAGTGAAAAAGAGAACTTGGCACTTGCAAATGATGCCTGTTGGAGACAAAGAGGCGAGACCCGCATAGAGACAGCAAGGGGAGACCTAGTGAGGACCAGAGGTCCGCTGTGATGGGGGCTTCTAATTCTCAGTTCTCTGGATGTTCTGACCTATAAGAAAGTCGCACTCACTACCAATTTGATGCTGATGCTGCAGCCGCTCTGAAGGGCAGAGGCAGGCTATTGGATGTCTAGAAAACCATTAGCGTTCAGACAGTAAGAAGGGACGGGCTCTCATGTAATGCCAAGGTATTATTAAGTGTGGCTTTTCAATCCTGTGAAAATTCTTCTCCACCACGAAACCATGTTAACGGATCCTTACACATTTGTTTCTTTCGGAGAAAAATGAAATACTTGTGCAAACACAAACTTTCGTGGATCTTTCTTTAACTTACAAAAATATGAGTTTACAGAGCTCTTGCTTTGATTCATACATGAAGCAAATTATTAGAATACTTTTCAATTCGGTACTTGGAAATTTACCTCTTTTTTTAAGTAACCGCTTCGCAGCATCCATTGTGTGGAACCCATCACGATTTGTCTAACTACTTACGTACTGATACACACTTAGGTCATTTTTGTATTTTGGGTTTTTTGTTTTATTTGGCTTTGATGCTTTTATTTATGACTGTAAATGTGTTCTCAGTTTTGTGACTATTGGTAGCTTGGTCCTAATAGAGGCAGACATTATCCAACTGCTTTCTATGCAGATACCACCGTGACTGAGTCAGAAGCACCCCACCTCACAGAAACCTGTACACCTCCAGATTCAACACTGGTGCCCACCCCACTTAACCCCAGCACATTAACCACGGCCTCACTTTAGTAGGAAAAACCGCATCATGACTGAATTTCAGTATTAGATGCTATTGTTATAATTAATGTGGGACAGAAAGAAATTTTAAGATTAGAAAAAAATTCCTCATGTATGTTCAGTTTTCTAGAGATTTGTGGAAGAATTTCTGGTATCTAGTCTAAATGTTTTCTTTTAGTTATTATTTTAGTATCTTTAGTTTCATTGATTAAGTCAATAAATTAACTCAAGTTAATACTTTTTAAAAGTACTTTGGGATTTGGGTCTGAAGTCTTTAATTTGAAGGGCTTAATTTAGAACTAACTTCCCTAAAAATGAGCCTGTTGTCCTTAATAGAACCACAGAACTCAAAATTCAAGAGCTTAGGGATTACTCAAAACAGAAAACAACTAAACAGACTAAACCTATAAGTTAATCCAACAAAGGGTTAAATATATAAAACAGAAAGAATTACTGAAGCCTCATTGCAGTTCCGGGAGAGCACTGATATTAAGACGAGTTTTTAGTGTGCTTTCCAGACTTGGAAATCTGCAGCCAAGTAAAGCATTTGTCTACATTATTTTCAAAGATATAAATAACTAACTAACTAAATAAATAAATAAATAAATAAATAAATTCCAAAATAAAAGTATACTACAAGGCAGTTTTATTTTATATAATAATTTATCTATGGGCATATCAGGCCTGTCTTAAGACAATTTCTTAGTGCCTGGTGACATGTCAGGTTCTGAACAGAGACAGTTTAACATCCTTTATGAGTTCATGGGACATGTTTGCAGGCTGTTTTAGCACCGTGAAGTCAATAGTATCTTCTGCACTTCTGAACCTAGTTCTTCTTCTAAAGAGTGTGGAGGGTCTATGTCAATTATTTATTTCTGAACAGACTTGTAAATTGCTCTTTTGGGCGTTGGTGATGGGCAGTTATTATCTAAAGAATATTAAGTTCAAGTGCCAAAATGCTTTCAAATTTATTTAAGTGAGCACTTTCTTTGCTAAGGCAGGGCACAAAGAGGGGGAGGGACCCTTAATTCTTCAGAATTTCAGTTTAATTGTTGAATTTGCGTGACTCTGAGTTTGACTGGATACCTCTGTCCTGTCCCATAGTCAGTAAGGGACCTTGGAATTGGAATTGTTTTTTGCTTAGAAAGTGGCACATTTTTGTCACTGCCAACATAAAGGAGGCTTTATTTTAAGTTCTAGTATGTGACAAGAGAAGTAAAAATCAAAATTGGAAATTTAGAGATTTTAATTTATTCTGTTCTCTTGTTTAGTGAATTAACCCTAATATGCTAACTTCATCTCTGTTTTATTTGATAGCTTTCTTCACAATAGTAAGAAGGGTCGAAGTTTCCTGAATAACAAATCAGATTGTGAAAGCTATCTTCCATGACAAAGGGGACCAGTTACAGGCATAAGAGAATTCAAACAACTTTCTCTATCGGAGGGCGACTACTTCTGTGGTTTGGGGGAAAATAAAAGTGTATCATGCTGCCTTGGTTCTATGAAAAGCTACTTGTAAAGCATTTGGTTTGGGTCTTTTGATGAAGAAGTTATTTAAAAATGTTTTTTTAATCAGTTAGTTTATTTATTTACATTTCAAATGCTATC
Organism: Rattus rattus; assembly: GCF_011064425.1. Classification (NCBI taxonomy): domain Eukaryota; kingdom Metazoa; phylum Chordata; class Mammalia; order Rodentia; family Muridae; genus Rattus; species Rattus rattus. The sequence goes on along the minus strand of NC_046154.1, from coordinate 149,404,494 downwards.
CCCCTTTTGGTTTTCCCCTCCACAAGGGCCCTATCCTATCTCCCCTCGCCCCAGCTTCTATGAGGGTGCTCCCCAACTCCCCAACTCCCACCTCACTACCCAATCATTCCCCAATGCTAGGACATCAAGCCTACACAAGACCAAGGGCCTCCCCTCCCACTGATTCCAGATGAGGCAATCCTCTGTTACATAAGCATCTGGCGTCATGGGTTCCTCCATGTGTCCATGGCTGATGTTTTAGTCTCTGGGAGCTCTGGGGGGGGGGTGTCTGGTGAGTTGATATTGTTGTTCTTCCTATAGGGTTGCAAAACCCTTCAGATCCTTCAGTCCTTTCTCTAACTCCTCCATTGGGGTCCCCATCAATATGATGGTTGGCCGCATGTATCCCCCTCTGTATTTGTCAGGCTCTGGCAGAGCCTCTCAGGTATAGCTATACCAGGCTCCTGTCAGTAAGTATTTCTTGGTATCAGCAATAGATGGGTGAGTGGCTCCATTTCTCAACCAGGGGCTGTACCAAATCTCTGGATCTGGTCTCTACAGGTTCTCTCCCCCTTTGTTGGATAGTGTCATCCCTGTTGGACCCTAGGAGCTTCTTGCTTTCCTCGAATCTGGGACTTTTTAGTGACTACTCCCAGTTCCTCATCCCCCACTGCTACACACCTCTGTTCAATTCCCTGAGCCTATGTATCCCCCTTCGTCTCTTCCCACACCTGATCCTGCCCCCTACCCCCTTTCCTATCCCTTCTCTCTCCCTCCCAGGTCCTTCCCTCTACCTTCTGTGATTATTTTGTTCTCCCTTTTAAGTAGGATTGAAAACAATTTAGGCAAATGTTTTTAGTTGTTTGTAAATCTGGAAAGTACAATGCTAAATAATTTGAATCTTGACGCTACTCCAGAACTGCAGTGGACTTCTGTAAATTCTTCCTGTTTTGTTTATTTAAATTTCTAGGAAACTAAAGGCCAAGTACCCTAGTGTGTATAAAAGTCTGCAAGGGGCAGAGCAGTGGCTCAGCTGGAAGAGTACTTGCCTAGCATGGTTGTAGACCTGGGTTTGAATCCCAGTATGGAATAAATTTTAGTGATTGTATACATCTGTAATTTTAGCACTGAAGAAGAAGAAATGGGACAATCAGAAGTTCAAGGTCAATCTTAGCCATATAGCAAGTTTGAGGCCAACCCTGTGGATACCTGTGACTCTATCTTAAAGGCAAACAAACAAAAAAAAACCTTTATGTTCCTCTATGTTCTGTGTGAAAACTTCTTTCTGCCATCCCTCTTTAGAAAAATATTACATATAGGACTCTGTCCTGGAAAGTGAAGCATGAAAATGTGCAGCAGACATTGAACACAGCACATAGAGTGAAAGAGTCCCGAGGAAACGCCCACAGTGTTTCTCAGTGTTTTGTCTTAGAGGTCATTTGAGCTTGGAGACTGTCCTGGAAAGGTACAGCCACTGTGTGTTGGATATGAAAGTGAAGTAGCTAAAACCTAAAAACATTCCCGGGGTGGCAGCTCACACTCACGGTCTGAAAACTAGGGAGATGAGAAGAAGGAGGACCAGTGTGGGCTGCCCTGGTGCTGTTTAGATTTTGATGCTAATTACGCTTCCCCAAGAGGGGCTGCCTAGGACAAAGACTGAAACCTGTACTCAGAGGACTTCGTTCAGACGTCTCCTCATTTTAACTCATAAAATAGAGGCTCCTGCCAGTGATTGGGTGAGGGAAGGGAAGGGGAGCTGAAGAGTTGTAGGGGTGTCGGGGGAAGACGGCGCAGAAAAGGGGAGGAGGAAAGGAGGTGGGAGGAAGATAGAGATGAAGCACATGGCCTGGAGAAATCACAAGTTACCAGGGATCACACAGCTGGGGAATAGATCTACCCAATCAAGGCTAGCAGCTTGTACTCATGGTATTTGAGTTGTGTTTTCATTGCCTAGGCTTATCTGGGTTGGAGAATTTACTGCCAACAAATGACTTGGTGTCATTCTGAGCCATACAGTAAGACTGAGGCAAACCTGGGCTACCTGGCACCCTGTCTTAAAAACACAAAAGCAGTCAAGTAAACAAGAGCCTAAAGACTCTTACAACATACATCTGCAGTCACAGTGTCAGCCACCGTGCAGCCCGAGTCCACTCTGCGCTGAGGATGCTAGAGAGTGAGAGGCTACAGCAGAGGAGGATTTGGTCCTGTTGTAGCATGACTTCCAGGAAGAATTGGAGGGTTACGGAGGACTGGGTGACAATACTTAGCCATTTACTTCCAAATCTATTAGTAGATTCAACTGTGATCAGAAATCTCATCAAACAATTGGAGAGCAATTAAATACTTCTGTAATTATTGATTTTGAGACGTCTTCGTTTCCTATGTGAAGACAATTGTTGGCAATGTCCAAATAGCTGAACAAAGAAATTGCTTATTATGGATATTAATTGAAAATTATTTAATTAATTTTGCCAGGAATTGCTCATTTTCAAGAGTGGGGCAGCTGTTTTAGATGCTTGAAAAAATCCCTTAGGGGACAGTGCTTCAGGATGATCCTGGCTTCAGGGAGGTTGGGTAGAGATTGACTGTAGGTAGGAGGGGCAAAACATATTTTAGATTTCTAAACTTAGTAAGCCTCACTTTCAGAGAATCTTCCCTTCTTACTATTTTTGTCAAGTTTCTATTAACTGTACAAAACAAGGGCTTTCAGGTTACCTTTTCACACATGCATGCTTTGATCATTTTCTGTCCTTCTCTTGATTCTTCTTGCTGTCCCTGAAATAAATGCATTTCACTCAGCAAAGCAAAGGTCCCTGCTTTTTAATAGATTATTTCTTAGAGCACGTTTTGTAAAAGTCCTTCAATACTTTGCTTGAGGTCTTTATTTCCAAGACAGATATAAGATAAAGGTTAGAAAAACAAAACCTAGATTTAATGTATTTATCAATGCATAGACATTTGCTACTTCATGTCTATATGCACCATGCTCTTTAAGGAATGCATTTGCTGTGTGACTGTTAGGAATAGTAGTAAAGTGTTAGGCTATTCCATGACTAATGTTATATTTTTAAGTTTTGCACATGCTTGTTTTAGGTAATGGACTTTACATATTCCTCTAGGTGGACATTGAAGGAGATATGTGCAGATTAGAAGCCTTCATCAAGAACCGAAGAAAACTAAGCAAGTACGAGGATGAAAATCTCTGTCTTCTGCATCACGCAGCAGCCGAAGGTCAAGTTGAACTGATGCAATTGATCATCAATGGCTCTTCCTGTGAAGGTAACCAAGTGTTGCCATGAGGGTGCATACTGGCATCATCCTCTTAGACTTGTGACCACCAGGAACTTTGTACCTGTGACATCAGTGGTACTTAGAGTGAATATGAAGAGTGTATCTGGGGAGCTGAGCTAAATTTGTGAGTTCTACTTTAGGAGATTAGGTGACAAGCATGAACAACCACACCGAAGAGGAACAATGTCGGTGTGAGGTGTGAGATTTGCTTACTCTGAGTGTGCATATCTTGGGCACATACACAATCAGACCTGGGAGGAGGGACCCTCCCTCTGGGGCCTTGCCCGAGCAGTAGATGAGACTGAGGAAATGACTGGACATAGTCTAGGAGAACAGAGATTTCTAGTAAGAAATAGCTAAGGGGACTGACCGAAAGAGCCAGATGGCAGAGGTAGAGTGAGGAGATACCTGACTGGATACACCAGTCAGGTGATCTGTTGCTACAAAGGCATCGAACAGGAAGGAGGTCACAGAGGAGTCCTGGATTAGAAAGGCCCTGTGCTAGCTAACAGGGAGATCAGTTATGAAAAGCGCTCAAGATAAAGTCGTTTTCAAGTTGTATGCTGCTGAATGAAGCTGCCGAATTATTTGATGTTGAATAGAATTATTGTCTTGCTTAAACACAGTGTGTGTGTGTGTGTGTGTGTGTGTGTGTGTGTGTGTGTGTGTGTGTGTTAGACTGAGAATTAAGAACTTTGGATGAATGAAAAGAGTAGTGAAAGAAATTTTTGAGAGAGAGAGACCAGGAATCTTGGTTGGTTTCCTTATTGTTCCTGCTACTGTTGATGGCTCCCAAGTGCGATTCTTGTGTGAGTACTTTTCTTTTTCCTTGGAGTTGGTAATATATCACTAATTCTACCTTATCACAGTTACAGGGCAATGCAGGACAAAGGGCATTCTATTTTTACACAGCAATCACAAGGCAAATAGCATCGCATATCATTGGGGTGTCTTTTGGGCAATTGCAAGCTTGACTAAATATGTCACATGGAACCCAGTTTTGACTTGCTATAATGTAATCTCAGCATAATATCACAATTACGAAATTAATATACAGACTGTAAGTATAGGATCTGTTTTTATAGATAGTATATAAAAATTAACCCAATTTTTAAGATCCGAAGGTACATGGTCTCAAATGGTGTCCACTGGGACAAAGCTAAGGCTACATCCATTTCTGTAGTCCAAGACAATGTGCCTGGTTTTACAAGCACTTGACACTGTATTTTGAAGTGGGTAGCTGTTCAGGAAGTATGAGTGCATCCCAAACAAAATTTAATGCATATTTTGTTATTTCTTTAGCGCTGAATGTGATGGATGATTATGGAAATACCCCACTACATTGGGCTGCAGAAAAAAATCAAGTTGAAAGTGTGAAGTTTCTTCTCGGCCAAGGAGCAAATCCAAACCTCCGAAATAGAAACATGATGGCACCCCTTCACATAGCTGTACAGGGCATGTACAACGAAGTGATCAAGGTGAGCATGCTGGCCTTCATGAGCAGGAGCCAGAATCCACACCTGACTCACTTCCTGTTTCAGAGTGGCTGACTTCAAGCGCCATGTTGTGGCAAATGAAACATAACAATTACGTTTGTGTCTCCCCAAATGATGGTGGTGGTTATGGTGATGAGGCAGAGGAATGATGGTCATGAGGCAGAATAATGACTGAGATGGCAGTGATGATGGTGATGGTGACGATGTGACAGAAATGAGAAAGTTGATGATGCACAGTACTGATGAGGAAGACTGTGATAACAGTTGTCACAGTTCAGCTTTCCTTGAATTTTAATTTATCGGGTGTTTTTAAAAAGAGTCATGTGCCTTTACTAAATTTCCATTTAAAAAGTGTAAGTCAAGACTATTAGCACCTCATAGCTGTGTAAGAAAAAGCATAGAGGAAGTTAAATCACTTGCCTAACACTGAGTAACTCTTTTCAACTCTAGGCTGTGACGTTTAGATCTCCTAGGTTCTGTGCCTGAAATGCAAAGGGTGACTAGAATCTTAGTGAAGGCAGAACCCATAGTTAAGTGGGTCAGTTTTGTCAGATGGACAGCCTCTCAAAAGACAGATCAACATCAGATACAGATCATATAGGGGAATTTTATTTTACTTTTTCAAGATTTGATCTTCCTCAACTAGAAGAGTCCCTGGTAAATATTTAAAGGGTAGGTCTTATCCCATAGCTTTTAGATTATATATATATCTCATAGATGCACAGGCACACTGGAGGGTATATCTGCTTCCTCAAAGAGGAATGCCAATTACAGCTGAATTACATTCTAGAATAGTGATTCTCAGCCATGAGTCCCAACCATCTTGGGGTCACATACCAGATATTTTATATTTCAGATATTTACATTATATATTACAGTGGTAGCAAAATTACAATTACGAAATAGCAAGAAAATAAGTGTATGGTTCAGGGTCTCCACAACAAAGGGTCACAGCGTTGGTAAGGTTGAGAACCACTGTTCTAGAAGGTCATTTTCAAGTTAGGCTTTTTGGAACGTAACAATAGGTTTTTCCCATGGAAACACCACAGGAAATGATGAGCTTTAGATAATGTGCTAACCCACCCCCACGCCAATTGTCAATCATCACAAAAGAGAGTTCCAAGTTCCATTTGCCTCAAAAAGTTTATTCTCACCCGTTGGAACGTCTGGATGCTAGCAAATGAAGATAAATGGAGCCCCTTTCGTCTTGCCCTATGTGCTTTGGGTTTGAAGTCCACCTTAATTTTTATGGCATGACACTGTTGTTAAGTGTTGCTGTGCCTTCCTTCCCAGATAAGACAATGTCATATATATTTATCTGATCAGAATTATAGTTTTGATGTTGTCCTGATAAACGGTGGGTATTTGAATGGAATGGAACAATGGATGAGAAGGTTGTGGAAAGTGTCCATGGACCAGGCATTCGCCTTTCTCTTAATACCTTTGTGCGCCATCATTATCATGCACCAGGCCAGGACTTCTCCATCTAGGATGCTGGGTCATTAGTGCTTGCAGGGACTACTCACTTGGTTTCCCCAAGGAGCTCTAGTACTTTCTCCGAAGGCTTTTTTCACCCATAAATGCTCATTAACTAATTTATTTTGACTTTAGAAGCATGATTTGGGAATTTGCAGGCAGGTGGTGGTTGAAAGAGCTACAGTTAATTGGAAAACTCTTCAGACCAACCATAGAAATAGAAAATAAATAAAGTCCATAACTAATTCACAAAATCAATGGATAATAGAAGCAAAGATGACAACAAAAAGCTAGTTGTCCTTAGCAACACACACACACAAAACAAAACAAAAGCTAAGGCATGAGTGAGTTGAATTGTCTGCACCTTATGGTCTTTATTTTACCAACAGTAACCATGCTATCAGTGTTCCTAAACACCATGGCTCATGACCACAGGAGGAAGAGAAGGAAGTTTGCTTATGGACAATTCAGCAATTCTGTCCCAGCCTATCTCTCTAGACATGCCCATGATCTAGCCTCTACCTACACAACCTTTCCCAGTTCAAAAGGCCTTTTCACTGTTTGATTTACCAGTTTTCCTCTAAAATCCCCACTATGGTCTGCAGTTGTAAAGTTCAAAATACCCCAGTCATCTCTGAATCACCTCAAGATCTTATATGTACAATATTCCCTGGGACCATTCCCCTAGGGGCTAGGGTATAACCTTATTCCTTCATGGTCTTCGTCCTTAGGGCTTCAGCTAGATCAGTTGCCTGAGCCTTTCCTTAGATTTCCTTGATTCTTACCGAAGGATCCTGGAAAGTCCTGTGGGGCTTCTGAACATGACTGGTCATGATTGAATTGAAGCAGTTGCACAGTTCAGTTGCTTTCTCTGTGACCACTGCCATCTAGAATTTAACTCAGCCCTTTGAATGATTATGCTTATGACAGTACAAATACATGCTACAGATCCATGATCTGCAATTCTATGAGGTAAGGCTGGGGAGAATGCTTATAACAGACTCATTGGGTTCCTTTGCATGCAGATCTGAATTTGAAGAACAGAACCTGAAGGTGCATGAAGTCTATGACGGGATCTTTTCCTCTCACTTTCTCTTCACCTACAAAGAGTAACCCTGTTTGTCCTTATGCACTAAACTTCAGCTCAAGTTTCTCCTAGGCATAAAAGTCACTAGTAAGCCTAATTCATCTGCAAGGTGTCAGGATGGAACACTCTGTTGGGAAGGAGTTCTCCTAGAAAGCTGTTGATTGTTTTGAATAAGCAGAGAATTTCAGGAAACAGTCAGTTGGATAAGCTTTAACAAATAAACAAAAATGATAACAATTCAACTGCTAGGGCAGTGGTGCAGGTGTGCAATCCAGCTGCACAGAAGCTAATGAAGGAGGATTGTAAATTCAAGTTTTTCCTGCACTGTTTCAAAATTAAGGCAATTCTGGGCAATGAGACCTTGTATCACCATTGACAACAAATCAACAAATAATGAAGAAGAAACGACACAGTGGTTGTACATGCCCAACAAGCACGAGACACTAGGTTCAGGTACTTGTACTGAAAAAGAAAGACTCATGTTGACTCTTACCACAGTATCACCTCAAGAAGAAAGCACTTTACAAGTTGACGTCACCCACTGGCTGAGAAAAATGCCAGTTCTTGTATTCCAATCTTAAATGCGAATATTAACTCTATAATGCAGTATGCAGTAACCATGCTTATATATTCATATATTATTATTATTATTACATAATATGCAATGAATACATGTTAAAGAGGCTGCAGCATGCTTCAAAAGATTTCTAAAATATGTGTGTGTGTGTGTGTGTGTGTGTGTGTGTGTGTAGAGAGAGAGAGAGAGAGATAGAAAGACAGAGACATAGAGAGACTCTGTATTGATAAATCAGTGAACCAGGCCAGTGCTAAGAGGAAGCTGTCGCTGAGCTAGAGTGTGTGAGGCTGCCAGGTGAAAGACTGAATCTTATGCTAGGAAACAGCAAGTTCAGACTTAGGTCCAGATGGGTGAAAAGACGGACAGCCATAAAGTCCGGCAGGTAGCATCAGCTACGGCCAAGTCATACTGAAACTTGAGGGATGGTTAAGAGTCCTCTGTTTATCAATCTGTGATGCATTCACCAGGTGTCAGGTGCTACAATGCTGTGTGGTCATGTTATTCCAGTGTTAAGTGCCCACCATTGTGTGAGGTCCAGGAAAGACAGCTAGATCCTCTACTTGGTCTGGGGTGTCTGATAAGTCCTTTCCCGATAAAATTTAATACCCTGTGTGCCCGCATAGTGTCAATTCCCTTGGTAAGATCAGCTTCCTTTCCATTCCCAGGAAGAAGTAATCTATCAGTCTGTGCTGGATGGGTGGTGCTGAACAGATGGAGTGGTCAATGTGCCCCATCAAGGGCTGTGGCTACCCTTTTCTCTCCAAAGGGAGAAAATACTACTCGTAAAGTCAAGATACTCAAAACAAGGAACAAAATGAAAAATCACTATTTTCCCCAATGTGGAGTAGGTTAGGGCATGGGGGGGGGTGAGCTTATCTCAACATTCGCAAAAGGTACATATTGTTAACTTAACTCTGGTTGACAGACAGTGGACTTGGCCAATGATGAGCTGGTAGTTACTGATGAGGGAGTACTAGATGTTTACTTAAATTTCATAAGAATGACTAATTGACATTTAATTAGAATACTAATTTCTTCAATTCTAAACCAAGTTTGAGTTAATTTGTGAGCAGGTCTACACAAAGCCAGCTTCTCTGTTAAAGAGAATAGGGTTCTCACTGCATCTCTTACCATGTCTGCATTCTGCCTGACTGGGGAGAAAGAACTCATTTCCCTGCACCATTTTCCCTCTTTCCTTCCCACATCTTTCCGATCTTGATCCCTTCCCTCAATCCACATATCAGGAATGTCTCCACACGTTATTTCTGAAGACATAGCTAATGTAAACCCTTGAGAGTACTGCTCTTTCAGGGAACTTAGTATTTACCATTAGGATTGTGTTTCCAAATATACAATTCAAAGTTCTACTAATTGTTGGCATGAAAGTCTCTCATTTATTTGATAGCTACTGTGTCCAAAATTTTATGACATCTTTTATGGAAGACGAATTAGAAAAGATGAGTGAGAAATGCTATTTGCCAACCAAGTCCCCTGGAGACATGTAGCTGTTTGAAAGTCAGTAGATTACCTTTGTAAGAATGACTTCTTCCTTTTGTGCAGGTCTTGACAGAGCACAAGGCCACTAACATCAATTTAGAAGGAGAGAATGGGAACACGGCTTTGATGTCCACGTGTGCCAAAGACAACAGTGAAGCTTTGCAAATTTTGGTTCGTAAATCCATCACACTGTCTTGCTTTCTTTCTGTGAATTGGATACAAATTGTTATTTAAGCACTTCATACTATCTCCATAGCAAAAGGGGAAATACAGAAAATAGGTCAAAAGAACTTACATGAATATACTTCTAGGATCCAATGTGGGCCCTAGATTATATACAGAAGACTACAAATGAGCATGAAAGAAGGCACAAGAAAAATCAAGGTCAAAAGAAAATACAGACAGGGATTAAGATGAGTCTGGCACTTGGGCTAGAGTATAAAACCAAAATATAACAGCCTGCGTGACACGAAAACCATTTGATCTTGTAGCTGAAGAGACAGCTCAGTGGCTAAGAGCACTGCTGTTCTTCCAGAGGACCCAGGTTTGGCTCTCACACTCACATAGTGGATTCCACTCATCGTAATCCAAGGAGACCGAATGTCTTCTTCCTGTCTCTGTGCAACCAGGACACACATGGTTCACAGACATGTGTGCAGATAAAGAACCCATACATAAAATTTAAAACATACAATTTGATTTCTGAGCTTTCAAGTGACCAAAGATAAAAATTATGCATGGACAGAAACATTCATTTACATCCCCAAGATCAGTACTCTTATGGGTTCTCCAAGGGAGCATCCTGCCTTGCCTAGCTGCCTTAAGTCATAGGTCTGCGGTTAGAAGGCCGCCATCTCTGTGGAAGACCATGCAGGTGTGACACACCAAGACACCACAGGTACCTGTCTCAGGAATGACTTCTGTTCTTGGTAGTAAGAAATAGCTCTTTCTCAAGTGTTTTTGGGTTGCTAGCCTGCTCTTCAGAAATAAAAGCATACGCAAGACTTTCCTAATAGTTATATGTGCACATATGTATCAATATTTTGCTTTTATGTGGATATTGGGTTTTAAGAACTTCAAACAATAAAACACTTTGGAAGTGAAGGAATGTCAGAGCATTCCAGTCTGGGGGATTGAGGTCGATACTTTTTGTGTCCTGGGATATGTGCAGCTTTATAAGCTGTAGTGTCCCCATTGTCTCAGCCCAGTTCTGAAGTTACTTCTTGCCTGGACTCCATGTCTTCCAGAGCCTTCTGCTCGTTTTCCCTTATGCTCTGGAGGGTGGGATGGCCTGCTTGAGACACAGAAATTCTGGTCCACGTTGCTCACTTAATTTATGTAACTGATTTTCTCTACTTTTCCTTCAGTTAGAAAAAGGAGCTAAGCTGTGTAAATCAAATAAATGGGGAGACTACCCTGTGCACCAGGCAGCATTTTCAGGTGCCAAAAAATGCATGGAATTAATCTTAGCATATGGTGAGTTGATGCTTTCTACATTGTACATAGTTAAGAAGTCTTTAAATAACCTTTCATTTGAAAACTAATAGAATTTACACACGGGCCTTTATGTAATTCTGCATGTCCTTTCTCTTTACCAGCCCATTTATGTTAACCTTAAATGGTGCTTCCTCCTAAAGGTGAAAAGACCGGCTATACCCGTGAGGCTCACATTAACTTTGTGAATCATAAGAAAGCCAGCCCTCTCCACCTCGCAGTTCAGAGCGGCGACTTGGACATGATTAAGATGTGCCTGGATAATGGTGCACACATCGACATGATGGAGGTAAGTGTTCTGTCTGAGAGGTCTATGAAGTGAAAGCTTCCACACACTACTTCTCAAGTGTTGTGTGGTTCCTTTATATTCCAGTCAGACTGGATATGCACACAGTGCAAAGGAATGTTGTTCCCCTGTCCACAGGCAAAAATATTTCCTAATTGTATAAATTTCAATATTCCAGAGCAAGTAACCAAGTAGCTGCATGAGTATAACACACTTTGCTGCCATGAGCTATATGGCATCCATATTTCTATCCAGGACACTTAAGCCCAATCATAAATGTCTTGGGTGGTAGTTTCGTTCTAAGACTTGTATGTTTTAGCTAAGGCTCACCCGATTTACTTCTAGTGGTAAGTATATAAGAGCTTTGACTGAGCCTGGGTCCTGACCTGATGAGAAGCAAAGACTTGTAAGACTTTTCCCTATAGTGGTCTTGGTCAGCTGCCATAAAGCTGTTTCCTTTCAGAAGAAAGCAGAAATTGCTTATTGCTTATTAAACACACAAGGCTTCTTCCTATTGCTTCCAAATTCTTTGAAATAGAAATCACTTTGCTCATATGAAGTCATTTCATTCAACTGCTTCCGTAATGAAGGAGATTCATACTTGTTGAGCAAAGAATGATATTCAATTGAGAGTGATAGAAGTGTATTCCGAGGGCACTTGGGTTGCTAGGGAGTACCCTTCCTATACAGGTCTTCCTACTCATGGCTTTTAGTAGATCAAACAATGAAGTTCATCATCAGTTTTGACTTCCCTAGATCTGGGAAGAATAAGCTCATAGTTTAGTTTCTATGTGTTAAGTCCTTAAGTTGGGATTTAAGCACTAATGCTGATATCAACACTCTTTATAGAATGCCAAATGCATGGCCCTCCATTTTGCTGCAACCCAGGGAGCCACTGACATCGTTAAACTCATGATCTCATCCTATACTGGAAGCAGCGATATCGTAAATGCAGTCGATGGCAATCAGGAGACCCTGCTTCACCGGTAAGTAACTTACATGTTACTACACCCCAAAAGTTAATAAATGAAAGGTGGCAAATTTCTAAAAACATACAAATTGATGGGCAATTACCAAAATGTCAGGTGGAAAACCATAGGAACAATCTTGAGTCATAGATCAAAGCCACCAGTCAAATGATATCAACAGGATACATAAAAGAAGATTCAACAACACAAGCATCTCACTTCACTAGTGACGATACTACATAGAAATGAAAGTGCGGAGGTTGGAAATAGGTATCGTGTAATTAAAATCTAAGCAAGTTGCTATAGTGATATGACTTTTAGATAAGTCCAGCCTGAAGTCAAACATGAAAGAGACAAAGGTCAGGAGAGAATTAATCACAATGTTGTGTTTCAGTTAGAACCTGTAATGCCCCGAGGAATCAAAGACTGTGAGTGAACTTTTCAGAACTAAAGTGCCTTGGCATAGTCTGGGTCAGTCAATGATCCATTGACCCAATCACTCAAGAGCTTGAGAACACCCAGGAGGGTTAATAGTCCAGATCCTTTTAGAGTCACTGGGGTGAGTTAGGACCTTCTTTAGAATTCTTTGATTCAGTTAATTTTGACATCCAGTGGCTTCTCAAATCATAGTTTTAGAATATTAATTTAGCTAAGAGGCAATTATGTTTAGGTCTCTGAGCTGTTTCCAGTGAACTTTCTGTAGCACTCAAAGGCATGTTCTGAAATGTATGTATATACAAAAGATCAAGAGTAGTTGAAGGCCTTGAACAGGAACAGTGTGGGGTTCAATAGAAAACATTAAGTTTTAAATCATTAACATTAACGTCTATACAGTGATGTTTAAATGAATATTTGCAGCTTTTAGTTATTTTATTTATTAGTATTTCTTGTGACTAAAATGACTTTAGTTCTCACTATAGTAAGTTCAGGCTTCATAAAAGCTCAGGAAAGCTGATGCTTCCTCATGGTTTTGCCAAAGGACAGCCCCACCCATACATTGACTTTCCAAAGCATTGACTTTCCGAAAACTACAGATGCATTTAGGCCCATCTTGCCTGATCCCTGTGGTCACATGATGCCTGCCAGTTCTATCAACTAGAATAAGGCAGATGTTGCTACTCACTTCATAATGAGGATTTTATGGGAAAGAGTGGGCTCATTAAAACATGACAAAGTAATTTTGTGTTGTACTTTATTTTTCCTGATTTTTGAATATACTTGTAAATATTCAACTCAGAATCTGAATTCTTTAATATAACATTGTGCTATTTTTGTCTAGTTTCTGAATATAGCATCTTTGGTCTTTATACTTATTTCAATAAAAACTTATTCTCTCTCTCTCTCTCTCTCTCTCTCTCTCTCTCTCTCTCTCTCTCTCTCTCTTGCAGAGCCTCATTATTTGATCATCATGACCTGGCAGACTACCTAATTTCAGTGGTAATTATTCAACTCATGGGTCTAGCTTTCTTAAACTAGTACTTACACTACACTTGGAAACATCTTATAGTATGAGTTTTTTATTTTCAGTAAACCACAAGTTCTTGGTTAACATATCTGTCTAAGATTTAATAGAAATATTTGTGGAAATTGAAATTATTTTAGTCTTAGTCTCAGACTCAAACAAATATGAATCAATATTTAAAAGCTACTCTAAATCATGGTCATAAAATTTTGATTATTAATTGCAATTTATACAAAGAAGAATGTGAGGTGAGAGTTAAGGGATTGCTAACAAGGTATTGAAATACCTAGAAAGTCTAGGCAGTTGTTTGGCAGCCAAAACTTCCAGAAAGTTGATTAACCCATGTCCAAGAGTGTATTTCCTCTAGAGTTTATGGATCCATTGCAAAGAAAGCTCTTTGGGGGCCAATGAAGGGATCCTTTTTACACTGGGTATAGACAGGTCAACTGATGTTTTATCAGCACTGATACATCTCTTGGGCAGATGTAGTACAGGCCACCTACATCTCTTTCATCTTCCAAAATAAGTTTTTATCCCCACTACCACAACATCATCTTCCAAACCATGAAAAGTAGTGACGTCAAATGACATATTGAAAATTTCCTCTCAATAAAACCCCGGAATCATCTTCATTAGAGAAGCAGACATGACTAGCTTTTGACTGCATTTTCCCAAGCCTGGACACGAGTGGTTGTGTGCTGGTGGGTATATTAGTTCCCACAAAATGCACAATCAGCAAAGTTCCAGTCACAATATTTAGCAATTCCTGGGTTATTAGTAGTAGCTACTGAAATTGTGATAGTTACATAAAAGTATAGAGAAAAGCTTCAATAGATGCCATGTATTCGTGCCATGTGTGCTTTCTTGTCAATGGGCTGTAGGGAGAGTCATGGCTGAGCCTCACCATTGCCACCATCTTCCCATGAAGCTGTTGGCTGCTGTGGGCAGCCATGGAGTAAGAGCAAAGGGAGATGCCTGATCCAAGCTGATGCTCCTTTTACTCATCTACCAAAGTAGAGAATTAGTCCATGGAAACTTTAAAGGCACTTTGTTTCTTACCATGGGGAATATAGACCCTTAAAATACACACACACACACACACACACACACACACACACACACACACACACACACTAATTTTAATGTGAATTTTCACATGATGGTTGATTAAACTCTTACCTCCATAATTTCAATTCAGTTGTCTCATTTTATATATTTCAATACTGTAGTCACTTTTAAGTAGATGATTTTTTATTAATGCTTTAAAAATTACAGAGCAATAAATGTGGAAAAAATAAAAATTAGAGGCATTTAAATAATAATTTCTTGTGGTGAGAACTAAAATGGTGTTTGAGGGAAGAAGGTTTTGTTCAAAGGACTTGGTAGTAATTCATCTATTGACAAACGTTAATCAAGAACAACTTAACACAGGGAAATAATTGTATTGATGAATTTATGAGAGAGTATCTTGATGTTTACTGGTATTTGAATTTTATAGAAATGTCATGTGATTCTATGGTTAGTTATGATTGAGTGCTGAAGCCATGGGCATAATCTTCTCGTGTGTGAAGCCAGCTGCTGGCTTCATCTCCTTGCTGAGTGACTTGCTTTGTTTTAGGGAGCAGACATCAACAGCACTGATTCTGAAGGACGCTCTCCACTTATTTTAGCAACTGCTTCTGCATCCTGGAATATTGTGAATTTGCTCCTCTCTAAAGGTACCAATCAGAAGTAGACCCATCTTCTCAGATAAACATCTGTCAACCAGCTGTCTCATGCCAGGCACTGGGACACGCTCTGTACATACAAAGGTTAATAAAAGACTTACCAAGCCTACAATGATGTTAATTCATAGCAATAACAGATCACATGTGTAAGGTAAACACTGTGGAGTTGGCTGAAGACGTTCTGAGCTTTCTGCCACAGCAAACATCTATGTAGCTGCTGTCTGTCACTGTCTCCATTGCAGGCTGGCCTGGTGCTGTGGGCACAAAGGGGACTGCTCATCTCTCATTGTTCAAGTTTTATGCTTAAAACTTAAGGATTCACAGACTTTCCACCCCCTTTCTCACACATACACAAACATAGACAGAGTAAAGTAAACCCATTTTAAAATTGTTCAATTTTTCCACCTAACTACAATTGACTGTAAGTTAAAGATTTGAGAAGGATCACCAAAAACCATGTTATAACCATATGAGTACACTTTATTTTTCTATTGTGATTTTTTTCAGGTGCCAAAGTAGACATAAAGGATCATCTTGGGCGTAACTTTTTACATTTGACTGTGCAGCAGCCTTATGGGCTAAGGAATTTGCGGCCTGAGTTTTTGCAGGTATGGTATGTCCATGAACTTAAACAAAATCATACATAATGAAGACTGTGCTCATTCCACTGCCATTTATATTATGAGAGTTTGTTTTAGAACTTCAATACTGCTTTAAAGTAAAGATGCTTCATCTTCATCATAGAGGTGGAGATGATGGAAATTAGTTGGTGATAATGCAGACTGAGCTTTTAAAGTCACAGGGGTTTGTACTCTCATCTGTAACTAGGGCCCATTGACAATAAGTCCTTTTCCTTCACTGTTTCACTCAGCAAGCTCCTTGTGAATGGAGAAGACTCGTCTGAAGGTGAATGACTAGTGTTTCACCTTCAGTTAGGAACACTGCCCGACATACTTGACTGACTGACGACAGTATTGTGCTTAATGAGCCAGCTAATATTTACTGCCTAGCTATTAAGTGCATCTGAAATGTGAGGTGTATCTTATAATGAGTAGATTTTCATGCTGTTATTGTGTTTAATATAGAATCAAAATACACATGGAATTAAGATTTTTTTAAACAAAAGTAAGTGTGTACTACATGGATTGACTTCCTCATTTGCCTTTCTTATTCTCACTTAATCTATTTTTAAAATTAAGTAAATCCACTTTCAAGACCCCCAGTGTTTTGTTTGGTTTCACCCAATAGCGTAGGTGCTGAAGTGTTTGTGGAAATAACAGAGGGAGGAGCAGAAGGGAGAATGTGTCAAACAGTCAGAGAATGCTGCCATGCCTACTCACTATGCTTGCAGAATCTCTC
Organism: Rattus rattus; assembly: GCF_011064425.1. Lineage (NCBI taxonomy): Eukaryota > Metazoa > Chordata > Mammalia > Rodentia > Muridae > Rattus > Rattus rattus. The sequence goes on along the minus strand of NC_046154.1, from coordinate 149,387,795 downwards.
ACATGATATGGGGACAAAACGTGAGGCCTCATCCTGAGGAGTTTCCCCTGCAGGTCACTTGCAGATTTGTCTGCAATAGATTGGAAAATCCCACGCTACAGAATAATATGAAATCTACCCCAGGACACTGATACAGTGACATTCTAAGACTCTTCTTCTCACAGATGCAACACATCAAGGAGCTGGTGATGGATGAGGACAATGATGGATGTACGCCTCTCCATTATGCGTGTAGGCAGGGGGCCCCTGTCTCTGTAAATAACCTCCTCGGGTTCAATGTGTCCGTTCATTCCAAAAGCAAAGATAAGAAGTCGCCCCTGCACTTTGCCGCCAGGTGAGGATCGGACTGCTGGTATTTGAGAGTGTGCGTTTCTGTTTTGTATTTATCTTACACATGTGAACCTGACCTTTTCAAGCTATGGGCGCATCAATACATGTCAGAGGCTTCTGCAAGACATCAGCGACACAAGGCTTTTGAATGAAGGGGATCTCCATGGAATGACCCCTCTCCATCTGGCAGCAAAGAATGGACATGATAAAGTCGTTCAACTTCTTCTCAAGAAAGGGGCCTTGTTTCTTAGGTGAGGCATGAATTTATGGAATTGTGGATATCTTAAGGTTAGGTGTTTTAAACTTTTCTGTAATATTTTAAATGACGGTACAAAAAATCTATCCCATTTTATGTTCAAAACAAACATAATTTCTCAAACACTAAAATGAAATTAAGTGTAATTCTCAAATGGCAACTTAAGGGTATGGATCAGGGAGTCTGCTGCTGTAGAGTTGCTGGAGGCTTTTGGGGAGAGGATTGAATAGCATGTTTCTAAAAGGAAAAGGCGGCCTACAGACATTTAGATTCAATGCGCTCTCTTCAGTTTTCCCAAAGTGACAGGGAGCAAGTGGCTCTCTGTGCTGGAGACCACCAGCCAGTTTCTTCATCTGAGCACATCTAGCAGTGTGTAAATGACAGCCTTGAGCCGCAGGCTTTGCCCAGTCTATTCCTGCTGTAAGGGACACAGCATCAGACCTGCAAAAAGGACATGTGGAGACCCAGCTCCGTAGCTGGCCCTTAATTACAGCGTTACTGAAATGGTTGCTTATGAGTGCCAAAATTAAACTGTATAATTTATTTTCTATATTGTATTTGGTCAAGTATCACCAATATAACAAGCTTTCACTATATCTGTATCTTTAATTTCTGTAAGTATAAGGAACTTCGATAGCACAAGAGAGTGTAGACCTAAATGCTTAGCGACAATATTAACTACCTTACAACTGCAATCACTAGTGACTGTAAAGATAGTGGGAGCATTGTGGAAACTTTTCTGATCCAATGTTCAGGGAAACATGATTAAAAGTATATTTATAAACCCATCGAGGCTTTGATAAATAACACACAGAACATATTATACTTTCCCGACTCTCAAGAGTTTGATGATATATTGAGACTTCACTAAAGTACACAAGTGAATCGCAATTATAAGTGAGTGGCAGCTATGCTTGAAACTGCTTCATGTATTATAAATATGAACTCAGAATTGGGTGGTTACGTCCCGTGCTTTGCCATCAGCTCAAGCTACAGTCAGTGGTGTCACCTTCCACAGTTCCCTGTAAGTGTATTTGCATGTCTTCTCTTTAACAGTGACCACAATGGCTGGACTGCTTTGCATCATGCATCCATGGGTGGCTACACTCAGACCATGAAGGTCATTCTTGACACTAACTTGAAGTGCACAGACCGGCTAGACGAAGAAGGGGTAGGTACTGGAATTCATTGACCGAATCAATCCTGGCATTGAGCAAACACAGAATTGTAAAGAAGCCTTCTTCACGGCGTTTTCATTCCTTGCTCTGCTCTATGCCTCTTGTCAGAATTTTAAAAATTAGTCTATGAGAGGAATAAGTAAAAGGGACTAGAAATTGGAGAACTGTGAGGGATGTGTGTGTGTGTGTGTGTGTGTGTGTGTGTGTGTGTGTGTTAAAGCCACGATTTCATAGCTGCCAAAGACTATTTCACCTTAAAATTTTTATCTTTCCTTGGTGAACCCAGATAAAATAAAGAGAGCAGAGCACTGGACACAAAGCACAGTGATACAAAAGGATTGGTTTTAGTGTTGTTTATTGGGTATTATTTTAGTTTTATGTCTGTTGTTTTGATACAACACCCTGATAAGTAACTTAGGAGAGGAGGACCTTCATCTGACTCACAATTCTAGGTTACAGCCTATCACTGACAGGCTTGTAAGGCAAGAGCTCATGCCTCAGGCATCACATCCACAGACAAGAGTCAAAGTTCGTTCTAGCCTACAGTAGGCAGAGCCAGCTAATAATCAAGACAATGCCCCCTAGGCACACCCACTGGCTGACTAGATCTAGAGGACTCCTTAGTTGAGGCTCTGCTCCTGAGTTGACACTAGTTCTTGGCAAGTTGACAATTAAAACCATTGTAATTCTCCTTTTGTCAACTTGACATACAGATAGCGGTATCATTTGTAAATGATGTATGTCCTTTCCTTCCTTACTGGTTCTCATATTTATATTATGTATGAAATATAATTTAATTTTAAAGATCCTGTTCCTTAAAAAGCCAACACTTTAAACATCCAAAGTCTTTTCAAACATTTAAAATCTCATAAACATGGGCTTCTATAAAAAAACGAATTACATAGTTAGGCATTCTTATTATAAAGGGAAATGTGCTGGCTAGTTTTATGTCAACTTGACATAAGCTACCATCATCTGAAAGAAGAGAACCTCAACTGAGAAAATGAACCTGTAAGATACCACTGTAGTGCATTTTCTTAATTAGTGATTGATGAGAGAGTGCCCCATCCCATTGTGGGTGGTGCATCCCTGGGTGTCCTGGGTTCTATAGGAAACCAGGCTGAGCAAGTCATGATGAGCAAGCTAGAAAGCAGCACCCCTCCATGATTTCTGTTTTCTGGTTCCTACCTTGCTTGTGTCCTGTCCTGACTTCCTTTGATGATGAATAACGATAAGCTTAAGTCAAAGAAACCCTTTCTTTTCCAAGTTACTTGGGTCATAGTGTTTCATCATGGCAGTAATAGCCCTAAGACAGAGAAGAACTGGACATGGCATATAAGTGAAACCAAAACCAACCAGTGTAAGTCGAATGTTGTTTTCTCACTGTCCAGCATCCAAGGCTTGCAGTCTTCTGAGCTTTGAAGGGCATCCTTACCTCTCCAGCTTGGCCATCCTTAACATACAGCTTTCCGTCTAGGCTTTAGACTGGCCTTGTTTCACACCTAGACCTATCCTTAGTGGATCCTCCACAGTACTGGCCTGTCTCTATGGCGGCATTGTTCACCTGTACCAGTGGCTGGTCAAAGTCTCTCTAGGGGGACTCCCACCCTATGACAAAGTATCAAGCTTCAATCACTCTCCACAATCTTTTATTTTTCATGTCTTTAAGACCTATATTGTGACAGACAACGTTTTCATTGTCAAGTCCCACTGAAAGACATAGCCTGTATCCCTGGACCACAATTATATTACCCTGAGGAAATCTTTCCCTATCGTCCTAAGTCATCACAGTTGGCTTCACTTCAGTACTGCTGACCTGGTTTTAATCACAGATGATTCTGCGGCAGCAGCATGACGAGCACATACAGATTCTTAGCCAAAATATCATACAAATGACCTCTATCTCTGTTATCAATAAACTGTTTCCCCCTGAATCATGATCTGGGCCTCCACTACCTGGATGCTGCTTGAGCATCCTTATCTTCTAAGCTCCTATACCACAAGAATTTCCCATCAAGCTCAGAGTACTCAGTAGCTTTCCAATCTAAAGTTCCATAACCCTCCACAACCCTCCAACAAAAGAATTCAAAGTCATGAGATCAGGTTCATCGCAGCAACAATTCTACTTCTCTGGTACTAATTTCTGTTCTAGGTTCATTTTTGTTGCCATGATAAAGCATTCTGACAACACAGAGAGAGGGTTTCTCAGGCTCACAATTCCGTTACAGCTAATCATAGAAGGGAGTCAAGGCGGATGCTCAGAGTGGCTAGTTGTATCGCATACATAGCCAAGAACAGAGAGAAATGAATGGATTCTGGCTTTCTTGCTCCCATATGGCCGCTTGTCTTTTCTACTTCTCCTGCTGAAGGAATGATGGTGCCCACTACCTACAATGGGCTGAGTCCTTCTACAACAATGAACAATCAGGACAATTTCCCACAGACCAACCTGATCTAGACAGTTCACCAGTAGAAATGCTCTTCTTGGTTGTGTCAAGATGACAATTAAAACTGCCATTGCTTATTATTCATTTAGAGAGGACTGAAATGTACACTTCTTCAAGAAATGATTGAGATAAACCATCTAATTTCTCCTTCTCTTTTTAAAGACATTTTTATATGGGGAAATGACAAACAAGCATCCTTATAGCAGTCTCTGACTTCATATTGTGCTTGAGATCCACAGTTGGAATAGGTGATAAGTCCCCAGGGCCATGTCTTCCTATAAGAGCCTTACTCTAAGAACGTCTCATTTGTTCTTTTAGAGTCATCTTGCCCCAGAAGCAGCACAGACTGCTTGAAACATTCTCTCTCCCCTGTACCCTCCCAGCCTCGCCCTCTGTGTGTGTGTGTGTTTAAATGCATTGTTTAAAAGCTTCATTGTGAACATGATGTTTAGACATCATGATATACTTTGCTATTAAGTAGTTTCATTAACCATTCCTTTAAAAATTTCAGCAATGAAACGAGACAACAAAACAGCCAAAGAATGCTTACTACTCTCACCCCATACTGTATGCTTTGTTTTCTTTAAAGAACACAGCACTTCACTTTGCAGCACGGGAGGGCCATGCAAAGGCTGTTGCGATGCTTTTGAGCTACAATGCTGACATCCTCCTGAACAAGAAGCAAGCTTCCTTTCTGCATATTGCACTGCACAATAAGCGCAAGGAAGTGGTTCTCACAACTATCAGGAGTAAAAGGTATGTGTGTGCCTTCCTGTCTTCCTTGTGACCCGTGTCTTCTGATAACATGGGACACGCCCTAGTCTGAGAGCAGATGAGAAGAACGTGCCACAGCTTTAAGTCTGCATATACAGATGCCTACTGTTCACTTACTGCCGACAGCAGAAGCTTTGCTTATCCCTTAGTCTTCATTACTACAAATTTTAACATGATAGTCCGATACTACATGGTTAGACCTTTATGAGAATACTGGGATCTAGGCACATGGAAAATTTGACAACAAGTTTATTGTCAAAGCAAACTCTAGTCTGCCTTCCTGGACTTGCCTGACATGTTCTTGTCAGTACAAATTCCCAAACTGGATGCTGATGAAGGCATGCCTGGGCTATGAGTTGGTCCTTTGAACTTATATGGTGGAAGGAGAGAACTCACTTCCACAAGTTATCCTCTAATCTAACATACACAGTGTGGTGAACCCTCCTCCACACAAGCACAATAAATAATAAATGAATAAATGAAAGAAAGAGATATAAAAATAATAAGAATATAGAAAGTATAACTAAGGTTACTAATACCATTGAATGAAATGTACCTTAACAGCATCTGACCTTTTATGAAAACCATTTTTTTTTCTTTGTAAACCATTCTCTGCAGCATTTACCCTTGTTTTTCAAAAGATTTATTTGTTTCAATGTTGTTTTCTGCATGTGTGTACATGCACCACATGTCTAAATGCTGCCTGAAGAGGTCAGAAGAGGCTGCTAGCCCTGGAAACTGGAGGTTAGATGGTTGTGAGCACCATGTGGGTGCTGAAAATCAAACCCAAGGTCTCTGGAAGAGCAGCCACTGCTCTTAACTACCAAGCCCCTCTAAAGAGTTTGGATGATGAAATTAGATGGGGCTTTTACCCATTCCTCAAGCAAAACTTCTCTATAGCACTGCAGATAAATATTTAGACAACCCCTGTGTAACCCATTGAGGGACACAAAGTTGACTAATATTCATATTCATGGTAGATCTAGCCTACATTTGGAGCATATAGAGTCTCAAGAAATTCATTTCTCTTGAAATGCCAGTGAACAGAAGTGTTTAAACATAGTGGCTGACAATAATGCAGATATACTACATGAATTTTACTCGTAAACTCTCTGGATTGGCAGTAGTGGCATCAGACTCATCCTACAGATCTTATATTAGAGATCAATGAGCTCATATTTGCTTCTTGTTATAAATTTAATTTCTCTTTGGAATCATAAGTACCTTCAAATTCCATCTCTTTTTTTCCCCAGAACTGAGGACTGAACCCAGGGCCTAGCAAGCGCTCTACCATTGAGCTAAATCCCCAACCCCCAAATTCCATCTCTTTAGCCGACGTTGAAGAAACAGACTCACTGAAACATTATAGCAGGATCAACACTCACTACTGTATTCAACACATGTTATTTTTTAAATTCAATTCAGCATATTACACACACACACACACACACATGTTAAATATGGGTGCAGTACAAGCTGCTAACTCTTGTATGTGAACGTAACTTTCTCCCTCACACAATCACCCCTGAACATACTCACCATGTCATAATGTCAGGTGAGAAAGAAGAGTAAGGCCTGCCTTCCTTAAAAGGCAGTTAAAGAGAGAGACAGAACGGTGACTATTCCAGCCATTCTGAACCTCACCCACATTTCTAATCACAATTACTAGATGAGAATCATATTGATGAATAGACCTTGGCACCATCACAATAATGAGACCATGATGCTTTAAGAATGAAATTAAAGCTTGGCTTCCATTAGAAGTCCATAATCTGCAGTTTGAACAGCAATGCAAAACAATGATTAATCATTGTGCTTCTCCTCCATATTATTTACAGATGGGATGAGTGTCTTCAAGTTTTTACTCATGATTCTCCAAGCAATCGCTGTCCAATCATGGAAATGGTGGAATACCTCCCCGAGTGCATGAAAGTAAGATCCCTAAAGCAAAATCTCATAGGTGGAGTAGTGTGGTAGGTGTACTCACTCTCATAAATAATTTCTTTCTAGTTTCTAAATGAGGAAAATTAGCCAACAAACGTTCCATGAGGACCTGCTTTACAAAAGAATCTTAACAATTATTACATGTAATACCTATAATAAAATTTGGTGAACAGATTTTTCTCCTGCAAATAATTCAAGTTTAGGGCAGAGCCATAGTGGTATTTGATGGCTGTATGAGTGCTCTTACTTTTGTTTCTAACATGTACACGCAAGATACCTTCCTTAAGGATACAGGTGCTTGACGTTCTCTAGAAATAAAAATACCTTTAGGTTGCCTTCTCAGAAGGCAGAGAAAACCATGTTGAATACCGGTTGCTTTATGTGCAGAAGCATATCTCGTGTGGCATACCCAATTTCTTCTTTTGTACATACTCAGCTCTAATTAACATTAACTGGCAGTGGTCATATATCATCTTTCTTATGGAACTACTTTCTTTGTACTAGGAAGATTTTTTAATACATGTGTCTATTCAAAGAAGAAGACAACAGCTATGGTTGGATGAGCAGTGCAGAAGCTGATTATGAGTCTCCTGCACTCCAGATAAGCATATAACCTAGAAGGGCAATACCATTGACAGAAGGAAAATTCATGGTCTTAATTTACCATGACCTCTTCTAGGGTGACAGTTAGGAGAGAACTCTCAATTCCCTTTTTATTCCTAGAGAAGGATCGTGAGGCAAAGGGAAGCAGGGAAATGCTTGTTTGTTATTTTAGATGTGGGAAAAATTCCTTTCTCATGCACAGTCTTCTGTCTGATACTCAGCTGGGTTTTCTTTCTCAAAGGTTCTTCTAGATTTCTGCATGATACCTTCCACAGAAGACAAGTCCTGCCAAGACTACCATGTAAGCTTACTTTATTATGATAATCTAACGTGTATTTAAAATTTTCCTTGAAAATATAAAAGTGGTGATACTATATTTCTACAATCTACAGTAATAGTGAGTATTGGTTTCATATTGCATTATTGATTTATGAGAGAATATTTTCCTTACATTCTCTTTCCCCCAAATTTTTAGTTTCTTCTAACACCAATATTTAATGTTATTTCTACTAGAAATACATTTTACTTAGATATTTTGTGTGAATGATGAATCTCTAAAGTAATTCATGTCCCTTGGGGTGGATGACCAGTTTTCCAGGAGTTCATGGTGCATGTACGATACCTAGGACATCCTGTCCTTCCAGGATCCAAGAGGACAGCATGACAAGCAAAGATTTTTTTCTCAGGTCTCAGGACCACCAGATTTGGGATGATTTTATAGACATGGGCCTAAACCAAATAATTGTATTTTATTCATGTCTATGAATTGTAAAGAAATTGAAAGATTATCTTTCTAATATATTTTTTTATAATTTTCATGTTCTAACTTAATTTCCTTTTCTCCATTTGAAATTATGATTGGTTATGCTAGTTAACATCCGGCACAAAATTAAACTTGCATATTTGATTTATCAAGAAATGACAGGACTAGACAGATGACTCAGTGCTTACAACATTGCAGCTCTTTCAGAAGACTCAAACTTGATTCTCAGAACCCTCATGGTGGCTCACAATTGTCTGTAACTCCAGTTCCAGTGGATCCAGTATACTTTGCTGAAATTTGTGGGCACCAAGCACACATGTGGTATGCAGACAAACATGTAGGCAAAACATCCATGCATCATAAATAAATAAATAAATAAATAAATAAATAAATAAATAAATCTCAAAAAGCATTTTACAAAGAAGGTGGAGATCTTTACAAGAACTGATGTTTTAAATTTATGTCTTCCACAGATTGAGTATAATTTCAAGTATCTCCAATGCCCATTATCCATGACCAAAAAAGTAACCCCCACCCAGGATGTGATCTATGAGCCTCTTACGATCCTCAATGTAAGTCTTGTGTTTGCATTAACAGACTTGGTTCCACTTGAGCTCTGAATTGCTTGGACATAGCATGCTTGACAGAAATGGAAGAGCTCTGGGGAGATATTTTTCGAGTTTGATTTCCATACCTGCTATGTTGTCCAAGCCTGTATTTTTTCACTTTAGATTTTCTAGAATTTATTTCTGATTACATATTCTGTGATAATTAAAATGTAATTTAAAATAGATATTAATATTCTCAATACTAACCTTGAAAAAATAATGGACACATTATTTTAACTGTTTATACATGTCCTATACACCTCTAGAAAGATAAGGTTGAATTTTCTCAGTGGCAGAATGAAGGTAAATCTTTGCCAACTGACCTATAATGTCTACTTCTGTTAGAAGCCTATGTAAGTTCAACGAGATTATGCCATATTGTTGGGGCAGAGATAGAAGAAACAAATTAAATCAAGTGGTTGCATCTATATAAAAATGATTTCTTTTCTCTCTCTTTCTCCCTCCCTCCCTCCCTCCCTTCCTCCCTCCTGTTTTGGGTTTTTAGTTTTTGTAAAAATAAAACTTTTCATTTTCTCTATTAAAAACAACTTCTTGAATTTTCTAAAATAAGTAATGCTGCGCTCATAATACCATGGTAATATTGTAAATCAGAAAATAAAAGACTTAGTTCATCCTCAGTTGCTTATCATTTTATTTTGATGGAGTTTTACTCATTTTTCAGGTCATGGTCCAACATAACCGCATAGAGCTCCTCAACCACCCTGTGTGTAGGGAATACTTACTCATGAAATGGTGGGTACCTGCCCTTCTCTTTAATTTGATGTTACTATTATCTCTACCGAAAGCCTTTTAAATAATTTTCTTGTTGCTAAAATAATTTAGTTTGTTGTTTTAGATTTTATTATCATGGTTTAGAATTTAAGAGCAATAAGAATCGAAGGCAAATTTTGTCATTAAAAATCATGGAGGTTATCTTTGATACGAATATATTTGTGTCAAATATGTGAGGGGTAGGAAGGAATTATTGTCTGAGATACAAACCTACATCCTGGGTCATGGAGTTTAGTGAGAAATGAGGTAATTCGTATGTAGTACGGATAGCCTCAACTTGTAGCTAGGGCCCATGGAGAGAAGACTGCTTTTCCATGAGTTGATGGCACATTATTCAGCAGCTGAGATTCCATCTCTGAAAATGGAGAAGGTGAGTCACAAGAACTTTGGCTGTAAAATGCAATGAACTATAGATTAGACATCTGGAAATAGATCGTTGCTATTTTTTTCATAGGTGTCTTTTAAATACGTTTATTTGAGATGGTTCATTTGTGATTTACTCATTTCTTTGTAGGTGTGCCTATGGCTTCAGAGCTCATATGATGAACCTAGGATCTTATTGTCTTGGTCTCATACCCATGACCCTTCTTGTTGTCAAAATACAGCCTGGAATGGCCTTCAATTCTACTGGAATAATCAATGAAACTATTAGTACTCATGAGGAAAGAATAAACACTCTGGTATTTTAAAACTTTGACATTTTAAAATTAAGAATTGTAAAAATTGTTTTTCCTCAGAAATAACAAGTTTTTAATATCAGGACTTTGATTATTATAAATAGAGCTTATATATGGACATGTGTCTTCTAAAGCTGTCTTGGGGTGAGAACAAATATTAACAAATTATCAATAAGAGAGTTTGCAAAGGAATGACATCTTGTTAAAATGCTAAATGTGAGATTTTACAGCCTTTCTGGAATCCCATCATTTTGTCATTGTGAGGAATGCAGGAGATGGGAAGTTGGAAGAGGTATTTCACAAGTGCAGGCTTTTATTAAAATGAAATAATTGAGAAGTTTTGGAAATAGAGTGATGGTGATGTAAGGATGTGAGTGCATTTAATGATAGGAGTCATACATGTTATAGTGTAAAGAGTATTGAAGATGTAGAGGATTTAAAATAGCAAATTGGGGGTGGAAGGCAATGAGGTGAATCAGTGGGTTAAAAGCACATGTTACTAAGCCCAATGACATGAGTTCAATACCTAGGACCCAAATAATAGAAAGACAGAAACCTCTTCTTCAAGGTGTGCTCCAATTTCTACCTTCACACCATTACATGAGTGCATGCACACATACACGTGTGCACATACACAAATGTACACTATATAAGAAGTATGTGTGATAAAAACTTTAAAGCAGTAATTTTTATGGCATGTGTAGTTAATCATGTTTTTAAAAAATGTATGCAGGTCTGCAGATCTGTGTTCCTTTATAGCTCACTTTGCACTGTTTGACCATGCAATGATTGAAGTGTTAAGAAACTAGTATGTCATATCTACTAAAAGAGATGGGTATTGCCATGACACTAACTTTCCCTTCAGTGCAATTGTAGACAATGGAAAAAATGAAATGAGAGCAAAACAAAATTAATAGTAGGAAATGATGATGCAAATAATTGTTGTGTACTTATAAACTCCTCATAACCCCTTTGTCTTATACTTTTTGTTACAGAATTCGTTTCCATTAAAAATATGTATGATTCTAGTTTTTTTATCAAGTATATTTGGATATTGCAAAGAAGTGGTCCAAATTTTCCAACAGGTATGTTATTCAGTTGTATTTTTAAATTAGCTGTTTTAATATAAAGAGAATTAATTAGTAAACAATTATTTGAAATGGTTTTGTCATTCTAAATTCACACAGCTTGACTAATACAGAAACTTCAAAATGTAAAAGTCACATAATTTTTGGTAAGGTCTTGCGTAATTGAAGCATGTGAGAAAGTGTTGCCCACCATTACTGCTTTCAGGGAGGTTTGTCTCTGTGTCTGTACACAGTGATCCTTATGAATGTCTTGGCTGTGTTTAAGATATTTTGCTTATTATCAATTTTAATTGTAATGCAATAAAGTCAATTCAAATTTGAAATATAAACATTTTACAGAGTTTATCCAGATCCCCTTTCAACCAAGTTTGTCTTTGAATTGTCGTTGTGAGATCAATGTATTTTCTTTTTATTGTGGAATAGGAAATTATAAAATTGAGAAACATTGTTTGAGATGGGGGGGTCTTATTCTGGTTAAATCTGGCTTTCAACTCATGATCGTCTGCCATCACCTCTGGAAAGCTGGGATTATCTGTATGTGCCACATACATGGCTTGGAGATGTTTTATGATATTTTCTCTTACTTTATTTCTATTTTTAAATGTAAGAATTATACAGAGTATCCAAAATGAGAGTAACCCATTATTTTGTATTATAGTTTTAAAATTTTTAATTTATGTTTTTTGTATATTTTTAATTTTTAAAAAAAAATCACATCTCTTATAGCCTTATATTTCAAAAGTTTTGCATTGTTATATAAGTGCGTGGATATTTTTATTAGAAACTAATGGTATTAATAAAACTTGTATTAATTTACTATTATGAGTTACAAATACTTTTGTGTGTATGTATATTCTTTGTTTCAGTAAATTGTCACAATCCTGAGAGTTAAGTTACCTTGTTTTACCTTAAATGATTTAGGCCACATTATCTCTTATCTGCCCTCATTTTCCTAACTGAACACTGCAAACAATAGCTTAAAAACTGTAACATTCTATAAATCTTCTATTAGAGTTGATCGCCCTTCATCTGGTTTATATTTAAATGCTTTACAGTATGGAACATTTAATGTCTAGAACATTCTAGACATTAAATTCATGACATAAGACAGTCTTGTGCTTTGGTTCCTCAGTTAACTCTCAGCACAGGTCTCAAACATTTTTACTGAGGGTCTTGCACCCTATGCCTTACCAAAAATATGTGTCCTTAAAAGTAGAGAGAGCTCAGAAATTGTGAAAGCAGCATGCAGTTTTTTAGAAGTTCCCTGAAGTGAAAATGTACCCTGTATATGGAAAACCAGCAAACCAACCAACCAACTAACCAACCAACCAACCAACCAACCAACCAACCAACCAACTGACCGACCGACCAACCAACCAAACAGTGAAACAAACCAACAACAAAACTAGGTAGCACTTTACAATCCATAAGTGTCAGATTTCTCCATGTGCACGTTCTCCTTCCTCCTCTACCCAGAAAAGGAACTACTTTCTGGACTACAACAATGCTCTGGAGTGGGTCATCTACACCACCAGTATGATCTTCGTGTTGCCCTTGTTCCTCGACATCCCCGCGTACATGCAGTGGCAATGCGGAGCGATAGCAATATTCTTCTACTGGATGAACTTCCTACTGTATCTTCAAAGGTAAGACCAGCTTGGATGACATTCACGTTCTTTAAGCCTTTTAATATCAAAGAAAGAACTATTACAGGTGAGGTGAATTTGTAACATGTTTTTCACTATTTCCAATTGTTTTAAATGTATTTTAATATCTTAATCCTGAAGGGTACGGGGCTCTGAAATTTGGTATGTAGACTGAGGCTTTAACTCCTCTTTTGGGGATCCGTTTATTATTTGTGCTGTATGTGAGTGTACGGAAGGGCTCTTCTGAAAATGTAACAACACGTTACACAGTTCGCAGCATCCCTAACCTCAGCTCACTAGGCACCAGCTGCAGCTCACCATTGTCAGTGTAATTAATCATCAAAAGAGTTTCCAGCCATGGCCATGGTGGCCTCCATGCCAAGGCTGCCTGCAACAACAAACCCAGAACAAATGTGTAGGAATGGCACTGAACGCATCAACTACTCTTGTTTCACCTGACGTTGCTTGATAAGCATTTACTTTAGGTTTAAACACTCATATTAAGGGAATAACAGTAATAGAAATGCAGGGCAATTTTAAAAATAATAATTCAAGAGAGGGAAAATGTGCTAAGTTCACCTCCTAAGAGTTGCTGGTTTTGAGTTAAATGTCCTCTTTACATGTGTTTATAATAACAAGAAGTAAATGGCTAGATCTGCCTTGCATAAAAGAAGAAACTTCTGCATCGAGTAAAGGGAACGTTACTGACGATTTCATCTAGTAAATTGAGAAATAGGCTGCGTTGGAGACTTGGTCCTCCAGGGAAATACTACCCCACCTTAATCTCCGTGGCTGTTCATAGTACAATCTTGCTGACTGAGGTGTGGATCCTTGGAGGCATGGGTGTGGGAAGAGCAGTGATTGGGAGGAAAGCAGATCCACGCCAGGCACTAGCAGTGAGCTTTCTATATCTCTGTTGCCCTTGTGAACATTGCTAAATTTCCTTTCAGATTTTCAAAAATGTGTATTTTTTTTTAGTCAACACATATTTACAAAGTACAAGACAATGTTTTGATTCGTATATATATTAGGTAGTGTATTTTTTTTTACATGTTGTGATTCCTTCTTTTAAGAATCTTTCTTTAACAAAGAAAAAGAGTACAAGCTAGTGGCCAGAGGTTGCACTTGCCGTCTATCCAAACATTTCACACTGTATTATGCTACAGGTGGGTCACAAGGAGGGTTGAATGTAAATTGTGCCCTGTCCTGTGGGCTCTGGAAAACGTACTCTCCTTCATTCAGTCTCTACTTGATCCATAACAGAATTTCTGTCCCCAATCCCCTTGTTAAACAACTGGCATCACTTTTTTTTAAGTTGGATTATGATGGTTTCTCTTTACCACTTAAAGTAAATTTCTTCCCCGCCCCCCTGTGGTTAAGAACACTTGTTGCTCTTTCTTTTTTTTTTTTTTTTTTTTTTTTTTTTTTTTTTATTAACTTGAGTATTTCTTACATACATTTTGAGTGTTATTTCCTTACCCAGTTTCTGGGCAAACATCCCCCCCCCCCTCCCTTTCTGTATGGGTGTTCCCTCCCCATCCTCCCCCTTGCCGCCCTCCCCCAACAATCTAGTTCACTGGGGTTCAGTCTTAGCAGGACCCAGGGCTTCCCCTTCCACTGGTGCTCTTACTAGGATATTCATTGCTACCTATGAGGTCAGAGTCCAGGGTCAGTCCATGTATAGTCTTAAAGTAAATTTCTTTTCTCTTGGTGAACTGATAAAACAGTGCAAGGTGGTATTAACAAAACAGAAACACTCTGTTCAGGGCTACACAGAGAGACCCTGTCTTTTTTCCCACCCCTTCCCAACTCCCCACCCTGACATTCTCCTACACTGGGGCATCGAGCCTTGGCAGAACCAAGAACTTCTCCTCCCATTGATGCCCAACAAGGCCATCCTCCACTAGATATGCAGCTGGAGCCATGGGTCTGTCTATGTGTATTCTTTGGATGATGGTTTAGTCCCTGGGAGCTCTGGTTGGTTGGTTTTGTTGTTCTTATGCAGTTGCAAACCCCTTCAGCTCCTTCAGTCCTTTCTCTAACTCCTCCAGTGGAGACCCCATTCTCAGTTCACTGGTTGACTGCTAGCTTTCACCTCTGTATTTGCTCTGTATTGCTCTGGCAGAGCCTCTCAGGAGACACCTATATCAGGCTCCTGTCAGCATGGGCTTCTTGGCTTCATCAATATTGTTTGGGTTTGGTCTCTCTCTCTCTCTTTCCATATATGTGTGTGTGTGTGTGTGTGTGTGTGTGTGTGTGTGTGTGTAGGCTGGATCCCCAGGTGAGGAAGGCTCCAAATGGCCATTCCTTCAGTCTCTGCTCCAAACTTCCTATTTTAAGAAGGACTGAAGCATCGGCACTTCAGTCGTCCTTCTTGAGCTTCAGGTGGAGATCCTGTCTTAAAATCAGAAGAGGAGGAGAAGGAGGAGCAAGACAAGGAGGATGAGGAGAAAGAAAAGAAAGGAGAGGAGGAGGAGGAAAATAGTCAGATAAGAAACCTGGTTGCCTGCAGATTTGCATTTATTTGTTTATTCCAAAAGGACAGATTTGCATTTGTTTCTTTGTTCTGGAATGACTGGCTTCAGTTATCTCATCTATTAAACCTTGGATCTGACTTCCCCACACAGTGAGCAACTGCTTTAATGATTTTATTTTTCCAGGTTTGAGAACTGTGGCATTTTCATTGTTATGTTGGAGGTGATTTTTAAAACACTGCTGAGATCGACGGGAGTGTTTATCTTCCTGCTATTGGCTTTTGGCCTCAGCTTTTACGTCCTCCTGAATTTCCAAGTGAGATATTTGCATCTCTAGTTGATTTTATCATTAATAATATTGAAAATACATTTTTATCCTTAAATCTTAATGACCTGGTAAATTAATAACCGTGTTTGAGTACTTTTTATTTTATATATCTTTTCAATGATTTTATAGCAGAAAAATATACTTTTTTTAGATTTTTCTCTGTCAAAAGTTTATATTGAGTATGAACATTTTCTGTTTATTTTGGATGATTGTAGTTTATTATTATTTCTTAAGGCTGCACCTCACTAGCTACGTGCATGAATTAAATTTTAGCATCGTGTTTATCATTTGACTATCAGGAATTCCCTTTTCGTGCTACACGCTTTTCATTTCCTGTTTTTGTTTCCTTCTCTTTTCAGGATGCCTTCAGCACCCCGTTGCTTTCCTTAATCCAGACGTTCAGTATGATGCTGGGAGACATCAATTACCGAGATGCTTTCCTAGAACCGTTGTTCAGGAATGAGTTGGCATACCCGGTCCTCACCTTTGGGCAGCTTATTGCCTTCACAATGTTCGTCCCAATTGTTCTCATGAACCTACTGGTACGTGGTGTACCTTTGCTCCCTCCATTAATTACTCAAACATTTAGGAATGAAAAGGATTCTTAACCCCTTTAATCTCTACTAGGGGTGTATTAGTTTCCTGTTGTTGACAAAAGGGACAGAAGGCAGCAAACTTATGAATCGCTCTTGCTTTTCTTGTGCAGAGGCATGATACTCAGGTCGGGGAGGGTTTCTTCATTACTGCCTCCCTGCCTTCACCCCTTCTTACCTTCACCTCTTCCTCTAACTGACCTGCATCTCAAGACTTGATCTTTATCACAACAGTAAATAGAGAAGTGTGCTATCTCGTTTCTCTGCCAAATTCTATGAATTTCACTACAGAATAGCTAATTAAAAGCTGATCATTTTGAAAGTGGGCCTGTTAAGTTTATTCTCGTGGTTCTTTAGAAGCCTTTAGAAACCCAGACCCATCTGTATGGCATGCTTTACTGTCTGTCTCTTTATCTTTATTTTTAATCACCGTCATCTTCATCTTAGCTCCCACAGGACCATGTCGCCTTTCCTTCCTGCCTCTGGAACTTTTGTGAAGAGTTTTCCTTTTTCGTAGACCACCCTCCCACCACAGGCCGACTCTTTCTGACCTTGCAAAGTTCAGCTCACATACTCCGGGCAGGATTCCTTCACCAATGAAGGGCTCCACCCACATTGCTTCGGTGTGAATCAGATGCTGCCAACTCATCTTATGCTGTGACTCCACTTTGGCAGAGAGAGCTTGCCACCATTTAAATGTTTAATTGGCAAGATACTAAACAGTTACTGTACACTCGTGAGCACAATTCATACCTTCATGAAGAAGGGATGTGGGAACTTGTTAAAGTTTTCGTCTGCTGTTCCTTGAGAATATATAGAAGGCACCATACAACATTCAGTCTGCTACCACCATCAGTTTAGACTCATGGCCCCAATACTTACTTCTTTCCTTTTAAAAACCTTTTCTGTCATATATCACATCCTGGCTGCTGTTTCCCTCCCTCTGCTCTTGCCATTCTCTCTCCTCCCTTCCCCTTTCAACCTCTCCTTCATCTCCCTCAGAAAAGAGCAGGCCTCCCAGGGACATCAAGCAAAGGCAGCGTGGCGAGCTACAGTTAGACTGTCTGGCCCCAGAGATGTAAAAGGACGAAATCTCATTGCATATATTTACTATTTGATCCAGTATGTGCAGGTGATTACGTACCATTTAGTTTAGTGTTCAGTTATTGAAGCTTGAGTGGAAAGTAAAGTATTAAACTTTAATTTAACTTTAAGTATCATATTATGATTGATCTTTTGTCATCTCATAGATTGGTTTGGCAGTTGGGGACATTGCTGAGGTCCAGAAGCATGCATCATTAAAGAGGATTGCTATGCAGGTACACATTATAATTATTAAACACATAACAAAACTACCGCTCCTATAATTATGTGTATATAAGAATAGCTGGAGTGCCAGCTATACATGCTTGTCATAATGAAAGGAGACTGTGAGAAAACATTCTGGAGGAATCTATTCAGAAGAATTGAGAAATTGTCTACTACTTGTGTGAGGTTAGTAGGTGACTGTATATGTGTACTTGTAGGTATATGTGTATGTGAATGTACCTGTATGTATGTATGTGTGTGTATGTACATCTGTATGTGTATATGTAATATGTGTATAAGTGTGTGCATGTATGTTTTGATGTAGGTGTGTGTTTATGTGTATGTGTGTACATATGTGTAAGTATGTGTAAGGGTATGTTTGTATGCATGTAGGTATGTATATACTTATGTATCTTTGCATGTATGTCTCTTGGTCTTTGTCTCTCTGTCTCTTTCTCTCAGTGTGTTCCTCTTTCTCAGTCTGTATTTTGTGTGTGTGTGTGTGTGTGTGTGTGTGTGTGTGTGTGTGTAGGTATGAGTGTTCTACCAAGCTGACCTTGAACTCACTGTCATTCACTTTGACCTTGAACTCATGGTCCTCCTGCCCCAGCCTACTGAGTGCTGGAATTCTAGGCCTGTGCTACCTTTACCCAATTGACATGAGATATTTTGTCTTATTACAGTTGAAATATTCAGTTCAGAAGCTGTCCTGATATTTTGACATATGACCACACAATCTTTATATGTTTTATATTAAAGCTTTAAGTAGGCATATGAAGCTTTGTTCTCAGGTGTTCTTGTCTTATTTTGTTAGGCCTTTTAATATAAAGTTCCCCAGAGTCAAAGGTTTGTGGATGATTCTGGCTACTAGATCTTGAGGTAGTTTTTCTATGCTCTAGTTGTTTATATTTTAACTTTGAGTGGGACTGAGTGGTGCTTTAAGAATATTTGATGATCAATTGAATACATGCAGCTAGAAACTTAAGCAGACTAAAGAGAAAGAGAAACCCATGTTATGGTATCATTTTGTTTTCTCCCTTGTCACATTGTGCACATGCTGTATATTAGAAAACTGTTCTGTGAATAAATTTATGCACAACAACAAAGAAACTACCACAAAGAAAATGCAAGAGTGAAAAGAAAATTATATCGTAGCTGGCTAAAAGCACATATAGTTAAGGATTTGTGGTCAAGGTACAGTCCATTCCTTCAATGGCCTATCTTTGTCTTGGCTCCACACTTCCCTGCAAACTTGTCTCACCAGTTGTGAAAAGTGGGTGAAATCTCTTCCTAGCCTACATGCTGCTCTCCAGGCTGCCGCCAGAGCTTCAATCTTTGCCTTTCCTCAGAATGGAAGTGGACTCTAATGTTTGAGCAGTCTGGTAGCCAAAGAGGACTGGGTAGAGAGAGTGTATCAAATATCTCTCCTACAAGGATGTTTGCACTGTCTATAGGAATGGGGCAAGTGGAAGTTGAAAGGTGGTGAACTGTGGGTATTGAGAGCCTGGAGACGTTGCTCAATGGTAAAGACTTTGGCTACTATTTCAAAATGATGGGCTTCAGTAGGTATACAAAACACACATGCACATATACACACTCATGCATGCACATGCACACGCATGCAGGTGGTGAGGCATCAGTGAGATTGTTCTGAATAGGATGGATCTAGAGTACGCACATGAAATTCCTATGGTGCTGATATATGACCCTCAGCCTGGAAGGATGTCTGGTCTGAGCAGGTGACATTGTTGCCCAGATGATGGAAGGCTCTATTTGCAAAAGGTGAAAAGAAGAAGCCTTAGCACTTAAAAAAAAGTGGGCAGCAAATGAATGCTTCAAGTTGTCATATTGGTAGAGAGTTGTTCTCAGCTCACACCGTATGAGAGTAGCATTTAAGCTGGTCTTCTACTTACTTTAGTTCCATGGAGAAAATCTAGAAGAAAGAAATGAGACTGATGAGCTATCACTCTAAGATTGGTGGGGTCCAGACGTCCAGGAAGATATGAAGAATGGTCAATGACCTTTGACAGACATATATCTTTATAACTATCCAAAAAGCATTTTTCTTTTTTTTCTTTTTTTTATTGGATATTTTCTTTACTTACATATCAAATGTTATCCCTTCTCCTGATTTCTTCTCTGGAATCCCTCTCTCCCTTCTCCCCTCCCCCTGCCTCTAAGGGAGTGTTCCCCCATCCACCCACCCACTCCCTCCCATCTCCTCACCCTGGCATTCCCCTACACAGGGTCATTGAGCCTTTACAGGATCAAGGGTCTCTCCTCTCATTGATGCCCAATGAGGCCATCCTCTGCTACATATGTGGCTGGAGACATGAGTCCCTCCACACATAATCTTTGGATGGTGGTTTAGTCTCTGGGAGCTCTCAGGGGTCTGGTTGATTGATATTGTTTGTCTTATGGAGTTGAAAACCCCTTCAGTTCCTTCATTCTTTTCTCTAACTCCTCCTTTGAGGACCCCATTTTCAGTCCAGTGGTTGGTTGAGAGTGTCTGACTCTGTATTTCACGTTCTGGCAGAGTCTCTCAGGAGACAGCTATATCAGGCACCTGTCAGCATCAGACTTTGGCATCCCACAATATTGTCTGGGTTTGGTGACACTATATGGGATGGATCTCCAGGTAGGACCATCTCTGGATGACCTTTCCCTCAGTCTCTGCTCCACACTTTGTCTCTGTATTTCCTCCTGTCAATGTTTTGTTCTCCCTTCTAAGGAAGGTCCACTCTTTGGTCTTCCAAATTCTTAAGCTTCATGTGATCTGTGAATAGTATCGTGGGTATTCTGAGTTTTGGGGCTAATATCCACTTATCAGTGAGTGCATACCATGTGTGTTTTTTCCAGATTGGGTTACCTCACTCAGGATGATATTTTCTAGTTCCATCCATTTGCCTAAGGATTTCAAGAAGTCACTGGTCTTTTTAATTTATTTTTATCGGATATTTTTAAATTTACATTTCAAATGCTATTCTCTTTCCCAGGTTCCCAGACATAAGCCCCCTATCCAATTTCCCTCCCCGTCTTCTATAAGGGTATTTCCCTCCACATCTACCTCCCCTTCCTGCCCCCAGACATTCCCCTACACTGGATCCAACCTTGGCAGGACTAAGGGCTACTCCTTCCATTGGTGCCCAAAAAGGCCATCCTCTGCTACATATGCAGCTGGAGCCATGGGTCAGTCCATGTATAGTCTTTGGGTAGTGGTTTAGTCCCTGGGAGCTCTGGTTGGTTGGCATTGTTGTTCTTATGGGGTTGCAAGTTCCTTCATCTCTTTCAATCCTTTCTCTAATTCCCCCAACAGGGGTTCCATTCTCACTATAGTGTTTTGTTGCTAGCATCAGCCTCTGTATTTGACATGCTCTGGCTGTGTCTCTCATTCCACTTCCTGTAAGCATGCCGTTCTTAGCTTTGTCAATCCTATCTAGTCTTGGTGACTGTATATATATGGGCCACATGTGGGGCAGGTTCTGAATGGCCGTTTCTTCAGTTGCTGCTCCAAACTTTGCCTCCATAACCCCTTCTATGAATATTTTTGTTCCCCCTTTTAAGGAGTGAAGCATCTGGACTTTGGCCATCCTTCTTCTTGAGCTTCATGTGGTCTGTGGATTATATCTTGGGCGATTTGAGCTTTTGGGTTAATATCCACTTATGAGTGAGTGCATCCCATGTCTGTTTTACTGTGATTGGGTTACCTCACTCAGGATGATATTTTCTAGTTCCATCCATTTGCCTAAGAATTTCATAAAGTCATTGTTTTTGATAGCTGAGTAATATTCCATTGTGTAGATGTACCACATTTTCTGTGTCCATTCCTTTGTTGAAGGGCATCTGGGTTCTTTCCAGCTTCTGGTTGTTATAAATAAGGCTGCTGTGAACATAGTGGAGCTTGTGTCTTTGTTGTGTGTTGTAGCATCTTTTGGGTCTATGCCCAGGAGAGATATCACTGGGTCCTCAGGTTGTGTGATGTTCAATTTTCTGAGGAACCTTCATACTGATTTTCAGAGTGGTTGTACCAGTTTGCAATCCCACCAACAATGGAGGAGTGTTCTTCTTTCTCCACATCCTCGCCAGCATCTGTTGTCATCTGAGTTTTTGATCTTAGCCATTCTGACTGGTGTGAGGTAGAAGCTCAGGGTTGTTTTGATTTGCATTTCCCTGATGACTAAGGATGTTGAACATTTCTTTAGGTACTTCTCAGCCGTTCAATATTCCTCAGATGAGAATTTTTGTTTATCTCTGTACCCCATTTTTAATAGGGTTATTTGGCTCTCAGAAGTCTAACTTCTTGAGTTCTTTCCGTATTTTGGATATTGGCCCTCTATCAGATGTAGGATTGATAAAGATCTTTTCCCAATATGTTGGTTGCCCTTTTGTCCTAATCACAGTGTCCTTTGCCTTACAGAAGCTTGGCAGTTTTATGAGGTTCCATTCATAAATTCTTGATCTTAGAACATAAGCCTTTGGTGTTTTGTTCAGGAAATTTTCTCCAGTGCCCATGTGTTCAAGACTCTTCCCCACTTTTTCTTCTATTAGTTTGAGTGCATCTGGTTTGATGTGGAGGCCCTTGATCCACTTGGACTTAAGCTTTGTACAGGGTGATAAGCATGGATCGACTTGCATTCTTCTATAAGCTGACCTCCAGTTAAACCAGCATAATTTGTTGAAAAGTCTATCTTTTTTCCATAGGATGGTTTTAGTTCCTTTGTCAAAGATCAAGTGACCATAGGTGTGTGGGTTCATTTCTGGGTCAGTTCTATTCCACTGATCTACCTGCCTGTCTCTGTGCCAATACCATACAGTTTTTTTATCACTATTGCTCTATAATATTGCTGAGATCAGGGATGGTGATTCCCCTAGAAGTTCTTTTATTGTTTAGTATAGTTTTCCCTATCCTGGGTTTTTTGTTATCCCAAATGACTTTGCAAATTCTTTCTAATTCTTGAAGAATTGAATTGGAATTTTGATGGGGATTGCATTGAATCTGTAGATTGCTTTTGACAAAATGGCCATCTTTACTATATTAATCCTGCCAATCCATGAGAATATGCATCCACCTTCTGAGATTTTCTTTGATTCTTTCTTCAGAGACTTGAAGTTCTTGTCATAGAGATCTTTCACTTGCTTGGTTAGAGACACACTAAGGTGTTTTATGTTTTTTGTGCCTATCGTAAAATGTGTCATTTCCCTAATTTCTTTCTCAGCCTGTTTATCCTTTGAGTAGAGGGAGGTTACTGATTTGTTTGAGATAATTTTATACCCAGCCACTTTGCTAAAGTTCTTTATCAGGGTTAGTAGTTCCCTGGTGGAACTTTTGGGGTCACTTAAATATACTATCAAATCATCTGTAAATAGTGATATTTTGACTTCTTCCTTTCCAATTTGTATCCCTTTGACATCCTTTTGTTGTCTAATTGCTCTGGCTAGGACTTCGAGTACTATATTGAATAAGTAGGAAGAGAGTTGGCAGCCTTGTCTTGTCCCTGATTTTAGTGGAATTGCTTCAAGTTTCTCTCCATTTAGTTTAATGTTTGCTAATGGTCTCCTGTATATTACTCTTACTATGTTTAGGTATGGGCCTTGAATTCCTGATCTTTCCAGGACTTTTATCATGAAGGGGTATTGAATTTTGTCAAATGCTTTCTCAGCATCTACTGAAATGATCATATGATTTTTTCCCTTTGAGTTTGTGTATATAGTGAATTACGTTGATGCAAATATTATATTGAATAGGTAGGAAGAAAGTGGGCAGTCTTGTCCAAAAAGCATTTTTTAAAACCAGCAGTGGGAGTAACAAAAAGAAATAATAAGCAAAAGCAACAAAAATATATTGAGAATGCAGCTAACTTGTTTACCAATGGGCAGAGTTGGAAAGCCCCATGTTGTATTTACTCTGCTCCGTGTAACAAGACATCACTTAAGAACATCATGACATTGCTCCTTCTTTTAGATGAAGAATAATGTTGACCAGCAAACCAGAAATACCTTCTCTTCTTCCCTGAGCTGTTTTTAAATCAAGTCTCTAGATCCATGACATACAGGAGCAGAATGGAGCAGAATTGTGTCCTGGGTGTGTGTGCACTGGGAGATGTGCTCTGGACAGGAGTTCTAGTGCCTTGGGCACAAGCGTACTTTGTGGGGCTTGTGCCAGTGTGGTAGGTCCTCTGTGGACCTAGTTTTCTGAACAGTGCTATGCACTCTAGTCATATTTATAGTTCACAGATATTTATAGTTCTGATCAAATTAGGAAATGAGATCTGCAGAGCACACATTACCCTTCAGCTGGTAAACGCACCAGTGAGCAGAGGAGGGGTGCTGTTATAGCTTAGCAGAGTAGTGCATGCTCATGGGACAGAGGCACAGTCATCTTATGGTCCACCCTCCCAGGCTCCCAAGACTACATCTGAAGGAGGAAATCTGGCAGTTCTTTTGTAGACAATGAAGAAAGTTAAGATGCCATGGCCCTCATCTGTTGTCCAAAACTGGGCTTCACTAAACAATTTTCAATTGACTTTGACTAACAATAAAATGTGACGTCTAACAAGTATATAAGGAAAAGGGAACATTACCCAGAAGACCTAAGGGAAAAGTAGGCTAAGCACAATAATCCAAACAAGTATATAACCAGAATTATAATCAAAGATCAAGACAATATAGCAGTTTTGAAAAATCCAACTAATTTACTGTATGTAAAGGGTGGCACATACCATAAAGATTAATGGAAAGTCAGATACTGAGTGCATCTTCCTGGGGAAACACTTTGTTTGAGGCTGTGTACACAGGGTGGTCTGTATATCTGACCTCCTGAATCATTGAATCAGTCAAAGTCATTATTGGAATCATAGACATCGAAGAGCAGTGTTGTTTTGGATTAGAAAGACATTGCTGTCGTTTGGTTATCATAACTAACCCATTCAAAGAGCCACCCAGAGCTAGAAAAGAGTAGAAGACACATTTGGTGAATACAGGCAAAAATGAAACTTGGAAGGCTCACTGGAAGATGGTGAGGTCTTAGCTGAGCAGATGTAAAACCCTGAGTTGGATACTCAGTACTGCCCCCAAAATAATAAACAATAGGACAAGCTCAAAACGGAAACAGTAAAGAGATGAAATACGGTATCTCCAAACAGAAGTTTTAGTCAATACATATCATGGAAACTTCTGCACTGGCTAATGCAGCAGCAGCAGCAGCAGCAGTACACCTGAGGAAGGAGCATGCTAGTTCCATTTTTGTTTGCTTTGTGCATTTAACTGCATTTGCATGTTCACTTTGTATCTCTACAGTGAAGCCATCCTTCCTCATGGATGGGTATGTCATACCCATGGTACGGGTACCCAATGGTATGGGTACGTCATACCATTCAGACTTCCCAGCAGTACTAGGCTCTCCGGATTGTAACACCCCAGGAGAGTGCAGGCTATCTCATTTTTCTTTGTATCTCCAATGTGGACTCCCAACCCTGAACACTAAACTCCAGCATGCTTACATTAAATTCTTCAACCATTTGTCTCACACCACTTGTGGGCTGCTTTCTGGTCTCATGGGTGATGGATGAGGTGAGGAAGGGACAGCTAGGTCACTGAGCTAAGGCAGGTGGCAGGGGAAGACAGAGTGTTAGCTCTCCCACTGTGTATAAATTGGGACACTGGAATCCATTTTTAAATTTTGTTCTAGGTGTGATTGCTTTAGATACTAATTAATAATTCTATCAATAAATCCAACATGCATTTTAGGTGGAACTGCATACCAACTTAGAAAAAAAGCTGCCATTCTGGTACTTGCGCAAAGTGGATCAGAGGTCCACCATCGTGTATCCAAATAGACCCAGGCACGGCAGGATGCTGGTAAGTAGCACTGTTAAGAGCATACTAAGCGATGGTGCATGACATCTATCCGTTGTGCTGTTCTCAGCAGTCCCCCCAAGAGAACTTTGAATCTACCCTGCCCGTGGGAGGGTCATAAGTGCACAACACATTATAGCAGAGTATCAGGATGCTGGGTGGGAGACAGCTGTCCATGCACAGCAGCACATGAGATGTGCACATCTGGTGGATGGAGCTGCTTTACCCCATTAGTAGCTGTCTTTCACGGCAGGCGTTGAGCACCTCATTTGCTCTTTCTAACCACTTGCCACATGCACGTGAGTAGGCTTATGTTCAGATGTGCGAATCAAAGTGCAGATATAGATGCAAAATAAAGAACAAATGCTGGAGGATGTCTATCTAAAAGACATGTAAAATAATCAAAGGGAAGACCAGGACCATGTTCTTCTGTGGGATAGAATAGACAGGTGTACTAAAAGTTAGAACTTCCAGATACTAACTCTGCCATGCCCAGGCTGACAGCATCTTTATGATTCCTCTCCCTGAATTCTTTGTAGGTTACTTTTACCTGTGTAATCACAAAATCACGTCTGCATATCAGTTTAAGCTTTAACTCCATGCTATCCCTCAGCCTTATACATGATAGCCATCACCAGCTAAGCCTAAGAATGTGCAGTAGCTTGTGTCTCTAGCTCAGTGCTCACTTTTAAGGTTGAGACCCCTGCCTTCAACTGCCTACTTTGTCAAGGGAACCTTTGTCTGTCTCAAAGCTTCTTTAAATTTAACACACCTAAAGCCAAGTTCACTCCTTCCAGGCTTCACCCTTTCTTTCCCACCAATGGGAAGGTTACAGTGTCTCCCTAAAGTTCTTTGCTGCAGTTCATATAACATTCATCAACCGAAGTGAGCCAGCCATCCTGGTTATATATAAAGGCCACGTCCTCTTCCTGTGCTCTCTGTTCACTTGCTCTTCTTGACTGCCAGTTGTCCTGGAATCCCAGAATTGTCTCCTACCTGGTCGTTTCACATCTCCCTTGACCTTCTCTAGTCACGCATGGTTTAAGGCCCTCAGTTAAGTTTAGGTGTTTCTCACGTCAAAGAGCTCCCCGGCTCCTGTGCTCTACCCCTGGGACCAGAGAAAAGGTGGACACTGAGTTTAAATGATTAAAATTTAACTCTGGAAACCTCTCTATGTGGACTGCTGTTTGGCAGTTGAGTGATGATGGGTAAGGAGGCAGAGCAGATTTAAAGAACTAACAGTGCATTGGGAACAGGCCTGACATGGCGCAGGACAGGCATCTTTCCTGAGCATTTGTAACATAGTAAAATAAAATCCTTTTCAACATTTATGCCTTCTATATCTTTGCATTTTTAATTTTTTCTTTTACCAGTGACTTCACTCGGCCTGACAGTTTCCCAGGCGTACAGAAAAAAATGTCCTATTGAGCCTGACTTAGGGGCTGAACTTTGAAATAGTTCCTGAATTTTATCCACCTTTACTAACTACTGTGTTTTACCCACAGCGGTTTTTTCATTACTTTCTTAGTATGCAAGAAACACGACAAGAAGTACCAAACATTGACACATGTTTGGAAATGGAAATACTGAAACAGAAATACCGGTATGTATTTTTACATCTGTCTTCATGTGGGAAACTGGGTGCAGGTACATTATGATAGTGGTCTTTATTTTGTATATGAAATTAGGCTTTGCTGAGTTGCACATTTATTCACAACCAAGAGACATTGTTTTGAACTCAATTTATTTGTGGCCATTCACCAACCAGTTTGCTCTCCCAGGAGTAAGTGAATGAGAATTAAGAGCCACTTTCCTTACTTCTGGCTTCCTTATCATAAACTGTATTCTTCATGAGCAATCTGGGTTCATGTAACAGAACCCTGGAATACTTGAAGAATTCTTGGAATAGCTACCTCGTGGGCAGGATATACACAAGAGAGCTCTCTAGCCACCTGAATTTGATTGCCAATCAACTATTTAGTAACTATGTCCGTGGGAAGACTGCGTGTTTCATATCAGCAACGGTAAACAAGAGCTAGTCACAAACTAGTACTCTAACTTAGGGGGAGATCACTTGAACTTCCAGAATGTGATGACTACTGTGAGGCTACAAGCTGAGCAGTTACCTGGTGCAGAACATTTCTAGTCCTGGTCTGTCCGAGGGGCTTACAAATGATTGAAAGTAAGTTCATGATGTATGCACGTTCTTTCTTACAGGCTGAAGGACCTCACTTCTCTTTTGGAAAAGCAGCACGAGCTCATCAAACTCATCATCCAAAAGATGGAGATCATCTCGGAGACAGAAGATGAAGATAACCATTGCTCTTTCCAAGACAGGTTCAAAAAGGAACGGCTCGAACAAATGCATAGCAAATGGAATTTTGTCTTAAACGCAGTTAAGACTAAAACACATTGTTCTATTAGCCACCCAGACATCTAGTGGGGTGTCTTATGGGAGTGCGAGACTGCTTTAATTACTTCAGTGAATTTCAGTTTGGAAAAGAGGAAAGAAACAGAAGTTTGACTAATATTGTTGCATGGGAGATTCTAGTTCCTTCAACCTCCCTTATATATATGCTCATATTTTCTGTCAATCACTGTATTGAGAAGATCTTTTCTGACATGTTTAAATTGGACTTTAATGAAGGGTAATCTCTTTTGAGTGAATAGAAAACAGTGTTGTTGGAATGCACATTATGAAGGACAAGAATTAATGTAACTATTAAGGCGGGATACAAATGTCAATACTAGATTTCTACTTAATAACTACATAATACAAAATGCATATAATCCCAAGTACTGTATTTGATCTCCTATCTTATAAAGCCTAACTGGGTTAGAACCTGAGAGTTACACTGTAATCTCTGTTCCTACTATGATTAACTCAGTCTCACCCTCCTCATCCCATCACATAGGGCCACATTTTGAGCCATATAACGGAAGCCCCAGTTAGTAGACTGTGATAAGTATGAATGTTACAACAGATATTTGTTCCCTCTGTCTTTATAGCCATCAGTTGTGCTGGTGTAAATGAGAAATGTTGCCCACAGCCTCATGCATTGAAACGCTTGGTCCCAGTAGATGCTACTGCCTAGGGAAGCCACACAACCTTGCTTGCTCCCTCCTTTTGGGTGTGGATAGAAATGTGATTGGTCAGATTCCTGCTCCTGCTGCTGTGCCCTTTTCTCTACTATGGATTCTTTCTGAAACTGTAAGCAAAAATTAAGTGTTTCTTCCTCAAATTTCTTTTTTTGTGTGGTACTATATCATAGCAACAGAAAATAATTTATATACCAATGGTCTTAATAAAGGTTAAAACATGTATGGTCATTTCTCAGAAACAGCAGTATGAATTTTTATTGCATTCAGTTTTTTGAAATTGGAAATGCGCCTTCATTAGATCACAGCCTTTAATTTTTTCTTGTATAATATGAAGTGTGAATTTATCAGATAGCCCAGTTCTGAATTTCATGAAGTGACTCTCATGTTTATTCCCTCACAAATTCCGGAGGAGATCTACCCTATGAACATGACTTTGACTACGCATGTCCTGACGTTATTTCAATAGTGTTGTTTTGAGTGTTTCATGTCTATTTTCTTTTCTTCTCGAAAGGACGTTATGTTTAGTTTACACGATACATTGTTGCATGTGGCCATCTAGTGTAGGACCTCTGACACTCCATCTTATTTTGTAGACTCTTAGATTTACCTGGTTTAAGAGATGGATATCTTAATGGTTTCCACCTTCTCGCTGCCACATATATTCAGTGCAAGTTCAACACTCAGTGTTGCTTAGCAACTTGTCACATTCTAAACCCAGACATGTTTATATTCATGGTTCAACAAAACACATGCAATGGAGGGAGTGTTCTTTGTGACTTCATCTTTGGTGTAAAGTTCTCTGTTTTCCCCTTCTCAGTGCAGAAACAATACTCAAGTACCTATTGATTTTATTATGAAGTTCTTCACTGTCCTTAAATCTCTGTACAGTACAAATACTCAGGACTACTGAGCACCATGTGAAAGAAACACTATGCCTCATGTCGTGGGGAACACCGAAGTATGCAGGCTGACATGTTACAACCTCATAAACATGTAACAAACTCCTAAGGCTCACAACTAAGTGAATCCTCCTGAAATTCTCTGCTGCTGTTGGCTCCAACACTGTTTCTTCTGCCCACTCCTCTCCACGACCACATCTTCTTTCCTGACTGCTGTTGTGCTGTTTCCTTCTCTGAGCTCTGTTCTGACTCTGATCTCTTACACACCTTTCTCTTTCCAGAGACAATATCATCATTGCTCTGCATAACTGAGCTGCCAAACTAAGTCTTTCTTCCCTTCAACCAAAACCCAGGCTTATATGTCCATAGTTTTTTAAAGTAAACATACACAACATTGAATTCAGACCAGATCTTGCCTTCCTACTAGCAACCAAAAATACCAACATTCTCTCAGGCTCCTACATCTGAAATTGACATGCATCAAGATTTGTTAAGGTATGCTTCCTGAAGAAGAGATCTAAGGCTCTATATCCACACTGGAGCAGTATCTACACAGTAAAATACTTTCCTAGTATCTATGTAGTTCCAAGTTATTTCCCAGTATCAATAACTAAAGAACAAAGGTCATGAAGATTTCCTTCCTCCACAGAAGTAGCACAACATTCTAGGCCGAATTTATACTCTTTTTCTGGTAGGTAAATCACTCTTGGTCCACAAATTCATGATTTCCATCTCCCTCCTTCTGTCTTCTGTACAGTTTATTCTCTCTCCAAGTTTTTCAAGGCATAGTTTATGTGGTATCTTGACATCGAAGTCTTCCTGGATTGTGCTCCTGCTCTCTCGTAGACTGACACAGATGTCTCTTCTACTTCCGCTATAGTGGTGATGATGACCTGCCTCCAACCCATAGCCAGGCATGACCTAGACCGTTCCTGTTCACCTCTGTCTTCACTCTTAGGTAATACAAAATATGACAGCTTTCTTTGCTTTTTTCCCCATAGCCTGTGCAGGTTCTAGG
Source organism: Rattus rattus (assembly GCF_011064425.1). Lineage (NCBI taxonomy): Eukaryota > Metazoa > Chordata > Mammalia > Rodentia > Muridae > Rattus > Rattus rattus. Next base: position 149,357,113 of record NC_046154.1, on the reverse strand, counting down.
ATAACACATTGTGCATAACAGATGCTCAACAAACACAAATGTGAATCAAATAAAATCAAGATACAGGCTAGAAACAAGTACAGGCTAGAAAAAGAAGGTAAGGAAACGGTCTCAGAAGTGGTTCATGCCCTTGAACCATTGGGCCCGTCCTACTCAGCAGACTTCTTCCCAAGGAGAGGCAGTGTTACAGGAGCCACACAGTCATGCTTTCTCTTCTCACTCCTTCACTCTGCATTATTTTTTATTACTTTTAACTATGGTGGGGATGAAAACACAGTTTGTACTTTAGAATAGGACAGTATGGGCCTTTGGATGGACTCTAGTCCCTACTAGTTCAGTAACTCTTTGATTGCCTTATCTCTATAATGATAGCAATAACATGTGTTCCAATGGAGCACTGGTAAGCTTAGACAATGTGTACACAGCTTACCTCTCTCAGTACATACTTATTTAAGAAAACTGGTACAGCGGATAGAAGCAGACATTAATTACTCTTTAAATTACTCGAAAGTTAATCAACATCTTGGTATAAATGGACGCTCTGAGATACTCCTAGAGTCCATTACCCAGGCTATAATATAAACAACACATTCTATGAACGCTTTCACTAAAATAAAACATACCAATGTTTTTAATCCTACTTTCACCTCAGACTCAAATGAACAAACATAGTTGGACACTAACTCACCAATCACTACAGATCACCACCAAGTGATTTTGAAACTCATTCATGAGACATTAAAATAACACGTTTAGGGAAAAATTAACATAATGTATATATCATTACTGAAAAGTATACCATCATACATAAAAGGACTTTATTTTGGGAAATCAATTTCTAATTATGGCAAGTTTTACTTTCAGAAATAAATCCACAGACCAACACATTCTAATTCTCCCTTAAAGACTTGCATGCTGAGCAAGGAATTTTCCTTCTTTGTAGGATTCCTTCTTTACATTGTCAGGTACCAGGGCTCTTTTAGCCACCAAGTCATCAACAGTAATGTGTTCCAGTCAGTTTTCTTTAATTTCTTTTACAGTGTGCCTTCAACTGATCTTTCCAGCCACACTCAATTAATTGAGCTCTCAGCAATCCTTGAGGCATTCTCTTTCTCCAGTTACTATTAGTTTTTGGTTAATCACTGCTCTTATCTGCATATCTTTGCTCACCTTGCTAACCACATTCTTCAGCTGCCTGGACTTAAACCCTCAGTAAGTCAGGCACTAAACACACAGAAAAACCCACTGAGTGTTTTAAACCGTCTGAGACACTTCAATATGACCAGATTAAATAATGGTAGCGAAAGAAAGGCTTGTGAGGTTCCTTTGTATGAGACACTGCTAGAAAACCCATGTCTTAACTATTCAGAGTCTCAAAACCACATGGATGTGCTATAAGCACCATTCCTGCTTTATGAGAGAAAATCATGGTACCTCCATGTTGAATCCCAGGCTTGAAGTCACATCACTGAGAGAAGAGCACAGCACACCTTTTCAGATGTTGTGCTCTCGTTGTGTACCTACATTCTCTCCCAAAAATGAGCAAAAAACATTATTTACCAATGGCTTCATGCTTACCTTACTAACCGGATTCATGCAGGGAAGCATTCGTTATAAAAGGGGGTATTGGAAGTCTAGGAGACATAGGGCATGAAACCCGCCTGCAGGCTTCCCTAAGCAGACAATGAAGCCACTGGGCTTCCCTGAGAAGTGACTTCCTAGCCCCTTCCATTCTGTAGCTTGGTGTAAGATTAAAGCACACGTCTCACAGAGCTGCCTGAAAGATTAGTTAACAGCAGTGCAGTATTTCAAGGGACTTGTCACATAGCACTCAGAAAATACTAGCCAGTGTGCAAAATACATTATTTGCAAAGATCTGAAAGATTACTCACTTATTTAATTTTTTCGTTTTTGTTCCATATTAAGAAAAATATGATCTATGTACATATATCTCACAAATTCAGTGATCAAATCCTATTTCAGTGTCTTCTTGCGTGGCTCTGAATTTCCTAGGCATGATTTGATTCAGGTACCAAATGTCCCATGACTATTTCATCAAGTCAACATGACATTTTGTAAGCTGTAAACACTAAAACAGGGAATTTGCTTCTTTTAATATGACTGAAGTAGACTTCATCTCCCTCATCATCTGATTTCATAGGACTATAATTCATAAGGAGGTTAAAAAGGAATATGAGGAGAAAACACATCATCTGAGAACTAGGTATAGATATTAGTGCTTATAAAGCATCTCTCAGGCTCTCTATTTGCTCAATGTGTTTAAGCCACCATCCTATTTTAATATTTTAGGCACAATATGATTTTAAAATCAGTTTAGACATTGCTACATCCTTCCAAAACAATTAACCATTGACTGTGATAAGAAAATGCTTTTCTCTAAACTACCAATGTACTAAAAAACATTTATAAAACCAGTTAGCCAGCATATGCAGTGGGACTTAAGGCACAGCTCCTGACCCAGGTCCAGATGACCAGCTTTCTACTAAACTCTGCTTCAGGATCTGGGCAGGGGTCATGAAGGGTAGACTGAGAGAACCAGAAACTGAAGAACTAACTCACTGCCCACATACAGAAATGATACTCCAACCTAGCAACATCAGAATAAAATGGCAGAGGATTTGTTTCTAACTCCATGATTCTTGCCACTCAGTTCACTGTGTACTTTCACAGCAGACTCAACACCATTGTGTTCTCTCAGGCCATTACAGCCTGAAACATCTTAACTGTATGTGTATGTGTGTGTTCACGAGTGTCTGTGTACACGTGTGTATGGATGCCTGTTGGGCAAGAAAAGCAGTTATCATTGAGTGTAGTATAACATAGGATTCGAGGGAGAATCCTCATATAAAATAATTCAAACATTCAATAACTATCACCAGTGAAGCTCAAGCTCTAAAGACCAGGGCAGCCATCCTACCTGCAGATTCTGTCTTTTGTATTGATCACTGACAGCTATCCAAACAGTCGAGCTGTTTGAACTTTACAGTTCAGGTGCTGAGCTGGGGATGCTGGGCATATTAAAGCCGCCTTGCTTTTCATAAAAATATCAATTCTACTGGAAGCAAAGTTAAGTACATAAATAAATATATAGAGAAACACTTTTCAAGTATTAGATAATGAAGACTATAATTTATACAAAAACACCTACCAATGCACATACAAACACACACTAAAAAAAAAAAAAAGAACAAATTACTAAATAAACTAGGGTCCACGAAAGTTCAAAAACATTATCAAGACCTAAAAGATCATGTATGATAATAAATGGAAAGAATAAAAAATAGAGGAAGACAAAATATACTCCATTTGAGTGACGAAATCCAGTTTCCAGAATCTGTTAAAGAAGGGTATGTAAACAACAAGATGTACATTGCAGAAGTAGCAAAAGGGATTTGTGGCAGAGAACCCAAGGGAAAGCACGAATTCAGATAAAATTATTACTACAGTAATGAAGACTTTGCTGACAAAGAATTCTTGTTATCAGCCTCTTGCTTTCAACAAATTATCGAAATAAGGCAACTTAGTCCTGGTAGAAATGAGTCATACAGAAACACATGAAAAGTCTTATCACACTTTGCATTAGTCTAACCCAGCCCTACGCTTATGAGCCATGTGACCTGCAAAGGTTATTAAAACATAGTTGCCAAGTAGCCAGGAGTGTCTGCTAAGATGAGGCGGTCAGCAGAGGGTGGAAGCCGCTGGACTGATACAGGTGTTCAAACTAGACCAGGGCCTGGCCAGGAAGCTGGTCTATGGGCTAGCAGAGCTTATGGTTCCCATCAGTAGATGGTTGTATTTCCTAGGTAAATGTCACCTCCTCCTCTTGACCCAGCTGTGCCTCTTTTTATCTCTGTTCACATTTTGATCTTCCAGTTTTCATCACTTGCAAACCGTTCAAAATGACTAATGAGAGTTTAATGTTTTGCATAACCTTGGCCCAAATGTCAGTGAAGGGCTGTGACACCATCCCTGAGTCCCTTGTGATCTGACTCATCTCCTGGACTGACTTCAGCTGCATGAGATCTATCCTGCTTAGCTACTTAAATGTAGCCTTGTTACTCTTTCACTGTAACCCACTCTTCAAGTGGCTGTCTCCCTCATTCTTTCATTTCACACTCAAAGGCACACTTGTCTAACCTGTTGACCCTAGGAGGAAATGTCTATCGTATCATGGTTCCCCCAGTATCAGATATTTCTTCCTGTCTCTCCATTGTGTTCTTTTACCTTGCAAATCCAACGTGTGGGGAACTAACAATGGAAGCTTGTAGCATGTAGCACTTCAAACCTCACTTTGAGCTACAGGAGCAGACTCTGCAGTTTAATAAGATCCACATGTAGAACTGGGTGTAAACTCTCATCTAAGAAGTACTATAAGTGCAGGGGAGCCCAGGGATGGAATGGACAGGGTAACGAGTGGAGTTGTGTGGGACTGGGGGAGCAGACCTGGATCAAGAGTGGGGTCAAGGCACATCCAAACTCTGGAAGTCTTATCCTTCGATAGGCAAGAGTAGGGTCAATCACCTCTGCCCTGGACCTTCCTGTCCCTGTGGGGCACATGTAGCATGGAAAAAGTCAAGTAGAAAGTTTGCCAAGTTGAACTTCTTCTCTCCTTATGAGGTCATTCCTGGAATCTCTCCTGATGCTAATGAGGCATCCACACACCCTGGCCCCCCACCAATGCTGTACATAGACCCCATAGTCCTTATTTACCCCAAATGTTTAAATAGCCTTTGTCCTATTAAAATGAGCTGTCTCACTTAATCTGCCTCTGGAGAGTCACTTTCACTGCCTTCGCTGCCCTGCCACCTGAGGTCGATGAATCGCTAGCCTCCTTCAGGCCCCCTACACTACCCACACCCACCTTCCCCCACTTCCATTTCTGCTTCTTTCCCTTTCACAGGCACTGCATGCCGACTTAACAAGGTCCTCAAAACCTAAAAGGGATGGCAAAGGATGATTACATCTCGGAGGTAGAGCACTGGCTGCTTCACATGTGCAAGGTTCTGAATTCCGGTCCCAGCACCACAAACAAAACTCCATAGAGTTGTTCCCTGAGCACGTCCACCTTTCAATCAGTAGAGTAGTGAAGATCACCCTTTCATGTTGAAGGGCATCTGTTATCCAGTCTATCAAAGACCTGCGGAGAAGAGAAGGGTGGTGCCAGAGCGAGCAGTCTCTCCACTTGAGCAGGAATATCAATTTTCCTGTCCTGAAATATTGGACCCCAGTACCCTGGGCTTCAGACTCAAACCACAGAATCATTACCCTCAGCATCCTTACCTTTAGTCTGTTGGGCCTGGAATGGGAGCACTTTCCTAGTTCCGCCAGACCTCAGTGAACAGATGATCTGAGGAGTTTTTAGTCTCTGCAATCACATGAGCCAATATCCCACACTGTACTATAGCTTGTTCTATGGATGCATGCTTGTTCTCTTGGTTCTGTTTCTCTGGAGAACCCTAACATAGGAAGAAGAAAGACATTGGACAATGCCGTCTTCCATTCTGTGCTGCTGTAATAGCACTGCGGATGGATACTTCCTAGTATACAGAGTTATGCTCCTAGGGTTCTAAATACAAGTCCATTGCCAAAATGCCAATACTTAATAATGTTCTCCTTAGTACACATCACAATGGAAGAGGGTGACAGGTGAGAAAGAGGGCAGGAGGTGCCAAGTACATCTTTTTACAACATCAATAACCCCACCCCCCCGCGCGAAGGGTTGAGACTCCGTGGTTTAACCTGCTCCTTAATATTCTACCCCTTAGTGATATTACAAAGGAAACTAAATTTCAACATGAGTTTTAGAGGGAGGAAACACTCACATCAAAAAAATGCAAATGTTCTCTTTAGGAAGAGTAACACTGATCCAATAAATCTGTTAACAATAGAAAAGGTCCTTCTTCCAAGTGATGACATTTTTTCCTCCTCCTGATCCAGAAAGTAGAAGAGGATTCAATCTTCAGCTCTCTCTCAAGGTCCAGAAGTATGGTGACATATTTCTCTCTTTTATACAGCATGATATTGAATGTCTCATACCTTCCTTAGTTTCACTTCTGTGAAATTATCATGCAGCTTATCAAAATGAAACCAGATAAAGCGAGCTCAGAAACTGTTTGCCAAAGTAGATTACTTAGATTAATTGTTATGAGTAAATTATTTTCTTTGCTTCATTTCTAGGTACTTTCACTATAATATTCTGTTGATATTTTTGTCTAATAAGTTCACTAAGACAGCTGGAATAGAACGTAAGGAGCTCAGTAACTAGAAAGGTTTGAAACAGTAAAGTTCTTAAGGATTTGAGGTGAAGAGTTCATTACTGTTAAGGAAAACATAAAAATGGAATTCAGTAAGCTTTCTCTAAGTTCCTTCAGAACCCAAATATGCTTTAAAAAGTCTCTTTCTGTCTCTGTCTTTCTCTCTCTCTCTCTCTCTCTCTCTCTCTCTCTGTGTGTGTGTGTGTGTGTGTGTGTGTGTGTGTGTGTGTGTGTGTGTGTGTGTGTGTGTGTTACAGCACGTGGAAGTCAGAGGACAACCTCAGGTGTCAGTCCAGTTTGAGACAGGATCACTTGCTGTTCTGGTATACTGTATACCAGGTTCACTGGCCAACAGCTTGTAGGGACATTTCCGTCTCTGCCCTCCATCTTGCTATAGGCACACTGGGATTACATATGCATGCTATCGTAGGCCCATGTGTGCTCTGAAGAACTGAACTCAGGTTCTTGAACTTTCACAGCCAGTACTCTACCCACTGAGCCATATCCCTAGCTCCAAGAAGGTCAAACATTTTTAATATATTACAAAATTGTTCTTAGTTTGAAATCTTATTTAAGCAAATATTTAATCTTCGGTTACAAAAAAATCGAAGCAGTACTTTTCTCAATTATTTTTTTAATTCATTTATGAATTATAAACCAACTGTTTGGCAGCTCATGCATTCAGTCCTAGGAGACTGTGGTGTCTGAAGGCAAAAGTCACAAACCAGTTTTGTGACGACAGCCAGAGAACACAAAGGAGAGTAATTGGGGGTCCTGAGCTACAAATTGTACCTGGTGTAGCATAAATCACCTGGTGTAGCAGAGTGCAGACATTATAATATAACACTCTACATGCCAGAAAGATGGTTCACATGTTCCATTTTAATCCAGATGTGCAGGTCTGGAAAATGAGTTAAAAGATAAAATAATATAGAAAACTCCCTTCATTTGGTTAACACTAGATGGCAGTGATTGATAATAATTACTTGGATATGAATGTTGGATGGCATTTTTAATCTCATCACAGATGCACATGGAATATCTTTATTCCAGATAAGAAAGACAGGTTACCTAATCCGTTTTTGCTGTTTTTTTGTGTGTTGATTTTGCTGATGTCTTATTCTGAGTCTTGACAGCTGTCCCAGACTCACTGTCTCATAGAACCTCAAATATGAGTATGATAATGATATCTATATTATTTTTCACCTAACTTAAGACAGTTTTTAGCATTTTTATAGGAGGTGTCTATTTTGCAGTTTAAATTCTGAATGTCACCAAAGGTCAAATTAGGTCCTAGCCTGTGGTTCCTTCAGGGATAACCTCTCTTACCCAAGGTGAGGTCTAGTGTGAGGAAGTTGCTCTTACAGGGGATTCTAGACCCAGGCTCCCTTTTCTCACTCCCCTTTGTGTCTTGACCACCATGAAACACGAGCCTCTTCTACCAAGCACTCTTCAGGTGGTTCCTTCTGTTGCAGCCCTGAAGCAACGGGGCCAGCTGGTCATGGACTGGAGCCTCTGAAGCTATCAGTCAAAATAACCTTTTATCTCAAGCAACAGAAAAGCCACTAACAAAGGTCTGTAGTCAGTTTTACACACAAAATCTTACAAAGCTCCAAACTGGTCTTCTTAGTGTCAAAATTTTCCTCTTCTCATATTCATATACATATATTTGTACAATTTATTTTATTCATCTCTGTCCCTACTCCTCCCCCAAGTCTTCTGAGATATATCAATTTTTCCTACTCTTACTTACTCTTACTTCATGGCCTCTTTTTAAAAGAAGACACTATCTTGTAGAATTCTTTCATTTCTCCCTTCTCTATATAAACATTCATATTTCCTCCCATTTCTGAATGATACCTTCTACATAGAACTCTCCAAACTTGTTATTGTCTTGTGATATAGTTTCATCTATGAATGAGGGCTTTGAGAGACTTGAAAGCAGAAATGTAAAAATGTGCCTAAAACATCCAGAGAGAGAGAGAGCGAGCAGTAATTTGTCTCATCAACATGGAATACAAAACACAGGAATTAAAAGAAACAATACCAAGGCCTGGGAATACCTTAGTTGATAGGGTGCTTGTCTAGAATGCCAAAACTGTGATCCTCCTATCTAAGAGGTTGAAGCAGGAGGATTACATGTTCAGTTAGATAGTTAGATAGTCCAGTAGCCTGGACTAGAGGCCCTAGGGGAAGAGGAGGAATAAGAGGAGGAAGAAGTTCCCTAATACGGACCATCTCTGCTGATGATCAGTTTTTAAATTCAATACTCTATATACAAGCTGGTGTTAGTGATGGTTGTTTCACGACTCGATAGAAGTCTTCCTAGGAGGGAATGGTGCAGGATGGACGTGTCTGACTCCTTTCTGTAACATCCCATAGAAGTAGGGACCCTTAGAAGTGGGACCCTTGGTCCCAGATGGGGTTCTACGGCCTGCTCTATACTCTGCCCTTTAGGACTTCTGAAGTCTACATGAAGGCAGCAATTTTCTCAGTAAAGAGTTAAAAGTCGATTGTAACGAAGGGGATGCGGAACTGCTCCCTGCGTCTAAGAGCACGATGCTAAATCTCTAGCTGCATTTGTGACTCAGCAATGATGCCAATAGCGCCAAGGTCGGCCCAACTGGAATAGAGAGAAACAGCGCTGAAGACTGATGGAAGTTTGCGATGGCGTGCAAGGATGATGAGATCACAGAAATAGAAACTGTGAAAAGCCATCAGTTAATTGTTAACTAGACTTTCCACCCAATCTGACCTGTTTATCTCCTGCCACTGTTCACCCACCCAGCTTACTCAGACATCTAGTCAGAAGATTGCAAGACACTCTCAGAATGTGTGGTCGCTGCCCACATCAAGAGTGCCCAGGCCAGGTTAAATTCTCTTCTGTCAATTCTTAAACTATCTCCGCCTGACCACTCTGACACAGGAAAATAAAAAGATTAGTCGACAGCATGTCGACTAATTGGAAGATTAGTCAGAAATGAAAACTGAGCATTTCTTGAATGTTTGCTTTGACGACAAAAGGTTCTGTCATTCATAGGAACATTCTGAAAGATACTGTAATGCAGAGTAAAACACAGGTCACTCTTTAGTGCCAGACAGCAAGACTAGGGTAGGGGTCAGGGTAGGTAGCTGTGCTGACAGTGAGGGTATAAAGTGGCAGCTAGGCTCAGTCCCCTCTTCCCCAAGTTAAATTGCTAAAATGCTAGAGCAATTTTTAGGTTCAGGGAAGTGAGTCATTCATGATAAGCTTGAGGATGCAAAGAATTGTCTTATTTATTTTATAAGCTCAGACCTTGTCAGCTTCATGTTTAATTCAGTGCATAGCTACTACTGGGTAATCAGAAGACTGTGCATGGCAGAAAATGGGAGAAGATACACAGTGTGACTGACAGGCAAGGAGAAGGCACATCGGCGTGCCAGCAGCTGCAGTCATGGGATGTGTTGGAAGAAATGTATAAACAGAGCAAAAGAGCACAAACGGAATGAAGGAAACTGGCAAGGTCAACCTCAAGGAAGTTAGGATAAACACAGCTTGCTTAAAACAGGGAGGATCCCTGAAGCATCAGCTCTTGTGGATACAAACAGCTTAAGTTTGATTCCAGTCTTGGTCAGCAAGAAGCTTACCTTGAATAAACAGGAAATTACAATTATGAGATGCATGGAAGATGCTTCATCTCCTTTGAGACTGCATACTGTGGACTTGTAGGTGCCTATAATACCACTTAAAACAGTCTGCCAGTAGGTCTGTTTATCCAGCACTGTGTACTCGGGAATAAAGTTGAATGGAGGAAATAACTTACAACTATACTCAAGACCTTGAGTGTAAACTTGCTATGTCAAATTCCTTTCCTTGAGGACTCTGGGGGTCTGTATCTAGTACCTCACTGAGTTCCTAGTTAGGCAAATTAAATGCCTAAGAGTATCCTGTACTTGTCACACCTGTGGTTCTGTATGACAATATCATATTTTTTCTTTTCCTTTTACTGAATATTTATTTATTTACATTTCAAATGCTATTCCCTTTCCAGATTTCCTGGACATAAGCCCCCTATCACACCCCCCTCCCCTTCTTATATAAGGGTGTTCCAAATCCCATTCACGACCCCCCTTCCCATGCACCTGACATTCCGTTACACTGGGGATCCAATCTTGGCAGGACCAAGGGCTTCTCCTTCCCGTGGTGCCCAACAAGGCCATCCTTTGCTACATATGCAGCTGGAGCCATGGGTTAGACCATGTATAGTCTTTGGGTAGTGTTTTAGTCCCTGGGAGCTCTGGTTGGTTGGTATTGTTGTTCATAAGGGGTTGCAAGCACAATCAACACTTTCAATCCTTTCTCTAACTCCTCCAAAAAGGGTCCAGTTCTCAGTTCAATGGTTTGCTGCTAGCATTCACCTCCGTATTTGACAAGCTTTGGCTGTGTCTCTTAGAAGACATCTATATCTGGTTCCTGTCAGCATGCTTCATCAACCTTATCTAGTTTGGGGTGAATCTCTCTCTCTCACTGTCTCTCTCTCTCTCTCTCTCTCTCTCCATCTATATCTATATCTATATCTATATCTATATCTATATCTATATCTATATCTATATCTATATCTATATCTATATCTATATCTATATCTATATCTATATCTATATCTATATCTATATCTGGGCCACATGTGGGGCAGGCTCTGACTGGCTGTTCCTTCAGTCTCTGCTCCAAACTTTGTCTCCATATCCCCTCCTGTGAATATTTTTGTTCACCCTTTTAAGAAGGAATGAAGCATCTGCACTTTGTTCATCCTTCTTGAGCTTCATGTGGTCTGTGGATTTTATCTTGAGTAATTCAAGCTTTTGGACTAATATCTACTTCTGAGTGAGAGCACAGCATGTGTGTTTTTCTGTGATTGGGTTACCTCACTCAGGATGATATTTCCTAGTTCAATCCATTTGCCTATGAATTTCATAAAGTCATTGTTTTTAATAGCTGAGTAATATTCCATTGTGTACATGTACCACATTTTCTGTATCCATTCCTCTGTTGAAGGGCATCTGGGTTCTTTCCAGCTTCTGGCTATTATAAATAAGGCTGCTATGAACATAGTGGAGCATGTGTCTTTGTTGGATGTTGGAGCATGTTTTGGGTATATGCCCAAGAGAGGTATAGCTGGGTCCTCAGGTAGTGCAATGTCCAATTTTCTGAGGAACCTCCAGACTGATTTCCAGAATGGTTGTACCAGTCTGCAGTCCTACCAACAATGGAGGAGTGTTCCTCTTTCTCCACATTCTCGTTAGCATCTGTTGTCACTTGAGTTTTTGATCTTAGCCATTCTGACTGGTGTGAGGTGAAAGCTCAGTTTTGTTTTGATTTTAATTTCCTTGATAACTACGGATGTTGAACATTTCTTTTTTCTCAGCCATTCGATATTCCTCAGCTAAGAATTCTTGCTTATCTCTGTACCCCATTTTTAATAGGGTTATTTGGCTTTCTGGATTCTAACTTCTTAAGTTCTTTGTATATATTGGATATAAGCTCTCTATCTGTTGTAGGATTGGTAAAGATCTTTTCCCAATCTGTTGGTTGCCATTTTGTCCTAATGACAATGCCCTATGCTTTGAAGTTTTATGAGGTCCCATTTGTTGACTGTTGATCTTAGAGCATAAGCCATTGGTGTTTTGTTCAGGAAATTTCCCCCAGTGCCCATGTGTTCAAGACTCTTCCCCACTTTCTCTTCTATTAGTTGAGTGTATTTGGTTTGATCTGACTTTGGACTTAAGTTTTGTACAGGGTGATAAGCATGGATTGATTTTCATTCTTCTACCCACTGACCTTCAATTGAACCAGCACCATTTGTTGAAAATTCTATCTTATTTTCCATTGGATGGTTTTAGCTCCTTTGTCAAAGATCAAGTGGCCATAGGTGTGTGAGTTCATTTCTGGGTCTTCAATTCTATTCCACTGATCTATCTGCCTGTCTCTGAACCAATACTATACAGCTTTTTATCACTATTGCTCTGTAATACTGCTTGAGGTCAGGGATAGTGATTCTCTCAGAAATTCTTTTATTGTTGAGGATAATTTTCACTATCCTGGGGTTTTTTGTTACTCCATACGGATTTGCAAATTTCTCTTTCTAACTCTATGAATAGATGAGTTGGAATTTTGGTGGGGATAGCATTGAATCTGTTGATTGCTATTGGCAAAATGGCCATTTTTATTATATTAATCCTGACAATCTATGAGCAGTTCTTTCCATCTTCTGAGATCTTCAATCTCTTTCTTCAGAGACTTGAAGTTCTTGTCATAAAGATATTTCATTCTCTTAGTTAGAGTCACATCAAGGTATTTTATATTATTTGGGACTATTGACAATATCATATTAAGGAAGCCAATTTGAGAAGAAAGCTTCTTCTCTAGGGTTCTTGATACCTGGATTCTTTCAGGGATTCACTTTTTCATCCCAGATGAGGAATTTGTCTTTTGGCCTTGTACTTCTGTTATGTCTCTTGACTGGGGGAATTGTCACTGGGGGATATTTGGAAGACTAAATGTTCAAAGTAATCTCAAAGTGATGTTTTGGACTCCTTCAGACCTGAATGACCAGGATGGTCTGCCATTCTGGGTTGCAGATTCCAAATGCAGGGTGTGTCTGTTTTTCTCTACCTAAATGGGCTGATGGTCCCTGATGTTATCTGCATTCATAGAACCCTATGGGACCAAGGTGCTCATTTCCACCAGTCTGATACTTGAGACCACTATTGTGTGAAAAGAAAGACTAAAGATATTAAATCTAAAGAAATATCGACATGTACACATCTTACCAAAAGCCCAGAAAAGTGGCCCAATCTTTCCAAATGAACTTTCTAACACAGCTTTCCATCACACAAAATGTGTGACTACCACACACAAAGTGAGCAATATTCAGCTAAACCAGCAAACCCACATCATCAGAGAAGGACAAGACTAACTGAAACAGCTTTAGTATGTATTTTCCATCCCCTGCCTATTACATCCCCTAGTCCAAGGTTGTTAGCATTGCTATACCTTGGACATCTCTCATGAAGCAGTACCTTTCTTGCTGGTCATGAAGACTCCCGGTGCTGCCTCTGTTATCTTCTGTACCTCATGGGTGTCATCCCTCTTCTTCCCTGCTCTCAGCTGGGACCGAATGCACTGTTCACCAGATACAAAATGACAACGTAGCTGAAAGGAAAGCCAATCATGTGCTGGGCAATCAAAGTGCAAGAGCACTTGGTGAACCTCTCCTTCTCCCCAAGATCCACTTTAGTAGTAGACTGGACACTCTGAAACCATTGACTGTACATCACACATGTTTGCCCATTGCCGCTCTCAACATGGAAGATAGAAAGAAACCGTGAATAATCTGAGTGCTCATGCCTAACTTCGACAGCCCCTCTGTCATTGATGAATCTTTATGAAAGACTTATCTTGTATCTTTAACAGCAAAGCCCAGGTTCTGTTTTACTGAAGTTGTTTATATATCTAATCAGAGTAGATCAGGAAATGTGGCTGATAGCATGGGGCTCCCTGAGACACATAATATTTGTAGGCCAGCATTAGGGGGACCTTTCAGTGTGGAGGTATGATCGATGGAGTGTGTGTGAGGCTCTGTTTAGACTGAGAGAAAGCACACTGGTGGCCACATTCATTCTGAGCAAATCTGTTTCTCTCACGTGGGCTGCTGTGAAAAGCTTTCTGACAAAACCGGTGAGAGGATTAAACAACCCACTTCTCCACATGCTCTCACATGTCCACTGGCCACAGTATGGGAGGGCTCCAGCTTGAAAGTGAGGTGGGGATGCAGAGCACAAAAGCCCCCTTCAGTGAGCCCTACTTCAGTGAGAGGAATGCTACAGCACAGAATTTACATCAGAGAGCTTTTGTGTCATGAAATGGATGTGTCAGGGTTCAGAAAAAAACTAGGAGCAATAGGAGGCAAAGATGAAGAGGATGCACAGCTCTCTAGAGTGAAATTATGACAAGGAATCAGAGTTTGCAATTGAGGGGCCTCACACACCTTTAAGTCAGAGTCACTGTTGCTGGCTACAGGCTGGAAGCCAGCAAGGAGCTGACGGGACAGTGCAAGTCCACGGGCAGAACATAGATGGAAGTCTTTCCTCTTTGATGTATCTCAGTCTTGCCCATCATCCTTCCAACTGATTCAGAGAGGCTCACTCCACTATAAGCCATTGCCGTTATGATCAGCCACAACTCATTACGCTTCTCTTAAAGGTTTTGCTTGGTGGTTTTGTTTTTAGAGGAATAAACTCCTGGGGATTTATATTCTATAAATACCTGTTCTGCCCCAAAACTATACTCCCAGTCCCTACTAAGAGAAGTTTAATGTCTATAGACTAGCATTCCTATGTATCAAAGTGTGGACTGACATTTAGCAGACAGTGGATAAAGTGGGCCGCATGGCTAGGCAAGTTGAGCAACATACCGACTAACAAGAGATTATAATTTTTGGAGAACTAAGTAGTAACATCGATGAACTATAAATACAACACATGGTACTTGGTCACAATGACCCTAAGATTTTCAGTGACTCTGATTTATAATTTAAAATTATGTTTTAAAACACTGGAAGCCACCAGTTATCTTTGGCTATAATTCAGAGTTGGCATCTGTGTCTGATTCTTTCTCAGACACATTATGGGAACCTTCTCCAGTGAGCCTCACATGTCCCTGGAAACTGAGGCAATGCATGCTTGTAGTGAACATATGTTTATAAGTGGCCTAAATTTTATTTGAAGCTCACTTTCTGCTCTTGAGAAACAATAAAGAACTCTGTGGCTACAGTCACTGGAACTTTTCATTTATGTTTTCATGACCTGTGGCCCCAGCAACTTGGAATGTGCAGTAAGTTGAGGGTCCGTTTAATGTTGTCTTGCAAAGTGCTTACATCAAGGTTAGAAAAGGCAATTTAAGAATCTGGCTTCCATGTATGTCTTTTTCTCCCTGGCATAAAATTCAATCTCAAAGAGGACTTTATTGTTTCCATTTCAAGGTCCTTTTGTGAGCGGAGAAAACTGGCAGGCACGGCGATTGCTACCTTCTAAGATTTATTAGGAGTCCAAGAGGGCTCAGTAAACTAGGAAGGTAGCTGTGCTATCCCACAGCACTCAAGACTGATTTAGTTTCATGTCAGTTCAGGACCTGCAACCACAATATGAGCTGTAATGTTATGAATTGCTCTTTGGAGCAGCTGACCTCGCAGGTGGGGCAGTCAGAGGCGGAAAGCAGGGGAAGCCAGAGGCCCTTGATTGCTACACCCAGCCTATACATTTCATCGAAGCACTTGAGAACTCATTTGTCCCCAATTTCACCCACAAAGTCCAAGTTCTTTCCCTATGCTTCTTTTCTACTTAAGGTGTCTTTTCTCCTTGGTGTTAGGAACTGATTATACTACTACAGTGCATGGAGCTTTTGTTATGAGGTTACATGACGTGTGCCCATGTGAAACTTACAATAAATTAACCATAGCTTAGTCACAGTTCCTCTTGCAATAGTGTTCCTGATGGAAATGTTTACTTACATTGATGCTACTAAGAAAATAAAGCTAAAACGGAAGCACTGGGTTCTTAAAAGAGAAGTGCTCTAGTTTCCCAACAGTGACTAGGTCATACCTCGCAAGGAACAAGTGCCACATAATGTTATTAAAGAGAAATCATACACTCAATATCAAAAACCAGCTCCTCAAAGCCAATTTATTCCGTGACAACAAGCTTTGTCTAGGTGAGTGAGGGAAGACCATTGTTCTTTTTTGTCTTTTGAAATCATACAGGATCAAGCATGGATGGGCAATCTGAGGACAGCCGTGCCTTTATGATGTAGGCTAGTCAGTCATGGTGGACCATGATGGCCCATGTCTCAAGATGCAAAACTATGGTGAATTCTTGAAAAAGGAAACAGTTTAAGGATGGCAAGATTGCTCAGTGGAGAGATATACTTTCCACACTATCCTGATGAGCTTAGTTTGATCCCAGAACCCATGTAAAGGTATAAGGAGAAATCAA
Source organism: Rattus rattus (assembly GCF_011064425.1). NCBI lineage: Eukaryota > Metazoa > Chordata > Mammalia > Rodentia > Muridae > Rattus > Rattus rattus. The sequence continues at coordinate 149,340,812 of NC_046154.1, read as the reverse complement.
TTCCATAGACTTGTCCTCTAACATCCACATGCCCCCTCTACCCATATCATGCACACATAAAATAACAATAAAAAGTTTGGATAAAATTCTTGTGTAGTAAATGGAATAGGTTTAAAAGCAAAGTAACAATATGATATTTTAATATATATAGACCTTCAAGTCTAACTCTATATTTGATGTACATCTACTATTTGTTGCATTCATTGCAATGTATGGATTAATACTGATCCATATTCAGGTGTAGGCTTAAATTTTTCAAAATCTACTTAAATAAGGGATCTCAAATGCTAACCACCCCTTCTATTCCATTTTCCAAAAGATCGGGGAGAAAAGATGGCAAATAGGACGAGGGGGTGTGGCCTGTTTAGAAGTCGTTCCTTGGGGCGATTCCAATCTCAGTCCAGTTCAGTAGTGCCAGGATAGCCAACATGAATCAGCAGCAGAGGCATGATCCAAGAGAAACTGCCAGGCCTCTCCCCCAACAGCATCTGTCAGGAGGAGTGGTCAGGACCAGCTGGGGTGCCAGGTTCTCTGTCGTTCCTCTCTCAAGGAACTGAAGGTCCGGGGAGATGCAAGACCAATGAAACATTGCAAGGTTTGCCGGGCAAGCACTGTGTCACTGTCCATTGTGTCCTATTTATACTCTCTTCAAACACTGTGTGTCCTTCCACAGATCTTACCTCAAAAGACATCACTTGAGTCTGCATCACATGACACTACCAGAAATTTTCACTCCATTCAGATGGTCTTACTATGTTAGAAAATGCATTCTTGAAATGCACAAATTTCATTTTAGATATTTATGCCACATGCTCAGCTGTCATGTTGTATCATTGTATCTCCCCCAGTGACTGAGGTCTCTGCCTGGCACTATGTTGGGCATTTCAACAATGAGAGAGCATGGAGAAGGTGAAATAAACCACCTCTAGACTTATTAAGAGCTACACCCTTACAGGAAGAACATAAATTCTTCTTTGATGTCTATGAATATGTTTGGTAGTTCCCGAGATAATAATTTCTTGAAAAATAATGACTGTAATCAGTGAGATTGTGTTTTACCTACAAGGATGGTGAGACTCTAAAGGCCGCTGCCTATCAGAGGGAATATCCAGCCAAAGGGAGAAAGAAGAATTCACAGGCCAGCTTCTTTCTGTCTTTGATAGGCACATGAACAAGGGTGCTACTGCCCTCCAACAGTTAGATGATACCCACTGGGTAAGGAGGCACATCAGGTGTAACATCAGAGGTTACATTTACTCAACTGGACAGGACTCAGCAGGGGTCTAAAGGTCACAGGAGACTAGTGAAAGCCAAGAAGTCTGGTGTATTGTGTTGGAAAGACATTAATGTTCAGGAGAGCAGCCAAACTGTGGATGCAGAAAATGGGGTATTAACAAATTCAGCCTTCTCTATTAGTTCATAACTCAGTCCCCGAGTTCATCTGCAAACAGTCCATTCCTAGGCTAATGTGGCACTTTCAACGGGCCACTGGCTTTTTTCCAAACACTATCCATATCTCTCAATGAATATCTTAAAGAATAACTTTTCTCTATTACTTCACAGCTCACAGCTAACCAGGAACTTTCTATCCACGTCAGTCAATTACAAAATGGAGTTCCCCTGGTATTTGGTGGGTTTTCAAGTTGGATTTTTTTATTACCAGGTGAAGGTTCTTGTTATTCTGTTTAATTTTAACAAATATTTAAACTTGTATGGAATTCATGCTCTTGTGGTTTTGAGATCAAATAATCACATAAAATGCCACTAAAGGAATTGCAGCCCCTGGCCTCACAGTTCACACTTTTTCCGCGTTCATGGAGAATGCTAACTTGAGCTTCAATTTACTGGCAGCACCTCCAGCCTTTGTAGTGAGCCCCTTTCCCATTGCCTCATCTGCACTAGTAGAATCCGAACACCTGACACACTGGCAAGGGGGACACTTCCTTACACTCGATTTTAATTACACGTTCCTTGTTACTATTAAGAGAAGCTTATTTCCCTGGGCTTTACCTTTGCCATTTGCTTCAATCTCTCAGGAAAGTCTTTAGCCTAACTACAACCTCATTTCAATTACTGGCATTGCGTATGTGGAGTCTCTATTACCTCATCTCTAAAAGTGGGTCTAGATGTGGTGAACAAAAGTGAACCATTATTTCTCAAGGTGCTGCTGTGTGCAGGAGCTCTAGGCATGTACGTGTGTGATCGTCCTGTAGTGTTCTGTAACCTCCACGTTCAAGGCACATTGCATATATGAAACAGTCATCCCCAATGTCATAAAACATTAGAGCAGCACAACCTAGGACTACATGAGACCAGACCCCAGGGGCTTATTCACACCTTGATAATCTACTGCTTCTCACAGCCCCAGAAATAGGTCGGCACCATCAGTGAACTATGACACACTCCCAGGAGAGCACCGGGTGGCCTCAGGAAAAATGGGGCATCTGTGACAGGTACAAGATTTTATATCATCAATGAACAGTCTGTCATCAATTGAAAAATAATTTTTAGGCATTCTTGATGATAAGTGAAATTTGTATTATACAGTCCTCAAAAAAATAATGTGATTGTCTGGAGTGGCCTGCTATTTTTCTAAAGAAGACTCAAATATGTTGTTTCAATTTCTTTTAATTTTGGGAGATTACATAATTGTAAATTGTATTATTTTCCCCTTCCCTTTTTTTCCTCCAAACCCTCCCATGTACCACGAATCCCTATCCCTTTCTTAAAATCCATGGCCTATTTTTTTGTTTATTGTTATTACATGCATATATTTACATATGTATTTAGGAATAGATGTGTGTATTTAGGAGTATATAATTTGTTTTATGCTATATATGTATATATTATTTATAGTACATCACCAGTGTCATGAATTATGAGAGTAGCAGAACCTAAGGTCTGTATAAGACCAGAACCTAGGTGCTTATCCACAGCTTAATAGTCAGCTGCTTTTCAGGGCCCTAGAAATGTATATATATGTATGTATATATGTATATGTATGTATATGTATGTATATGTATGTATATATGTGTATATGTATATATGTATATGTATATATGTGTATATGTATATATGTATATATATACTTATATACACCTTAATAATATATTACCTATGACATATAACATATACTAATTTATATAATATATTAATATAATTATGTGCTGTAATAATATATTATATATAATTATATATAATTGATATATATGGATGAGAACTACACTTATCTGTTGGTATAAGGACAAATACTTAGAATTATAATATAATATAATATATTAATAGAGTATAATATATTAATATATTATTACTACAATGGTATGAATACATAAATATTAATATAAACTATATTGACATATGTTATGCTTAATTGCATATATATTTATATATATTAGGAATATATATATATAAGCTCAGTTCATATAATTTTACTTGTACATATGTTTTCAGGCTGACCATCTGCTATTGGATACTCAACTAGTGGACCCTTCCTTGGAGAAGACTCTTTCTCCTGTTCCCAGAATTCCTTAGTTGCCTAGAGTTCTTTGCCTAGGCTTAAGAGTTTTCCCTGTCCTGTTAGTTGATGTGTCTATTGTTGTCTATTGATGCCGTTCATGTTATTTTTAAGCTGATACTTTATGAGTGTGGCTTGATATTCCCAGGAGATACAATCTGATGGCCAATGCCCTGTTCACTGGCTACTACAGTCTGTTCTGTGTTCTTCAATGATCCCTGATAATCAGGCCTTGCTGGTTGTTGTTGTTGTGGTTCACAGGTGTCATAGCTGTTCGGAATGTTCGTTATTCCCCTCCTTTGGAGGACACCTTCAGGTATGAAATGAGTTATCAGAGAGAAGGGGTTCACATCAGCACCAGCTCAGATCCTCTGGGTCCTGTCCAAAGTTTACAGTGTCTCAGAAGTAAAGATTTACTCTCTGCCTCTGGGAAGCAAGCAAGAGCAATCATACTAGCTGAAATATTTGAAAGTCCCTTGAACATCCAAGAGTAACAACTCAAAAAGGAACTTTTTATGGCTGGTGTTGGGGGTTTGTTACATGAACTGTGGCTGGGAGGGTGGACGTTGTCAGCCCAGATGAGAAAATGTCATTTAAACCACCTATGTATATCTATATACTGACTTGTGTGTATTGTTGACATTTTTAGGTAGCTAGTAATATAGTTCTGATGACATTCTTAGATATCCTTCTGTAATTTTACCGTTCTTATTATATATCTGTCCCTCCACTTTCCCAGACTCCCCATTTTCCCATAACCCTCTTCAGATCACTATACTCTGCTATTCCCCACTCAGTCTTCTCCATTCAATGGTTCCCTTTACTCTCCTTTTTGCAGTTCCTCCAGGTTTATACTGTCCTCTGAAGACTAGGAGGTAGGAGACTCAAGTAAGTCTATGGTGTTTGACTTCCTAGGTTGGGGTCCTTCGCTCGATCCAGTCTTCTGTAGTTCATGTGAAGTTCATGATTTCATCTTTCTCTTTAGGAGAACACTACTCCGTTGTGTGTAAGCAACACATTTTCATTCTCCACTTGTCAGCTGAAGGGTATATGCCCTGTTTGCACTTCCTAGCCGCTGTGGCTGAAACAATACTGAATGTGACAGAGGACGTGTCCTATCCGTGCAGTTGACTGTCATGTCTGTTGTGCATTGTCAGAGGAGCAGTGCAGGGCTCAGACAGTAGACTTATTTTTAGATTTTTTTTTTTTTTGGTTCTTTTTTTCGGAGCTGGGGACCGATTTAGATTTTTAAGAATCCTCCACACTGTTTTCCAGAAGGGCTGAACTAGTTTATAATTCCACCTGAAATGAAGCTCCCCTTCCCTGCATCCCTTTCAGCAGTTGGTGGCACTTGTCTTATTGATCTTTGCCATTCTGACTTGGGTAAGGAGAAAAATTAGCCATCTGATCTCAAAAAGAATAGTATGAAGTATTGTTTCTAATGAGCTTTAGAAAAATATATTTATTGAAAATATTTAAACTCAGACTTTAAAGACTTCTTATCCTTATAATAGATGGAATAATAAATAATAAATATTTCTAATATGAACATATTCAATGCACACATTTTCTATGCTCAATCTGTTTGCCATTTGAGAATAAAAAGGAACATTCCAAAAACCAAGAGGGCTTCAATTATCATTGTTGTAGTACCACATGTTTTACAAGAAAATTATATTTCAACACCTTAATCTTTCATTTACAGGGAAGTCATTGGATTACTTAATGGAAAGATCATATAAAAGATCTGTTTGTCCCAACGCATCTCCATATCACAGGAATCATTGTGACTTTGCTGTTGCTCCCTCTTATTACAGCCTCTCTGCCACTGGATGCTATTCTGTTGTGAACTATATGAGAGTTGAGCAACTTTTATTATAAGCATCTAAAAATGTTCCCAAATCTGAAACTAGTGGGACATCACAAGTGCAAAATTCTATACCTGGTTTCATGTCAGTATTATCAAAACACATGTATGCTAAGAATATTGTATGAGACGATGACCTTAGTTTATATGCATATGTAAGATGCTAACACAGGTGAACTGTTTTAGACTTGGTCCTATTTCCAAGATACCTTATTGCATTTGTGCACGTATTACAAAATCTAAAAAGAATCTGGACGCAGAATCATTTGTGATCTCAAGATTTAAGGGAAAGAATTCCCAATAGCAGCAGTTTGGAAAGATAAAAGTGAGAAGATTCAGATAAAATTACTCAATTAATGAGCCAGAGTATCTGTAATCTATAAATAAAAGAAACAGATCCTCATAACAAGAAAGTTCAGTAACAGTAAAAGAGTCATTCACTGGAACAAATCTATAAAATAAACTTGCTGTCTTAGCTCTCAAGTTGCTATAATATAATCCCACGTATCGGGTGGCTTAGCTACATTTGTTTCTCACAGTTCCAAAAGCAGACAAGTCCAAGCTCAAGATGGGGGTGGGTTAAGTGCCGGGTGAACGTCCTTCCCCCCACTTACAGACAGCTGACATTTTGTGATGTCCTTACAAGGCTGGAGGGGAGTGGAAAGGAGAGAACAGGAGGAGGCGGAAGGGAGAAGAGAATGGGAGAAGACAGGAAGGGGGGAAACTGGGATGGAGGACATAAAGAAAAGAGATGAGGGATCAGGAAGAAAGAGAGGGGGAAGAAAAAGAGAGAGGAGAAGAGAGACAAAAGAAAAGGATGGTGAAAGAAAGCAGGAGCATTGTTTGTTGTTGTTCTGTGTAGCTCTGGATGGTCTGTAAAGCACTTTATAGGCCAGGCTGGCCTCGAACTCAGAGATCCACTTGTCTCTGCCTGGAATGAAAGGCATTAGGTGCCACCATACTGGGATAACCCTTTAGAGTGACACCACCTACCCTGCTGTAGGCGAATTGTAGTGGTGATGGGCATGAGGCACTAGCCAGCTCCACCCACTAAGAGTCTTTCAGAGGGTTTATGACTACAGCCCCTAGATTTCTAAGACTCTTGGCATTTGTAAGTATAAGAGAGAGAGAGGAAAAAGAGAGGGAGAGAGGGAGAGGGAGAGGGAAAGAGAGAGGGAGAGGGAGAGGGAGAGGGAGAGGGAGAGGGAGAGAGAGAGAGAGAGAGAGAGAGAGAGAGAGAGAGAGAGAGAGAGAGAGAGGAGAGAGAGAGCACGCTGTCAGATCATGTGTGTGGGGGGGAGCTGTAAGGGCAGGAAGTGAGGGGGTTGGGAGAGTTGAGGGTGGGGGAGCCTAGAGAAGACTCCTGATGTCCTCAATATCTTCTCATTCTTACACTTTGGCAGTCTCATACTCTGTAAAGAGAAACCAGTTTGTCATGCAAAGCTTCAACAGACTTGTAAACAAACAAAAAAGACACTTGTCTGTACAGATAAGAACCACCAGATCTCTGCAGGTCACGTGCTTGCTCCAGGTGGGAGCTTTGTAATAGAGAGTGACTGAAATGTCACGTTTTATAAACGTCCTCCATGTCCAAAGATATGGCTAGATTTATTTGTAAAATTAAAATTATTCTCGGAGAGGGCTAGCTCACCGCCCTCCAGCATGGAAACCAAAACCAATCTGGAATTTAAAGACTGTGAAACTAGCAAATATATTTTTTGGAGACTATTCTGTGCATTGCGGAGGAAGCAGTGAGAACCTGGACCTTCTCAGACACTTCAGTTCTGTCTGGGTCCTGTCTAAGCTCAGTTTAGCAGCAGATCCAAAGTGGTCCCAGCCAAGAACGAGGCTTTAGGTCTCTTTCAGCAATTCTGCTGTCACATCAAGAAGGGTAAGTTGCTGGAAGTCACATAGAAACATATAGGTCCCTGGCGTTCTGCCTCTCAGGATTTAGACATAGAACTTGGTTCTCCCCACCCCTCGCTCACACTGCAATCATCTCGTCCTGTGTCTCCTTTCACTTGGAGAAACACCTCCCAGAGGAGATGAATTCAGCCACCAATAAAACAAACCCTAAGGCTCCTCTGCGAGGCAGCAAGCCCAAGCATTTCTGTTGTGCTTACCCGTATATCATCAACACAATTAAACCTGTCTCCACTCCTGAAGGTTCTGCCTGGGTTTCCCCGCTAATCTACTCCTGCAGTGCCTGACTTTAATGTTCTGACTTTCCTCAGATTAAAATGACTCAGTGCCTCACTCTGTATACGATGACACTGAAAAGGATCTATTAAACCTGCCTTATTTCCCTGCAAAGGGGTTGGGGGGGGTGCAGTGCTGTTCCCCACAGAGCCTAAGCTGCCTTCTCATAGTTTACGATGTCAGCAGGAGCTCCTGATTGAAATACAGCATAAAATGCTAGCCTAGCCCACCCCTTGCTGGCCCTCTGTCTGCAGTATATATTATTCTTGTGCTGTTCAGAGACAGCTGTGTGAATTAATGAACTGATGTGAGAATCAGAGTTGGCCTGGAGCCCCATTTAAAAGTCATGTCGATGACCTCATAAAAACAGCAAAGAATGCTTAGTAAAATAAATCCATTTCTTAAGAGCTTGGGATGCCCACATTGTTCAGAACATATAGAATACAAAATGATTATTTTATAAGGATGAAAATTTCCCATGAAGAAAGACATTTAGCTAACCCAGGCAACTGTAAACTCTAATTGGTTTTTCACAGTACGGACCAGTTTGCTCTCTAGGGAGTGTAGAATATCAACCTTGCACCTGTACTCTAACTCCAGAGTTATAGTATTTCAACCATTAAACATTTTTCATTAAAGCACTTCATATAGAATTAGCCTAATCTGATTTTACCAAAAGTATTCTCTGTTTGCTTTTCCACACTGCATTAGTGCAGATAATGTTAGAAGGAAGGCTGCACTTTCAGGCCCTGGTAAAAACAGAAGGGTGGCCTGGCTCTGCTCACTTCAAAGATGCTCCTCACCAAGCGGGCCGTTCTTTTGTAACAAGAACAGCATTTGTAAACCAACTTTTAGACTCCAGAGACGCAAGACACATCATAAGCTCTCATGGAGACTCTCTGAGAGCTGAGAAAGCTGCAGAGTATTCGGAGGAGTCTGGACCTGAGGAAACAGAGCTGCGGATCTCGTGGCCTGGGTTTTATAGCCCCTGTCTTTGCTGGTAATCTTCAGTGAACAGCTGCAAGGTTTTAGGACTGTGGATTTAACTTCGAGGAAAAGGTCTCCTGAAGGCCTCCAGTTAGAGCGGGGAAGGAGACGGCAGACTAGGCTCACTGCAAAGCTACACTGAAGAAGCGACGTTTAGAGAGAAGAGCCTCCTCCAGAACTTCTCTCCCAAGGGAAAGGCTCCATTCTTTTCCTATTAGGGCATTAGTGGCTCAGAACTGAGAGCAGCTGTTGGAAATGAAAGGGGCTTCCAATGAACAATGACTTCAAGTATCAAGTGAACGAGTCCGTTTATACTTCCGGACTCGATTTGCTCAGGTTTAGCAATCATTTAGGAAAGCTTACTGTAATGTCCTTTATTGACACTTCGTCTTGCCATGAATTCCAGTCAGTTCGTAGCTTGCCTGCTAAAAGGTGCTAGACTTGACTTTAGCAAGATAAAATTCAATGTGCCAGAAAAATCTGGGTCATAAATTACTGACTGATAGAAGCCTAAAGATCCGGAAAGGGTTTCATTAGTCCTATTAAAATATTGGCTCTTCTAACACAGTTTGAATCAGATTTACCATGATCAACTGCATACACACAGCCCTCTTCTTGCACCGCACATGCCCATTGCCCACAGTTCTGGTTAACAGATCAGAGAGCAAGACCCCATGTGTAGTCTCTTGCTCACACCCTGGGGACTTTATCTTAGCTTAGTGTGGAAAAAATATTTGGCCGTACTGCCATAAACAGAATTTCTAGGTACCAGCTATCTAGTTAGTGTTTTAGCCAGTCTAGAAAGCCATTTCCAGTTTGCTACTCTTCTGGCAAGGGATAAATAAAGGCAGGAAGTTCCATCTTTCCAGGACAGGTCGCGGCTGTGAGGCTCCTCTTCTAAGCTGGCTTCAAGATCAAAACATAGATCTGAGAACTCTGGCCTTGGATGGGAGACTCCGGTCAAGTCAGACATTAGTCATCGATCAGACAGACTTCAACAGCTGAGTACTGTGTTGGCTAGTTTTATATCAACTTGACGTAAGCTAGAGTTACCCGAAAGAAGGGGAACTCAATTGAGAAAATGTGCCCATAGGACTGGCCCTGGGACATTTTCTTAATTAATGTTTGATGACGGAGACCCCAGCACATTGTGGATGGTGCCATTTCTAGGCCGGTGGTTCTCTGTTGGACAAGAAGGTGAACAAGCCAGTAAGCAACACCCCTCTATGACCTCTGCATCAGCTCCTGCCTCCAGGGTCCTGCCCTGTTTGAGTTCCTGTCCTGACTTCCTTCTCTGATGAACAACAATGTTGATGTGTAAATCAAATAAACCCTTTTCTCCACAAGTTGCCTTGGTCATGGTGTTTCATCACAGCAATCGTGACCCTGTCTAGGACCAGTACAGTAAGACTCACAGCGGAGACAGTCAAAGAACCAGTTGTTCTAGGTTATTCCCAGTTCATATGCGGCTCAGATACTCATTAGTGCATTGAAGGTCCAAATGCCACCTGGCTCTAAACAGCTTGTAGCTGGTCCAGCATTGCATAGAACCAGGACTAGCATCTGAGGTTCAATACAAGATATTCCTAAAAGCCCATTCAGCCTGCACTAAGACAGTCTTGCTTGGTGTAAGGTAAACAGAGTGGCAAAGGGATGTATTATACTTAACCAGGCTGGCCAATGGGGGAAAATATCTTCTGTAAATTACTGGTTTCCAGAAACCAGAGCACAGCATGTAAGACCACCGCCCGCCTTTCTCACGAGGTTAAAAATCAACCAACCAATCAATCAGTCAATCAATCAATCATCTCATTCTAAGCTGAATTGTTTCAGAGTGTCCTTTGGAAAGAAGTGCTGCCCTGTATTTGATGACATCTTTTTTGTTTGTTTGTTTTGACCAGAATAAGAACAGAATCCAGAGCCTTGTGCACACTGACCTTCCATTCGAGCCCTCCTTCATCGTGTAGAGAAAGCTTAAACAGAGGGAAGGACAGAGCTGGAGTGTGAAAAATGAAAAATACTATAGCTTTTTAGTCTATGACTATGTTGTTAATAAATTCTTTTTCAGCCACTGAACTCAGTGGACCACAGAGCAAAATGAATAGGCATGAAGGTGAGGATATGGAGAGGGGTGGGTAGAGGCAGTAATAAAGCGATACGAGAGCGTAGGCATAGGCAGCGCATACAATACACCTGTATCACACTGGCCAAAGTGAATTTAATCCATTGAAAAAAGACGCTAAAGAGAAGATGTTAGGGACAACATGTAAAACATGGAGCTAACCAGATCCTAAGTACAGATTTCAGTTTCTGCCAAATCTCATTGTCCAAGATGTATAAAGGGACAATAAAGAGGGCCTGGGGTACAGCAGCACGGCACCTGCTTGCAGTGAGCACGTCTGCCCTGACCTAGGCCAGCCAGCTTTCTGCCCACAGCTGGGATTGCTTCTTCAAAGGATGAAGTCACATTCCCTACAGTTAATGCTAAAGTCCCAGGGCCCGGTGTGGATGTGCAGAGAGGCAGAGGCCAGTGCTCCTTGGCTGCAGGTCTGGGCTCTGTTCTGTGCGTGTTCCACCCTGCCTAAGCCCACAGAGACAGAAGAGACATAGAGGCTCAGCTTTAGACCACATCAGTGTAGCAGTTTTCTCCTAGGGACATAAAAATGACTTCACACAAAGCTTAATATTACACGAAAAGTAAAATTATAATTACAATGTTTAAAAAGTCTAATGGAATTATATTTAATTATATTAAGTATAAGTAATGAGAAGCATTTTCTATGATGCTAAATAAAGTCAGATAATTGGTTTATTTTCTGTCTACAGATTAACCCATAGAAATATGTCGTACTTACTACTGTTCATATTGGATGACTAGTTGACAGACACTATCTTCCTAAGTCTTGATCCATAGAATGCAAAGAAACCCACGTGGGCAGGATTTACATCAATGACAGATGAGAATCCCAGATCCAATTTAAAAATAAAATAAATACTCATCAGATTCAGTCTAAAACGTGGTTACTTCCTCAGAAAAGGTATGAGTTATTCCTTAGCTTTTAGTAAACGGCATTTTGGATTAGGAAGAAACAAACAAAAACCCGTGTTATTCCTAAATTAACACATAGCATTGGAAGATCCACCCTGACCGTAGTGTTTAGCTTCAGCAATCTTATCTCCAAACAATAGGGAAACGTTAATAGGGTTTTTAATGCTTGGTTAATGTTGACGGTTTCAGACCAAGGGGTATGAATATTTAGCAGATTATTTTGAATAATTGATTTTTAAACCAAGTATGGCCACAGCTCCTACCCCAGTAGATCTTGGACTGGTTAGTTGAGACCTGTCTTGAGACATCGTAGCAGGAGAGTGTATGCAGTTTATAATTTTTCAATTTGTATGATTGCTAAAACAGTTCAAAGTAGAGCCGATAGAGGGAAAGATGGAAGTGCATAAATCGTAAAGCCTTGACGACTTACTGAAAGGAGGTAGCAGCAGAGCTTGGAATAACTGGCAAGTCGCTCTCCTTGGGCGCTCACTGTACAGGAACGGGAACTGCAGCCTTTTACACGCAGTTCTCGTTACGGTCACTAGGTGGTGCGTTTGTGCACAACAGGGCTTGCTCCTACAACCTTTGCCCCTTCTCTCCGGCTTACTGGAAACCAGAGCTATAGCTCTGATGCTTTCCTAACGGGATTTTTTAACTAATAACTTTTATTTGCCAAAAATAGTTTTTTTAATGTAATATATCCTGATTAGGCTTCCCCTCCCTCATTCAGTTTCTTCCGACCTCTTCCATCCACACCCATCCCCTTTCTGTCTCTCATTAGAAAACAAACAGGCTTCTAATGGATCATAATATGATATGACATAACAAAACTAAGACACCAGAGTAGAACAACACAAACAGAAAGACAAGAGCCAGGAGCAGTCATCGAAGCAGATGCAGACGCAGAGACACGCACTTTTGTGCACACTCAGGAATCCTCTAAGAAACACTAAGTTTGAAGCCACAATCTATACATACAGGATACACGCGAAGGGGGAGAGGGAGGGGCGAGTAAGAATAATATGTGAGAATTTTAGAAGACGATTTTTTTAAATCCCCGATAACATTATGACACAAAGAACCTCCAAGGGGGCACTGGGTGCATTTCCTCTTGGCATTACTGCTGCACTTAAGAACAGTTTGCTTCCCCAGTGACACTCCCTTAGAGAAAACGAAATTTTCATTACTGGCGGTTATTAAGTGGATATGGCTTCTCGGATAGGGATGGAGCGTGTGTCTTCCTTCTTTTCCAGCTCTGGGACCCCACCTGGTGCAGATCGGAGCAAGCCCTGTGAATTCTGCCTCAGTGTCTGTGAATTCCTATGTGCACTGATCAGGTCGGCGTCTAGCACCTTGCACCTTGTTTTCTTGGTGTCCCCCATCCTCTCTGCTCTTACACTATTTCTGCCCCCTCTTCCCTGGGGTCCCTGAGGCCTAGGCGGAGCCTTTTTTTTTTTTTATTAACTTGAATATTTCTTATGTACATTTCGAGTGTTATTCCCTTTCCTGGTTTCGGGCAAACATCCCTTTCCCCCCCCTTCCTTATGGGTGTTCCCTCCCCATCCTCCCCCATTGCCGCCCTCCCCCAACAGTCTAGTTCACTGGGGTTCAGTCTTAGCAGGACCCAGGGCTTCCCCTTCCACTGGTGCTCTTACTAGGATATTCATTGCTACCTATGAGGTCAGAGTCCAGGGTCAGTCCATGTATAGTCTTTAGGTAGTGGCTTAGTCCCTGGAAGCTCTGGTTGCTTGGCATTGTTATACATATGGGGTCTCGAGCCCCTTCAAGCTCTTCCAGTTCTTTCTCTGATTCCTTCAACTGGGGTCCTATTCTCAGTTCAGTGGTTTGCTGCTGGCATTCGCCTCTGTATTTGCTGTATTCTGGCTGTGTCTCTCAGGAGCGATCTACACTTCTGCACTTCTTTGCTTCATCCATCTTGTCTAATTGGGTGGCTGTATATATATGGGCCACATGTGGGGCAGGCTCTGAATGGGTGTTCCTTCTGTGTCTGTTTTAATCTTTGCCTCTCTATTCTCTGCCAACGGTATTCTTGTTCCCCTTTTAAAGAAGGAGTGAAGCATTCACATTTTGATCATCCGTCTTGAGTTTCATGTGTTCTGTGCATCTAGGGTAATTCAAGCATTTGGGCTAAAAGCCACTTATCAATGAGTGTATACCATGTGTGTTTTTCTGTGATTGGGTTACCTCACACAGGATGATATTTTCCAGTTCCTCCATTTGCCTATGAATTTCATAAAGTCATTGTTTTTGATAGCTGAGTAATATTCCATTGTGTAGATGTACCACATTTTCTGTATCCATTCCTCTGTTGAAGGGCATCTGGGTTCTTTCCAGCTTCTGGCTATTATAAATAAGGCTGCTATGAACATAGTGGAGCACGTGTCTTTTTTATATGTTGGGGCATCTTTTGGGTATATGCCCAAGAGAGGTATAGCTGGATCCTCAGGCAGTTCAATGTCCAATTTTCTGAGGAACCTCCAGACTGATTTCCAGAATGGTTGTACCAGTCTGCAACCCCACCAACAATGGAGGAGTGTCCTCTTTCTAGGCGGAGCCTTTTGATGGCGATATCCACTTCAGTGCTGAGTGCTCCAAGCTTCCTTGCTCTGCACAGTTTCTGTCTGCAGATTTCCGTATTCGCATCTGTCTCAGGAGAAAGCTTCTCTGGTGACAGCTAAGCCAGGCACTCATCTCTTAGTATAGCAGAACGTCAGGAGGAGTCGTGTTATCGCTATATTTGTTGTGTTTGTTTGTTTAAGACAGTAGTATTCGGTTTTACCCTCTGTCCCTGTACTATGTAGCCTCAGGATTTTGGTCACCCAAGCAGTGTTGAATTGGTTCCATCTCCTGGAGTGGGCTTTTAGTGAAATCAGGCATTGGCTGGTTACTCTCAGAAGTGTTGTGCCACCATTGCACTAGCATATCTTATAGGCAGAACACTATGGTAGATCAAGGAGTTTTTAGCTCAACTGCTGTTTATGCTTCTCCGTTGGTAGCATGCTATAGAGCACATTTCAGTACCATGGACGTTAGTTCACAAGGGTGCAGGCTCCAGGTAGGCACCAGCTCAGCTTCTCCACATTCAATGAGTTACATAAATGCTGTCCTCAGCAATAAGGCCTTGCAGGCCATTTGCACAGAGCAACCTGTAGCTTTGGCAACATCCTGGGTTGTATGGGGGTTCCTTCACATGGGAAGCCTTTGGCCAGCAACTGAATGAGATGCAACCAGTTCTCAGAATAGGAAGCTTCACTTAGAGAAGAGAGATCCAGTTGAGGCTGTCTCCTCCATTATTTGGTGACCTCATATATATGTAAATAGTTTAGAAAGTGTCAGGGTTTTACTGCTGTGAACAGACATTATGACCAAGACATTTCTCTTTTTTTTTTTCAAAGTGGAGATAATTTTATTTAACAAACAGAATATACAATTCTCTTTTTTTTAATTACTTTATAGTAATCTAGAAATTCTCCGGGATAATCTGTTAGACTTACAAAACAACAAATTTTATAGGATCAAAAGATGCGAACTATTTTGACTAAAATAATTGATAGACGGAAAATTAGAAAATTCACAAATATATAGAAACTTTGCAGTATACAGACTAACAGACTAAAACTATAAACAGATACTCTGACAACAAGCTCACCTGACAAGAGCAGAGACTTAATTAAGGAAGAGTGAAGAAATGTGGTGAAGAAATATATAAAATACAATGTATTATCCAAATGTGAGCAGGAAGATTCCTAAGTGTGGACTTTTTTTATCGGATATTTTTTATTTATATTTCAAATGTTATTCCCTTTCTTGGTTTCCCATCCATAATCCCCCTATCCCATTCCCCTCCCTCTTCTTCTGTAAGGGTGTTCTCCCTCCAAAACCACCCCCTTGCCCTGACATTCCCCTACACTGGGGGGTACAGTCTTGGCAGGACCCAGGGCTTCTCCTCCCTTTGAGTTCCTAACAAGACCATCCTCTGGTACATATGTAGCTGAAGCCATGGGTCTATCCATGTATATCTAGTCTTTGGGTAGTGGTTTAGATGCTGGGAGCTCTGGTTGGTTGGTATTGTTGTTCTTATGGGGCTACAAACCACTTTAGCTCTTTCAATCCTTTCTCTAATTCCTCCAACGTGGGTCCCATTCTCAGTTCAATGGGTTGCTGCTAGCATTCACCTCTGTATTTGTCATGCTGTGGCTGAATCTCTCAGGAGATGGCTATATCAGGCCCCTGTCAACATGCACTTCTTGGCTTCATCAATATTGTCTAGTTTTGGTGGCTGTATATAAATGGGCTGGGTCACCAGGTGGGGTAGGTTCTGAATGGCCATTCCTTCAGTCTCTGCTCCAAACTTTGTCTCCATATCTCCTCCTATGAATATTTTTGTTCTTTCCCCCTTTTAAGAAGGACTGAAGAATCTACACTTTGGTCATCCTTCTTCTTGAGCTTCATGTGTATCTTGGGTAATTCCAGCTTGTGGACTAATATTCACTTCTCAGTGAGTGATACCATGTGTGTGTGGTTTTTTGTTGTTGTTGTTGGGGTTTTTTTTTTTTTTTGATTGGGATACCTCTCCCAGGATGATATTTTCTAGTTCCATCCATTTGCCTATGAATTTTATGAAGTTTTTATAGCTGAGTAATACTCCATTATGTAGATGTATCATATTTTCTGTATACATTCCTTTGTTGAAGGGCATCTGGGTTCTTTCCAGAGTCTGGTTATTATAAATAAGGCTGCTATGAACATTGTAGAGCATGTGTCTTGGTTGTATGTTGGAGCATCTTTTGGGTATATGCCCAGGAGTGGTATATCTGGGTCCTCAGGTAGTGGAATGTCCGATTTTCTGAGGAACCTCCAGACTGATTTCCAGAGTGGTTGTACCAGCTTACAATCCTACTAACAATGGAGGAGTGTTCCTCTTCCTCCATGTCCTCGACAGCATCTGTTGTCACCTGAGTTTTGATCATAGCCATTCTGACTGGTGTGAGGTGGTATCTCAGGGTTGTCTTGATTTGCATTTCTCTTATGACTAAGGATGTTGAAGATTTCTTTGGGTGCTTCTCAGCCATTCCATATTCCTCAGTTGAGAATTCTTTGTTTAGCTCTGTACCCCATATTTTAATAGGGTTATTTGGCTCTTTGGAGTTAAACTTCTTGAGTTCTCTGTATTTATATTGGATATTAGTCCTCTATCTGATGTAGGATTGGTAAAGACCTTTTCCCAATCTGTTGGTTGCTGGTTTGTCCTAATGACAGTGTCTTTTGCCTTACAGAAGCTTTGCGGTTTTCTAAGGTCCCATTTGTTGATTCTTGATTTTAGAGCATAAGCCATTGGTGTTTTGACCAGGAAATTTTCCCCAATGCCCATGTGATCGAGATTCTTCCCCACTTTTTTCTATTAGTTTGAGTGTATCTGGTTTTGTGTGTAGGGGCTTAAACCACTTGGACTTAAGCTTTGTACAGGGTGATAAGAATGGGTCGATTTGCATTCTTCTACACACTGAACTGCAAGTTAAACCGGGACCATTTGTTGAAAATGCTATCTTTTCTCCACTGGATGGTTTTAGCTCCTTTGTCAAAGATCAAGTAACTGTAGGTGTGTGAGTTTATTTCTGGGCCTTCAATTCTATTCCATTGATCTACCTGTATGTCTCTGTACCAAATAACATACATTTTTATCACTATCACTCTGTAATACAGCTTGAGGTCAGGAACAGTGATTTCCCTAGAAGTTATTTTATTGTTGAAGATAGTTTTTGCTATCCGTGTTTTTTTTTTTTTTATTCCAAATGAATTTACAAATTGCTTTTTCTAACTCTGTGAAGAATTAAGTTGGAATTTTGATCGGGATTGAATTGAATCACTAGAATGCTTTTGGTAAAATGGCCATTTTTGCTATTTTATTAGCATGGGAGGTCTTTCCATTTTCTGAGATCTTCTTCAGTTTCTATCTTCAGAGACTTGAAGTTCTAGTTATACAGATCTTTCACTTGCTTGGTTACAGTCACACTGAGGTATTTTAGGTTATTTGTGACTATTGTGAAGGAGTCATTTCCCTAATTTCTTTTTCAGCCTGTTTATCCTTTGTGTAGAGGAAGGCTACTCATTTGTTTGAGTTAATTTTATACCCAGACACTTTGCTGAAGTTGTTTATCACGCTTAGAAATTCTCTGGTGGAACTTTGATGTCACTTAAGTATACTATCGTATCATCTACAAATAGTGATATTTTTACTTCTTTCTTTCCAATTTGTATTCCTTTGACCTCCTTTCATTGTCTAATTGCTCTGGCTAGGACTTCAAGTACTAAATTGAGTACATAGGGAGAGAGTGGACAGTCTTGTCTAGTCCCTGATTTTAATATAAATGCCTCAAGTTTCTCTCCATTTAGTTTTGTGTTGCCTATTGGTTTGCTGTATATTGCTTTTACTATGTTTAGTTATGGTCCTTGAATTCCTGATCTTTCCAAGACTTTTAGCATGAAGGGTTGTTGAATTTTGTCAAATGCTTTCTCAGCATCTAATGTGATTTTTTTCTTTGAGTTTGTTTACATAGTGGTTTTACGTTAATGGATTTCTGTATATTGAACCATCTCTGCATCCCTGGGATGAAGCCTACTTGATCATGATGGATGATCATTTTGATGTATTCTTGGATTCAGTTTTTGAAGGTTTTATTGAGTATTTTTGCTTCGATATTCATGAGGAAAATTGGTCTGAAGTTCTCTTTCTCTTTTGGGGCTTTGCGTGGTTTAGGTATAAGCATAATTGTGTCTTCATAGAAGGAATTGGGTAGTGTTCCTTCTGTTTCTATTTTGTAGAATAATTTGGACAGTATTGGTATGAGGTCTTCTATGAAGATCTAATAGAATTCTACACTAAATCTATCTGGTCCTGGTTTTTTTGTTTGTTTGTTTGTTTGTTTGTTTTTTGGTTGGGAGACTTTTAATAACTGCTTCTGTTGTTTTTAGGAGTTATGGGGTTGTTTAGATGATTTCTTTGTTCCTGATTTAAGTTTGGTACCTGGTATCTGTCTAGAAAATTGTCCATTTCATCCAGATCTTTCAATTTTATTGAATATAAGCTTTTGTAGTATTTTTTAATTTCCTCAGATTCTGTTGTTATGTCTCCCTTTTCATTTCTGATTTTGAGAATTTGGTTACTTTCTCTGTGCTCTCTGGTTAGTCTGGCTAAGGGTCTTGTTGATTTTCTCCAAGAATTAGCTCCTGGTTTTGTTGATTCTTTGTATAGTTCCTTTTGTTTCTACTTGGTTGATTTCAGCCCTGAGTTTGATTATTTCCTGCCTTCTACTCCTCCTGGGTGTATTTGCTTCTTTTTGTTTTATAGATTTTAGGTGTGCTGTCAAGCTGGTGACATATGCTTTCTCCAGTTTCGTTTTGCAGGCCCTCAGAGATATGAGTTTTTCTCTTTGCACTGCTTTCATTGTGTGCATCAGTCTAGGTATGTTGTGTCTTCATTTTCATTTAATTCTAAAAAGTCTTTAATTTCTTTATTTTTTCCTTGACCATGTTATCATTGAGTAGATCACTGTTCAACTTCCATGTGTATGTGGGCTTTCTGTCGTTTTTGTTGTTATTGAAGAACAACTTAATCTATGGTGATCTGACAGGATGCATGGGATTTTTTCAATCTTTTTTAATCTGTTGAGGGCTACTTTGTGACCTTATATTGCCAATTTTGGAGAAGGTACCATGAGGTGCTGAGAAGAAAGTATATCCTTTTGTTTTAGGATGAAATGTTCTATAAATATCTGTTAAATCCATTTGGTTCATAACTTGTGTTAGGTTCTCTGTGTCTCTGATTAATTTCTGTTTCCATGATCTGTCCATTGATGAGAGTGGGGTGTTGAAATTTTCCACTATTATTGTGTGAGGTGCAATGTGTGTTTTGAGCTTTAGTAAGGTTTCTTTTATGAATGTAGGTACCCTTGCATTTGGAGCATAAATATTCAGGATTGAGACTTTATCTTGGTGGATTTTTCCTTTGATGAATATGAAATGTCCTTCCTTATCTTTTTTGATAACTTTTCATTGAAATTCTATCTTATTTGATATTAGAATGGCTTCTCCAGCTTGCTTCTTGGCACCATTTGCTTGGAAATTTTTTTCTAGCCTTTTAATCTGTGGTAGTGTCTTTAGTGTCTTTGTCACTGAGGTGTGTTTCCTGTATGCAGCAAAATGCTGGGTCCTCTTTACATATCCAGTCTGTTAGTCTATGTTTTTTTTACTTGGGGAATTGAGTACATTGATGTGAAGAGATATTAAGGAATAGTGATTGATGTTTCCTGTTATTTTTGTTGTTAGAGGTGGAATTATGCTTATGTTTCTCTTCTTTTGGCTTTGTTGCAAGGAGATTACTTTCTTGCTTTTTCTAGGGTATAGTTTCCCTCCTTGTGATGGAGTTTTTCATCTATTATCCTTAGTAGGAATGAATCTGTGGAAAGACATTGTGTAAATTTGGTTTTGTCATGGAATATCATGGTTTCTCCATCTATGTTAATTGAGAGTTTTCCTGGATGCAGTAGCCTGGGCTGGCATTTGTGTTCTCTTATGGTCTGTATGACATCTGTCTAGGATCTTCTGGCTTTCATAGTCTCTGGTTAGAAGTCTGGTGTGATTCTGATAGGTCTGCCTTTATATGTTACTTGACCTTTCCCCTTACGGTTTTTAATATTCTTTCTTTGTTTTCTGTGTTTGGTGTTTTGACTATTATGTGATGGGAGGAATTTCTTTTCTAATCCAATCTATTTGAAGTTCTATAGGCTTCTCGTATGATTATGGGCATCTCTTTCTTTAGGTTAGGGACGTTTTCTTGCTTAATTTTGTTGAAGATATTTACTGACTCTTTAAGTTGGAAGTCTTCACTCTCTTCTATACCTATTATCCTTAGGTTTGATCTTCTCAATGTGTTCTGAGATTCCTGAATATTTTGGGTTAGGAACTTTCTGTGTTTTACATTATCTTTGATGGTTGTGTCAAGGTTTTCTATGGTATCTTCTGTCCCAGAGATTCTTTCTTCTATCTCTTGTATTCTGATGCTTCCGTCTATGACTCCTGATCTCTTTCCTAGGTTTTCTATCTCCAGGGTTGTCTCCCTTTGTGATTTCTTTATTATTTCTTTTTCTATTTTTAAATCCTGGAATATTTTGTTCAATTACTTTACCTGTTTGGTTGTTTTTTCCTTTAATTCTTTAAGGGATTTTTGTGTTTCCTCTTTAAGGGCTTCTACTTGTTTACCTATGTTATCCTATATTTCTTTAAGGAAATTTTTTATATACTTCTTAAAGTCCCCTATCATCATCATGAGATATGATTTTAAATCCAAATCTTGCTTTTCCGGTATGTTTGGATATCTAGTATTTGCTTTGGTGGGAGAGCTGGGCTCTGATGATACCAAGTAGTCTTGATTTCTGTTGCTTAGTTTGCTTCCCTCTGGCCATCTAGTTATCTCTGATGTTAGTTGGTCTTGCTGTCTCTGACTGGAGCTTGACCCTCTGTAGGCTTGTGTATCAGCACTCCTGTAGACCTGTTTTCTTTCAGCCAGATCTGGGAACAGAGAGCTGCTCCTGGGTTTGTGTGTCCCGAATCCTCCAGGTGGGTCACTTGGAGCAGAAAAGTTGGTCTTACCTCTGCTCTCAGGTGTGTCGATGCTCCTGGTGATTGGCTTTCAGCTCTGGGCTCAGGAGAAACTGGAAGAGTCCTGCCCCTGACTGCAGAAAGCACTAGATGGGTTCCTCTTGGGTCAGGAATGTGAGCAGAAGTTGTCCCCTCTGAGTTCCCAGAATTATCCACACTTCCAAGAGTCCATCTCTCTCCCTTATGGAATTTGTGTATCTGTAGACATGTTATAATTGCAGTCAATTACTCTATAACTTTTGTATTGGTAGTATGATATCTCATCTCTTTCTTGACTAGAAGCTTCTTGTCAGCAGAGATGACATTTTCCATATGACTTTATTCAATAAGCACATGGCCAGGCCCTGGTGGCTAAATGGAAAGAAACGAACATTTCTTGATGTTTTCACCATATTTATGCATGAATAGTAGTAAGTCATATATGATATGTAGGGTAGAGGAAGAGAAAATGTTACTGACTCCTTGTCTCTTTGTGGTATTTCGAAGTCATAACTTTGTTTGTTTGTTGGTTGGTTTGTTTGTTTGTTTTAAATACCAGGTGTGTTCTCATGGGCTAGAAGCAAAGCAAAGAAGAAGCCGTTGACTGTTATCTGCAATCCTTTCAAAGTCAAGTTGTTACAAAGGGTGCTGACTCTAAGGTTTTTCTCTGACCTACATAGGCACACACACATATATATGGACACACAGACACACAGACACATAGACACACAGACACACAGACAGACTCTCTGTCCCTCTCTCTCTCTCTCTCTCTCTCTCTGTTTCTCTCTTTCTCTCTCTCTCTCTCTCTCTCTCTCTCTCTCTCTCTCTCTCTCTCTCTCTTTCTCTCTCTCACTTTTGAGCCTTATGACCTCAAAATCTATCCTAAAAGTATGCATCCACGTGGTCCCAGGTTCTGCCTCTCCTCCAGTGGTGTCTGGACACCTCTGACCCTCTCGCTCCAAAAGGACAATAAGTAGCTGGAAAGAAGAGAAGGGAGGGAGAAGCAGAGTCTGGGATTAGTGGGGTAGGGGGTGTTTCTTAGTGATGTGGTTCTTTTAAGGGAAGGCCTTCCTGACCAACCATATCTAATGAAGCAGTTCTCCCTGACGATTTTATCTCGTTTCTTTACTAGGGGTGAGTTTGAATGTTTGTGTTTTATTTGGGTGAACCAAAGGTTAAGTAATTTGGGGGAAGGATCTGAGACCATTCAGAGAGGAAAAAGGCCAGAAGGCTAAGGGTACTGACATGTTTATTTGGCATGGAGAGGTGATCCAGGTACTGGTCTCATGACTGACTGCTTGTGATCATCTGTTTGAAGGTTATGATTACCTGCTCTGAGACAGGCATGAAACAGAAGAGAGTTAATTTTATTCCTGCTGGTCTCAAATTCTGAGATTTCCTCAGTTTGAGCATGCTCTACCTCACTCGTCCCATGCCTATTCCTCTGGTGGCATGGTCTGCATGGCATACACATCTGTGTAGGCTGCCCTGTGTCATAGTGTCTATTACGTATAAAGATTTTGTACCCTAAACTATGATCACATATAGAAACTGCAAATTTCAGAGCCTGGTGGGCAAGGAAAGAGGTGTGGGGGAGGAAGAAGGCAGCATCAAAATCATGAAAAGTCTATGTTCCTGGACGTACTCAGTAAACATTTGGTTCAGCGTCGTCTGAAAAAGAGGAAGGCTTTCAGCAGAATCCTCTCTCACATTCCAAGGACAAACTAGCACAGTTCTCTTAGCCAAATATTTACCTGACAGGGCCTGAATCATCCCAAATAAACTATTTCAGTAAAAGAAAGTGAGCTTGGAATTTAGTTTTAAGGCCCTGACCACCCCCACAGTCAGGCAGGTGGGCTCCGTTGGAGGGAAGGTCAGCTGAGAGAAGCATGCAGCCTTCTGTTGCCCAGCTGAGCATTAGGTGATTAAGGGTTCAATCTTGTATGTCTGTAAACAGAGCATGAGTCCACAGCCTAATGCACCCGTACCCCTAGTTCTTATCCTAAGATTATTTCTACTAACATATCCTAAGGGTGCCTCTTTCCTAAGGATCGACACTGTTCTCTCTACTTTATGTCTAAAACCTTGGTGTTACCAGACAACAATGAGGCTGCCTCTCACCTAAAAATAGCATTGCTTCCAGGACAATCTCCATGCTACCCTGTAGCAGCCCAAAGAGGGCAAGCACTGCCTCCTGGATGCTCTGATAAGCTAATTGACTTTCCAGGGCCCAAACAAACATCAGATTAGTTCATGTTAGTCACAGATCACCTCACCCAGCTAATTCCTGCTAAGTGTTTCTCTGGCCTCACCTTTGAGAATTATAACCACAGTGCTGGGCTATTTTGTACGGAAACTAGTTTAAGGGAAATTCAAATAGCTGTTAAAATGTTTAGGGCTTAGTCTGCAGGGATGCTTCTGTCTGATTTAATTCTGATGAGAATTAAATGAATAGAACGAGTAAAGAAATTTCCCTCCACCAGTGTGGCTGGGTATCATCCAATCTGCCCATTGAGGCGGCCCTAATAGAACAAAGGGTGACCTAGCTCCTCCTGGCTTCATACACTAGCATTTCTGTTTCTCCGGCCTTCAGATTCTGGTCCAAAGCAGCATTTCTTCTCCAGATCTCACTGTTCATAGCATTCGCTCTTAGATTAAATTACACTGCCAGCTTGTAGAGAGTTTCATGGAATTTCTCATAACCACTTGAGACAATTTGTGAAATAAACTTCATCTATTATCTATCTATCTATCTATCTATCTATCTATCTATCTATCTATCTATCATCAACTATTACTATCTTTCTATATACCCATTCACCCATCCATCCATTCTACTGATTCTGACTGAGAAATTCTGACTCATTAAATTGAAAGACATACACTAATCAAAGATTCTAGATTCAATTAACATTATGTCAATGAATGATGGTCAAGATAATACTAAGTTTATTTCTTCCCTTAAAGTCTTAAAATCCTAAATCGTTTTGCCTTATACAGATACTGATTTGTGTTATCATGACTAGAGTTGTAGAATACAACTACGAATAGTTATTATCACATAGAAATTGTGCTAATAGGATTAGTGGATATAACACAGATAGATCTAGGGCTGGAATGATAGCTGACCTGTTAAAGTACTCTCTTGTAATCATGAGGACCTAAATTTAACCCCCAAAACACACATAAAAGAACCAGGGATAGTAGTTATATATTTGCAATCCCAGGTCTAAGGAGGTGGAGACAGCCTGGGGCTAAGGAGGCTGAGGAGCCCTGGGACTCATTGATCAGACAGCCTAGCTTTTCTGGTGAGCACCAAGCTAGTGAGAGACTTTGTCTGAAAAACAAGATGGCTGATACCTGAGGAATGACACCCAAGTTTACCTGAGGTAATTCCACATGAATATACATACATACATACATACAGACAGACAGGCAGGCAGGCAGGCAGACATACTACTACTATGAATAATGATGGTGGTGATGATGATGATGATGATGATGGTGATGATGGTGATGATAAATAGGTTTGGAATTTTGGACATTTGGAAAATTGCTTTGTGTATTACATTGAAGACCTTCAAGTTTATTATTAAATAGAGATGTTTTTCCATTTTACTAGTAGCCCCTAGGTTGTGTGGAATAGAAACAAGAGGAACTCTAGGTACTGCTGCAGACCTTGAGCTTAAAGTCAGTGAACACATGAGATACAAGGAGGTCAAAGATCCGATGTTGCAACTATCCAGTAAAAGACCCCTAGGTTAGTAATAAGAAGCTGCCTACTATGAAATGGTTTTCTGTATAGGAAAGGCCTCTAGAAGTTTGTTACCATTCTGCATAGATGCCACTTATCAATTACTAAATGATTATTTGAAAAATTCTGGGGTTGGGGATTTAGCTCAGTGGTAGAGCGCTTGCCTAGGAAGCGGAAGGCCCTGGGTTGGTCCCCAGCTCCGGAAAAAAAGAACCAAAAAAAAAAAAAAAAAAAAAAAAAAAAAAAAAAAAAGAAAAGAAAAAATTCTACCACTACATATAAGTATAGCCAAAAGTTTGTGACTTTGTGAGTTCTGCTGAACATGAATTATTTCTTAAATGTCATTTCCTTTGCATTCCCTACTTGAGACCTCTAGATGCATCTTTCCAATGTTACCACAGAATGGTTCTTTTCAATTTGTTGTATAGTTGACTTAAACACCAGCTATACTTCATTTTGTAATGTGTCAATCTTGTATGCATAATCCAATTTCAGCTTCACAAAGTTAAATGGCCTAAATACTTGGGCTTTGCCCCTTATACTAAAAGAGCATTATAGATTGCATTTTTGCCTTGTCTCCCAATTTACTGATAGAAATATGAACTCTTAAGATGCTGGTACTTGGGAATTATTATGAGCTGAGTATAGAGCCACCATGATTAAATTGATGCTCTTACAAGAAGGAAAGAGACTCAAGGACAAATCTCATAGAGATAACTTCACCAGGGCGGTTCAACTGATAGGTGATGGAGATCCTAACAGATGAAGTAGGTATATGTGTCCAAACCAGCATCCACCTGTCCAGTAGCCTAGCAGCTTCCAGAATGTTGGTATTCTGTCTAAGCTCCACCCCCACAGCTACCTGGCAACATCCAGGTATGCTCTGCCCCACAGTTGCCTGGCAACAGCCAACTATTTCTGACACTATATAAAGGGTCGCTTGGCCCTTCTTCGCTCTCTTCATTTTCCTCCTCCTCCTCCTCCTCCTCCTCCTCCTCCTCCTCCTCCTCCTCCTCCTCCTCCTCCTCCCCCCTGCTCTCTTGCCCTCTTCTCTCCCCATTCTCCCTTCCCTTCACATGCTCATGGTCAGACTTTACTTATCCCGCCCTTCTACTCTTCTTCTCTCATTAAACCTCTCCACGTGGAACCATGTTGGTTTGGTGTGTTCTGTCTGGACATGAGCCAAGATTTCTACACCACCGTACTCCATGATTGATCTCCCTGTGAATACATGGCCTGGCTGGCCGCAGAGGTGCCCCACCTAGGAGTGGAGAATAGGACCTTCCCATGGAGAGACTCAGCCGCCCGCCACTGCCACTTCGCCATGGTCACGCAGAGCCGTGGTAGGGAGGGATGGAGCTGGTCCACAGTAGTCTCAGTCAATTGGCATTGGCCACATGCTCACACGGAGCTGTAGGGAGGAGTGACCCCAAGCTACCTGATCGCCACTGCCGCCCTGCACTACCCGAATTGATCGTCACTTCTTCTAGGTCTCCACTGCGCCATTGGACACCACCATCTGCTGGCTGCTGTGGGACTCAGGACTTCTACCCCATGAGTTGCTGCTGTAGCTGACACACATGCAGATTTCTGTGTGAGCCACTGCCCTCCATGGTTCACCACATGATGCCAGCTCTTGCCACATGGGTCTCTTAGGCCCTCATCAACCACATGGTCTCTCTTCTCCTGCAGACTGCAGCTATAATTTCCACACAAACACTGGCAGATTGCTAGGTTTATTCCAGTTGGCAAGGAAGATCCAAGATTTCCCAGATAGGGCTTGGCCAGCCTTTCTGGGATTAATGGACCCCCCCCACCCCGCTAACATATGAAATAGGACTTTGATTTTTGGGCAGGGATTCCCTCAAAAGCGGTTCCTTGCTCCCCTCCCCCTCTAGTCTCTTGCAGCCGATCACAAAATCCCAGGCCTGGGTAGAAATGGTTTCTGGCGGGTCTGGGACCCATCGATCATGGCCTCCAGGATTCTAAGTGATGACTCAGACACCTGGCCTGGCAGAGTGCTACTGTAACCAGTAAATCCTCTTGGTACGCCAGTTAGGATGACGTGGTAACTTCCCTCAGTGAGGAATTCATTGTTTTCGCATGAACCTCCAGAATATGTTTTCTGGATAATTTCAAAACTCTAAAACTAATGCCTCACCTGGAGACATCAAACTGATACAGCCTCCAAATAATGCATGGAACCAGTATTCATCAGGTAATGGTTCAAAATGGCCGCATAATGGCACACTAAATCCCTCAATTTTATGGGATCTTCACAAATACTGCCAGCAGTCTGGTAAATGGAAGGAGGTTCTTTATGTCCAAGCATTCATATAACTTCGCTCTAACCCTTCTCTGTGTTTCACTTCTTGTGGCATCTCGCTGAGGTAACCTGTGTCCCGAGTACTGGCTGGTCAGTCCACCAGGCTTCCCCATTGCTGTGATGCCCTGTGTGTAGCTGCCTGCCAAGGAGAGCTCCCTCTTTAAGCATGTGCTGGTGAGCGGTACCTATTCAACCACTGTGCGCTTTCTTTATCTCAGAGCTTGACTTTCCAGAATGTACATATGATCTCAGGGGAGCCTTCTTGAGCTTGGAGCTACTCCTGTGCTGCCCTGTGGATGGATCCTTTCACTGACCCTTGTTCTAGGACCTTTTCCCTTGGGTAAGATATTCCCTCCCCCACTCTCCTTTTTTTTTTTTTTTTTTTTTTTTTTTTTTTTTGAGACAATTTCTCTCTGAGCTCCCTGGCTCAGGAACACCAGCTCTGAGTGAAGCCCCAGACCTGGAAGGGGCAATGAATAATCCTTATTCTCACCCACGGGTCTATCGGTCTTTGCTGCCCCGTGGAAAGCAGGTCTGGCCCTGTCCCTTGCGTCTGCCAAGGACTCTGTCTGTGAGACCTGCTTTTCCAGGCACGTGTGACCCCTACACCTTCTCTCTCTCTCTCTCTCTCTCTCTCTCTCTCTCTCTCTCTCTCTCTCTCTCTCTCTCTCTCTCTGCTTGCCTGCGCTGCGCGCTTGCGCTTCTGTGCACGATGAGACTTCTGTTCTCTGCCTGTCTCTGCTCCTGGTTCACAGCAGAAGGAAAAGTGAGTCTGGCCCTGCCCCTTGCGTCCTGCCAGGGATTCTGCTGGCTAAGACCTGGGTGCAAGCTCTCTCTCTCTCTCTTTCTGTCCAGGACTTTGCTCCTGTGCTCCGCCCACCACAGCCTTGAGAAAAACAGCTCTCACACTGTCTTTTCCAGCGTGCTCACACACCGCACACGCGCCAGTGCCTCAGCTGCACACACCTGTGCGCACACTTGTGCTTCTCCCTTGCTCTGCAGATTTTTCATTCCTACCCTGTCTTGACACATGATCCTTACTAATAATTTGCTTCCTGAGGAACGCTGGCGAGTTTGGGAGTAGGTGAGAATACGTGCAGATAAACATACCCAGTTGTATCTGAAGCAGTTCCTGACCAAGTTCCTGATAGAATTATAATTCCATGGGTGGTATTTTAGCCAGAGATAGAATCATGTCTTAAAACCAGTGAATTTTGAAAAACTGCAAGAGGTCATCTAGGAAAAGCAGGAAAACCCATCCCAATTTTTAGAACACCTTACAAAGACT
Organism: Rattus rattus; assembly: GCF_011064425.1. Lineage (NCBI taxonomy): Eukaryota > Metazoa > Chordata > Mammalia > Rodentia > Muridae > Rattus > Rattus rattus. The sequence goes on along the minus strand of NC_046154.1, from coordinate 149,312,168 downwards.
TTATTGCAATACACTAATTGGGACCCTGAAAACCCAGAAGGTAAGCAACGTCTAACGACCTATTTCTTTTCCCAGAGCTACCCTGACATAAAAGACAACTGAAAAAGCTAGAGAGGGGGCCCCTAACCAACAGGCAGAAATTTTGACATTGACATTTAAAGTGTACCATGGGAGAGATGGGAAGGCTCGCAGACTAAAGTACCATATGCTGGCAAAGGCTGTCCGACCAGCACCAGCTACTGCCCTGAACTCCTGGTCTTCTAGGGCTGGGACCACCAGGCTCCTGCTACAAATGTGGTCAACAAGGTCATTGGGTGAGGGTTTGCCCTGACTTCTGCAAGCCAGGGACCTATGTTCGAGGTGCCATCAAGAGGGACACTGGGCTGTTGATTACCCTCATGTTGCACAGGACAGAAGGACATCATGCCCAGATAATCTCCTTGGCTTGGCTATGGATAACTGAAGGGACCTGAGTTCCCTGAACCTGACCACTGCCATCATCAGCAGAGCTATGGGTAACCATCATGGTATATGGGCAGCCCATCTCCTTCCTCTTGGACACTGGGGCCACCTACTCAGTCCTAATGGAGTTTTGGCGACCCACTTCTCTCTCCCATTTCCCCATTGTCAGGGTAGGGGGACAACCTTACCTTCATCACCAAACCCCACTGCTTAGTTACATTTTTAGGGGTGTATCTCTCTCCCATTCCTTTTTGGTAGTGCCAACACGCCCTGTCTCCTTATTGGGAAGGGATCTTCTAGCTAAGTTGGGAGCCTCTATTTCCTTTGCTCCCCCCATTTGCCTAAACTCAAGCTTGCCTTCTGCTCCTTCTAGCCAGCCAACCTACTAACACGGACATGTGGCTTCCTTTACCAGCTTCTTAGGTAGACCCCCTAGTCCCGGAGGTCCAGAGCCCCTCTGTTGCTAAACAAACAGTCTTTCCAAATAGGATCTGGAAACTGCTTTCTCTGTATTTTTGTCATGGCAAACTGTTTTAAGACATCCAGGACACGTTCTGTAGGACAATTTTTTGTTCCTTCTGCTACACACACACACTAAAAAAAAAAAAAAAAAAAAAAAAAAAAAAAAAAAACCCCAAACCTTATCTTAAAAAATGTTCATGTTGTTAACTCATGTTATCTCTTTTGTAAACTTATAAGCTACAGGAGACCCACTCAGACCCACCTCTTATGGATCAAATAGACTCCACCCAGATAAGTACGTCTGCCTAAAGTTCCCACTTACTACCTATTCCAAAGGGTGAGATTCCTCTGGGTTTCAAATGTACATCTAAGAAAAAAACTTTCTTTTCTCCCAAACACACTTACTCTTATTCTCTCCCTATATATATGTAGATAGGTGTGTTTCAGCATCTTGTCAAGTCAACGCACTTACTACACCCAGGACGGCTCCAGAGAAGCTGCCTCCAGATGTTTCGATCTCCTCTCACAGACACAGACGCTTCTATTGGACCTGTTCCACCTGACCTATCCTCAGATGGTTCCACAGACCCTGGACAACAAGGAAACAGCCAACTCTAAGACTGGACAAACATCCCATACCCATTTTTCTAGATTCCCTAGAGACATGTGAACCCCAAAGCAAGCAGGAAGTAGTCAGAGATCACAATGACCCTATTCCTGCTTCACCATCACCTCTAATTTTTCTTTTTTAATTAAACCAAAATGGGGGAATGTTGGTATTCTGTCTGAGCTCCACCCCTACAGCTACCTGGCAACAACCAGGTATGCTCCGCCCCAACAGCCAGCTATGCCTCACACTATATATATAAGGGGCTGCTTGGCCTCCTTGCTCTCTTCTCTTCTTCTCCTCCTCCTCCTCCTCCTCCTCCTCCTCCTCCTCCTCCTCCTCCTCCTCCTCCTCCTCCTCCTCCTCCTCCTCCTCTTCTTCTTCTTCTTCTTCTTCTTCTTCTTCTTCTTCTTCTTCTTCTTCTCTGCTCGATTGCCCTCTTCCCTCTGTCCCTTCTCTCCCCATCCCCCCTTCCCTCCACGTGCTCATGGTCGGCCTTTACTTATCCCCCCTTCTACTCTTCTTCTCTCATTAAACCCCTCCACGTGGAACCATGTTGGTTTGGTGTGATCTGACTGGACACGAGCCAAGATTTAAACACAGAGTATTCTCTCAGCCTGAGAAGTAGCTCCAGTCCCAAGTATAAGGGACCAGACTCTGTCAGCTCCTATTTCCCATATCCTGGAAGGACAACTACAGAACGTGGTGCTGGTTCTTGCCTGCTTAAAGACCTCTGAAATGGCTGTGTCTGTCCTGGACTTAGCTAATATAAGAGACCCTACCTATCTTCTATAAGCAGAACTGAAGAGCATTGGGTACACTCTCTGATGAGAGCCTGTGCTTTGAATATGAAATGTTTTCCGAGCCTCACGTGTCAATGATAGGTTCACAGACGGTGGTGATACTTTGGGGGTTCTGGAAACACTAGGAATTGGGCCTCCCTGAAGGAAGTCCATCATCATGGGCAAGTCCTTAAGAATATCTTCTTCTTCTTTTTCTGTCTTCCTTTCTCTACTTCCTGTTTACCAAGAGGTAAAGAGATTCCTTTGGGACAGTCTCTGCCATCACAATCCCTGTGCTCAGGAAGTGGAGGACAGAGGATCAGAAGTTCAAGGTCATTCTTAATAACAGAAAGTTGGAGGCCAGCCTAGCATGTCTGAACCTTGACTCACAGAAAACAAAACAAAGCAAAGAAACGGAAGACAACCATATTACCCAGTAACTAACACAAATGTTTTAAAAGACAACACAGAGTAAAAATCTATAAGCTAGTAACACAGCTGAAATGAAAATCTCTTCAGATGGCTAATTTTCTCAGGAAGGCACTGCTCTGAGGGCTATACCAGCTGGCTGTGTGTGTGTGTGTGTGTGTGTGTGTGTGTGTGTGTGTGTGTGTGTGTGTACACAAGTATTTGGGCATTGTCCCTGAAAACATTTTTCTCAGCCTTGCTCTCTGCTCATGGCTGCACTGCCTGGGCACCTGCAAGATCAGTCAGCTTGTACAAACAGCTTCCCAAGTGAATGAAGTAGCTCCTCTTTCTGCTGTTCCCAAAGACCAACATCTGTCAGAGATCAGCATGTGCATCCTCAAATTAAAGCACTCCCTGTTCTAAAGCCAGCTAATTTTCCCTTGGGTAAAACAGGGCCAATAATGGGTAAATGCTGAAGGATCAAATATCCTCCAATATCGGAGAGAGCCGAAAGTGGTCTGTACTTTGCACATCCAAAATGAAGATTAAAACAAAACAGAGAGTGCAGATCATGAGGGGGGAACCCTGGCATGCCCTTTCCACCACTGGCTCTGTCAGAGTTGAAGATGCACCTTGGGGAAGTTGGCAGGAGAGGGAGATTGGGACACAGGATTAAGTGTCCACAAAGGGTAAGTGGAAACAATAGCATAGGATCTCCTCTCTGGCACCACCCCCACACCGCTGCAACCCCACTTGCTCTGTAATTATACATGGAAACGATTTCTACAAAGAACCCACTAATTGCATTTTGAGGCAAGTCCCACCAGGAAGATGGGTCTCAGTCAGGCTGATAGTCTCTGCCTTTAAGTCAGTGCTTTTGTCCTGCTAATGGCTGGGCCAACCCCCAAGGGAACACACAGCTTGAGTTTATCTTTCAAGCTTAAACTCCTGTGGATGAACCTTTCAGCCTTTCAGGAATTCTTGTCTAAGTAGGAATGCGCTCAGAACTTCGACACAGCTCTCGTTTATTGCTACTGCTGTTTTGATTTTGGATTGTTGTTGTTATTGCTATTAATTGTTCCTCAAAACATTATGCAATATACAACCACACAATCATTTTCTGATTTATTTTAAAAGTAACAAAAGATAAATGTGTCTAGCTGTCTAAATGAGAAATTTAACTTCCGGCCACTTGAAAAAAAATGTTTGCTTGTTTCTTTTAAAGAGGATGCAGTCATTCTTGCCTTCCTTCCACCATTCTCCCACAGGCTAACTTCTACCATAGTCATGCTCCTGCCTTACCTCAGTCTTCTGGATCTAGTTTTGAGCTCTCCTAATATTAAGAAATTTCAAATATGTGTGTGTGTGTGTGTGTGTGTTTGTGTGTGTGTGTGTGTGTGTGTGTGTGTGTGTGTGTGTGTAAATAAATAGCTGGTGGAGCTGGTGGTAAATTAGCTGTAGATAAGCAATTAAGGAGGTTCTTAGTGAAAGGCTATGGGAACCCAGCAGCCTCTGTGCACAAAAATGCCACACATTTCTCCACACCAGATTGCATCTGGACCCCATCACTGCTGCCATTTTCAGGCGGCCCCCATGAGTCTTTTCCTGTTGAAACTGGGGCCTCTAGAAACCTGCCATGACTTTCAGAGGAGAAGGAAGATGGTGACCCATGTGGGAAGATGAACAGCAGATTCGAAGGGTTAATGCAGACCTAGGTTTCCTGCTTGTCCTGCATAACCGTGTAATCCTGGAGGAAAAGGAAACATAGAATACTAATCTTCCAATGAAGTTAAGGAATGTTTAATGCCTCTTAGGTAATAATGGGTCAATAACACAGATGCTACAAACTATAAGCTATCTATAAATTATTAACTGCATTGAGATTGCTTTGCTTTAAGAGAATGAAAGACAAAACAAAAGTGACAAAAATGGTTAAAATCACTGTTCTAGTAAAGCCTTGTCATTCTTTAAACTTTTTTCTTTTTGTTATTTTTAATTATATGTATATGTGTGTATGTTTATGGATATATATGTGCACATGAATATAGGCACTCATGAAGGCCAGAAATGTTGGATCCCTTGGAGCTGGGGTCCAGGTGATTATATGCCACTTGATACAGTGCTAGGAATCCCACTCAACTCTGCTGGGAGCAGTATGTGTTCTCAATGGCTGAGCTCCCTCTCCACATTCTTAACTCTTCCTTATTTTTTATTGCAATTAATTATAAATGCATTTGTATTCGTTCTTTAATTTTGAGATTATAAGTATATCATCTCCTCTTCCCTTACCCTTCCCTTCCATTCCCCGTTCCTCCTTACTCTCTCAAAATTTGACGTCCCTCTATTGTAATTGTTTGTTTTTGCACATGAGTGTTTTCACTATTGTGGACAGATAAACAGATAAGTGTCAAGAGACAATGAATGGTGGTGGTAGATTCAGAGCTATTGAGAAAAATATTCCAAATTTTTTCATGGTTTTATGCATTTGATTTTCTGCCCCACAAAAATATATCTCTGTGTCTCTATCTTCAGAACCAAAAACCATAGAGCCTCATTTTAGGTAATTTCTCTTGTAAAATGTATGTTAGCAAGTTGAAAGTTCTCCTTGCTTTTAAATGAGAAAGTAGAGCACGGTGCTGGGAATGCCCAAGGCAGCATATGGAATTAAGACTTCAAAGCCGCAAGAATCAGAAGTCTAAAGCTAGCTTACCACGCTCTGTTTTCTCCACATGAAGAAACGGCTTTCTGCCTTCTCAGGACCAAGAAATTCTTGTCAATGTTCATTTGTTCTCACTGGACCCAACTTAAAAAAAAAAATTAACCAAAAACAAGTGATAAAAATGAAGTCACAACTAAATTCCCCACTTTAATTTACACAGATTATTTCCAAATAGAGCATCTGGCAACTGAGAATATACCAAATTGATATAATCCCACACAAATTGCTTTTTAGAAGAGACTTTTTAGTCTTTTTATCAAAGAGAATAGCGGTGTTTAACAAAGTCCTCCTGTGGGGCTCTGGGGGTCTGGGGAATCACTGGTCACTAACCAGCCCTGGGAAGACACTGGGTTTCTACTGAGAAAGCATTACCTTGCCTTCCCGAGATCAGCCTAAATCCCTCTGCTTGGGTGTAAACCCATTTCCTCTCCATCCTCTGGAGAAAGGGGAACAGCTGTGTGTTATCTCTTAACTCTTCCCCTGTGACCCGGGGGTGGGGGCTGGCGCTAGTGTCAGTGCCCACACTGAGAGACAAGTCTGAAGCTGTCCTAACAAAACTGAAGATTTTTATCCTGACTCTCTTTTCCCAACACACTTTTCAAGTTTTTTCTTCCTTCCTTCCTTCCTTCCTTCCTTCCTTCCTTCCTTCCTTCCTTTCTTCTTTCTTTCTTCCTTTCTTTCTTTTTTTCTTTCTCTCTTTCTCTCTCTCTTTCTTTCTTTTTCTTTTTTCTTTTTCTGTTTTTTTTTTAAATGATGCAAGCAGGGATTTAGATGCGGGCACTCAGAACATTAACAGCTTCAGTTCTGTGAAGTCTCTCACAGGATTGCTTAGATTCCTCAGGCTGCCCCAGGCTGGCAGAGATGAAAATCTGATACCATGAGAGCTGAGACTAATATCTGTTGCTGCTTTTCCAGTTGCATTTAGTACTTCTGTAAATTCTTCCTCGGGTCACAGTCATATTCCCAGCTGGGATCGAAATACACCATACGAAAGGTTCATATTTCTATCTAATTCATTACACTGAAGGCTTCATGAAGCATCTGGACTCGGGATTAATGGATTCATGGGGAATCCATTTGGAACCATGAAAAGGATGTTTTCTGTTGATCAATCAAATATTGTCCTATTCTGAAGACACATTTCAAGGCCTTATCAAGACTTCTTTTAATGTCTCATTAACAAATAACAAATATATAAGCCCAAACTGCCGAGGCTAGCCTGATCTACAGAGTAAGTTCCAGGACAGCCAGGGCTGCACACAGAGAAACTCCATCTTGAGAAAGCAAAATGAAGAATAAATTAAAAATAAAAATAAAAATAAATAAATAAATCAGCCAGCTGAACTGGCTGCCACACCCAAGGAAGTCATACAGGAAACTGCATAAAGGAATTTGACTCATTTTTTCTATACTACAAGCAAACCCAAATCTATGTTTGCAAGAAAAAACAAATTTTGTTCTTCTATTGTGTTGCTTGAACCTCCAACTTCAAAACATCGAGCAACAGTTACGATTCCAGGGCTGGGTCTCTCCCTGGTGTTCTAGGTCCAAGAGTGAAGTAAGTCCACACAGTTTGCAAAGTAGTCAGGAAACTTTATTCAAAAGCAAAGGAACAGAACAGCTTATACTTCAGGAGTGAAGTGGGCTGCCTATAAGACTGAAGACAGGGGCCCTAATTATTGTTTGGACTTTTTTCTGGGGTTCAAGTAAAGAAGCTCTATTACTAAGACATAATGTGGGAAGTTCTGTTTTGATTAACAGCCTTAGATTATGTAGACTTTTCTTTGCCCTGCACACATCACCTTGCATAATGCATCTGATTTTAATCATACAAATGCATGTGTACACACACACACACACACACACACACACACACACACACACAATTGTGCATGGGCATAGGAGATTCTTTTTAAAAGTTCATCTGTGGCAGAGTTTTAACTTGTCCATGTACTCCAAACCAATCTAGGCTTATCAACCCATTACTGCGGTTCCTGGATGTTATTTCAGGACGTGTTTGAGTAGAAACATGGGACGATGCTATCTATGTGTTCCTCAGGAGAGTGACTCATTTAAACTCATTTTAACATTGTTTAAAGCAGACGGAGAAGCAGATCTATGCAGTTGTGTCCTTAGCCTGTTGTTAGGTGCCTCGTTAGAGAGGAGTGTGTGCAGAACCCAAGGCAAGGGGCTAAACTCTTCCCTACGTTGGCTTGCCTTAGCTGCAACAGCATTTCAGGTAAACATCTATAAATCTATTACTCCACTACATAATGGAACCAAGTCCTCAACTATTAATTGTTTCACTTGTTGAAGCAAAAAATAAAACTAAAAAAATACTTTCTAACAGGGAAGTGAAAGAACACAAGAATGGCATCAATGATGTGGCTTTCACCAGTTCACGTTGTCCGAGTGTGCACCAAGGCAGGTGATAACACAAAGGGCACAAGCAGACTTTGTGCACGTGTTCTTCCTTCCCAATCTCACACTTCCAAGACCATCTTTATATTTCTTTTTGCTAATTCACATTCGCCTGTGGCTTCTGAGCCTGAGCAGACAGCTTTCTATGATCTATCTTTGATGGGAAAATAAACCAACAAGAAAACAACCAAACAAACAAACAAACAAAAAAACCTCCACAAAATCCAGGATTCAGAGTAGAAAGCAAAAGACTTCAACAGGACCAAGCTTTCTAAACCATTTATACAACTTCCACAAAGTTGAGGGGCATGATTCCTGGATCTGTGTATAATTCTAATTCCATCTCACTACAAAAAGAGTTTATGTTGTGAGTATTTTTATTCAAAAATCATTTCTACTGCCATCTAAAAGCATGAATCGTCCACATAAAATTCTATGACACTGGGTGTTCAATGATAAACACCGACCTTCCCATGGAACCCTCCAGCATAAAATGTCCAAGATTCTTGCACTGCCTCTGTCTCAGCCCCTTTTTCAGGACTGGGACTCACACTAATGGCTGTGAGTGTTTTCGCCAAATGCTCTACTCTTCTGCTTCTTTAAATACACTGGGTGATTCTCAGTTCACAAAAGTGCCTCACCCAGGCATCTTTGCCTGTGCACAAACATCCCTTTCCTCCCTTTCTTCATCCTCCTCTTCCCCTTCCTCCTCCTTCTCCTCCCCTTTCTCCTCCTCCTTTTTCTTCTCCTTTTTGTTCCACTAAGGTGCATACGCCCATGCTAGCTTTGACCTTTGGTCTGCTCTCTTTGATCTTCCTTCAGTTAAGACTTAATTAAGTTTATACCTCTGTCCTCCCTATGGCTTAAGTTATCATTTTCTTTCTGGCCATATTGTAAGTGAGACATAAAATTGACTGATTTTCATCTCAAAGCCCAAAGAGCAGGTAGGGCAGCTCCTGAGGGATCACGGTGCCCGTGAGTGTGATGTTTGTGATGGTGTCCACACGGACAGTGCTCTATTGTACTAAGGGATGGTGGGCTACCAATGCAGGCTCTGTGGGTTTAGGGGGTTCAGCACAACTGAGATCCTCAAAGTCAGCCATCTTCATAGCTTGTCCCCCATGATTCTGGGGCCCAGGCTTTCTGGGGTCTGATGATAAATTACTCTGCTCATTCAATGCAATAAATACCTCTTTAATCAGCCTATAACTGCTTATTGATGACCTTAAACTTCTTATCCCTCTGCAGGGCACTCATATCATTTATCAATAACCAGGCACCTGGTTAAAGGCTTCATCCAAATGTCAGATCATGTGGTTTGTAGGACCCATGTCTCAGATCTTCACCTGTGAAATGTGAAGCAAAGGACTGACTCTGTGCTACTTACTATTATGTTCCTTTCACCATTGGATGGTGATAGATTTGGAAGCAAATCAGTTCCTTCTGTTAGTTTGAGTTCTTTCAGAAGCAGATGTCAGAGTGAGAGAAGATGTGCAAGAGAATCATTTGAGGAAATATGTAGACAGAAATGAATTGGGATTGGTGGAGAAACTCTTAGAACCACAATACAGGTATGCTTTATGAGGAAAGAGAAGAGGAACTGAAAAAGCTTCAGTAAGAGGGGATACTACATTCCAAGAAAAGTCTTAATAAGCCAAGGAGGAATCCTGAAGCCAAAGCACTGCCCGACCAACGTGAACCTGCCATGCCTTTTGATGTGTACATCACTAAATCAGTGTCTAGAAGACAGGCATAGGGAATGCAGGCTTGGAAGAAACACAATATAAGGTTCAGAGCTCGCCCTGTGAGCCTGATTACTTAGCACCTCTCCTGGTATAGACATGTAGTGCATGTCTTCATAGCAACCATAACTATCTGGTTGACTGCCTTTAATATGATGATTCTGGCAGTTCACACTGTGTGAACTTTCTATATGAATTTCTGCTACTGTTATTTAATAAAGCAACACTAGTCTCTCATAGATATCAGTTATCCATTTATATTATCCATCAGTAATTGTATGAAACACCCACTTGGTTTTTGACCCTTTAGCCCACATACCATGGTCTACCTGATTTTATTTCCTTCAAATCTATTGATGATGGTCTATTTAGTCAGTTAGGCAGAAAATAATGGATTTGTACTGCTTCCCCTGTTCCCCATGTAATATTTACATATATAGACAAGCAAACAATGGTGGAAATTGGGGAAAACACAGAAGGGAAACAATATAGTTGACAATATTAGAATGAGAGTCTGAATAGAATGAAGACAGAGTTATAGAAGAGAGCTGTTAAATATACTCATCGCTAAGGCATGCTCAGAGACATTGTCAACGTAAGATGAGAAGAAAGGAGGCATTATTCAAAGCAGTTGCTCTAAATAGGAACTTTTGTACAACAGCACAAGCACCTTAGTTATCCAAATTTCTAGTAAATTAGATTACAGTAAATCAAGATATATTAGTTTTAGCATATTCTATATCTCCATGGATATTTATTATAACCACTTAAATATTCAACATAATGAAGACAAAGCAAGCATTCAATGTGTTGCAGAAAGCATTAAAAAACAAAGAGCGATCACAGTTTTTTTCCTACTAGTTATTAAAATTATTGTGTTTATTTCAGCTTATATGGTCACATTTACTCATATGGAGTAAAGCAAGGGCCTTCTGTACATTGTTAGTTGACCAAACTGGCTTGTCCTCATTGATTAAGTAATATCACTGGGAATGTGAATAACTGTACAACACAAAATATGTGATCACAGCTAAACACTGAAAATTAATATGTTGATGCTGATCAAATGGTATTTTTACCATATGAAATTTTTTTCTGATGCTTTTTCACATGAGACAATTAATAATCATTATTTCAACTGACCAGATTTCTAAAGATTCATCAAGGAGATTGACACCATTTCTGATGTTAATCCCTACGCCCTAGATATAGAGAGTGTTCAATAAGGAAATGAGATTTGCAGCCTATAAAAATTGAGAACTTTATTAGAGAGCATGTCGGAAACATTTCCACAGCTTATACTTACTACCAAGCGGGTGAGTGCACAGTTTGCTTGACTCCTCAAATGTCAACCAAGGAGGAAACAAGTGGAAACATAAACTCAAGGGCAAAAACAAATAGAATCAGATAGAGGAAAATGAGAAAACTCAGCGAACATCTGCTGAAAGTGTAGTTGTAGTCGGAGGAGGGTTTGCGTAGTCGGAGCAGGGCTTGAATAGTTGCAGGGCTTTTGCAGTGGGAGTTGAGCAGCTGCAGCCTGGGCACAGAAGGCTAAGGTGATAGAAAAACCAGTGAGCTGGGAGCAAGCATTTGATTGAGACTTGGTATAAGCATGGCCTATCCATTCTCTAGAAGGGACACAGACCAGCCAAAGGACCTGGTCAGCTAGCATGGTCAATATTATCAATTTAAGATTTTGAATCGCTTAAGGACACGTGAGTGTCTGTGATGGCATTACCACCGAGTTGCGAAGACCCATCTTGTATGGAGGTATCACTTCCTGGGTCTCGGTCCTGGATGGCGAAAGAGGGGCATGGCAGTCTTCCCTGTCTCCTGACTGTTGACACGGTATGACCAGAAGCCAAAATGCCTTCTGCACCATGCTAGCCTCTGCGGTCAAACTGTGCAACAAAATAAAGCCTTCCTTCCTTCAGGTGATTTTATCATGCACTCTATCATGGCAATAAGGAGAGTAATTAATCCATCTGCTCAAAAGCCCTGCTTGTGGGAAGAGCTAAAGAAAAGCTGGGCTTTCAGGGATGTCCCAAAATCGAAGTATGGAATCCTGGGTTTCACTGTCCACACATACTGTTGGTTTTTGCAGAGTAAGTTGTTAGGAAAACAAGACCCTCTGAAACTGCTCCTAGTCAAAATGCGACTGTTTGGCACGGCCTTCCACACTTGTAGCAGGTGGTAAAAACTAGAGTTAGTGTGAGACTCTAATGGGCTCTAGCTGTTCACACACGCGCATGCGCAAGCGCATGCATCTCTGTTTCTCTCCCTTTCTGCTCCATGTGCCTTTCTCTTTTTCCTCTTCTCCCTTTTGCTTTGGACTTTGACTTACCTGGAACATGCACGGCCTTTCTCAAACATCACTGAGGAGGATTTACTCCTAAGAGGAAGAAGCCCAAAATGTGTCTCTGCCCGCTGCAAATCCATAACCCTCTTTCCAGCTGAGATTTTAACTGCTTCCGCCTGAACCGGTGCTGCAGCTTACTGATTGCCAAGAGGGCTAAGTGGAAGGCGTTGGTTATGCTGGTGTTGGTAAAGGCAAGATAAGGGCTAGAAGTGAATGCCATAATTTCTTTAAAGACAGGCAATAGACTAATTTGCCAGAGTCATATATTCAAGTGTAACCTGCTATGATTTTCCTCTCAAACGAATACCTGCGGGGCACCATAAATCACGCCGATTTTAGTTTTCCCGTTTTCAGGAAAGGTTGATGGAGCAGAAACAGCTCTAGGAGTTTCTGAAATGAAAGCTAAGCTAAGCTCAGTGTTGACCTCTTTACTGTATCACAGACTATGTATTGGAGCATGCACAGTCAGAAATTATGAACTTTGTTAGGATTAGATTAACTTCTATTTCCAAATAGCATGGCCCTTTGTTAGTGTCACACCACGACATAGTCCTGGTGGCCTAAAACGGTTAATGTTTGTTTGTAAAGCTTAACCATGGGTATGATTTCAGGAATATGGAGAGGAAGCACAATTCGGTGACCTTTTTGAACAGATCAGTGATGTCTGCCTCCCTCATCTAAGAGATGTGAAAAAGTACCTGGATGGCAGCTAACTGCACTCAGAGGGTTATTCGAGACTTTAGAAGTACACGAGTGGAGGCCCTTCCCCATTAACAGCATCATCTGTTGATGACAGCTATTGTGACTGACTGTCCAAATGATATCCTTGGGTGGTCCTTGTTGGTCAAAAAGAGCAACTGCTTTCAAACGTTGGCCCTAGTGTGACCCGAAAGTCCGGATACAAACAACCACTCTTTCACTTTAGAAGCTGACAGAGGGGCAGCCAGGTCGGGGATGTGCTGCACGAAAGTCGGAAGGGCAGCAAAACAGGAGGTGCGTGCGCGCACACGCACACGCACACGCGCACACGCACACGCACACGCACACGCACACAAAGCTAGGACTCTAGTTTTTCCATGGCAGGCTCTGTGAACATGGAGTAGTGAGGTGTATTACACTGCTGTCCTGAAAGAGAACTCCGCAGTGAGAGAAAAAGAGCAAGAAAGAGAGCTAGTCTCAGTTCTGCCCCATCTACCAGGGCAGCCATATAGAAGTGCCACCAAAGGGGAAACAAAAAGTCGCTCTCCTCTTTGGATAGTGTAAAACGAGCACACTTTGGAGTGTTTTGTTTTTCTTTGTCTTGTTTTTCTCACAGTCATAAAGATAAGTGACTGGGGGTTATTCCAGAATGGGCTGTAGGCAACGTCTACTTGAAAACATTGTGCTGCCTTTTAAGGGGACTTAGAAAAACATACATATCCTCACCAACTAGATGTGACCCCTAATCTCCAAAGACCAAGAACATTCCCATCTCTCCACATGCCTTTCTGGGGCCCAGCCAGTAGGGATGTCATCAGTTATCATAAAAAATAAATAAATAAAAAAATAAGTCTTTATCTTTTCTAAGAGAAGGTGGAAGCCCAAGGCCATTTTGACAATTCGGCCACATTCAATAAGCAGTCCAGCTGTAATTTACAACAGCAGTTCTTAACGTACAGCCAAGATCCCTCATATCCAATACTTACATTATGATTCACACTAGTAACAAAATTAGGTATGATGAAGCAACAAATAGTTTTCTGGTTCAGGGTGAGCACAGCACGAGTAACTGTAGTAAAGGGTTGTGGCATTAGGAAGACAGCACTGTGTTCGGGTGGGTCTCCTTCAGTGTGTTATCTCACCTCGTGAACTGCAAACGCCTTACTTGTACCTGTCTTTGACCTTCGACTCACTCAGAGGACTGGGCAGTTCCATACCCTTGCAATCGTTCCTTACTTGTATCCCAATTCCACAGCCCATTAACATGGTGCTGCTTTCTCATTGGACCACATCTACTTGCTGTGCAAGAAAATCCTGGTCTCAAAACCTAGCTCGCCCTTGGAACAGGGTGTGGTACAGGCTGGTATAGTTGTATAGTCTCACTTCCCATGACTGTCTGTAACTTGGAAAGAAAGTCTACAACACAGAATGATTTCAAGGCCAGTTCTTACATTAAATTAAAGAAAAGAAAGTGTCTAGGGACTTTTTAACCAAGCTGTAGTGCCAGCGAATTGAAGTCGCTTTCGCCATAGAAAACCACAAGGCAAGTTTGATAGGAGAAACCAGACCAATTTGGAGCCAGTTTCTCTCCATGTCAACTGGCAATTTCTCTCATTAACACAATGCAAGAGACAAATGTGCATTGTTTATAAGCTTTCAATAATGGTACATTTATTATTATTATTTTTGCTTCGAAGTACTCCACTGCATTCATTGTAAATCAAAATTGGTAACATGACCAAAAAAAAAAAATAGTCTGTAAAATTCCTTGAATATGACAAGGCAACTGTTTATAAAGAAACCCCCCAGTTTAAACAGCTTGAATTCCCATTAACACAGTCAAGCAGGCCAAAGAATTCGGGGTTCTCATTCTCAACGCTTAGGGCTTGAGAGCAGCCACTCATGTTGGTCTCCGTCGTAGGGACTGAATGACTTGGTGAACAGGGCTGCATTTGTGAGACAGGAAGTGATGGGTTTTCAGATAAAGCTGCTCCGGGTGGAAACCAGTGTAAGGGGCACCTGGTGTGACTCCCAGCGGCACATTACTGAGAAATTGGAGAACGAAGCACTTTCTGAACCAGTAATGATCTCCAGGTGAGAACAGTGTTAACTGGAAACCTGTTTTCAAACTTTCCAGTGTTTTCATTGATGAACACGTTGTTTAAGATTCTTAATTTTCCATTACATTAAAACATGTTTGTTTTACTTCCCCCGTGGGGTGGGTGGGGGGAAGAAAACAGTTTTTCTGTCTAGCTACTACAAATATATATTCTTATCCATATAAAAGGCCAGCTTCCCCAAATAACTTGACAAAACAGACACCTTACAACAGTGTAAGCCTTAAGGCTTATGATCTAAAAGAGAAAAGTGGGGCTCACTTCAAAGTTTAAGTGGCTAATTAGGCACACAGTGGGACGTTTACTCATATTTTTAAATTTAGAGACTTTTCAGTCTTCCAATGGTACATGAAAAGTCAGCTGTCCCACTTGCTGTGAGCTGGGGAAGTGCTCAGTCACTGCCCCATCTCTGGAGCTGAGAACCACAGGCTTTAAGGTAAAGAAGCAAAGTGTAACTTTCTCAGTTCTCACTGCTTGCTCCCATGGATGCATCAGATGCAGATTCCATGCACTAAGAAGATATGCACGGCTGTGGGGAGATGGCCCAGAGGTTGAGAACCACGGCTGCTCTACAGAAGACCTGGGTTCAATTCCCAGCACCCATCTAGCAGCTCACAATGGTCTGTGACTCCAGTTCTAGAAAATATAGTGGCCCTTTGGTTTCCTTAGATACCAGGTACGCATGTGGCACACAGACATACATGCAGGCAAAACACCCATGTACATAACATAATAGGATGATAATTAAAAACTAATGTTTTTTAGAGGACATATAAGAGCATTTAAGAAATTCAGACTGGGTTGGGGATTTAGCTCAGTGGTAGAGCGCTTGCCTAGGCTCTGCAAGGCCCTGGGTTCGGTCCCCAGCTCCGAAAAAAAGAAAAAAAAAAAAGAAATTCAGACTGCTGCAGTTAGGACTCGGTATCATGAATGAGTTTAAATGTGCATTTGTATCGCCAATGGCTAAAGATATTAAACGTGTTAAAATATTCTCTTAGCCATTTGGGTTTCATGTTTTGAGAAATCTCTGTCTCATTCTACACCCTGTATTTTACCTGAGGCTACACAATAATACAGTGACAGTGTCCCTGCTGGACACTATAAGCTAACCAATGAAGGCCTCGTGCCAAGGCTGCTCCTGATTACCTCCAGAGTTTGACAGTGATCCTCTGTTGCTGAAGACATTTTGTGCTAGATCACAGGACATGTAGAGATTAGGTAGCTTCAGGCCTGGAAGCCTCAACCCTTGCTGTTAGCTTTCGCAGTGCTAGAGAGTTCTGTTGGCTAGGAGGAGAGATGTTCGTAGCTGAAAATTCAACAAGTTGGCAGTGCCTGGGCTGGCAAGACAAACCCCATGGTGGAATAGTGGCATGAACATGTGGAACTCTTGGATTGCACCTAAGACCAGCCCAGCAATAGGAATGTAAGATGACCTGATAGATCTTGTGCATACATAAGTGCATATGCGTGTTTATACATGTAAACATACACAGTGTATATGTGTGTGTGTCTGTGTTTGTGTGTGTGTGTCTGACAGAAGACAACTGTTAGTCCCTTCATAATCCAAACTTCTGCAACAACTTAACTATCAAATCGATAATAATCAACTGACTATATTAATTTAAGCATAAACAAATAATCTAATTTGGGAATATAGGAGGTAGGTGGGGTGGCATGAGACACTTTCTTAAGTAAATTAATAGGATATTTGCCCTCTGTGGGTAATTGGCCTAGTTATTCTTAGTTGAGCAATGGTGGCTTTGCACAGATAATCAATATATTTCAAGGCTACCCTACAATCAGTATGTGTCTGTGTTTCCGAAACAGAGAGTTACAAGTTCACGAGGGGTAACTCTCTGACTTTGCACTTAAAATCAAGTCTACCTTTGTATTCCTAATGACAATAAGAGCTGAGTAGGTAACCAAATGTTCTGATTTTGCCACTCGGACAGTAAAGTACACAGAATCACTGAAACTGTAGACAGAACTTCCGATGATGTCTTCATCCCCCTTTCAGCAGTGCATCCTGAGCAACCTCTATCTTCACAGAAGGCTTGCCCACAAAGTCCACCGAAATGAGTGATGACTCAGACACTACCCAGCGATGAGAGCATGGGCCTCTGTGAGACTCTGTGACCTGGTGACCTCGTGTCTGAATCCAATGGCTATGAACTCCCGTTTCATTTCTACCCTTTCTTTCCTCTATTCCCACCACAAAGAATGGCAATACCAGTGGTTTCTTTTCTTTCTTTTTTTCCATCTGATTTATAATCCAAGGCTAGAACAGAGAGTCATAATGCAAACAGAAATAAGTCCAACAGTGAATCTAAGAGCCCGCCATTGCTTTCGATCTCTCAGTAACACCTCTCCAACGTGAAGGTAGGATTTGCATGTGGCATTTTAAACCTTGAAGTCTGGGTTATTTGCTGTGTATGAAATGCTTTGAGTTGCCCAGTGAAGTTTACATTTGCAATGAGATCTGCCCCTGAAATATGAAGGCCGGACCCTCATTTAACTTTCCATGTTTGGAAAAGGAACTGAAATAAAAGAGCTTAAATCCTTCTTCCCCAACTTTGTAACCCGAGTCAGTCCTCAGGAAAGCTCTCCCCTTTCCCCACACAAAGAAAATTTTTATGTTTCTATCTGGCCTAGAGCTATCTAATGACCAAAGAAAATCCCAAGATTTTTTTTCCTGGAAAAGCCACTTGTTTTAATGGAATAGGGGGTCTGCCAGGGAAAGTAGAGGGGGCTTAATTTGCAGCCTTGGAGCAGATGGTTCCTGGAGTCGTGTGTGTGTGTGTGTGTGTGTGTGTGTGTGCACTTGATAGGGTGCACATAGTTACTAGAAGGCCAACGTATGATGTTAAGTTCAGCAAACTGAATATTATGAAAGCTTTCCTCTTATAATTTGTGGTGTCATTTTATAATTCACAGGCTATTCCTATTTCTAGGGTTATGATGGGTGGGGGAAGGATGTTGCAGAGAGAATTTGACAATGTTCTTTGTATTTTGGGGTCATGTGATTTCTAAAGAAATTATCAGGTGACTCTCAGCTTTAAACCATTAGGGCTCGCCAAGTTTGTGTTTTTCACTATCAGTTTTCTAACGTGTTGTGCTCTGCGATCAGCCAAATGCTCTATTCATTTTTCGTTACTCAGCAAATGCTGTGAATCTATGAAGTACAAGCTCTGACTTGGAATGTCCAAAATAGTATCTTGTTGTTCAAATACCATTGAGTCTTCTGTGGTCCTTGTCACACCGGGCAGGACCTTCAAAGGTTTTTCAGTGGCTGATGATTCTCTCCTATTCTTATTAGAATTCTTTCATATAAATAAGCAATGATGCGAGAATGGATGCCAACATTTTAAGTAACACTATTTAAGAAAGTAATGACATTTCATAGTCATTTTTCCTTAATGAGTCAACATGTGTTCTGACCCAGTGGCCCCTAAATTTTCCTAGGCTTTTGTTTCTCAATCAGCATATGGCTCATGTGACCTTAATTGCTCCTTTTAGCTCATGGTGTCCTAAATACATTTTTAACCAGTAGCATTAAGCTACCTAGAAATTCCTCAAGTGCAATAAATTGAATGGCTCTACTACAAAGCATAATACTTTTAGAAAGCATCATCTTGTAGTAGGAGAAAGGCAAGGAGGCCAGCCACAGATGTGTTAACCAGAAATGTAAGGAGTGTACTGATCTGCTAGAACACCTGAGTCCTGGGACATGGCTCCCAAGAGACTAGAGTGCTTGACCATGAAGGTCCTAGAAGTTTGCTGACGGAGCGGACTCAGGAACACCACCATTTAGATATATTCATTAATGTCCTTGGAACGCAGGCCCACTAGTCTTAAACAAATTATCCCATGTGATGCCTAAAATCAAACATCACAAGAAATGAGCCTTAGGAATCTTGATCCAAACCTTGGTAGCGAATGCTCAGAATGCTGTTAATACAGACTCTGGTTGTAGTCCAGTAAGTCTTTCCTAAAGCCCTTCTGTTCCAGCTTAGCTCCTGGACTACTGAGTGTTTAAGCAAAACCAATTGTCCCCAGCAGTTAATGCCCCTGCTGTTCTCCCAGAGTCCTTCCAGAACACTGCAGAAAGTGGATGACCCAGTTCTTTAGTTACGCCCAGCAGTGTGGGAACAGGAGTCTCTCCACGTCTTCATGTTTCCCAATGCTTAAAAAAATATATAAATAAGTAAAAGAGGAATGCATTTAGTCCATCACTCTAAAGTATTCCTGGGAGATAAGCAGAGAACTAACTGGAACTCCGAACAGCTGCAGTGCCTTCTGAGTCCTTAAATCTCTAGTAATTAAGCACTGAAGCGAACATAGCATGTGGGAGCTTTCCACATGGTCACAGAGGTCACAAAACAACTGCAGGCGTGCGCGCGCACACACACACACACACACACATACACACACACACACACACACACACACAAAGTAAGAGTTATGCAAGTTTATAGAACACGTATTTGTGAAACAATTGTTAGCAGAAATGTACTCTGCTTAGCTTTTAGATAGAAGGCAGTTTTTATCTTTCGATTTCCTTGAATCCTATCCCTGAATTTGAAAGTACACCAAACCGTGGGTGGCAAAAGATTCGTTTCCTTGTCATCTACGCCTGTCTGTATGTAATCATGGTCTGTAACTAAGAAATCTTTGCAGATACTTTTTGCTTATCTCATTTGTTCGTTCATGTATTCAAGTACCTGGCTTAACTCTAGCTCAGAGCCCTGGGTCAGAGTATACTCACTGAAGGACCACAGTGTCTAACACTGAGGGACATGGAGCCTGCTTCTGCATGGGTCTCTACCAACAACTTAAGATACTCAATGAGCAGCTCCTCTCCTCTGCTCTTACACATGTGCGCGTGCGCGCACACACACACGCACACACGCACGTGTGCACACACACGGATGCACGCACAGATGCACACACAAGTACACATGCACACACGCGTGCGCGCGCGCGCACAAACACACACACACACACACACTCCTTTTAAGAAGAATTTCAGGAGTTTGTAATACATCTACATTCAAGTGTCAAAAAAAAAAATTCGTACTCTTTCTCCTCACTCATTTGCTGGTTAAACTGGCTCCTAGAAACTACCTGGAATGATTTCTAAGGCAAACCACAAATAATTCCCTCCAGAAAGAGTAGTCTGATAGATACGTCATAGCTATGGGAATGAAAAAAAAAGCATCAGAAAATAAAGTTCTTCGAGATGAGCAGTTGGGAAGCATGTATACCTTTCAGGAGTGTTCTACATGGGGGAAGTCAGCTGAGAAACCAGGGCCAGTCTATGCAAACGTCTAATGACAACTGTGTGACTCAGCCACCAAGTTCATAATGACGGCAATTAGAGTGTTGGCTACCAGCACCTGTGAGAGAAATTGTCATACTCTGGTGTAGAGGGCAGGGGGAGATTTCTGGCTCAGCCCTCACTGTTTTCCTGGCAAAATCACAGACTGCTTTATTTTCCTCCACAGAGAACTTTTAAAACTAAAGCTGGGTGGAGGCAGAGAGGAGGGAGATAGCTCAGCCAGCAAAGTGCTTGTCTCGGGGGCACGAGAATCTGTTTGGAGCCCCAGAACCTTGTTCGGGCTAACAAACTTACAGAACTCGGTGTAGTGACAGGTGCTTGTAACCAGAGTGACAAAGTTTCAAACTGGAGATAGTCCTGTTTTCTCTACAAGGATGCGCACGGCCTGTGAAGCATGCACAGGACCTGTGTAAGCATGCGCACGGCCTGTGTAAGCATGCGCATGGCCCATGTAAGCAGGCACAGGGCCTGTGTAAGCATGCACAGGGCCCATGGAAGCATGCGCACGGCCCATGGAAGCATGTGCACGGCCTGTGTAAGCATGCACACAGTAAGTGTTAACTGGCTGTTGCAATTCGTGAGTTTCCATTGTTGCTACACCTGAGTCAGTGTCACCTCCAATCCCAGAGTAGAGCTAGGCTGACAGGCTCCCAGTGACAGGGTTATTTCCTCTCAAATACACCCAATAATCAGTTTGTTCTTCTGATTCATATGATTTGCTCTTCTGTTTCTCCCACATTTTTGACTTGCACCAAATGTTGTGAACTCCCCTGGGATCTCCCAATCTGACTAAGTCATTCCCTACAACATCTACTAAAATACGGCTTTGTTACATTATAACTGCTGCTGTGTCTTCTCACTTCCACCATTACTTTATCTTACCAGTGATGTAGGAACCCTTCTCCCAAGTCTATATTTAATATTTAATGAGAAGCTGCAAGATTCGGTGTTCAGTTCAGATTTCTTTCTTTTTCCTTTTTTTTTTTTTTTTTTTCTCTCAAAATAAGAAGCCAGAATCATTAACATCTATAAATCAGATGTGATTACATCTCATTTGTATTTCATATAAACACGTGTGTTACCTGTGTGGGTTAGACTATGGTGTGTACAGTGATCTTCTAAATGCACAATAATTACTCTAGATCTAGAAATGTGGATGCAGAATGATGGGGTAAGTACTGCTGCTCAGTCAAAGAAATAAAACTTTTCTCTCAAAGTTGAGCTTTTCTCATGGTCCGCACTTCAAAACATAAAAATAGAACTAGTTTGCAATGAATTTAAAAAGAAATTGTGGCATGACACACATTTATTTCATTTTGAGATTGACCTTTCCAATTTTACTTCCATTAAAAACAAAAGATGCTACCAGATTCTTGGCCAGCTGTGTTTTATCTGGACAGATTTCCAGTCATTTCACATTGACATCATCCAAACCGGAAATTACCAACTGCCCAGCCAATCACCTTCGCAGGTGGGTGTCCAGGTTTCCACAGAGGCTTCGCAGCTTCCGCCGTTCTTCCGTGCCTGCTGTTCCAGCGTAGACTAACCCTGACCAATCTCCAGATGCGGCTGCTGATTTTCTATGTTGGTTTTTATGTCCCTTTCTCTTGTCAGCCACCCTTCAGCACATTGTTTCCCCAGCCCTTCTCCAAGGTCCCATCAGAGTCCTCACGAGTCTTTCACAATGTCACAGCATCAAAAACGTTCGTGATGACACACTCTAATGTATACTTCTTTACTCTCTCAGAAGAATACATACGATTCTGTGACTATGGAATGTAAAGATAATTTGTCTAGGTTCTATTAAACCAGACATTAGAGAATTCTGTAGAAATATAAAACAATATCACCCCTTTATTATGTAAAAGTGTTCTAAAATGTTTTATATTGAGATAAACATAAGTTTATTAATATGATTAATGAAATTAGTATAACATTTTTCTTTTTTGATTTAATAAACTTCAGGATATCTCTGTTTTAATTTCAAACACAGTACACATCAACAGATCAAAACCCACATAAACTGAGCACTTTGGACCCTCAAGGACATTTTGAGTACCAACAGTCAGATACCAATTGCCTGAGAATTGTCTTTCTAGCTTCGGTCTTCACAGCGGCTGGCCCATGACTCCCCCACTTCTGGCCTTCACTCTCTTTTCATCTACACATCACCCTAGAGTACATTTAACTTCTCAAGAAAAATCTTTCCAGGATATTATTTCCTTGCTCCAAATCCATGAGGGAAAAAAAATCATTCATCACTGTCCATGCCACGGTTCTACTTCATCAAGCCTGCAAAATTCCCAGTGCCAGCCTTGTATAAAAACACTATTCTAGAAGTAGGTTAACTGCTCTGCCCTCAGGTCATATTTAAGTTCGTCTCTCCTGCTCTTTAGGTAGGTTGCTTTCTTGTACCCTCACCTTAGAAGGTTAGCAGTTCCCCTCTGCCCAGCCCAAGGCAGTGAGACAAGTGCCCTGTAAGGAACACCTGCTCGGAGGGCTGCCTTGCATTCCAGAAATCTTTCACTGACTATGGAAAATGAGCAATTAACTTTCTGAAGCTGAGAAATGGAAAACAGAGCCCAGTAGCTGTAGGCTATGCATGTTCACATCTAATGATAGGTCACCAGCAAGAATTATGCTATGCGACCATTACTCAGATCTACCATGTCCCTGGAAGGGTTCTTGATGGTCTTCAAGGGACACTGTTTTCTCTCCATTATGCTCTGGTGAGTTCCATCTTGACCGATCCTAATGGATAATATGGTTCCACACCTGTCATAAATGTGCATCTTTCTGAGACTTGACCAGGGCTGTTAAAACTCTCTTAATAACCCTAATGTGGTTCATTGTCCCTCAACCTGCCATAGAGTGACACACATAAACCAACCCTATCGACTGATAGGGGATAAATAAATGAATTTGATCTATAACCTTCTATTTATCTTGCTTTCCTCAGAACAGCTCAGGAACATTCTTCCTCTAGCAAAATAAATCCGTTCATGAGAAAAAAAGGAAACTCAAACAGGAAACATTTTATGTAGAGAGGCCGTTCTGAAAAGAGTATCTTCCAAACTACACAAAAAAGGAGGCCAATGTCTGGTTGATCCTGGCTGGGAATCAATCCTGCTGTGAAATGACTTTTAGCCATTCAAAGCCTTTCAGAAGTGCATTGAGAACCACAGGTTTGCAATCCTCTGGGTTCTGTCAGTTAGGAAGAAATTTGAATTGTTACAGGGAAGAGAGATGCTTCTAGAAGCAGTCCAGATTTCCTCTGCCTTATCCTAAGGTTAAGAGTGGCTGCTTTTTGCCTGGAGCTGGTTGCTTGGCTCTGCAGATCAGCTTTCTGGACTATTAAATTGACCAAGTAACTGAGTCTTTAAAGTAGATAAAAATCCATGAGTGTAGCTTTAAGATAACTGATGTGCAACGATGAAACCAACCTCGTATGAAAGCTACTTTTGGTAATAAAATTCTAAGAGACTTTTGCATGCTAGTCCTGAGGTATTCCTTTGTCAGTAGCCTAAGGCAACCTAAAAATGCAGACAGTCAACTTCAAAGTAAGTGACAGCCAGTGGTTATGTCTTAAAGACACTCTATCACTGTAGCTGGTCAGCTTTCGCTTGCTTCTACTTTGGAATATGTTAATTAATAAAACAAAGTTGGGGATTTAGCTCAGTGGTAGAGCGCTTGCCTAGGAAGCTCAAGGCCCTGGGTTCGGTCCCCAGCTCTGAAAAAAAGAACCAAAAAAAAAAAAATAAATAAAATAAAACAAGAAAAATAGAATTTTCTTAAAAGTTTAAAGCCCACTTCAAAGAGAAAGTGCAGTCAGTATCCAGCAATGTTTTATTCTACCACTTTAAACCAGGTCAATATTAGTTTTAATATGTTACATAGGTAGCTATAACCATGATTAAATATAGCAGAATGATCAAAAGATCAAGTTAGAGACAGAGCAGCCCACATAACTCAGGGCCTGATTTTCCATCTTGGAAGTCCTGTGACCGAGTAGATCACTTAGCATCTCTGTATTCGTTTCCTCATTCGCAAGGTGTGCACTGTGATTATACTTCTGTGTGGTCACGGGTTTGTTTCTCTTACTACAATTGTCTTGTCTGAAATGCAAAATTAACTGAAGGGGGTTGCAAGCTCAAAGTGAGCCTAGGCTGTATAGAGAGAACCCATTCCAAAAATAAAACGATCAGAAATATTTCATTCGATTAACCAGAATTGGTTTCAGTTGGAGGAAGAAGAAGGTGGAGGGCAGAGTGGTGGCTCCGTCCTGTATCTTTAGAGGGGAAAGACTTGGCTTGGCATTTTTATATGACTTTCTAGTGTCTTTTTACAGCATGTTGCATAGTTCTAAGATTTAAATGTATATTCTGTTCCCACTTTTGGAAGTTTTATTCCTATTTTATATGTATGTGTGTTTTACTTACAATGCCAATGGAGGATAGGGAACAGTGTCAGATCTCTCAGAACTGGGGTCACAGACAGTTCTGAGCTGCCGTGTGCTGCTGGTATTGAATCATGGCTCTCCTGCAGAGCCATCAGTGCACACAACCACCAAGCCATCGATGCAGCCCTTGCACTCTTATTTCTAAAAACACAGGCTTGACTAGTCTCTCAGTAATTGGTCTTTCATTGCAAACCTCAACATTCTGGAGTTGTTGATTCCCTTATAAACATGCTTCCCTAAGTTATGATTCAAAAAGTAGCCATGTTAACAAAAAAAATTTCACTAAAATTAGCTGTATCAACAAAAATGTATCTTTCAGTGTATACAGCGGAGTGTTTTTCAGAGGACCTTTTTCTGTTTGTTGAGGTCTCTCCTGGGAAATGAGGTCTGAAGGATTACTTTGAGCAAGCCTGTAGTGCCCTAATGTGGCTTGATGCTCCACACTGTATGTGACCGGCACAGTCCAGCGTCAGGATGCTTCCATCCACTGGTCAAACTGTACAGACACACGAAGCTCATCACAAAAGGTGCGAGCAGTGCTCCAGCGAGAACCATTCACGACATAACCCAGAAGACAGACCATCTAATTCTTTCGGATGAGGAGAAAAGAGTGCGCGTTATTGGGATTAGGGATCTAGGCATGCTTCGGCCTGGGAATGGCATGGAGACCCTCAGAAGAAGACAGGAACCTTGAGAATAGCTCTCTGAGATGATCTAATTCCGGATATGACTGCTGGCTACGTGGGCACCTTTGGTTTTTGAAGCAAAGTCACATTCCATGTTTAAAAGAAAGATTTTTAAAGTATGTATGTTTTAGTGAAAGGTTTTCAACTTAAAAGATCATAGTGTTTGAAAGACTCTGCTAACAGTAACTCTATTCCCATCCTCAGCAGGGCAGGCATGGCTTTCTGCAAGGCACCCCCCGGGCAAGGGCCTGCTGGACTTCTCCTGTGGAAGTAGGGGTAGGGGTGTCATTTGGCTACTTGCTGCAGTTCCCCCCGTGACTCTGACACTCTCCTCTAAGCTACATGTGTATGATGAACACAGGCAAGGGCTATAGGGGGTGGAAGGTGAAGGGCAGTGCAGACCCCGTCTATGCAGCTGTGAGGAATTCATCAGCCTGTTGATATGAGACTTTGGGGTGATGCAGTTTTGGGGCCACCCAGGTTTTGGTAATTAGTCTCTCACTCATGATATGTAAGGAAGCCTATGGCCTCCCACCAGTTCACTAAGCTAGACTGTGGTATAATCACTCCAGTCTGTTATTAGTCCCTATCTGGGTAAGTGGACACTTGTGTTCATCTTCCCAGGAAAAGTTCATGTACCTCAAAACACAGGGTACTACTAGGGCCAGGGGATGAAAGAGAAAAGGTGTGTGGAGAACCAAAAGGAACAGGTTTTGTTTAATGATATTATAATATTATGCTACTATGTATTAGTAAGTATATATACGTGTCTATAAGTGTAAGCCACAAGGTAGTAATTAGCAACTTGGATACCCCAAAATTTTTTTCTGTGTTTTACTTTCTATTTATTATTTCCTTCTTTACCATAGTTTTATGAAAACAATAAAATATGGATATTTTCTTAGATAACTTTTCTAATTTGTCAAATTTTCATTTAATAAGATAAACAAGTGTGTTGTTTTCATCTTCATAGTAACTGAATATAGCTATTTCTACATTTATTTACATTTAGAAACTTCTTTTTGGGATGAAGAAAGGAAATTTTTGACCTATTTCTAAAACGAAGTTGATGTCGTTTCTCCATCATAATTTAGAATACATTACATTTTAAACTTGGCAAGGAAATAATCCAAGAGGAATTTTCTGGATCAACATAATCCCTCGATGATGGGCCTGAAGGAATGCCAGGACTCCCAGGGCTATATATAACCATGACCAGTTGAAACCAGCTTGAGTATCCCGAGCAACACCTGGGATGTGTGTACCTTTGGATAAAAGTTGCGGCTAACTTGTTTACAGGACTGAATTTCCTGAGCCGTGAAGGGTAAAATAGATTCTTTGCAAAAATATTGTATCCAGAATTCTGAAAAATTCCAAAAGAAGCTACAAGGAGCAACTCCACTCCATGACACGAGGTCTTGCTGTTAGCACTAACACTTAGCACAAAATCGCCTTCACTGAGGACTGTGCGCAAACCCAGACCCACTAGTGTATCACAAGTAGAGTGTTGGATTGCAAGCGATCTCTGACTTAGGGAAGAATTCTCATTAGAAGTTTCTCTTTAGCATTAACTAGTTCTGTTTTGAAACTGTGTAACAGAGCCTGCCCAAACCTTCCATAAACAATAGCCACAGCAAAAGCCTACACATCAGATGCCGGGAGAAGGGGGAAGCCTTTCCTCAGACACCGTTTTCAGGACTTACTTGAGAATATGTCTGATTCTGCCATGCTTCCTAAACAAGGAACAAAGATAGCTCAGGAACACTTCTTGCTGGTGTAGGTAAAAGGACACAAGGTTGTACATCACTCCCTGCTTGATTTCCTACCACAGCCATCCATTTTTATTAATGTTTTACCTCTAAAATTCAATATCTCAATGCTATGTGTACATTTAACCAGCATCAATACTTGGATTTGTTTCACTATGCACTTCACAAAAACAATTCTTTTTAGAGCACTGGGAAGAAGCAGTTGTTTTCTAGGTTACTTGTAAATACTTTCCACACAGCATCAGACGTAAGCATTCCTCTTTCTTGCATCTTAACGATCCAGACTATTGCCCCCAACAGAGAAGATTCTTACTGTTGAATGAATAAACAAATTAAAAGCAAAGAAGAACTGAGGTCCTTGATAGAATGATAAGGTGATTAAACTGAACAGCATGGTTCTGGAGAAGGCCAAGTTGCCTGGGCTGCAAGAAGCCAGAGGCTAAGGGAGAATACTATTCTTTGACTGCCAATCTGTTGTGCTGATTAATGTCTTGGCACATCCCACTTTCATGTGCTATCACTCTCCAGGCCACACTGATGCTTGGGCTCTTCTTGATCTAAGCATAACCTGGAAATATTAAGGCTTTTTAACCACAGCTTAAAGAGGGAATTTTCTGTTATTGAAATTACTTCAATATAGAGTGGACTGATTTCTTCATACATGAAAAACAATCTATTTACTTTTTTCTAAATAAATTTTGAGAGATATATTTTAGAGTACCTTTCTAGAAGAAAATGTTTAGAAGCATCTGAACTCACGAAGGCCGTCCACCTGGCTGGATGGGCGTTTTGAGGAAAGGGTTAAGAGCAGAGACTGGAAGCTTTGGGTCCCTTGTACCTGCTTGTGCACATATCGTGTCTTAAGAAGAATAGCTGTCAACCTAATAATAACCAAATGATATATTGAAATGTTTCACATCATGAGATCCCTGTGCCATGGTGGGTCTGTGAATCTAGCCAGTCATTGAAAGTCTAGATTTTAATTCCCATATTAAGACATGGAAGTTATACCAGGTAATCCTCTGGCTCTCTGTGACTCATTGATTGATACAGGATGCTATCTATATAAGAATTGTTCCCATGTCCAGATTATGGACTACTTCCTGAAGCTGTATCAGTTGCTGTTTGGGTCCCAGTCATATCCCTTGAAGTTCACTTCTCCAGTGGCTTCAGATGACTTCCAATATCTGTAGTCTGATTCTGTGCAGAGGACTCCTTCCAGAGACATGAAAGTACAGGAGAAAGAATTTACTGGTCTCTAGGAGTCCGTCCAAATGGTGGGTACTGGTGCATCAGTACCATTCAATCACCTCTCAGAGGTAACATTCTTAGAAATGTGCACATTACCAACAGTCCCATGGAGTGAGATTCCAATCACGTGCCCCATGTTAGCTGCTTGAATGAGTCCTCTGGTTGTCTACTTCTTGACTCTGTACTGCTTTTATGAAGGCTCACATACATCCGCCATCTTGGGCTGGAGAGATGGTTCAGTGTCAATACCAACATTCACCTGGTGGCTTATAACCACCTCTAATTCCAGTTCCTAGCAATCCAATGCTCGTTTCTGATCTCCATGGCAATGTTTGTGAACATGACATACATGTCACCAAATCACTCATACACATAAAATAAATAAAGCTAAAGAACAAAACAGACTGCCTTTAAAAATCTCAAGATTAGGGGTTGGGGATTTAGCTCAGCGGAAGAGCGCTTGCCTAGCGAGCGCAAGGCCCTGGGTTCGGTCCCCAGCTCCAAAAAAAAGAAAAAAGAAAAAAAAAATCTCAAGATTATAAAGAAGCACTGAAAAAACTCAAATCTTCAGAACTATCTCAGGGTGCGAGCTTGGAAGTTTTGTAGATGAAATACTTACTTATAAAATGCACATCACCATTTCTCTATGAATATAGCATTAGTAATAGGGTGTGGACTTGTTGGATATGATGACTATTTCTTCAACTAGTATATTTATGCACACATGCTACACATAGACGATCAAAGCAAGGGCCTTAAAATTCATTATCAGCTCTTTCTCCCTCAAAATACATGCAGTTTCTATATATGCCCATGATATTTTCTCTGCATCTCTCTAAACCATTAAAAAAACATCATGAACTATTTCTACAAGGTCATGGGTCCTAACACAAATGAGTCAAGGATAATGAAAAACAGCTAAGTTGAGGACCAGGAGGTCTAGTTGTTTGAATTGTTCCTGCCTTTTCTTGATTCAACAGCTCTTTGCATCTAAGACTAAATTCTGAAAGTATAGCCATAGTCTCTTCTGAGCCAAGTTAATCAGTGACAGATAATACCCCACAGTTCACTGCTCCAGCTCTCCACCACTCTCTTGTCTATTCCCACCTCTAGGAAACTGAATTTGCTATAGGGAGTCTTTTACACGATGTGTCCCTGGCAGTCCCAAATCTGTAGCTACTTTTAGAGTGTCCAGTGTTTCACTGGAAGTCAGAGTCAGCCCTTTCCTTCTAGGGCAGGTTGAATTGAAACTGTTTCTGGAAAGGTATAGCAATTTCTTTTCAGGTATATTATCTACTCCCAGTTCTATTCAGATTGAGACCAAAAGAAGTTCTGAACTGGAAAATGGTTAAACTAAACCTATAAATACAGTGCCTGATAGTGTATGTTAAAAGCTTCATAGCTTAAAGCTATCTGTTTTCTTCATTTTAGACTATATTTGAAATAACTTTTAAAGAACCTGTAAAAGAAAAAGTGACATTTGCAGGAAAATCTATACCCTCTTGAAATCATTGTTTTAGGTGGAATAAAAAAAGAAAAATCCTTGATTTTGTCTTATGTACAGATCTCAGTCTAAAATTATAGGGGCTGAGGAGATGGCTCAGCTTTTAAGAGCACTGACTGCTCTCCCAGAGGTCCTGAGTTCAAATCCTCGCAATTACCTGATGGCTCACAGACAACTGTAATGAAATTGTATGCCCTTTTCTGATGTGTATGAGGACAGCAATGTTGTACTCAAATACATAAAATAAAAATAAAATCTTTAAAATTATAGATCTCTGTGTCTCTGTGTCTGTGGGTGCACACATGCATGCTTTCATGATTCATGTGCATAAGGGAGGGGGAAAGGAGAGAGAGAGAGAGAGAGAGAGAGAGAGAGAGAGAGAGAGAGAGAGATGGGAGAGAGAAGATGGGGAAGAGATTTTCAGAGAGGTGGGAAATAACAAAGTGGAATACATGTAATAAGGCAGAAGCAGAAGTTAACATGGAGAAGGGAGGAAACAGATGAGCCACGGGTTGGGAGAGAGCATAAAGTCAGGGAAAGAAAGAAAGAAAGAAAGAAAACAAATTACAGCAACACACCTGCATTACGATGTTATGACAACACACCTGCATTACGATGCTATGACCATGCCCATTTCTTTGAATGCTAGCATAAAAAAAAATAATTAAAAGTAATATCTATACCATCAAAAACTGTTCATCTGCTTGGTAGATACCTATGAGCCTCAGTCATCATTCCTAACTATCAGACCAGCTCAGTATGAACGCCCTCAGAACTCTCGGGAGGTGTAGCGACAGCATCTCAGGAAAGATCCTCAGGGCTCCAGAAAATCAATGTCTTTGGTTTATTCTTTTGTTTCTTGATATTGTAGCAGGAAGCAATGGGAAGGTTAATTTGTCTGTTTAGAGGAAAAGGCTAACATTGTAATAATTCTAGAAGCCACCTCCAGTGAACTTTAACTTTTGACTCCTCATTCCTATCCACCCCCACCTCTAGGAAACACAATTTCTGTGGTCTTGCCAACATTGACAGAGGAAAAGAAACAGCACATTTAAGCTGAATGGGAAACTTTTATAGATGTCTCCAAGGACATCTGTTTTATGTTCATTTTATCATATTTAGCAAAGCACACGACCCACTGTATCTCGTCATTCCTTCCTGGGGTTTCACTTGTCTAACTTGGTCCCCAGTGCTTCTGCTTAAAGGGAGCATCAAAGCTCGTGAGACTGAATACATCCCTGTACACATCTTGTCCTTTATAGGCCTGAGAGGGTGGGGATGGAACTTTCACAAGAAAAGTTTCCCTAGGGCAATTAAGTTTGGACTTTTAACCTAAAATAAACCAATAATAACAGTGATACAGTTGGTGTTTTGAAATTAAGAATATCATCTCATTCACAATATTCCAAAATCTTAACTGATTGGAAACAGCCATAAATAGAATCACTCTCTGGAACACTCTCTAGCCTGCCCATCATACCCCCTTCCCCCCTTGCTCTCACTTCCTTAGTTCCTATTTCCCTATTCTCTTCTCAATCCAAAATGCCCTCTACTGACATTGTTTAAAGCATCTGCTAGCCTCAGCATTACAAGGATGGGTGACTGCATACAAACTCCAGAAAAGCAAAGGCTATTCTCACAGATAAATGACAAAACATTAAATGTGGAGGAAAATTACTTCAAAACTGTAACCAATAACTTTATCTATTAATACTTCATTCATTGCTTTGTAGCTCACCCATGCAAAAACATTCCCAATATTTACTCCCAGTGGTTTTACATGACACCACCAACATTTCTCAGTCTCTTAAGTCTGAGTCATTTCTCAGTCTCTAAGAAATGGGACAGCAAATTTTAAGAGTTGAATGAAAGTTTCACTTAAGAGAAAACTCTTTAAACACATGTTCCATGTAGCAAGGAGTGGACCAACAACCAATATCCAACACTATGCCATAGAGTCAGCAAACAGGCCTTTATTTTTGTTATAACAGAACTCGGAAGGTGGGCATCTACGTTGAGTTCAGCAACTCAACAACATCAGTCCAGGTATTCTGTTTACTTGCTCTTTTTCCCCACTGAAGAAGAATGATGCAAAGAAGGAGAAAGAGAAGAGAAGCCATACATCTCTTTATTTGGAAAATGGAGGCTTTCAGAGAGTTCTACCTGTACTTCACAGAGATCTCACACTTGTATTTATTTTTTAATATTTATATTTTTATTAGATATATTTCTTTACATTTCTTTTTTTTATTTTTTTTATTATTGTGCTTGAGTATTTCTTATATACATTTGGTGTTATTCCCTTTCCCGGATTCGGGCAAACATCCCCCTCCCCCTCCTTCCTTATGGGTGTTCCTCCCAACCCTCCCCCATTGCTGCCCTCTCCCCAACAGTCTAGTTCACTGGGGTTCAGTCTTAACAGGACCCAGGGCTTCCCCTTCACTGGTGCTCTTACTAGGATATTCATTGCTACCTATGAGGTCAGAGTCCAGGGTCAGTCCATGTATAGTCTTTGGGTAGTGGCTTGGTCCTGGAAGCTCTGGTTGGTTGGCATTGCTGTACATATGGGGTCTCGAGCTCCTTCAAGCTCTTCCAGTTCTTTCTCTGATTCCTTCAACAGGGGTCCCTGTTCTCAGTTCAGTGGTTTCCTGCTGGCATCGCCTCTGTATTTGCTGTATTCTGGCTGTGTCTCTCAGGAGGCGATCTGCATTCACATTTTGATCATCCGTCTTGAGTTTCATTTGTTCTAGGCATCTAGGGTAATTCAAGCATTTGGGCTAATGCCACTTATCAATGAGTACATACCATGTATGTCTTTCTGTGATTAGGTTAGCTCACTCAGGATGATATTTTCCAGTTCCAACCATTTGCCTCTGAATTTCATAAAGTCATTGTTTTTGATAGCTGAGTAATATTCCATTGTGTAGATGTACCACATTTTCTGTATCCATTCCTCTGTTGAAGGGCATCTGGGTTCTTTCCAGCTTCTGGCTATTATAAATAAGGCTGTGATGAACATAGTGGAGCACGTGTCTTTTTTATATGTTGGGGCATCTTTTGGGTATATGCCCAGGAGAGGTATAGCTGGATCCTCAGGCAGTTCAATGTCCAATTTTCTGAGGAACCTCAGACTGATTTCCAGAATGGTTGTACCAGTCTGCAGCCGCACCAACAATGGAGGAGTGTTCCTCTTTTTCCAACTTCTCGCCAGCATTTGCTGTCACCTGAGTTTTTGATCTTAGCCATTCTCACTGGTGTGAGGTGAAATCTCAGGGTTGTTTTGATTTGCATTTCCCTTATGACTAACGATGTTGAACATTTCTTTAGGTGTTTCTCGGCCATTCGGCATTCCTCAGCTGTGAATTCTTTGTTTAGCTCTGAACCCCATTTTTTAATAGGGTTATTTGTCTCCCTGCTGTCTAACTTCTTGAGTTCTTTGTATATTTTGGATATAAGCCCTCTATCTGTTGTAGGATTGGTAAAGATCTTTTCCCAATCTGTTGGTTGCCGTTTTGTCCTAACCACAGTGTCCTTTGCCTTACAGAAGCTTTGCAGTTTTATGAGATCCCATTTGTCGATTCTTGATCTTAGAGCATAAGCCATTGGTGTTTTGTTCAGGAAATTTTTTCCAGTGCCCATGTGTTCCAAATGCTTCCTAGTTTTCTTCTATTAGTTTGAGTGTATCTGGTTTGATGTGGAGGTCCTTGATCCACTTGGACTTAAGCTTTGTACAGGGTGATAAGCATGGATCGATCTGCATTCTTCTACATGTTGACCTCCAGTTGAACCAGCACCATTTGCTGAAAATGCTATCTTTTTTCCATTGGATGGTTTTGGCTCCTTTGTCAAAAATCAAGTGCCCATAGGTGTGTGGGTTCATTTCTGGGTCTTCAATTCTGTTCCATTGGTCTATCTGTCTGTCTCTGTACCAATACCATGCAGTTTTTATCACTATTGCTCTGTAATACTGCTTGAGTTCTGGGATAGTGATTCCCCTGAAGTCCTTTTATTGTTGAGGATAGTTTTAGCTATCCTGGGTTTTTTGTTATTCCAGATGAATTTGCAAATTGTTCTGTCTAACTCTTTGAAGAATTGGATTGGTATTTTGGTGGGGATTGCATTGAATCTGTAGATCGCTTTTGGCAGAATGGCCATTTTTACTATATTAATCCTGCCAATCCATGAGCATGGGAGATCTTTCCATCTTCTGAGATCTTCTTCAATTTCTTTCTTCAGAGTCTTGAAGTTCTTATTGTACAGATCTTTCCCTTGCTTGGTTAAAGTCACACCGAGGTACTTTATATTATTTGGATCTATTATGAAGGGTGTCATTTTCCTAATTTCTTTCTCGGCTTGTTTCTCTTTTGTGTAGAGGAAGGCTACTGATTTATTTGAGTTAATTTTATACCCAGCCACTTTGCTGAAGTTGTTTATCAGCTTTAGTAGTTCTCTGGTGGAACTTTTGGGATCACTTAAATATACTATCATATCATCTGCAAATAGTGATATTTTGACTTCTTCTTTTCGATCTGTATCCTTGACCTCCTTTTGTTGTCTGATTGCTCTGGCTAGAACTTCCAAGAACTATATTGAATAAGTAGGGAGAGTGGGCAGCCTTGTCTAGTCCCTGATTTTAGTGGGATTGCTTCAAGTTTCTCTCCATTTAGTTTAATGTTAGCAACTCGTTTGCTGTATATAGCTTTTACTATGTTTAGGTATGGGCCTTGAATTCCTATTCTTTCCAGGACTTTTATCATGAAGGGGTGTTGAATTTTGTCAAATGCTTTCTCAGCATCTAATGAAATGATCATGTGGTTTTGTTCTTTCAGTTTGTTTATATAATGGATCACGTTGATGGTTTTCCGTATATTAAACCATCCCTGCATGCCTGGGATGAAGCCTACTTGATCATGGTGGATGATTGTTTTGATGTGCTCTTGGATTGGTTTGCCAGAATTTTATTAGTATTTTTGCATCGATATTCATAAGGGAAATTGGTCTGAAGTTCTCTTTCTTTGTTGGGTCTTTGTGTGGTTTAGGTATAAAGTAATTGTGGCTTCATAGAAGAATTGGTAGTGCTCCATCTGTTTCAATTTTGTGGAATAGTTTGGATAATATTGGTATGAGGTCTTCTATGAAGGTCTGATAGAATTCTGCACTAAACCCGTCTGGACCTGGGCTCTTTTTGGTTGGGAGACCTTTAATGACTTCTTCTATTTCCTTAGGAGTTATGGGGTTGTTTAACTGGTTTATCTGTTCCTGATTTAACCGGTACCTGGTATCTGTCTAGGAAATTGTCCATTTCTGCAGATTTTCAAGTTTTATTGAATATAGGCTTTTATAGTAAGATCTGATGATTTTTTGAATTTCCTCTGAATCTGTAGTTATGTCTCCCTTTTCATTTCTGATTTTGTTAATTTGGACACTCTCTGTGTCCTCTCGTTAATCTGGCTAAGGGTTTATCTATCTTGTTGATTTTCTCAAAGAACCAACTTTTGGTTCTGTTGATTCTTTCTATGGTCCTTTTTGTTTCTACTTGGTTGATTTCAGCTCTGAGTTTGATTATTTCCTGCCTTCTACTCCTCCTGGGTGTATTTGCTTCTTTTTGTTCTAGAGCTTTTAGGTGTGCTGTCAAGCTGCTGACATATGCTCTTTCCTGTTTCTTTCTGCAGGCACTCAGCGCTATGAGTTTTCCTCTTAGCACAGCTTTCATTGTGTCCCATAAGTTTGGGTATGTTGTACCTTCATTTTCATTAAATTCTAAAAATTTTTTAATTTCTTTCTTTATTTCTTCCTTGACCAGGTTATCATTGAGTAGAGCATTGTTCAATTTCCACGTATATGTGGGCATTCTTCCCTTATTGTTATTGAAGACCAGTTTTAGGCCGGGGTGGTCCGCTGGCCCGCTTGGGATTATTTCTCTCTTTCTGTACCTGTTGGGGCCCGTTTTTTTGACCAATTATATGGTCAATTTTGGAGAAAAGTACCATGAGGAGCTGAGAAGAAGGTATATCCTTTTGCTTTAGGATAGAATGTTCTATAAATATCTGTTAAGTCCATTTGGCTCATGACTTCTCTTAGTCTGTCTACGTCTCTGTTTAATTTCTGTTTCCATGATCTGTCCATTGATGAGAGTGGGGTGTTGAAATCTCCTACTATTATTGTGTGAGGTGTAATGTGTGTTTTGAGCTTTAGTAAGGTTTCTTTTACGTATGTAGGTGCCCTTGTATTTGGGGCATAGATATTTAGGATTGAGAGTTCATCTTGGTGTATTTTTCCTTTAATGAATATGAAGTGTCCTTCCTTATCTTTTTTGATGACTTTTAGTTGAAAATTGATTTTTATCTGATATTAGAATGGCTACTCCAGCTTGCTTCTTCTGACCATTTGCTTGGAAAGTTGTTTTCCAGCCTTTCATTCTGAGGTAGTGTCTGTCTTTGTCTCTGAGGTGTGTTTCCTGTAGGCAGCAGAATGCAGGGTCCTCGTTGCGTATCCAGTTTGTTATTCTATGTCTTTTTATTGGGGAGTTGAGGCCATTGATGTTGAGAGATATTAAGGAATAGTGATTATTGCTTCCGGTTGTATTCATATTTGGATGTGAGGTTATGTTTGTGTGCTTTTCTTCTCTTTGTTTTGTTGCCAAGACGATTAGTTTCTTGCTTCTTCTAGGGTATAGCTTACCTCCTTATGTTGGGCTTTACCATTTATTATCCTTTGTAGTGCTGGATTCGTAGAAAGATATTGTGTAAATTTGGTTTTGTCATGGAATATCTTGGTTTCTCCATCTATGTTGATTGAGAGTTTTGCAGGATACAGTAACCTGGTCTGGCATTTGTGTTCTCTTAGGGTCTGTATGACATCAGTCCAGGATCTTCTGGCCTTCATAGTTTCTGGCGAAAAGTCTGGTGTGATTCTGATAGGCCTGCCTTTATATGTTACTTGACCTTTTCCCTTACTGCTTTTTAATATTCTTTCTTTATTTTGTGCGTTTGGTGTTTTTGACTATTATGTGACGGGAGGTGTTTCTTTTCTGGTCCAATCTATTTGGAGTTCTGTGGCTTCTTGTATGCCTATGGGTATCTCTTTTTAGGTTAGGGAAGTTTTCTTCTATGATTTTGTTGAAGATATTTACTGGTCCTTTGAGCTGGGAGTCTTCACTCTCTTCTATACCTATTATCCTTAGGTTTGATCTTCTCATTGAGTCCTGGATTTCCTGTATGTTTTGGACCAGTAGCTTTTCTGCTTTACATTATCTTTGACAGTTGAGTCAATGATTTCTATGGAATCTTCTGCTCTGAGATTCTCTCTTCCATCTCTTGTATTCTGTTGGTGAAGCTTGTATCTACAGCTCCTTGTCTCTTCTTTTGGTTTTCTATATCAGGGTTGTTTCCATGTGTTCTTTCTTGATTGCTTCTATTTCCATTTTTTAATTCCTTCAACTGTTTGATTGTGTTTTCCTGGAATTCTTTCAGGATTTTTGTGACTCCTCTCTATGGGCTTCTACTTGTTTATTTATGTTTTCCTGGAATTCTTTTAGGATTTTTTGTGATTCTCTCTGTAGGCTTCTACTTGTTTATTTTTATGTTTTCCTGTGTTTCTCTAAGGGAGTTCTTCATGTCTTTCTTGAAGTCCTCCAACATCATGATCAAATATGATTTTGAAACTAGATCTTGCTTTTCTGGTGTGTTTGGATATTCGTGTTTGCTTTGGTGGGAGAATTGGGCTCCGATGATGCCATGTAGTCTTGGTTTCTGTTGCTTGGGTTCCTGCGCTTGCCTCTTGCCATCAGATTATCTCTAGTGTTACTTTGTTCTGCTATTTCTGACAGTGGCTAGACTGTCTTATAAGCCTGTGTTTCAGGAGTGCTGTAGACCTGTTTTCCTGTTTTCTTTCAGCCAGTTATGGGGACAGAGTGTTCTGCTTTCGGGCGTGTAGTTTTTCCTCTCTACAGGTCTTCAGCTGTTCCTGTGAGCCTGTGTCTTGAGTTCACCAGGCAAGTCGTTTGTAGCAGAAAAGTTTATCTTACCTGTGGTCCCGAGGCTCAAGTTTGCTCGAGGGGTGTTGCCTATGAGCTCTCTGCGGCCTCAGCAACCAGGAAGATCTGCGCCGCCCTTTCCGGGAGGTTCCGTGCACCAGGGTTCCAGATAGCTTTTGTTTTCCTCTGGGATCAGTACTGTGTGCAGCGTGCAGTCTCTTCTGGTTTCCCAGGCGTGTCTGCCTCTCTGAAGGTTTAGCTCTCCCTCCCACGGGATTTGGGTGCAGAGAACTGTTTATCTGGTCGGTCCCTTCAGGTGCGGTGTCTCAGACGCAGTGGACCTGGTGCTCCTGGTCCCTCCTCTACGGGTACCCAGAGGCCGTATACAGTTTCCTCCTGGGCCAGGG
This sequence comes from Rattus rattus, assembly GCF_011064425.1. Taxonomy (NCBI): domain Eukaryota; kingdom Metazoa; phylum Chordata; class Mammalia; order Rodentia; family Muridae; genus Rattus; species Rattus rattus. The sequence goes on along the minus strand of NC_046154.1, from coordinate 149,274,001 downwards.
ATGTGGGCAGAGGTGGGCAGCGTTGGTGGTCTCCTCCGCTCTGCTGCCTCAGGAGTGCCCGCCGGACCGCGGCGAGAACTCCCCTCCAGGGGGCCTGGGAGCAGAGAGCTGCTGAAGGCAGGGATCCTCCGCTGGTCCGGGACTCTGGCCCACATTTCAAATGTTATTCCCTTTCCCGGTTTCAGGTCCATAAGCCTCCATCCCTCCCCTCACCATACATGTTTCCCCATCTACCCCCTGACCGCACCCCTGACATTCCCTGCACTGGGGGTCCAACCATGCGTAGGACCAAGGCTTCCTTCCACTGGTGCCCCAACAAGTCTATTCTCTGCTACATATGCAGTTGGAGTCCTGGGTCAGTCCATGTATAGTCTTTTGGTAGTGGTTTAGTCCCTGGAAGCTCTGGTTGGTTGGCATCATTGTTCTTATGGGGTTGCAAGGATTGAGTTCTTTCAATCCTTCCTCTAATTCCCTCAAAGGGGGTCTTGTTCTCAGTTCAGTGGTTTGCTGCTAGCATTGACCACCGTATTGGATATGCTCTGGATGGGTCTCTCAGGAGAGATCTATATCTGGTCCTTTTCAGCATGCACTTTTTAGCTTCATCAATCTTATCTAGTTTTGGTGGCTCTATATATATGGGCCAAATGGGCCACATGTGGGACAGGCTCTGAATGGGACATGATGGCCATTTGTTCAGCCGCTGCTCTAAACTTTGCTTCCAAATCCCCTACTATGGATATTTTTTCCTCTTTTAAGAAGGAGTGGGAGCATCCACATTTTGGTCATCCTTCTTCTTGAGCTTCCTGTGGTCTGTGGATTGCATCTTGGCTAATCCAAGCTGTTGGGCTTATATCCACTTATCAGTGAGTGCATACCAAGTGTGTTTTTCTGTGATTGGGTTACCTCACTCAGGGTGATATTTTCTAGTTCCATCCATTTGCCTATGAATTTCATGAGGTCATTGTTTTTGATAGCTGATTAGTACTCCATTGTGAAAATGTACCATATTTTTTTAATCCATTCCTCTGTTGAAGGGCATCTCAGTTCTTTCCAGACCTATTATAAATAGGGCTTCTATGAACATAGTGGAGCATGTGTCTTTGTTGTATGTTGGAGAATCTCTTAGGTTTATGCCCAGGAGAGGTATAGCTGGGTCCTCAGGTAGTGCAATGTCCAATTTTCTGAGGAACCTCCAGACTGATTTCCAGAATGGTTGTACCAGTCTGCAATCCCACCAACAATGGAGGAGTGTTCCTCTTTCTCCACACCCTCGCCAGCATTTGCTGTCACCTGAGTTTTTTATAGTAGCCATTCTTACAAGTGTTAGGTGGAATCTCAGGGTTGTTTTGATTTGCATTTCCCTGATGACTAAGGATGTTGAACTTTTCTTTAGGTGCTTTTCATGCATATAATTGGTCGAAAAACAGGCCTCAATATATGCAGGAAGATAGAAATAATCCCATGCATCCTATCAGATCATCAGGCATTAAGACTAGTCTTCAACAACAACAATGACGGCAGAAAGCCCACATATACACGGAAGTTGAACAACGCTCTACTCAATGACAACTTGGTGAAGGAAGAAATAAGGAAAGAAATTAAAGACTTCTTAGAATTTAATGAAAATGAAGGTACAACATACCCAAACATATGGGACACGATGAAAGCTGTACTAAGAGGAAAACTCATAGCTCTGAGTGCCTGCAAAAAGAAACAGGAGAGAGCATATGTCAGCAACTTGATAGTACACCTAAAAGCTCTAGAACAAGAAGAAATAAATAAACCCAAGAGGAGTAGAAGGCAGGAAATAATCAAATTCAGGGCTGAAATCAACCAAGTAGAAAGAAAAATGACTATACAAAGAATCAACAAAACCAGGAGCTAGTTCTTTGAGAAAATCAACAAGATAGATAAACCCTTAGCCAGACTAACCAGAGGGCACAGAGAGTGTGTCCAAATTAATAAAATCAGAAATGAAAATGGAGACATAACAACAGAATCTGAGGAAATTAAAAAAAATCATCAGATCCTACTACAAAGCCTATATTCAACAAAACTGGAAAATCTGGATGAAATGGACAATTTTCTAGACAGGTACCAGGTACCAAAGTTAATTAGGAACAGATAAACCATCTAAACAACCCCAGAACTCCTAAAGAAATAGAAGCAGTTGTTAAAAGTCTCCCAACAAAAAAGAGCCCAGGACCAGATGGGTTTAGTGCAGAATTCTATCAGACCTTCATAGAAGACCTCATACCAATACTGTCCAAACTATTCCACAAAATAGAAACAGACAAAACACTACCAAATTCCTTCTATGAAGCCACAATTACTTACATACCAATAGCACACAAAGACCCAACAAAGGAGGAGAACTTCAGACCAATTTCCCTTATAAATATTGATGCAAAAATACTCAATAAAATTCTTGCAAACCGAATCCAAGAACACATCAAAACAATCATCCACCATGATCAAGTAGGCTTCATCCCAGCCATGCAGGGATGGTTTAATATATGGAAATTCATCAACGTAATCCACTATATAAACAAACTCAAAGATAAAAACCACATGATCATTTCATTAGATGCTAAGAAATCATTGGACAAAATTCAACACCCCTTCATGATAAAAGTCCTGGAAAGATCTGGAATTCAAGGCCCATACCTAAACATAATAAAAGCCATATACAGCAAACCAGTAGCTAACATCAAACTAAATGGAGAGAAACTTAAAGCAATCCCACTAAAATCAGGGACTAGACAGGGCTACCCACTCTCTCCCTACTTATTCAATTCAACTCAAAGTCCTAGCCAGAGAAATCAGACAATGAAAGGAGATGAAAGGGATACAAATTGGAAGGGAAGAAATCAAAATATCACTATTTGCAGATGACATGATAGTGTACTTAAGTGACCCCAAAAGTTCCACCAGAGAAATACTTAACCTCATAAACAACTTCAGCAAAGTATCGGGGTATAAAATGAACTGAAACAAATCAGTAGCCTTCCTCTACTCAAACGATAAACAGGCCAAGAAAGAAATTAGGGAAATGACATCCTTCATAATAGTCCCAAATAATATAAAATATCTTTGTGTGACTTTAACTAAGCAAGTGAAAGATCTGTATAACAAGAACTTCAAGCCTCTGAAGAAAGAAATTGAGGAAATTCTCAGAAGATGGAAAGATCTCCCATGCTCATGGATTGGCAGGATTAATATAGTAAAAATGGTCATTTTGCTAAAAGCAATTACAGATTCAATGCAATCCCTATCTAAATTCCTACTCAGTTCTTTATAGAGATAGAAAGAGCAATCTGCAAATTCATCTGGAATAACAAAAAACCCAGGATAGCAAAAACTATCCTCAACAATAAACGAACTTCTAGGGGACTCACCATCCCTGATCTCAAGCAATATTTCAGAGCAATAGTGATAAAAACTGTAACGGTATTGGTACAGAGACAGACAGATCAGTGGAACAGAATTGAAGACCCAGAAATGAACCTACAACCTATGTTCACTTGGTCTTTGATAAAGGAGCTAAAACCACCCAATGGAAGGAAGAAAGCATTTTCAACAAATGATGCTGGTTCAACTGGAGGTCAGCATGTAGAAGAATGCAAGTTGATCCATTCTTATCACCCTGTGCAAAGCTTAAGTCCAAATGAATCAAGGACCTCCACATCAAACCAGATACACTCAAACTAATAGAAGAAAAAGTGGGGAAGAGTCTCGAACACATGGGTACTGGGGAAAATTTCCTGAACAAAATACCAAGGGCTTATGCTCTAAGATCAAGAATAAACAAATGGAACCTCGGTAAAACTTGAAAGCTTCTGTAAGACAAAAGACACTGTCATTAGGACAAAGGGGCAAACAACAGATTGGGAAAAGATCTTTACCAACCCTACATCTGATAGAGGGCTAATATCCAAAATATACAAAGAACTCAAGAAGTTAGACTCCAGAGAGCCAAATAACCCTATTAAAAAATGGGGTACAGAGCTAAACAAAAACCTTGTATTTTTATCAGCCCCAATCATCAGGGGAGATTATGGTAAAGGACACTTTTGGCTCTCCTAGTGGCTGGAGTGAAATAAAGCCCTGGGGCTCACTGGTGAGTTGACTGACTCATAGCCAGTTCATATATGAATGTCAGGAAAGAGAGGTCACTCTCCTTGCAAATGTCAGAGAAAGCAATGCATGGAGCTGATGCGTTAGTAATAAGTTAATGCCGTGTCTTGAATTTTCATGCATTAGTCTTAGTCAACATGACTATAAGATAGAACTTCTTGTTTTGGGTATTTTCCTCGAGCATTTAGATAAACATTTTAAAGTAATGTTATTCCCCTAAAACATACATGGTAATCTGCAAATAATATTCTAAAGCCATAAATATTATCAACACAGAATCATCCGAAGAAAAATGCATGCGACTCTTTCTTGTTTCCTTGCTTGTTTGCAGTGCTGAATGTCAAATCCATGGTCCCACACATATAAGCTAAATAAATCAATTTCCTCTCCCCTCCCTTCTTTCCCTTTTTCCCTTCTTTTTCAAACACCCTTCCTCTTTCTTTCTTTTCCTCCATTCCTTTTCTAAAACAAGAGAATACAATTCTGTCTCTTTCTTCTTGTAAATAAGAAAACCCACATCTATAGCAGTTATCCAATGCTCGCTTTTAGATGTCTTGCTGGTAGAGATGGACTTTTATAGCTTTTAACTTACGTTGCGCGGTTCTAATGTCAGTTGCCTTTGAGCTTTTAAATGCCTATTTGTCACAGGGACAGGATCAGAGCCTCTATGTCCCACTAGCTCAGGGTGTCGTGCTGGTGCTTGCTGGGTTCTCCGTAGGGCTGTGTGGGGTGAAGTGGCCTCATTCAACGCCATGCCCAGCATTTCCCAAGCAGGAGAGAGCCCAGATCTAGTGTTAGAAACACCTTGCCGTTTTAGCCAGATTGAAACCCTTCTTCCCAAACCTGCAGGAAACCGCTGGGAGCCCCATTAGAGCTGAGGCACACTATTCAGGGTTTTGTCCCCCTCTCTCTGCCTCCCCTCCATAACCAGATCTGTGTGCACTCTGTGCTGGCAATGAGCCAAAGAGTGTGCTATCCATTCGCCCCTAAGAAGGTAACTGAACTGGCTTTGCTAGCCTTGAAAATTTGTCTCAGCACCGGAAAGAGCAGGGAGATTGGGGGCATCGTTTTTTGGAAGCCTCTAGAGGACCAAGTCGTAGCAGACCCAGTTACTGAACCTTCACCCAATCCTTCCCAATGTCTGCCAGAGACACAAGGCATGGAGTTCAAGCTCTTTGACCTTCCCCTCTAATCCCACCAGTGAGTAACATGCATATGCAAAATTCATCTCAGGAATTTAGAGCTAAGAGTGAAAGAAACAGCTTCCTGTCATTACTGATGTGAAACCTCAGGAATCACAGTTTTGCAAAAATTTAAACAGAAACAAGAGAAAGACAACTCCAGGAATCCCTTCGGTATACTGTACATCTGACGGCTCAAAGTCCCAGAACAGGTTGGATTCCCTGGCAGGCATTGCCAAAATTTCCACTTATTCAGGCTGCAACTCAAAGCAGATTTTAATGTCAGTAGATTTATACTTTCCGTAGTTTCAGGACCTTTTGAGATCTAAATAGATACACTGAGGAACTTCTGGTTACAGCTCACTTTAAAAGTGCTGCATTTATATTATACTCTCATTCATATTCATTTATTTAAAAGATAATGCATAAAGAACTGTAGTGCAGAGCAAGGACTTGTCTAGCTTGGGCCCCACCGCTAGACATACATGCTATTGGAAGAGCAACTAAGTACAGATATTAACGATCATATGACACCATCCAACAAAGAAGAGAGCTAAAATGGTTGCTGGTCAGCAAGGGCTTATTAGTGGCTCATTAAATCAACAGAGAATCATAATCATGAATTTTATTTAAAAGAAATGAAATGAAATATAACATTCCAAAATAGATCTTTTTCAAACCAAGTATTTTTATCGCATTTCAAAGTTAATTATAGATCAAATTAAAACTATGATCATTTTATAAAATACTATTCTAGACAATTGCATAACTGTTTTTATAAGACAATCTATTTTGAGTCATTTACAATCAAAAATAGTATTTCTAAATTATTTTACATTGACTGTCTCTGCATCATTAAGAGTAAACACTGAAGTGTGTGTGTGTGTGTGTGTGTGTGTGTGTGTGTGTGTGTGTGTTCATTGTAACTGGAATGCATAGAATGAACGCTGAGGCATTGGTAATAACCATTATATAACATTAAAAATGTATAATTTCTGCTTAATCATGACTAAATCTTAATATAAGGTTGAGGATGGAGAGAACAAATCACTGTTTTCAATTATAACTGCGTTAACAACATACACAACTTAAAATATTTATAATATATGTTGTACATATGTAATGAGTGAATGGATACAGGTATAACATTTGAGCTCACAGTTACTAGGAGAGATAGGGAGAAGACCCAAGCAAGGAAACAGAGTCTGGAGCCCAGGGAGCTGCAGTTCATCAGCACATGGTGGAAAGATAAGCACATTTCATTGACTCTTTGCTCAAATACATTGTTTATGGTCTCAGAAATAGGAATGGCACATTTATCCTGATGCTAAAATCCGTGCTATGACATTTCCAGAATCAGTCATCATCATTTGGACTCATATTGCTCATCTCAACAATGTCACAAATTAATTCCTTAATAGGTTAAAATACTATTCTCTTTGATCTGTGGGCTATATTTCAGATCTTTCTTTTATGTTTCTTGTATAATTGATGACTTGATACTGAGATCACTGCTTCCAGACTTAAGTGAAATACAATACACAGTGAGGTCATAACACTCTACAGAAGAATCCATTCCCGGCTTCACCAGTTATAATAAACATGCTCAATTTTGTCTGCAACACATGAAGAAGCTCTTTACAAGTTTACTTTATGCTCCTTACCACCCATGATCACAGCAGGGTGGGCAGAGCCACTGGGGGTCCTACAGCTCCCCACAACATAGCTAAATGGACACACTTAAGAATATATGTCAACACTGCTTTGCAATTAAAATATATCATAAAGAACTAAAAATGATTTTAAAAAGAGCGTGCTCATTGTCACATAAAAGACTTTATGTGTGCTCTTCCTCAACTGCTGGCCGATAGTCCCACCTCAGTTGCCATATCTCTCCTCCTGAGCAGACGTGTACACACCCAGTCCAAAGCAACCAGACCATGGAATCGATAAAAGATTTGGGACTGTGTCCTGAAAATTTGGAAGATACATTCAAAATATTGTGCAGTGCCAAGGGTTTGTTTGGATGAGCATGACATTAAAATTCTGCAACTAGTTGTTCAGTCTGGGTGTTTTCCAATTGCTGTTACTGTTTAGGGCCCGATTCAAATTCTGGGTTCTTTCCACAGCTTTTCCTCATTTCTCTTACTGGTGCGTAAGTGTAATTGTTTTTCCCGCTTCACATAAATTTTCTTTTATACTTTAGGACTGTTTCATTTATTCACACTTACGTATGTGCTTGCAATTTTCTAGAAATTGACATTGACATGTATATTAAATACTGTATTGTAGATAATTATTCAAAAATTATTTGAGCTGTAAAAAGCAAATCATACTAAACAAAGCACTGTATTGTAACCAGCGATATCTGGGTAAGTAAAGGAAAAGTTATTTTCTGCAAAGCATAGTATATCTCACAAATCTCTTAGAAGACCATGAGATAACCACGGTGAGAAAGAACTGTGGAAATAAGACAGAAGTATCACTTCAGGGAGAGGATTTAGAATACTGGCCTGCAATAAGATACCACAAACCGTTTCTCCCATACTTGACCTTGTACAAAGATTCCCAAGTTAAATTGCTGCTCAGACAAAAGAAGATCCAGAGATGCCTGCTAAACCAAATAGAATGTCAGGAAAAATAAATAAAAGATTTAATAAGAGCAGAGGCGATGAAATATCAGACATCACACAGAAAAGAGAAAGCTAGTTTGTGAAACTGTGATCAGACAGTGTATGCAGCAGGATGAATCAGGTAGAAAGATTATGTAACGCTCAACCACAGCATCTCTTAGGATACATCAGCAAAATCAAAACCAAATGGAAATTTTGATATAAAATTAAAGTAGCAATGTTTAAAAAACACACCTTTCAATATATGTGATGGTTCACATTCTTTGTCAAGTTTGACTCTGTACAAGATTTAGAGTCACCTAGGAGACACGGGTAGGCCTGTGAGGGAAAATTTGAATGGGATTAACTAAGGTGGGAAAACTCACCATTGCTTCCAGAACGAAAATAATAGACTGGCAAAAACTCAAAACCAAGGTAACAATTCAAGCAGATTTAAACAAAGAGAAAATAGATATAATTGTAAGGGTTTTCAAAATCTGATGTCTATTCTATTAGAGGCCTAGAAAAAATGAATCAGAACTTGTGGCTAAAATAATATTTGAAGAGACAATGACTAAACTATTCTCAAATTTTGCAAAGCCTATAGTTCTAAGAAACAGAACAGTAACCAACAGGATAAATTCAAAGAAACTCAGACTGAAATCTTATCATACTTAAACCTCTGAAAATTAAGGGAAAGAAAAAGTTTGAAATCAGCCACAGAAATCTGACTTTATCTGAGAAAACCTGTAACTTAATTAATAGTACATTAGTGAGCTAAAGCACAGGCATTAGGAATAATAACCGTTCAGAGTGCTGGTAGGTATGTCTATATACAATTAAACTGTCCTGCTGGTGGTTGGGGATTTAGCTCAGTGGTAGAGCGCTTGCCTAGCAAGCACAAGGCCCTGGGTTCGGTCCCCAGCTCTGAAAAAAAGAAGAAAAAAAAACAAAAAACTGTCCTGCTGTACAATTAAACTATCCCACTGCAAGATATGTCTACATACAATTAAACTATACTGCTGCAACATATGTCTATATACAGTTAAACCATCCTACCGCAAGGTATGTTTATATAACAGTTAAACCATCTCACTGGTAGGTATGTCCATATACAATTAAACTACCCTGCTGCAAGGTATATCTATATACAATTAAACCATCCTGATGCAAGGTATGTCTATATATAGTTAAACCGTCCTGCTGCAATGATGACGAGATAACACCAATGAAGACAAATGAATAGACAAGATTTCATTACTATCAAACTTACCTTAAAAATTTACTAAAAATACATTTAAACAAAATTGAAAACATCGAGAGGAGGAGTCTTGGAGTCTAAGGACAGAAAGAGCACTACGGACACAGCTGGCAGATCCTGCTTGTTCACAGGAATTGATAAATCACATGGAATTTCAACAAGAATTACATTACTTCTCATAGTGAAGACAACGGTTCTTTAAAGCTGGGACGGGAAATGGATGTAAACAAAGTCCACAGTCCTTTCAAAGTGGCTGACTACTAAGTTGTTGCTATAAGTCATGTGTTTATATTATTACAGTCTGGGTGAGCAATGTAAAAGACTGCAAAGAGAAACACTCAGAAGCACTCTGTGTGAGATGGAGTCATTTAAAATATTTAAACAACCCATAAGACAGCACGGAAGGCAGAGGGATGAGGAAGAACAAGCAGAGGAGAGAACAAAGGAGTAAATGGTAGGTCTTGATGCACACTGGCCAATCAGTTATGCATATCACTGGATTACTTTTCCATCCCTGTAACAAATACTAGAGAAAAGAGCCAAATTATAAGCAGAGAATTATTATCATTTTGGCTTGTAGTTTTGAAGGTTTTACTTCATGGTCTGCTCATGGACCTCTGGCATGACCAGAATGTCATGGTATTGCAAAGGAAGCTGCTCACTTCATAACAGCCAGGAAGCCTGAGAGCACTCAGGGTCCTAATGCTCTCTTCAAAGGCATAGTCCCATATGTATTAGTCAGAGTTCTCTAGAGGAACAGAAATGATAGAAGGAACACACACACACACACAACACACACACACACACACACACGCACACACACGCGCGCACACACACACACACACGCACACACAACACACACACACACACACACACACACACATACACACACACACACACACACACAACACACACATACACACACAGAACACACACACACACACACACACACACACACACACACTACACACAGAACACCACACATACACACACAGAACACACACACACACACACCACACACACACACACACACATACACCCACACACGCACACACACGCACACACACACATACACACACACATACACACACACACACACGCACACACACACACACACACACATACACACACACACACACACATACACACACACACACACACACACACGCACACAAACATGGAAAGGGTGGTATTTTAATGGCTTACAGGATGTAGTCCAGCTAATACAACAATGACTGCCTACAAATAGAAGGTCCTAGAATCCAGTAGGTATTCAGTATGGAAGGCTGTATGTCTCTGTTGGTCTTCAGTATACATTGGCATCTCAAAGAAGAAGGCTTTAATACCCGTGAAGAAATGGACTTGACAGTGAGAGTGAAATCAAACAGACAAAAATCAAATCTCCCTTCTTTTTATATTTTATTTATTTACATTTCAGATGTCATCCCATATCCCATCCCCTGTTACCCTGCTCCGATCCTCCATGTCCTTTATATAAGCTACCAGCAGAAGGTGTGATCCATATTAGAGATTAAAGATCTTCCCACCTCAAAAGATTTAGAATAAAGGTAGATCTTTTCAACTCAAATATTTGGAGTCAAGGTGGATCTTTCCACTTCAAATTACTTAATTAAGGAAAAAATACCTCAGAGATATGCTCAATTGCTTCATTTTAAGTTAATTCCCAGTGTAGACAAGGTGACAACCAAGAGTAGGCCTCACACCAAAGCCTAGCCATCGCACTGTGTCCTCAAGACTTCTAGAGAGTTCCAATTCTTAAGGCTACCATAGCCTCCCAACAATTCCATGGCTCAACGAAGCCACAAATGATGGCCTTAGGTTTTTCTTTTTGCTTCATATCTTTTGAAGTTTAGTTAGTAAGTGCATAGGCCTTTGTCTGGACTGTCATGGTTACACGGAAAACTTAACAGTCCTTATGTCATGCCTCACTTTATTCCTACTAATGTTTCTCTTTAGAACCCATACTCGCACTGCCCCTAATGTGGTTCTTCTGTAGTTCTATCAGAAGAAGAAGGAGGTGATGGGTAGTTACAAGGACTCTCATTTTACTCTTAACCTGTGTCTTCACATTAAAATGGCTCTTTTGGAAGTAACAAATAGCTGAGCTTTCTCTAATTCCTTCTTTCGCTGATTTATTTAGACACTTAAAATAGTTTCCAGTTAAATTCAAGTATACCACATTAACAGATGTTTTCTCTTTGTTCTGTTTGCCTTTTCCCCATTTAACATTTTTTCTGAGTTTAGCTGAGCATTTAATAATTCTGTATCTTCGAATTGCCTACCTTTTAGCTTTAGTTTTGAACAACTAGCAACTAAAGTATTAAAATTATTGACTTAATCATCTGGAATGATGACTCCAGCCTCCTCTTCTGACCCATCCAATCAGAGCTATCTGCTTAATCATCTCAGAAGGACCACCCAGATGCTTAGCAGACCCTCACCTTAAAACAACTCGAGTTTCAATGTCTCTTCCACTGGGACCTAGTGGTTCTCAACATCTTGTAGGCATCTGAAACAATCTCTCTGTTTTCTAATCACATCTCTTCTCTGTCACCGCCCTGTGGCTATGTTCACTGGATGAACCTCCCTCCACCGCCAGTCTGTCTGATGTCTTTTATTTTTAAAAGCCATAGTTGCAGTTCAACTGCACCCTGCTCCTATGGAGAGGCAGTGATGCCAATTCCTGAGCAGAAAAGGAAATTCTTCCTTCCTCAAAGGGGATTTACGCCTCTTTTGTTGACGTCGAACTTGGAGTTGGTTATAAGTGTGTCATCAAGTAATATGACAGCACTTTATAGACAAGGTAACAGTGCAGCCTTCAGCCTCCCAGCTCCTATGCCTTTCCATCAAACATCAACTGGCTGTTTATTAATAATAGAATTGTGTTAACACAATTCTTTACCCATCAGCTATATTTTATAGTAACTAAAATTTTAAAATTCACATTTATTTATTAGTTGTTAATGTGAGCACCCAATGTTTTAATGGCCTCAGCTACATTTGACCTGACTGCTCCTCTAATATTTCTATACCCTGGTCTGTGGCAATGAGTCACTTCATCTCCATGCCTAAGACAGTGTCTTTTACTTGATATATAATCAATGAAAGACATACTTATTGTCTCCTGTTTTGAAAGATGTCTTATCTGCCATATGTTTATAACAGATATTACATCTGTCTGCCTTCAAGCCTTTCTCTTCGTCAGAGTCAAGAGTAGAGCCAGGGTGGACATTTGCCTCCTGCCTAGCCTATGTTTGTCTGCTTGACTTGGGCTTTCCCTGTGTGACAGAGAATGTCTCCTGGGACTTTCCCGGCTCTGCTCATGGTTAATTTTATTTGTCACTTAGAGTGATCGAGCTACAGGGGGCCAGAAGGGGGTGATCTCTCCCGTATCCTTTCTCAGCCTCAGACTTAGGCAAGCATTAAGAAGGAAGTCTTGGGTATGGGTACTCATTCACTATGCCTGCTCTCTCTCTAAAGGCTGCCCTGAACCTGGAATGCATTCCCACAGCTCTCTCAGGCGCCTTTCTCTATGCTTCTGTCCCTGCTCCTTCACAGTGATGCCTCTACTCTCTGAGATAGGACAAATGAGTGTGGCAGCCCTATGAAGTGGCTTTACTGTCTTACCTCCCATTGGTTCTCAGGACATCTTTAGTTTAGTCTTGGTCTCCCAAGACCTTTTTGTCAGGTCCTACTTGAATTCCTATGGGACGATTCTGTAAAGAGTGTATAACAACCACCATCGCACTCTCTCTCTCTCTCTCTCTCTCTCTCTCTCTCTCTCTCTCTCTCTCTCAAGTCAGTCCTTAAGAACTTTAAGACCACGTTTAGCCCTTGGAAATGTATTAGAAAACTCTAGATGCCTTTTCTCACTTAGATGTTTGGGCATTGGGCACTTTCCTTCTCAAATCTTGACCTTAATTAGGTTTTGAAATCTTTACCCTGAAATCTCAGTACTCTTACACCCTCAGAAAAAATTTCAAATTTCTTGAAAGATACACAAAATATTTAAAGTTTTTTGATGGTATGCATGAATTATACATAATGGATATCATTTTATATAGATTTATATAGAATTATAGACAATGGGCATTTTTATATAGATACTTTAGAAGAAAACCTGTGATGTTATAGATATGGATTAAAACTTAACTTTTTATAATTGTATTATTACACATCAGGATCCTGTTTTAAATTAAAGGTAAACAATAACTCCACCTGCAATTTGTTCAGCAGGTAAAAGCACCTGCCCCCAATCCTGGGCTGTCATGGTGTAAAGAGTGAACCTACTCACAAGAACACGTGTGTGCCTGTTTGTGCAAGTTACTGTGTGCCTGAACATGGGTGCACTCCCCCCTCCCCCCCTCTCTCTCATACACACATACACACACACACACACACACACACACACACACAGAGACACACACACTAAAAACTAAATGATTTTCTATCAATATACCATCCTGACTACAGTAACAAGAAAAAAATCCTCTTCTGTTTTCTTGAAATAATTTGTATATAAGAAAACAGAGCTAGGCACTTTGAATAGTTAAAGCTTGTGGTTGTGAGGAAGGATCCATTCATAGCACTGTACTTTAGGAAGTAAACAGCACTTTCATGTTTGAGTTTGGTAGCTCCTTTAGTGACTTACTGCCTTGTGTGTAGAGTCATTTTCGATTGAAATGATATTAAGGCTGAATATGAGATGCAGAGACATGTGCTCAAAGTTGAGACAGAAATGGCAAGTGGCCACATTCCTCAGCGTGTGTCCTTGAGCGAAGCAGGGAACTCAATACCGCAGCAGATGACAAGTTCAAGGATGAAGCCTGTGTTAGTGAACCCTAACTGGAGCACATGAAACCAGCTGAGTTCGAGTGCCCCTGTGAATCATCTTGGAGCATGAGGATTAATGAGGGTATGTGAGTATGTCCTCAGATTCTAATGCATTCCTGCAGGATGGGAATAAGAAATATGAGAAGTATTAGACCGAAAGGAGATACAGCATTGTTAATTTCTCGCTATGTCACCATCAGAAGTAAGGTGCTTATGGGGCTTCAGTGGCAAGTTACTTTCCCACAATACACCTGCACATGAGAGACAGCTGTACACAGTACATGATTCTGTTCAGAAATGTTCACCAGTTACAAGCAGATTCTTGTAATTCTGTGTTTTTATACACTTCCAGCATTACTTTCCAGAATTAACAGGATTATAAATTCAACTCTGTTTATGCTTTGGGCAAATAGCATTATCTAACCAGGGAGATTTAAATAAAATGATGAATGACACGATTTAGACGCATTCAGATAGTTAAAAACTGTTTGACATTAAACCAAGTATGTAACTTAGAAGTCAGCTGATCTCTGGAAAGGCTGTCAATGTCTATGTTAAAGTTTCATCATTGACACCATCAGGTTAAATGACTGAAATAAGGAATTCAGACTCTCTGTTTAGAACAATAGTAGGTCAAAGTCTTGTGAGAATTGCAAACTCTTTTTGTAGTTCAGGATGAATCTGGACAAGAATACCAGCTGTTTTATTAGATAATGTCTTGGATAAGGTCACTCATGAATGAACATTTTCACACTCTGTATGAATCATGAATAAACACCGAATTTGTAAAAGAATGACGACAAATGTCTGAGATAGCCCGGAAACGAATTATTGACCATGACCAAATTTAATTCCTAGCCAGGAAAAAGTCTGAACTTCTTGCCAAGCTCCATGTTTTCCAACAGATTAGAAATGAAAACTATAATGAGACACTGAAATACAAGTGCAAAAGTAGCTAATGTACTTGAGATCTGGTCTTACTTTTAAGGAACAAAGTAAATGTCTACTTTTAATTTTCAGACCAACTGAAAAATGTGGACAACTTAGAGAGATCAAAAGAGAACATAAGTTGATGCCAGAATTGTTTATGGTTCCTTCAAAAACAACACCCTTCCTTTTCTAAATATCTCTGTATTGTTGGGAAGGATGGACAGAAGGGTGCTCTCGTTCATGAAGGGTAGACATTAGTAAACTGCCTACCTCCTAGTGTAGTAATGAGATCTACAGAATTTGTTTTAATTGTTCAGTCAAAACACTCTCACAATTTGAAAAGGTCAGTTAAAAAATGGGTGATCACTTTCAGGTTTTCTTTTCATAATGCAGAATTCTTTTCTGATGGCCCGAAATGACACAACCATCTGCTAATGACACAACTGCCTTCATCCGAGTCAAAATAGTCCCAGGGAATGAAGCAGAGGCTTGGAAGACTCGCTCCTGATAAATCATGTTCTTTATGCTGACCTTAGCTTTTCCATGCAGAGAACCATGCTGGGAGCCTCTGCAAGACAATTTGAAATTGAACATGAGAGGATTAATTTCTTGCAATGGAGCCATCTCCTACAGCAGCACAATGTGCATGGCTGTTCCGCAGAAATAGCTGAGCGACACTTTTAAGTTAAGAGCAGTTAAGGCGCCTTTTCATAGTAAGTGTTTTTCAGATTTGCTATTGTATTTCACTGAGGAAGTAAGGAATGCATATACATCATGATCAACACGAGGTACAATATTGTATATGCCATCTCATCTACAAAGTACTATGCTTCCTTCAGTTCACATTGCTTTTCTTGCTTAGGTAAGTTCCTTATGCCTATTGTACATTAAGATATAAATGTCTGTTGGATGGAATTTATGCAAAGGTAAGTGGGGCAGGTAAAAGGACTCCATGGGTACAGGTTCCATACCAAGGACCCACATGATGGAAAGAGTGAATGTGAGAACTGACTCCCACATATGTGTAATGGCACATACACACAACCATATATTGTAAAATGCAATAAAATATATTGCAAAAGAGAACAAATGGAAAATATGAATGTTCATGATATAGAAGGAAAGAGGTATTTCCATAATGGGACTTGTGAAATATTTGATAATTATATTGTTTTAATTATGAAGAAAATTACTTTATCCATATACCGTAAGAGTTATTTAAACACATACTTGAATTTGGGAGTTACTTGCATACTTTGTAGGGATTTAGGGCAATGTAAAAATATTGTCCATTGAATAATTCCATGTATGAGAACTTGGTCCATCAATGGATAGGAATAAATGTGTAGTATGGATTCACAATGACTGTGGGAAATATAACATGATCTAATCACAACACACTGGCAACCATCTTGGCTGTCCATGAAGATAATATGAATGTAAATATAAGTTATAGCACAGTGGACAAATCTGCATTTATTTTTTGCCTTCAAATAGATTTAGTTTAATTCTTGAATTATCAGGGAAATGTGATAGTTATTGAATATTAATCACAATATAACACATCCTTTCCTAAATCAATGTCCTTACATAAATTTATCTTCGTTTTTCTTTGCTGTGTTTTCAGGGCTGAGACTTGAACCCAGGGCCTCAGGCCTGTTAGGCGAGCATGCTCTACCACTGAGCTCCCCACCAACACTGGTCTTCACATCTTAAAAGAAATAGATAAGACACACATTACCTTGAGTTTAATTGGCTTTATCAAAACATTTTAAAATAATTATAATAATGTCATCTTTCTCTTGCTCCTCCCAAATATCTAAGTTAAAAAAAATCCTTAAAAGAAGTATCGTGGAAACTTTTTTTCTTTTATTGGATTTTTCTTTTTTAACTTTAAATGCTATCCCCTTTCCCCGTTTTCCCTCCAGAAATCCACTATTTCCCCCTGCTTCTAAGAGGGTGCTCCCCTCATGTGTAGGGCATCCAGCCTTCACAGGATCAAGAGGCTCTGCTCCCACTGATGCCCGGCAAGGCCATCCTCTGCTACATAGGCGGATGGAACTGTAGTGGAGACTTGCATTTCTCTTTGAATTTGCGGAACCTATAGGGTCACTAGCAGTACAAAAGGTTTCGATTTTCCCACAGTGGTGGAGCAAGATATCTATGCAGAGCTCCAGCTGGCTGCTGCTCAGGGCATTATTCGCAAGGCCACATTCCAGATTGCCTCAATATTGCAACACAAGAGATTTTACTACATGAAAACAACCACCCTACAATCAAAGAACACAAGGGGGTGTCGCTTTCACAGCACTCTACAGAGGGAAGCCTCTTGAAAGTCACTATTTGGTCAAGCAACTAGAAAAAGGTGGCAAGACACACATACTAGACAACAAAGTAGTGGGTGCTACGACAGAAGGCTCGCAATTCATTAACCACACGGACATAACTTCCAGCAGTAGCACTCAGGAGTCCCTATACCAAGTGCAAAGCCACAGACTTGGCTGTGGATATAACAGTGGCGGTTTCCAGAGTCTAGCAATTCCAGGCATGAGTATTGTGCACAGCTCTTGTTCTTTTCCCATTATGTTATAACTATAAAATTTATTTTCATCACAGGCAGCCAGGATGGACTGCCAATGGGCTGTGATTTGAATGACATAAGACACAAAAGGAGGTGGGTCTGTGACTCAAGAGGAAGGAACTGAATAAGAGGGAACAGCCACCTGCTTGTACAGATGACAACATTAAGGAATTCTGAGACTGATGGTCCCAGATGTCACCATCAGTGAGAGATGGCTTGTTCAACTCTTGCTAGATTTTCTAATACTCTTTATGAGATTCAGGGGTCCAGAAAGAAGTGTATTTTGCTTGGGTAAGATCACATACCCTTCCCTGGGACAGTTCTCAAGATCAGGGAAATGAAATGTTCTGCCTAGCCAGGGCACTGTGAGATCACCCCTGAGTGATTGGAAGTGGTCCAGCCTGATCTTTAGTGGGCAGAGTGATGCTTTCCAGGTAGATCCCTGAGTGCTGTTTGCACCAAAAGAATTGAAGTTACTGAACTTTCAAAGGACAGTGAAAGGAAAAAGGCATGTGGCCTCCTCTTCTTCTTCCTCCTCCTCTTCCCTGCCTCTCCTCCTCCTCTCCTCCACCCCTGTCCTCCTCCCTCCTCCTCCTTCTCCTTCCCTCCTCTTCCTCCTCCTCCTCCTCCTCCTCCTCCCTTCCTCCTCCTCCTCCTCCTCCTCCTCCTCCTCCTCCCCCCCCCCCTCTTGGAGACAAGACCTCACCAGGTCATTCTTGTGGCCCTGGGCTTGCAACCTCCCAGCATCGTTCTCCTCACCAAGTGTGTGGATTATAGCTGAGCTCAACCACACACAACTTCCTTACCTCTTCTTGGACAATTACAATTTTGTTTGTTATTTGATTTTGTCTTGATCATCCAAAACAGCTATCACTGTGATTGAATTTAAAAACTAATTTACATATAAACTAAACTGTAGTCCTTTCCTTAACACCTCCCCTGTCCTCAGGGTACCCACAGCTCTGACTTTGCTTTCTAGCAGCTACACCTCACCCCTGAAATCTGACCTCTCTTATGAACCTCCCTGATGAGAAGTAGCCCCTCTGATGTCACCCAGCCGGGCAGCTCTCTTCCTACAAGAGAACTTTTGAGCATATCTTTTATAATCAAGGTTTTACTTTCTGTTGAAGCACAATACAAGGCAATGCCTAACCCAATTGTTTGCCTCCCTGTCATTGTGTGAGAAAAGAGACTTTTGCTCTCGTATAAATCCACACAAGAGAAACTTCTAATCTTTCCCTAACTAAGGAGAGCAATGAAGTCAATCCCCCGTCTCATTCTTCCTTCTCTATAGGAAGGAGAGGTAAAACCCTAGCTTTCACTCAACTCTATTTTCCTATCTGATAGAATTCAGGTCACCACTCCCTGGTACCCTGACATCTAGTTCTCTATGATAGTTCTCTATTCACACAAGAAGTTCTGTCATCTGCTCAGGTTGTAAGACTGGGTATTTCCTGTGTCTGAAGTCATCTGGTAAGGAAGGGTCTATGCCTTCAGTGGGAGACTTGCTGACCTCTCTAGTTCCAATTCTTCCTGGCTTGCTGAAACAGTCCTTGACCCATCTCTAGACTGGCAAGAGGGCTGGCCATGACACTTGAGCTACTCAGCAAATACAGGGATTATATTTTCATTACAATGAACGCTACTTTGGCCTTACACCCAAGCCACATGCTCCAATCAACATTCTCAGATCCCCGAGTTTTACTGGCTACTCATTGTCCTAATAAACACGACGCCTCCATTCCTCTGTCTACATGATGGAACCTTGGAGTTTCTTCTCCCTCTGAGAAGTCATTTGACCTATTCCCAAAGTCTTCGTATCATTCTAGTCCCCAAACTAACTTGTGATAACTGACAGGGCAAGGCTTGACTTCAGTGAGTGCCGAGAAAAGGGACTTCAGGAAGGGCATGTGACTTGCCCATAACGGTAGATGGAGGTTGTAGTGACAGTAGTCATTGAGGCTATACCTCAGAACCAGAGGCACTCACACCCTTGAACTTAAACACTAACCAGAACATTTCATCCAGTGGTTACTTCCTGTAACTGCCATTTTTTTCAAGAGCCTATGAAAATTCAAGCATCCTCATCACACACATGTGGAAGAATTCCAGGCAAAAAGAAATTTGTGTAACCAGGACCACAATGCCCAGGGCATGTGTTCTAAACTGCCATGACACTGTTGATCAGAAAGATCACAAAATAGCTGCGGGCTTTCCTCCATGACAGCATGAGCAATCGCTCTAGAGTTGGATGTGCTGGTGAATATATGTATATCCCTGCAGCTTCTGTTGTTTCTAAGTACCTCATTGGCTGGGATATTGAATATCACTTCAGATAATGCAAGCCTTAAAGCCTGTCAAACCGAGACAGCCCATGCACCTGCACCCAGCTGTCCACTCCTCCAGCAGTTCTGGGCAGCTGTCAGTGTTCCCACTCTTTCCCACATAGCCAAAAGTATCAAGCTACATGTCAAAAATGTCCCGCTATGTCCAAAATAAGATGGAAGATATTAAATAAGCCCGCCTCATCACTGTATATGCCTTTGACCCTTAGCCAGGCAATTATGAACTGTGCAAACA
The DNA here is from genome assembly GCF_011064425.1 of Rattus rattus. Taxonomy (NCBI): domain Eukaryota; kingdom Metazoa; phylum Chordata; class Mammalia; order Rodentia; family Muridae; genus Rattus; species Rattus rattus. The sequence continues at coordinate 149,253,865 of NC_046154.1, read as the reverse complement.
AGTTCTTGGATATGTCTATTGAGGTTACATAGTGTGTATGTGATATAGACATGGGCATTTTGAAAAGTACAATGTTCATCAAATCTTAGTGTCTCGGATCCATATCAGAATGTGTTCCTGTATGTTTATGGGAATGTGAATCTGTACAAGGTCAGCAGAAGCTAGCAGAAAAGAGGAGAAAAACACCGACGGCCATTCTGTACACACTCCACCCTGCACTGTCTTGCCCTGTCTCATGCTGATAGTTGGTCTGAACTATTTTACTTAGTATTGCTTTCTTCTGGGTAGTTTCATTTTTAATCCAGGTGTTTTCAAGAAACAAAGACAAAAACAGGGAATGGGGAACAGTACTGAGTATTTTGTGTGTCATCTGAACCATTTTCTCCTGTGTTGTAGATGAAATAAGGGAAGTCCAGATAAAACCACCTCTGTGATACAGGGTTCATGACCAGAACACAGAAAATTCAGGACAGTTCTGAAACACTGTAGGAATGTCAATGGAGGAATTAATCACCACATCTCATTAGCTTAACTGTTTTTCTCATTAATAGATTGAAAATAATTGGTATTGTCGCATCATCTACTGATTAGGTGTGCCAAAATGACTCTTTTTTGAATCGCAATGTTAAGATTTGTGTTGTCTAAAAAGTTACTCCAAGGATTAAAGAACAATACAGAAACTAAACACATTTTGTATCTTTTTATTCCCCTAGAAGCTTTTACAAAAGGATTAAGGCATCATATCGCTTTGTAATCAGACACAAGGACATGAGCCCATGCCTCCTAGAAGCTCCTGCTCTTGGATGCTGGAGAGAAGGCTTTGCAGACACTGCTATCCTTAGGCCAGACACTAGCGCTGGAATGACTCAGCCTTTGCCATGGGAAACCTAACCACAGAGAAGCTGCAGAGGAAGAGGGAGAGACAAGAGTGAAAGGCACAGGACTGTGGTTTACCTCCACAGGCGGGTGAGGTAGATGGCAGCGCTGGAATAGCACTGCTGAATCCCAGTAGGTAGTTGCTTCCTGGCTTTTTTGCCTTCCATTGACTCCTCTGTGTGTGTGTCTGTGTGTGTGTGTGTGTCTGTGTGTGTGTGTGTGTCTGTGTGTGTGTGTGTGTCTGTGTGTGTCTGTGTGTGTGTCTGTGTGTGTCTGTGTGTGTGTGTGTGTGTCTGTGTGTCTGTGTGTCTGTCTGTGTGTGTGTGTGTGTCTGTGTGTGCACGCACACATACACACTAGACAACAACACTAGGTGCTACCCTCTGAGGTTGGGTTTCTCAGTACCCTAGAAGGTACTGATTAGACTCCTCTACTTGACCAGAAAGCCCCAGGGGTCTGCCCTTCTCTGCCATTTCGTTGCTGGAATTGCAAAAGGACTGCCATGTTTGGCATTCTCGATTAGTAATCTAGTCCTGTGTTGTGTTGCACTGCTGTGATAGAAGCCATGACCAAAAGTATCAAAGAATTTGTTTCATCTTATACTTCCATATCAAATTCAGTCACTGAGGGAAGTCAGGGCAGGAGTGCAAGGCAGGAACCTAGAGATAGGAGCAGAGGCGAAGACCAAGAGGAATGCAGTCACTCAGCTTGCTTGATCCCTGTAGCTTTTTTTTTTTTTTAAATATAAGGGTGAATTTCAGGGGTGGCAGCAATCAGTGAGCTAAGCCGCCCCACATCAATGTTTAGCCACCCCCCCCCTCCAGAAAAGCCAGAGACGTGTCTAGAGGTCAATTTTATGGATGTGTTCTCTCTGTTGAGATTCTTTCTTTCTGGGTGGTCTTTGTTTTAAATGGGGGAAAAAACAGTACATGTGGATGGTAGGGGCTAAATTCAGATTTTCATGCCACAGGGACACCTCCCCGGCCCTGCCTGATCACTGGGCCATAGGAAAGCGGAAACTCCAGAGAGTGGGCAAGCATGGGGCTGTTTGTCATTCCTCAGCATTCTCCTAGCTCACGGGAGCAAGTGAATGAGAACATGGTGAATGCCCTGCAGTTGAATTTCATGATGTGAAAATGCACAGCAGGATTCAAAGCCACGCAGGGTAATATCAGAAAAATGGTACCTGAAAAGTAAACTTTTTTCAAGTAAATGTAAAACAACATTGAGCAAAGAAAGGCAGGGGAGGTGGTGCAGTGGGGTGGCACTTGCCCCACAAGCATAAGGATACCCAGAACCCTCATAAGAGGCAGGGTGTGGCTGTGTGTGATTTAAGACCAATGTTGGGAGAGCAGAGATGGGAATTTCTGCAGCTTGAAGGTTCAGTGAGAGGCCCCATCTCATGGGGATAAGGTGGAAAACCAAAGAGGAGCATGTTCCTCTGACATCCGCATGCAAGCACGCAAACACATGCACACATTCATGACAGAGAGAGAGAGAGAGAGAGAGAGAGAGAGAGAGAGAGAGAGAGAGAGATCTGCACTATAACGCCTTCCTCTCTGTATATCACAAAGCTGTTCTTGGAAAGTGAGGTGGAGTTAGAACAGACCCAAATAAAGCCAAGGTGTTCATCACCAGCAGAGCTGCCCTGAAAAAAAAATGCTCAGTGGCACATGTGTGATAAGGAAGGATTCTTCAGTGAACTGAAGCCACAAAAGGATTTCAATAAAGCCCAATACATAGGTACCTAACAAAATCCATCCATTACATAAAGCGACGGTTTGTAACTGTGCTCTTCATTTTCCGCTTTAAGAGACAAAATTATTAAAATAAAAGTGTCAGCCTTAAAGGTAGCACTACTATTGCGTGGTCTGTTCACCATTTTCTTTTTAAATTTGTGTATAAGATAAAAGACAAGTGCATCTCAGAACATTACATGTTTGGGGCTATGCTATGTATAAAGAAGAGATTTTGTGTCCACCACAACTGAAAACTGAGAGGTAGAAGTGTGAAGATGCAGGCGCACGTGGCGTTGAAAGGTGGGTAGTTAAGTTGCTTGTAAGCTCCGGTCAGAAAGTCGGGAGAACTTAGAGCTTGGTGCAGAAAGACAGTAAAACAGTGATGTATGACTGGGAGGCCACAAAACGGAGGAGAGTTACATTAATCTCTCCTTATTAGTGATTACTTTAAATATAAGTGGATTCAGCTCTCCCAGTTAAGAAAATAAATTAGAAAACAAGAATCTTAATAAGCATTAAAACATTTAAGCAACAATCAAAGTATATACCCTCTACGAAAGTCTTAATTTAGACCCAAAGAAAGGGAGATTGCTAAAAGGTTACTGGAGACAAAGATATTATATGTTTGTAATACTAGTAACAGAGTAATTGGTATAATAATTTTAAATATTCATGCAACTCAAAGATCATCAAAATGTGCAAAGAAAAACCTACAGAACTGAAAGAAGAGGTATTTGTACAGTTGTGTATGTCAATACCCTGAATTGATTATACAGAACGTAATTATACAGAGGATAAATAAATGACTTCCTGGTACAACAGCAGCTTATGTGACTCCAGAAGACAAATGGGAATTAAGGACCTAATAAGGCAAGAAGTGAAGTAGATCTAATAGACATGGACAGAACTCTGACTAACAAGAGAATGTATGTTCTCCCCAAGAGTCCATGGGATACTTTGCAGCATAGACTACATGAGAAATCAGATTACATATTGATATGTTTAAAACCATAAATAACTCAGCAAGTATATTCTTCAGTGAAGTTAGACATCTGAAACTCAAAGTTGTGAAAATTTAAAAACACAGTTTTAAACAGCTGATTAAAGTTGAAATTAAATTTAAAAGGAAGTTAAAATATACTTAACAGAAAAGTGCAAATAAAAATGTGCTGTGTCATAACTTACACAACACAGCAAAACAATGCTAATGGAGAAATTCACTGCTACAGGCGCATAAAAGCAAACGGCTAGGGTTGCAGCTGAATGGCAGAACACTCGTCTAACATCGCCTCAGACCTGGTTCGGATTTCCAGAAGCAGAAAATTCAAATAACCTAAGTTTCCATCTTAATGAACTAGAGGCACGAGTGAACCCAAAGACTGAGCAGAGTAAAAAGGAATAGACTAGAGCAGAGATCAGAACCAGAAATGTAGTGTGGAAAATAAAGTCCAGGTTTTGGTTTGGGCTGTGCATTGTGTCACGATGGAGTGTCATGTCCTCAACAACTGGCAGTGGTGAGAGAGAGCTGGAAAGACATGTCGTTTTATGTGGTGTTGAAATGAAGATCGTTAATGTGCTATCAGTTCCAGTCAGAGTGTATGAACTTAAGTGGCTTGGTGAAACCAGACATTGGTCCTTTGAAAAGATCAACAAACATGATAGAACTTAAGCTACATGGATAATGAAAAAAGAAGACTCATATTACTAAAATTAGAAATGAAAATTGTGAGTACACTGAAAACATTCAAGGCCTGAAAAGAACGCATAGGCAAAACAAAGTCCCACAAATATAAAGTGACCAAGAATAAATCATGAAGGAACAGAGTATGTCAATAAATCTATCTTATTAAAATATACTGGTAATAAAACAAGTGCATGAATCTGTAGGTTCACTTATTAATTATCAAACATTTAAGGAATGCCTCTCCATTTCCGGTTGGAACCATGGAGGCTGTACCAGAGAAGGAAAAGAAGGTTGCCGCTGCGCCTGGAACCCTTAAGAAGAAAAAGGTTCCCGCTGAGCCAGAAACCCTTAAGAAAAAGTCAAGGAATTTCGCAGAGTTGAAGGTGCGGCGCCTGAGGAAGAAGTTCGCCCTGAAAACACTGCGAAAGGCAAGGAGGAAGCTCATCTAGGAGAAGGCAAAGCACTCTCACAAGGAATTCAGACAGATGTACCGGACTGAGATTCCATGGCTAGGATGGCGAGGAAAGCTGGCAACTTCTATGTTTTGTGCCCGCAGAACCAGAATTGGCCTTCGTCATCAGAGCCCGAGGTATCAGTGGAGTGAGCCCAAAGGTGCGCAAGGTGCTGCAGCTGCTCCGTCTCCGGCAGATCTTCAATGGCACCTTTGTGAAGCTCAACAAGGCTTCAGTGAACATGCTGAGGATCGTGGAGCCCTACATTGCATGGGGGTACCCCAACCTGAAGTCAGTAAACGAGCTCATCTACAAGCGAGGCTATGGCAAAATCAATAAAAAGAGCATTGCCTTGACAGATAACTCCTTGATTGCTCGATCTCTTGGTAAATTTGGCATCATCTGCATGGAGGATCTAATTCATGAGATCTATACAGTTGGAAAACGCTTCAAAGAAGCAAATAACTTCCTGTGGCCCTTCAAACTATCTTCCCCACGAAGTGGAATGAAGAAAAAGACAACTCACTTTGTAGAAGGTGGAGACGCTGGCAACAGGGAAGACCAGATAAACAGGCTTATTAGACAGATGAACTAAGGTATTGCCGTATTTTTATAATCTTGTTAGCTAATTAACAGTCACAGCTTGGCAAATTGAAAAAAATTAAAGAACTATAACTAGTCCCTCTCTGATAGTTTTGTTATTGTTGATGTTGTGTTGTTGTTGTTGTTGTTGTTGTATTGTTTTATAAAGAGGATGCCAAGCTTCCTAATCCATCCAATGAGGGACAAGCACCATTCTAACCCCAAACCCAACAGATGTTTCTGAAAGTAAGAACTATAGGTAAATCCCTCTTACGAACAATGCTGCATAATTCTCAACAGAGTGGTAACAAACCAACTTCAATACCACGTCGGACCATGACCAAGTGAGACTAACTCCTGGAATGCAAAATGTCTCAACACTGATTAATGTTGCAGATAGAGAATAGAGAACTCCTAGAAAGCAAAACTAATAAAGAATGAACAACTGACTCAAAATTGGGCAAAATGCTCGAATGTACATTTTCCTTTAGACATTAATACAAGTGGCCAATAAACACATGCAAAGACAATCAACATTGCAAACCTTTAACCATATGTAAATTAAAGCTAAAATGAAATGGAGATTTCTAAAAAATAAATAAAACTAAAATTGAAAGAGCTACCATATGACCCAGCTATACCACTCCCGAGTGTTTATCCCAAGGACTGTAAGTCAACATTCTTGCACATCCGTGTTTATAGATGCCTACTCACACTGGCTAAGAAACAAAACCAGCTTGCATCCCCAATCACAGATGAATGGACAAGGAAAATGCTGTATACATACAAAATGAGATTTCATGCAGCCAGGCAGGAAAAAATGAAATCATGACATTTGTAGGAAAGTGGATGCAAATTGAAATCATTATGCTAAGTGAAATGAGCCAGACTGAGAAAGCAAGAACCATCTCTCATCAACGGAGTCTAGATTTAAAATCACATGTATGCATGTGTATCTGCACGTTTATAGGTGTATGTTTGTGTGTCATCAAATTAGAAAGTTGTTCACAAGAGAAAAGATGGAGATGTTAAAAGATGTAGGAAAAGAGAAGCTACTAGAAAACATTTAATAGGAAAGCAGAAGAGAGGAGCATCTGAGGGAAGGAAGTAGCTGGGAGGAGGAAGGAGGGCAATAGGAAATAATCACTTGTATTATGGGGATGCTATCATGGAAAACATTGCCTATAATGCCAGTCACAAACAAGAGAAAGAAAGAAGAAAGAGACAGACAGACAAAGGAGGACAGGGAGAGACAGAGAGACAGAAAGACTGGGAAAACAAGGATGAGAAGAACTTACAGAGGCCAGGAATAGCACCTGACTCTTGCAGACTGGGAAATCTCAGAGCTCACAGGGAACTGGGGTCACAGACCAGAGGAATCTTGGAATGGTTGTAGAGAATCCTTGAACTGAGTTCGGTTCCAACTCTTCCCATGCCTCTGGTATGACTCATCCTGATTGTCAATTTGACTGGATGTGGAACCACCCATGAGACCAGCCTCTGTGTGGGGGATTTCCTTGTTAACTGGAGTTGGAAAATCTACCCTAAGTGGAGGCAGTGCCCTTCTGTGCTGTCCCAACAAGGAGAGCCAAGGGGCGGGTAACTTTGGCTTCTGCTTGTCTTTACATCTCTCTGGAGGTTAATCTCTCCTGTTCCTAGTTCATCTACTCTCTTGCTGCCACTGCCACGGCCACAGCTGATGCCATCCCTTGGAGCCATCTGAATCCAACTTCTCCAACATGGACTCAAGATCAGTGGTTCTCAGGAATCCTCCAGGCTTTCAAGTTGGAACTGAAGTATCCAGCATCATGGCTGGAGAAGTTCACAGTTCCTGTTACCTCCAGTGTGAAAACAGCCATTGTTGGTCTACCCAGCCCACATAGTGTAGGATGATCTAATAAATACATAAGTTTATTATATGTTCCTTCTATCTATTCTGTGTCCCTCTAGAGAACCCTGACTAGGTGTGTGTGTGTGTGTGTGTGTGTGTGTGTGTGTGTGTGTGTGGTGTATGACATCATACTATTTCTAAGTAATTTATCTGCATCCTGGAACAAAGATAAATACAAATATCCAGGACCAAGAAGGCAAGTGTCACTGTCTGGCATTCAACAAAAAGTTACCAGGGAGGCAAGAAAATAAGGAATTATAGCCTGTAGTTAAGAGAAATATCTATTTACCTTGACCCAGCGTCAGGAAAGCATGTGGGGTTGCCAGGACCTGTCTGGGCCTGCCTCTCCATGGTGCCTTCCCTGTCTAGAGACCTGGAACAGTTTTTCTATGCTCACAGGATTATCTTATTCTCTTGTATAGAAAGGATTCAACTTCTGGATGTTCCTGCTGGGAGTCAACACAGAGGATAGACATTCACGTTCTGTTCCACAACAGGCTCAGAGATTTTTTTTTTAAGACACATCATCTTTTGCCTTTCTAAATTTCATTTTTCCATTCTGCTCCTCATTGTTGTTTTGGAGCATGGGGAAAGCCTCCAGTGTAGTCACACCAGATGTCAACTGCAGTCCTCCCACCTGTCAGCTCCTGAGAGCCCCTCCCCCCTCACTGGTACAGGTTAGGCCTGATGGACTTCCACACCTCTGGTTACTGCCCTTCTCCCCCTGGCTTTCCCTCTCTTCTCTCTTACCATTTTATATGTGGACATAAATTCTTCTGAATCTATGCTACTTGTTTTTAAATAAGACAGCCCAGGTAAGGCATTCATGAAATTTTATGAAGATCCAGAATTCTTCTCAACTAGAGAAACACTATTTAAAGATTGATTTCATGTTTGTAAGAAGAAAACAGGGTTGTCTGGCTTTAACAATAAATGCAGTTCCTTAGATTGCTGTTGTAGTTATGCATACTGTGTACATGAAATAGATGGATAAACAAGAAATGTTCTTTCGAAGCCCTTCCAGTTGGTAAGACATGTGCTCATGGATAAGTGTCAGTAGAAGAGAAGACAGACCATGTAGACATAAACGCTGTTTAGGTGAAGGACGAGCAATGGCTTGAGTGTGGCTCAGTTCAGCACTATTTGCAGATGGCACTGTGTTCGTGTGCTCGTGCCTTCAACCACCCAGTATGTAGGAGGGTCCTTTCCTGAACAGTCTGATTCTGGGGACACAAAATGCTCTCTGCCACCACCGAGCTTACAATTTAATTTTCCTGTTTTGTTTTTAACATTACTCTCTTTCTTGGAGGAAATGGCTAAGACGTGGTAACCTAGGACAGAAATGTGAAACAGGGCACAAAGACTTCCTCATCCCTGTTTTCAACAACTTCCTCAAGCTCTCCTTTGAGAGTGGGGCTGAAAAAGAAGTATAGCACAGCACCCCCTTTTGTTTGTATTTTTATTTTGCTAAACAGAGCGGCATACATTATCTTTAAAACCTTATTGCATTTAGATGGATAACAGGGACTGGGGATAGGAAAGTAAACCTTATATGTAAATGAGCCAGGTCTGTCTCTTACAGAAAAGGACATTGGCAGATGATGCTGCATCCCTGTTCTCTGGCAACACCACGTGTCTGCTACCTGAGAGCATCCTCTGGCATTTGGAACTTTCCTAGTTTTTACGTGGTTCTCCATAGAGCATGAGCCATGGGTAAAGGTGAGAATGGTGTCAGCCAGTTTCTAAAATGCAAGTCCTGCGAACATAGCCCAAGACGTGGGAGAGGACGCAAGAGAAGAGGGGACCACTGTAGGACATATGAGGCTCAGACCGACTGTAGTGCCCTCAATGACTGGAGCTGCACATAACCACTCTGGACTCTCAACATACAGGCTGTACATAGGCAACACGTTCCTGAAGGCTTAGCAGACAGTGAGATGTAGGCCAGATAGTGACTGCAGAGAGGTAAACCAATGTCCGCCACCAAGGGGTCCTCTCCGGTACCTGCCATGTGGTAGGGGAACATTTCCTTCTCTAGTAACCTCACGATTTTATCAAGTAAGACTTTAGACCACACACTGGACACTGGAGTTCTGTATTACAACCTCAAGAATTGGTTCAGTAACTGTTTTCACACTTCCAATTCCTGTCAATCAAATCAAAAGTACTTAAAAAGGAGGAAGTCCCCTCCAGAGATGGGACTTTCTTAGCCTTTGCCTAAGAATTTTTTTAAAAATTAAAAAAAAAAAAAAGATTGTTCTCAGACCCAAGAGCCAAAGCTCTCACCAGGCAGCTCATCCTCCAGGATTCCCCAACACCATTCTCCAACATCATTCTGCCGGTTCCAAAGGCACAACAAAGCCTTTGGACCTTTCTTTCAGAGGCATGCCTTCTGAGGGACTGGAATTCCTTGGCAGGCTAATCCTGTAGGCAAAGAGATGTATAGAAAGCACACAATATCTTTGGAGTTTGGAGCTCCCTAAAAATCAGAAAAATACTGCTTTAAATTTTTTTCCAACACTGGTTGACTCTTTAGGCATCCTCACAATGGAGGAGACTGCCAACTGGGTGCTTGGCTTATACTTTAAATGAAGAGAGAGTCAGGAATGAAATGCACCTCCCTATCGTCAACTACCCACCAAGCATTTTGTTTTTATTTCTGGTAAAGAGTGTTTTTGTTTTTTTGGTTTTTTTGTTTTGGTTTTTTGTTTTTTTAAGATGCTGCCTTACACATAGCCCAGGCTCATCTTAGACTTAAGATCCTCCTTCCTCAACCTCCTGGTGCTGGCACAGCATGACTAGCCTCACCTTCAGTCTTTGTTTTTCATTGCTGTGTTCTTGATTTACATAATTCCCCCACTCGCTCTCCCTCCACACCTTCCCCAGCTCCCTGTCTTGCTCCCTGTTCCTTAACGAATGCATGGTCACAGCATGCTGGGCCCCTTTGGTGCTGCTCTGTGTGTCAGTTGGTGCTGAGCACTTGGCATTGGAGAACTGATTAGCGGCTTCTCCCCGGGGAAGAATATCCTGCACTTGTCTAGGGAGAGAAGGTTGAGAGATCCTCCAGTCCGCATGGGGGTGTCAGCTGCAACGGTAATTATTCAGGCCCTGAGACTGATTATGCCAAGGATTCCAGCCATTGCCCCCACCACACCTGATGGCTGGTAACCTTCTGAAGGCAACCATTCACAGGAATAGCTTTCTCTGGTGCAACAACCATGACAATGACAATGACAACGACGACGACGATGACAACAGCTACAGCAACAACACAAGAGCTGACTTGAACCTGGAGGGGACTCACAGGTTTCAGTACAGTTTCTAATAAGGACCTAAGCCTGTGGAGACTTGAGCCTAACCCTGTGCCAGGCAAGAGGAGTCCAGCACAAGAGTACAGCAAGTGCATGAAATGCCACATGGCTGATGGTAGCTGTGGCCTACCTTTCATCTTCCTCTCTTAGGAATTGTACTCGCATGCAGGTATTGTCCTGAGAAAGCAAACAACACAGCACTGGAGCCCAGACTTTGAGGGTTATGAACCAAAATCTACATTTGCATTGCGTGCGTGCATGCGTGTTTGTGTGTGTGTGTGTGTGTGTGTGTGTGTGTGTGTGAGAGAGAGAGAGAGAGAGAGACAGACAGACAGACAGAGATGTGTGTGTGTGTGTGTGCATGTGTGTGTGTGTGTGTGTGATGTATGGTATGCTGTATTTGTGTGTATGTTTGTGTATGTGTGTATGGTGTGTGTGTGTGTGTTTGTGTGTGTGTGAGAGAGAGAGACAGACAGACAGAGAGAAAGAGAGAGACGTGTGTGTGTGTGTGTGTGTGTGTGTGATGTATGGTATGCTGTATTTGTATGTATGTTTGTGTATGTGTGTATAGTGTGTGTGTGTGTGAGAGAGAGAGAGAGAGAGACAGAGACGTGTGTGTGTGTTTGTGTGTGCATGTGTGTGTGTGTGTGTGTGTGTGTGTGTGTGTGTGCTTCTCTAATAAAGGGCTCTGTAATTCCCACCGGAAGTGTTTGCTGGCCCTTGGAGCTGCAGAGTTTCTTATGGTTAGGTGCAGGTGCTGAGGTGCAAGGAGAGTGAGACCAATGTTACTCACTCTATTATGCACTGCCCCTGGGTGTTTCCTCCAGAATTTGCCCTCCAAGGAGCCAGAAGACAGCTTTACAGATGCCCTGCAAACCACATGCTCGCCTCCCGGCTGCATAGTGAACCCCAACCTTAGTCACACAGAATAGTGAACCCCAACCTTAGTCATCCAGAAGGAATATAAGCTTTATCAAAAACTAGGTAATTCTTAAGTTTTAAACCACGTATAATTTAAAGGGTGACATTTTCTTAGTGTGTTTTACTCCCAGATGGGCATTATGCTCAGTAAGTCGACAAGGCTTTTCTCATGTTTTATTCATTAACGTCTTCAGTATTCGATGTGTACTGGACACTGACCTGAACTACCTGACTGCCCTGCAAATACTCATTGAGACTGCCACCTGTGCAGCATCTGTTACACAGATCAAGAATGTTCTTTTTTTTCCTTTTTTTCTTTATTAACTTGAGTATTTCTTATTTACATTTCGAATGTTATCCCCTTTCCCGGTTTACGGGCCAACATCCCCCTAACCCCTTCCCCTCCCTTTCTTTATGGGTGTTCCCTCTCCATCCTCCCCCATTGCCGCCCTCCCCCAACAGTCTAGTTCACTGGGGGTTCAGTCTTAGCAGGACCCAGGGCTTCCCCTTCCACTGGTGCTCTTACTAGGATATTCATTGCTACCTATGAGGTCAGAGTCCAGGGTCAGTCCATGTATAGTCTTTAGGTAGTGGCTTAGTCCCTGGAAGCTCTGGTTGCTTGGCATTGTTGTTCATATGGGGTCTCGAGCCCCTTCAAGCTCTTCCAGTTCTTTCTCTGATTCCTTCAATGGGGGTCCTATTCTCAGTTCAGTGGTTTGCTGCTGACATTCGCCTCTGTATTTGCTGTATTCTGGCTGTGTCTCTCAGGAGCGATCTACACTTCTGCACTTCTTTGCTTCATCCATCTTGTCTAATTGGGTGGCTGTATATGTATGGGCCACATGTGGGACAGGCTCTGAATGGGTGTTCCTTCTGCCTCTGTTTTAGTCTTTGCCTCCCTATTCCCTGCCAAGGGTATTCTTGTTCCCCTTCTAAAGAGGGGGTGAAGCATTCACATTTTGGTCATCCCTCTTGAGTTTCATGTGTTCTGTGCATCTAGGGTAATTCAAGCATTTGGGCTAATAGCCACTTATCAATGAGTGTATACCATGTGTGTTTTTCTGTGATTGGGTTACCTCACACAGGATGATATTTTCCAGTTCCCTCCATTTGCCTATGAATTTCATAAAGTCATTGTTTTTGATAACTGAGTAATATTCTATTGTGTAGATATATCACATTTTCTGTATCCATTCCTCTGTTGAAGGGCATCTGGGTTCTTTCCAGCTTCTGGCGATTATAAATAAGGCTGCTATGAACATAGTGGAGCACGTGTCTTTTTTATATGTTGGGACATCTTTTGGGTATATGCCCAAGAGAGGTATAGCTGGTTCCTCAGGTAGTTCAATGTCCAATTTTCTGAGGAACCTCCATACTGATTTCCAGAGTGGTGGAGGGAGTGTTCCTCTTTCTCAACATCCTTGCCAGCATTTGCTGTCACCTGAGTTTTTGATCTTAGCCATTCTCACTGGTGTGAGGTGAAATCTCAGGCCAAGAATGTTCTTAAATTTTCATTTTTCTAGATCAAGGAACAAATGTCCAAATGTATTCAGAATTCTTCCAGCCAAGCGTCTCTAAGACTCATAGAGGAAGGAGACTGCCCACCTAGGTAGATTCCCCACAAGAGTTTAGTCTGCAACTACATTCTATATGGTTTTCATTTGGCCACAGAAAATAGAGGAGCCCCACCCATCTCCAGTGGTTCATACCAAGATCTCACTGAGGAGCAGGACAGGAGGTGAGGATGATCACATCTGTTCTCAGAAAGTGACACCCCAGCTACCAGTTCACTTAAAAGTCCTGCATTTCGAGTGCTTTGTGACATAAGGGCTTCTCAGTGTTCTATGTCACAAAGTCACCCTCCTGTACACCTCAGTATCCTCTAATGATAAGTCACTGAGGGACTTCCTCATCCCCTTTTTATACCCAGTTTGGAAAGTAAGAATTAAAGAAGTGCTCCTGTTTCGTAGTGGGGAAAAGAACTGGAGTAGGGAGAAAGTTTCTAATGAAGTCGCGTTTGCCTCTCTCTTAGTAAAAGCCCTTATGGGAGCTGTGGGAACTATTTTAGGATGGGACAGAAAACTGTAAGGCAGTAGCACATCTTGGTGCTAGTTTTAGCCCAGAGCAAGCCCTGATGGAGAGAGAGAGAGAGAGCACGCACGCATAAGCACTGTCCTTGTAAGTAGACAAGACAAGGTTCTAGAGGAATAATAAGTATTAGCGCTGAGTGGTCCTCTGGGATCGATTCTTACCCAGGCTGTTGCTCCTAAGTCTCGTTTTCCATTACGAAAAGCTAACATGGGCTGGGGGCATGGTACAGGGGTAAAGCATTTGTGTAGCACATGCTAGGCCCAGAATCACATATCTTACATATGCATATTATTCTTTCTTTTCCCCCTCTCTCTCTCACACACACACATTTTATAAACAGTTTCTGTTTTAAAATTATATATACATATTTTTCAATAGCTAAGTATAGTGATGTGTCCTGGCGACCCCCTCACTTGGGAGGGTGAAACAGAAAAATTGTCCTACCTGTATCCAGCCTGGAAGAAGTAAAGGGTACCAAGTCAACCAATACCAGATAACAAGAACTTGGCTGAAAAGAATTAATAAGTGAAATGAGATTACCAAAAGAAGGCAGCAGGAAAACACAGATGAGGGAATATAATAAAACATATTAGTGTTTTTTTTTTTTTTTTTGGTTCTTTTTTTCGGAGCTGGGGACCGAACCCAGGGCCTTGTGCTTCCTAGGCAAGCGCTCTACCGCTGAGCGAAATCCCCAACCCCTAGTGTTTTTTATAAGGTAATATCAGCCACACACACACCACTTGCACAGTTAGAAGATATGGCTTAAAAATGTCGAGAGTGACTATAAATAATAGACCATAGTATATGACTTTTACAAATTTATAATTTTAAAGTGCAGGCAAGCAGAATTGATTTCAGAGTGCTTTATTGATGCAAAAAATAAAGACATTACTGTTCCCCTACAATGTGTGGTGACATCAAAACAATGGGAAAATACAGATTTCAAGAGAACTGCACTGCGCTGTGATGCTCTCTGGGTTTTCAGGATGCTACAAGGAGAAGGAAAAAGCCAAGTGTTACGAATGTGTGAAGAGGGGACAGACTCTGAACATTGCAAACACACAACGCAGACCGCAGCTGCACACTAATACAAACTAAACAAGTGGCCCACTGGTCTCCCTCCTGCATCTCGCCTGAGGAAAGCGAAGGAATGAAGCCACCACTAGACTAGAAATAAAATGGTCCTAAAAGTGAAAGCGAAAGGAAACCAAAGTAGAATGGGGTTTGTAAAGGTGTGGAGAGAGGTTTTCATTCCCAGGAGACTGTCACAGGGAAAGAAAAGGACAGGAGGAGAGCCTGGGAGGATGGAGGAGGAGAGTGCTCGGGAGAACATGGCTAAACTGCTAGGATCAGGCAGCTTCTTCGGAAGGAGAAACTGGCCTTGATTCTCACAGCACTGAGGCTGGGCAGTTTGGGGAACTGTTTAGAGAAATGCGGCGTGCCCCCCACCATCAATCTTTCCTACGGAAAGGCTTTGTTCTGCACCTGTGTAAACAATCCAGAGTTTTAAAACCTATATGCCTGCCCCTAATGTGTGAGAGTATGTATTTATAGTGATAGCTTCAAGTCATCTATACGTAACACCTCTGCCGTCCGTCTTTCCGCCTGCACCCACCTGCCCCACCCCCTTTTGCCTGGCCAAGCTTGCCTACAGCTGAGTTGAAGCAGTCCAAAGGACTTGCCACCCTGTGCCAAATACAGCTACGTTTCCCCACCCCAGAAAATCTGAGGGCCAAGGAAGGACCCTTTGATGCAAATTGTCTCCCTATGAGTACCTCTCTTACTCTACCCCCAACCAAAACTTCCAAACACTTCGCAAATGGTAGCTAGCAGGAGGGGCTGTGTACAATGCCTATGGGGGGGAGGCATAACCTAGAGACAAGTTCAGCCCCCACCAGCCACCTGCTAAGATACTTCAGGCTCAGGGCTCAGCTACTTGTTCTGTAAAGACTAGAATTTACCAGGCGGCTCCTGCCTCCCAGGTATCTATCTGCTTGACCCACTCTCATCTGAGTGAGCCAAGAGATCAAGACAGCCCAGCAGCTGAACAGGAAAGAAACTGGCTTCCTCCTGGTAAGTTAGGGCAGTCATACCCCAACCCCCCTTTTTTAAAATTTGACATTTTATGTGTTTACATTTCAAATGTCATCCCTCCCCTCCCTCTCCATTCCCCTCCCTCTGCTTCTATGAAGATGCTCCCATTCTCACCCACCCACGCCCACCTCAACACCCTGGTGTTCCCCTACACTGGGGCATCAAGCCTTCACAGGACCAAGGGCTTCTCCTCCTATTGTTGCCAGACAATGTCATCCTCTGCTACATATGCAGCTGAGCCATGGGTCCCTCCATGTGTACTCTTTTGTTGGGGGTTTAGTCCCTGGGAGCTCTGGGGGAGTCTGGTTGGTTGATATTGTTGTTCTTATGGGGTTGCAAACTCCTTCAGCTCCTTCAGTCCTTTCTCTAACTCCTCCAGTGGGGTCCTTGTGCTCAATCCTATGGTTAGCTGCAACCATCCCAACCCTTTAAGGGCTAAATTTATCTGTCACAAAGTGGGAGCCCTGACTGACACCTGTATCCGATTGCTAAGGAAGTCCTTCACCTTGAGCACTCTAGTCTGTCTTCCACCTTAGAAATGAGCCTGGGTGGGGATGGGGAATGGGCGGAGCTTGTTTTGTCCCGCTGGGGCTGGGGAAGGTAAGGTGTTTTGTTGTGAGTTGAAATGCATCAGAATTCTAGGGGCGGTTTGGTCTTCCTTTTTGTTTTGTTTTTGGTCTTTCTTCTTCCCTTTCCCCTTTCCTTTCTCTTCAATTTTGGCAAGGCAACTGTGCTGACATATTATTCTGCATCCAAGAGTTTGCTCTTAAAGCGTTGGGTCAGAGTCCACAATTTAATCAAGCGGGGGTGAGGGTGGAACTCTTACAACAGTGGGAAATAACGTCCTTGTCCTTTGATGTGTGGTGAGGAGGCTTGTGGCTACTGAAATGCTAAACGCAGATTCCTGGTCCTACTTCTCAGCACTGCCAGGGATTTTGCAAGATGGACCTAATAACGCGTCACTTTCAGATATTGTTTGAAGATGAAACGAGCCAAAATAGGAAAAAAAAAAAAAGAAGAAGAAGTGCCGCGTGAATCATAAAGGTGTGGGGGAACAGGGCTAGGGGTCAAGATATTCAGGTTGTTGGAGCTGCTCCTTGAATTTCTCACTTTCACTCATTCAGCGAAGCCTTGCATAAGCAAATACACCTCATGAGCGATGAACTTGAACAACAGGTCCAAACTGGGAGTCAAGCAGCAGTGGACATGCCGGGATTCTTAAGTGCCCACTAAGACCGCTGCAGGTGAAAATGGGATGAGTAGGAAAAAGATCCTTTGTCTTTTTTGTCCCCAAATCTCATCTACCTCGCACTGAGACTGTGCGGACAGTTGTGGGCCTAGAGGTCCAAGTCTCAGCCTTGCAAGCACACACATTCCTTGCCCCCGCCCCATAACCTAACCGCTGGGTTCAGAAAAACGATCCCCACCCCTTCCACGCCCCTGCCCCACCTCTTGTCCCCTTTCAAACCCCCTCTACTTTGCCGGGGGTGGTTTGTCCCAAAGAGTACAGATAAATAGTTCTGTCAAAAGGCGTAGCTCGCGGCTGTACTTCTGGATCCGGAGTCAAGTTCAGCAGAGCCCTGGGCTGGAGGGTCAGCAGCCAATTGCGGCCGCCCCAGGCTCCCAGATCACTGGGGAGCTGCAGTGCCGCAAACCCGGGTCTCTGGATCTCCCCTGAGCTCTCCCACGCCCTGTCCTCTGTCAGAGAGAAGCCGGAGAGGGCGAGACTGGCCGGGGCGGAGAAAGGCGGGCGCGCGTGGGCGCCAGGGAATAGGCGATGTCCACCGGCTCGGTGAGTGACCCCGAAGACACGGAGATGCGGGGGCTGCAGCGGGTCTACCCGGCCCCCGCCTCCAAGAGGCCACCCCTGCTCCGCACAGAGCGCAGTTACGCCTCGCCCAGCGACAACTCTTCGGCGGAGGAGGAGGACCCCGACGGCGAAGAGGAGCCCGGCACCGTGGGAGCCGCCGGAGGCTGCAAGAGAAAGCGGCCCCGTGGGGCTGACGCCAGCGGCGCAGGTGGCGGTGCGGGCAGCACCGGGAAGAAGGCGCTCCCGCCCAAGGGCTCGGCCGCCGAGTGCAAGCAGTCACAGCGGAACGCGGCCAACGCCCGCGAACGCGCCCGGATGCGCGTGCTGAGCAAAGCTTTCTCCAGACTCAAGACCAGCCTGCCTTGGGTGCCGCCGGACACCAAGCTTTCCAAACTGGACACGCTGCGTTTGGCTTCCAGCTACATCGCGCACCTGCGCCAGCTGCTGCAGGAGGACCGCTACGAGGATAGCTATGTGCACCCCGTGAACCTGGTAGGGATGCTGCGCGCGAGGCCCGGGGACAGGAGGTTTCTGGAACCGGTGGTAAGGAATCTGGTTTAGTGGCCCCCAAATCAAGTCAAGAGGAGCCAGTGATTTTCTGGGAGATTTCCAGGATCAGTGTCCTGGTCCTTTGCCAGGTGACAGCTATCTGTTAACATCCTACTTCCGGGGTAAAGTGTGGCTCCCCTCTTGGGAGTATTTCTATGTTTTTTAGGCCAAAATGGGGGGGGGAACCCCTCAGTTGTCCAACTTTTTCCAGACAACAACCTAGCAGGTTAGAATCGCCAGTGTTGCTTTCTTTAAAGAAGGGGTGGGGGTGGGAGGAATCTAACTTTTTTAAAATAAATGTTTGAATGGTTTTAAACAAAAGAAAAGAAAGCATTAACTCAGGGTAATTTTCCTGGACGCGATTGTCCGGAAAGTCCCTGTCTAATCTGCCAGCTCCCTGAGCTTGGGAAGGATCTCATCCAAACTTATTCAGAAACGAAAGGCAGCATGTGTGTATGGGGGAGGGGACATTAAATCACAGAATGGGCAAACCATGAAGAAGCATGAATGTACGCTATCCGTCTCAAATAATCAGTAACCAGTAGGATTAAAAATCTAATCGAAGGACAGGACACACAAATTTCCAGAACGTTAATAAAAGCCAGGGGCCTCCGGAGTTCCCTTGGTTTCATTTTGTGATTGTTTCGTCTCGGTAACTGACGCTCATTTTGATTTTTTTCAGACGTGGCCATTCGTGGTCTCTGGACGCCCAGACTCTGATACCAAAGATGTTTCTGCAGCCAACAGGCTTTGTGGAACTTCAGCTTAGATGGCAGCAACACTGCTGGATGGATTGTGTTAAATGCAAAGGACTGGGCCAAGGAAGTCCCATCGATTCCGGACCTTCTCCTTTCCCTGTGTTTGTGAACAAGACAGGTGACAAGTGTGGTTGCCCTCCTGGAACACAGGTGGCCATGACTACCTTGAATCAGTGCAAAAACTTGTAGCCAAAGAGAGCCCAGTTTTGAGGAAAGGGGATATCTGGGGATTCAGCTCCTTCCCACCCACACTGTCCCTGAAGTCTTTTCTTACTGCCTATTTGGGGACACACACTTCACCCCTGTAATCAGGTCACCATGCCACAGCACAGCCTTCTGTTTTTCCAGGGATGCACTGTTCTTCCTGGTCCAAGGACTGCACATGGTGGGTGGCTGGGGCTGGGGCTGGGGCTGGGGCTGGAGCTGGTCTCTATTATACTGGTTTCTACCCAGTGCACGGTGCTTAGTGGTCCTGGCAATGCTGCAGTACCATGGTAACTAACATATGTAAATAAATTTATTTTTTTATGAACAAAACATGCGTTGTGAAAGTCTTTTCTAAGCCTGTTTGGTGTAGAAATCAACTTTAAATGGGTAGGACTCTCCCCTCTCAATTGGCTGTCACTATGCCCGAAGGATGTGACAGTCTCAGTTTAGTTGGATTTCCAATAGCTCTTGTTCTCATCTCCATCCTGTAGGCAGACATAAATGAGAGGCTCACTCTGTAAACCTGGCTGGCACTAAGTTCATAATCCTCTTCATGCTGCCCCCTTAATGCTGGGATTGCCAGTATGGTGGCCAGAATGAGGCACCATATCAAATCAAAATACTCTGTGCGTCTGATCTTTCTAGAGGTAGAAACTCCTGGAAAGAAGAACTAGAAGTCTGGTAAAGCTGGAGCATTTTGAGGGCAGGGTTGCCTGGGGATTGGGAGTGGGATACAAACATATCTAAAATAAATACAGTATATTAATTAATAATTCTCCATTCTCATTGCTCTGCTTGTGTGTCTCTGTGTCTGTGTCTCTGTCTGCATGCCTGCCTGTCTCTCTCTGTGTGTCTGCCTCTCTCTCTCTCTCTCTCTCTCTCTCTCTCTCTCTCACACACACACACACACACACACACACACACACACACACCCCTTCTCCAGCCTGACCCATACTCTAGTGTTTACAACAGTCCTTCAAGAGTGCTCCACCATCCCCACCCTCTGGAGTCCACAGCTCTCAGATCTGAGTGGCAGAATAAAGCAAAAGTGATCTGCATTGTACTACGTTCCTCCCTGCCCTGTAACTGGTGTTTTCAATGCCCACTACCACATTTTGGGTACCATGGCCTCCTGTTTTTTGTTTTTTTGTTTTTTTGTTTTTTCAAGAGCTACAAGGTCTGGGATGGTTTTCAGTCAGCAGTCCCTCTGAAAACAAAACTCATTTTGTAGAGCATTTACCAAAGTATGAAGGCTAAAAGTACCCAAATATCTGCTAGACTGAGCTTCTGCCTGTGACTTCGTGAAATTGAAATACTGTTTTCTTGACCATTGAGAAAACACTGCTGGATGTTTGTTAAGAGGTGAGATGGCATGTGTGAGTGGGGGGGTATGATTTCCTGTTTTGAACTAAACCAAACCCAAACCCCAGAGAACTGCCTCCTGACACGGCTTCTGGAGCTTGTGTTCAGTCCCCAGAAGGTTGGTCCTGGGGTCAGTTAGAAGCTAGAGGTTGAGAGGTGACATTGGTTTTTCTATGGCATCATGGGCTTTCAGGCAAAAGGGAACCCAAAATGACTAATGACAAGAATCCAAGGCATGCTGAGTAATTCAGCCCTGAGGTCTGAACAGCAGAGGACCAGCATCTGCCTTAGGTCAGATCTCAGTGAAGATGATCTCCAAAGGTTCCAGTAAGCCTGGTCCCTTCTCACGGCCTGATATGATGGTTAAGAACCCGTGTTATCTGGTGGAGTATCTGGCTTCCAGACTGTCATCCTAGCACTTGGCAGGCTGACACAGAACGGTTGTCTTGACTATAAAGATCACACAGCCACAGAAGGAGTGTCCCTGTCTTAAAATTTAATGAAGTAAGAATAATTCCAAGCAGACTCTTATGGAAGAGTAGGGGGAAAGGATTGCTGCCCCAAGGGGATAGGAATTGCACAGGAAGACCAACAGAGTCAACTAACTTGGACCCTTGTGGGGTATTGGTCCTTTGGGGCTCTCAGAGACTGAACCACCAACCAGAGAGCATACACAGGTAGGACAGAGCCACCTCCCCAGTACATATGTCATAGATGTGCAGCTTGGTCTTCGTGTGGGTCCCAAGCAACTGAAGCAAGGTCTATCCCAAAAGCTGTTGTCTGTCCGTGGTGGGATTTGTTCTGGCTCGGCTGGCTCGTCTGACCGCAGTGAGAGAGACTGTGCCTAGCCCTGCAGAGACTTGATGTGCCAGGGTAGGGGGATACCCAGTGGGGCCCCACCTTCTCAGAGGAGAAGGGGAAAAGGGAAAGAGGGAGGATTTTGGCAGGCTGTGAACAGGAGGGGAACGGTGAGCAGGATATGAAATGAATAAAGACAATGATGTTTCCAAGTATGGAGAAGGAGAAGGCAAGGGGGATGACCATGCATTCTAGGCCATCACGGACTACATCATAAGACCCTGTCTCAAAAAACAGCTGAACAAACGAACTTAAAACATAGCGTGTAGACTAGTTTTATACCAAGCTGACACAAGCTGGACTCATCTGAAAGGAGAAAACCTCCATAGAGAAAATGCTGCCGTAAGATCCAGCTATACAATAGTTTTGTTTTTTTTTTACAAATAATTAGTGATTGATGAGGGACAGTCCACAGCACTGTGGGTGGGGCCATGCCTGGGCTGATGCTCCTGGGTTCTGTAAGAAAGCAGGATGAGTAAGCCATGAGGAGCAAGCCATTAAGCAGCACTCCTCCATGGCCTCAGCACTAGCTGCTGCTGCAGATCCATGCCCTGTTTGAGTTCCTGTCCTGATCTCATTCACTAAGGACTTATAAGCCAAGTGACCCCTTTTCACCCACACTTGCTTTTTTCACCATATTTCATCACCCTAAAATTGTTACAGGGTGGTGGGTTATTGCTATGGCAGAAATAGCCATATGTTTCAGGGAGGACTGTAGAAAGACTTGAGAGGTCAGAGATAGGAAAGCCGTTGAGTCGAGAGCTCAGTGAGCTGTTTTGAGGGAACTCAGAAGATAAGAATGCCAAGAGAAATGCAGAGGATGGAGGCCTGGCTTGTACAACTCCAGAAGGAGGTTTAAGAGTCACTTAAAAACTTTATCAGAGTCATTGCATATTTTGAGTTAAGAATCTATGGTTTTGGTCAGCTGGGGATGGAGGCTGAAGAATTGGCTGTGATTAACAAAAAACCAGAACCACTAAAGTGAAACTTTTGCTTTACTGGGCTAGTTGACACTGGTGAGATGGAACTCAGAAATGAGAGGTGATTAAAGAGAGACCTCAGAATCAGGGAGATGATGGGAAGCTCCTCAAATTAAGCACTCAGAAGTTGTACTCTAGAGGCTGCCAAGGACCTCGGTACATCCTGCTGGCCGAGGATCTTGTTAGTCTAAGAGTCACACAGGTGATGCCGATTTTGAAGTCATGAAGGAGTTATGAAAGATGTTTGAGGCTTGGCAGTGTGAGAGGCAGAATGGGCCACTAGAGAAGATGCAGCCTCAGTAGCAGCCGAAAACCCAGAATTGAAGGGATCATGGAGAGAAGTTGAGGCTTGGTACCATAAAGAGACCCCAGGAAAGGCTCTTGGTGAAAGTGTAACCATGTTGCAGCAAAGAGCCCAGCATTTTGGAGATTCAATACCATGGAATGGCCATGAAGAACAGCAGTGGAGTGGAGTTGGCAGGAAGGTAGAAGACAAGTTGTATCTTATGCAGAGGGTAAAGCCGGAGAAGTGACCCAAACCTCTTGGAAGAGTCCAGAAGATTGTAAGTCAATACCAGACATTGGGCATTGAGTAATTTACACAGTTAAGGTTTGGTTTTGCTTAGATTTGACTATAATGGTGCCCCAATTCCTCCCTCTTAGAGTAGGGAATTATTTAATTTATTTTTAAAATTAGTTTACAAATAGATTTTGAACCTTTAATGAGATTTTGAAATTTTACCAAGACTAGATTTTAAAGGAGACTGAATATTTTTAAAAGAGACCTAATCTTTAAACTTTTGAATTTTTAAACATTGTGAGACCTTTAAATTTGAAATTTTAATATTGCAATGTTGATATTTATTTGATCTTGGGGGTTAACCAGAAAGAAAAGGCTTTGGCTTACCAGTTGTGTTTGCAGGCCAAGTTGACAAAGGGTAAACTGTGCTGGATAGTTTTATGTCAACCTGATATGAGTTACAGTCATGTGAGAGGTCGGAGCCTCAATTGAGAAAATGCCTTTATAGGATCCTGCTACAGGGCATTTTCTTTATTAGTGATTGAGGGAGGAGGGCCCAGCCCATTGTGGGTGGGGACATCCCTAGGCTGGTGCTCCTGGGTTCTATAAGAAGGCAGGCTGAGCATAACGAGCAAACCAGTGAGTCTCACTCCTGCGTGGCCTCTGCAGCAGTGTCTGCTTTCAGATTCCTGCTCTGTTTGAGTTCCTGTTCTGACTTCCTTCAGTGATGAACAGTGATACTGCGGAAGTGCAAACAGATCCTTTCCTTTCCAACTTGTTTCGGCCGTGATAGTAACAGCCATAGTAACCCCAAATAAACGAATACAAAGCAGAAATTCCTCAGACCCCATATTAAAATCTAAGTAGTACTCTATGCAGCAAATGTAAATTCATTCCTTATAACCCCAGTTTCTTCATCTGAACAGGGCCAAGAGTAGGGCCTTCCTCAAAGAGTGCTTCAGGAGCAATCGTGAAGCTTAGTCAAGCAAATGCAATGTTCATGTGACCAGTAACACTGGAAGAGCTCACCAGCAAAGGAAATCCAGAGGCAGGGGCAAGCCTTAGGTGAGGGGACATTTTTGAGGAGTCCAGCCTTTGGAATGGGTCCAAAGCCAGGTGGGTGCTACGGCCTGAAGAAGAAAGATTACAATCTGACCACTGTCCAGAACTATAGGACATTAGCTTACATAATGTAAACAATAAACAAAACCCCACAGGAAAGTGGGAACAGTTGGGATTGTCCTTGTAACAAGTGTCTTAAAAGAGCCAACAGATCCACAAAGGAAGTTGCGTTGAATACTGAGAGTGGCGAGCATTTGGATAAACAAAGGGATGGAGCATATTCTCAAAGCTCAGTTTTTAAAATTGGTTATTTTCTCCTAGTTTTATTCTCTCAGAGTGCCCTGTGAGCAAGTACACAGACTTCCAACCCACTGACTCACATGGACAGTGTTGTGATTATGTCCTTCGAGTTCACTTTTGATGGCAGTCAGTATGTAATTCTATAATTGACACAGAAGAAAAACATCTCAAGAATCATCTGCCTCATGGATTTAGTAAAACGTTTCTAGCAAGATATAGAAAAGATAAAGGAGGGGTGGAGGTGTAGCTTAGAGTCATAGCTTCTGCCCAGCGGTCAGGAACCTTTGAACTCAATCTTCAGCAGCTTATGAGCATGGGTGTGTCATATTCCAGTGATGGATGAGGGGTTCAGTCATTCCCAGCTACTCGGGGGTCTTCAGACCAAACCCCCCCCCAAAAAAGCACTCCAAACAGAAAAACAAAAACAAAAACAAAAAAATCCCGAAGATTAAAAAGGAGGAGTTCCATTTCTTATAAGCCCCAGATTAAGTTGCTGAATCTCTAGGTCAAGAGCTATCATGGAGAACCTCTAAGCTCTGCCACTATGACTCAAGCATGCTGTGTCCTTAGCAAGAAGGAAAGAGAGAAAGAGAGAAAAGGGGAGGGAGGAAAGACAGACGGACATCTCAAAGCTTTTTCCACTCCCACTTCCCATCATTTTGCTTCAGAGATCTGAGAGAGAAACGAAGAAGTGGGGATGGAAACTGTGCAGAGGTGGGTGGGGTTAGGCAGAAGCGAGGAGCCCTTGCTTGGGATCCCACCAACTCCATTCTGCTCTGAGAGCCAAGGGTAAAGGCTGATGTTACACCATCAGTTGCTGAATGACAAGGGATGAGTAAACTAAAAACACTCTGCTGGGGGCTTTCTGAGGGACCAGAGCTACTTGCTAATGGTGGTCCAGCAATGGTGACTCATCAGATGAGAGCAAAAGTCCCCGTCCACAAACTTTTCCTAAGATGAGTGTTTCAGAAGAAGTAACTTTGACATTGTAATTTTGAAACATTGGGTGTTCCTCGGTTCTGGGTGCTGAATTGATTTCGTGTATAATCCTTTGCTCTGAGCTTCGAGTTTTTTTCATTTTAGTCTGGCAATTCTTTCAACAGCAATGGTGTTTTGCAACTTTAAAGGAATTTTTACAGACACAGGTTTTTGCTTGGTTCAGTGATAAAAGTGCCTCACCGAGGAGGAGGAGGAAGAAACCGTCCCCTTCCTGTCAGAAGAAAAACCGAGTGGAACACATTTGATTTTAACAGGTACCACGAGGGAATTTTGCTTGACTCTCCTGGAAGATGTTAAACTTATGACTGAGAAAGTCATCTTAGTCATAGTTAGCAAACCAGGTAAACTCACAACTGACTTCTCACTGCCAGGAATCTAATATGTGGCTCCTTTTGTAACAGAATGTCTGACTGTGTCTTCGTTCAGTGGGACATCCCCATCCACTGGGGCAAATAGGGATTTCATCTCTGCATTGGCACTGAAAATTTATCTCTCTCTATTCTGGTAGCTTTAGAGGCTATTTTTCTTTTCCTTCCAGTAGCAAAACTTGATACAGAGAAATCTTTGAATGCACAACTTTAAAAACTGTCCAGAAAGTGGACAGAGCAAGAAATCTGAGTGTCCTGGTAAGCAGAACTAGCACGGGGGCCCTGGTCACTGTGAGACTCCAGCCTTCTTCTCTGCCTTTGAGTGGCGTTCCTGCCAGGAGGAAGCTGCTAGCCAGGAGGCCGAAGCAGAAGCAGAAGATTTACCTGGGCTACAAAGTGAGTTTAACCTGGACAATTCAGTGATACCCTATCTCAAAATTAAGAATAAGAAGGCTGAGGTTAGCTAGCAAGATGGTTCAACGGGAAAAGCGGAACCCACATGGTGAAAGGAGAGAATTAATTTCCATTATCCACTGACTGCAGACAGTGCACTGCCAACACACACACACACACACACACACACACACACACACACACACACGCTCACACACACATGCTCACACACACTCACACACACACAAACACACACACGCTCCCACACACACACGCTCACACACAATAGATAAAAATAGATGATAGATAGATGATAGATAGATAACTTAATAAAAGATAACATAATAAAAAAATCTGAGGAGGTAGAGCACCTGCCTAGCATGTAAGAAACCAGCCATTCTTCCCTTTTACCTAAGGAAGATTCTATTTAAAACAGCCTTATATTTTTTTCATTACTTGGATAAGGATTAATTGCAGTTTACCTTCAGGGGAAAATCACACAATATCTGTATGGACGAACTCTCTAGCAGTGGAAGGGCAGAGAGTCTGTAGCAGAGAGGCTTCTGCCTTTTGACTCTGCTTCTTTTGTGCTATTTAATGGGTCAGATATGGAAGCCTAGATGGCCATCACCATGTGACTGGAAAAGGAAAATGATGTGCATACTATAATAGAATACTATCTGGCTCTAAAGGAAAATGGAATTGTGACATTTGCAGGAAAACGTCTAGAGCTGGAAATAACAGTGCTAGGCAAAATAAGCAGATTCAGAAAGACAAGATGGCATTCCTGCACTCAAATGCGGGGCCTAGATTTAAACTTCTTACACATAGTAAATGAGGGGAGAAAGAAATCAAAAGGGGGGGAAGGAACATATGTGTTATGAAAGCAGAAGGGAGCACTGTTAGGGGGAGGAAAGGGATTCACAAGAGGCAGGGCAGGCAGTAGGAAAGGCAAGAGAAAAGTATCCTGATAAATCTGTACAGATATGTAAACCAAAAAAATTGTTTATGCATCTTTTTTGAATTTGAAAAAAGACTTTTAAAGAAAGAGGTTGTTAAGTCCTGCAAAGACTGCTCCGTGGTTAAGAACACTTGCTACTCTTCCAGAGACCCTGAGTTCAGTTCCTAGAACCTACATTTGATAGCTCACAAGCACTTGTAACTTGGGTTTCATGGTATCCTACACTCTCCTTTGGACTCTTGGGGCACTTGTACACATATGCACAAGCACAGGGACATACACACACATACATGCATCAATAAAAAAAATAAATCTTTAAATGAAGAAGTGATTGCGTATTTTCCCAGCCCATGCTCTATGGTTCCCAGGTTGATCCCATAATGTCTGGCTCTGCATGTATGGCCTTAGGCATCCTGTATGAGGGAGAGCATCCAGGACATCCCTCCAGACCTGTTGTGTTTTCCAGAGTTTGAGGTCTAACCTGGAGCCTTATGCTTGCTGGAGAAGCTCTTTAACGGTGCTTTGAAGCCCAGTCTTCACAAACAGTTAAGAAAGGGTGTAAAAATGAGATCTCACTCAGCATAGGCACTATGCACTATACAGGCTGATTTTTAAACATAAAGGTCTTTGTAAGATAAGCAAGATTACCTTATCTTTATCTTTATCTGCAATTAGTTCTAGTCTTCTCCTTTGCTAATTTTGGCAAAGATTCTAGTGTGCTTAATCTAATTTTCCTCCATTGACCTCTTTTACCACTGAGAAGAAATTGTGTTTGTCTCCATCTTAAAGGTATGTGCCCCAGCACTTGGAAGGCAGAGGCAGGTGGGTATCTGAGTTCAGAGCCAGCATGGTCTACAGAGTGAGTTCTAGGACAGACAGGGCTACAAGGACAAGCCATGTATGTCTTAAAAAACAAAAACAAAGGTGGATCAGGGAAGGTCATAGCACTCCTTATGGAAAACTATGCATGAGAGTAAAAGCATATTTTTTGAGTGCAAGGAGTCTATTACACTGAGAGTAATAGACTCACTGAAACCGTGTCAGAATCCATGCCACAGCCAGCCTCTCAGAATCCAAACTGGGGGAGTTTGGGTGTCCAGAGAAGAATATGTACGGTCAACCAGAGCCACCATTGAAATACATCTGCTCTCTACAACTGCGTATCTTGGTGAGAATGCATTTTTAGCCAGAGATAACACACCACAACCTAGTGAAGTAGGAAGGAGGGAGGCGGAAGCTGCTACATTTTTCTATGTCAGATGGGAAAAGGATTTTCAAAAATTGAGTCTCAGTGGAACATGGGAGCGAGAGGCTAGGGTGCTGGTTGAGATGCATTGTGGGGCAGGCATGCTACAGGACCAGAGTCTGAGCTGCTTCCTGAGGCCACACACAGAGGAGCTTTGCACACGCTTTTCTTTCCTTCACCCAGTCTCTCCTGTCTCTTTCTTAGGCACATGCACTTTCATCCTTGGCCTTAGGACAGGTAGTAACTCTCCAGTAACTAGGAACAGTAAGTCCTAAATCTAAGCTGTAAAATGCAATTTCATTTGTCCATATACTGGCATAGCTTAAACTACCATTGTAGCATTCTATTGCCCTAATTAAAACTGTACTTTAAAAAAAAACCAGGAATCATTTCAACTTACTCTCAATAAAATGCTCTGTCACTGTGGCAGGTGTCTGGTCAATATATGTATTCATGAAAATATTAACTAATAAAGGGCACAGCTTCTGAAACTGTAGATAGTGACCCTCCATGGATTTATAACTGAATGTGGGCATATCAACAAGGTTTCTGAATATGTGATAAACAAGGTTTAATTCAGAATGTGTCAACCCTAAGTGTTTCTCGAAGCGATTGCCTGTGGTACATCCCAGGACCTCAGTACAGCATTGTTCACCTTTTGGCTTGTGTATTTGCATGCTCATGTGAAACACGTTCACATCTATAGGTACATTTGGTGGTTGGGTGTTCATGTGCACATCTGTGCCCATAGAAGCCCAAAATTGATTCCATATATGCTCCTCAGTTGTTATTCCCTTTATTCAGTAAGGTTTCCCATAGAACCTGGAGTGCAGCCATTCCAGCCGCTCTACCTAGCTTGCCTTGGTATCCCATCTCTGCCTCCTAAGTTCTAGAGTTATAGGTAGCTGACATCCCATGCCTGCCATTGTGCATGGATTCTGCAGATCCTATCTCTGGCTCTCACTCTGGGGGTGTTTCTCCTTTGGATCCATGTTCCATCTCCAGTCTTGGTTCTGAACACACAGCATGTATACTTTGGGTCACATACATTGTCACACCACACAACACCACCGGATACCACTGAAAGTATTTCCCTCAGATTCAAGATTGTCGTATGTGAAATCTCGTGTTCTTACTGTGCTTACAGAAACAATGGAAAAACAAAGACTGTTAATATTTTCCTGAAGACATTCCTCAGCTTGTAAGTCTCAAATCCATCTGTCTTCAGATTGTATCATGTTAGAGTGTTCAATTGTAAAAATTTCTGTTAGATTGGAAAGATGGCAATACTAGAATTATTTGAATTATTTTTTAAAAAAGATTTAGTTAATGTGTGTGTGTGTGTGTGTGTGTGTGTGTGTGTGTGTGTGTGTGCAAGCATGCATGTGTGCAAATAATGGCCGTGATCTCTTGGAGCTGGAGTTGCAGGAGGTTTTGAACTGTTGATATGTGTGCTGGGAACTGAATTCAGGTCTTACAAAAGAGAAGGAAGCGTTGTTAACTGTTGAGTCACCTCTGCAGTCACCAGAACTATTCACAGGTGAGCCCAGTTGAGGTGAGAAGTAGATCCAGTGCACTTGCCTAGCAAGCACAAGGCCCTGAGTTCGGTCCCCAGCTCTGAAAAAAAGAAGAAAAAAAAAGAAGTAGATCCAGCATTGCAGAGTTCAAACTAATAAAACCAAAATTCAAAAAAAAATTTTTCTGTTAGAGTTGCTGACTCGATTTTTATAAAAATGTTTTACATATTTTGACTTGAGATTATGAAAGAATTTTTATTAGCTCCTAAAATGTTCCTAATATGGGGCTCTTAACAAAGTTTCTGAATAATTCCGATGATATGTGCTGTGACTCTGAGGTGTTCCTGGCAGTCCTTGCCTGTGTAGCATCCCAAGATCTCATTTTTACTCTGCATTTGTGCGAATATCACTATTGATGACAAAAAGATGTTTTATTTCCCATTCCCCCCGCCATGATACCACTGCTTTCTGGTTCCTAGGCTGTGCCCAGACTTTGTCTGCTCTGGTTCTCCCAGCAATGATCTCAGGGTCACTATTCAGAAGGTCTAAGGTAAGTGGAGGGAAATTAAGAACACTACGACCCAAACCACTTACTAACAGTTTATTATTAAGTATAAACTTCATTCTACATTCTTCATTTCTCTTCTAAATATTCCCTCTCAATAGATTACAAAAGGGTCATTTGATAATTGATAAAACTGAACAGGAGGAGCGATGAGATTTAAAGCTATTTTCTTGTGAGATTCTTGACTGTCAACTTCGTGGGATTTAGAATCACTATGGAAAGACACCTCTGCATGCATTTAAAAGGATGTTTCCAGAAAGATTTAACTGAAGGGAGAAGACTTAAGTGAAATGTGGCCGCAGCTATTCTACCGACTTCCCCTGACTAAAGGAACAGAGTATGAGGGCTCACTTCTGTGTTTTCTGAGAGAGGAGATCATGTGGTCAGCTCCTGCATGCTGCCGCTGCCTTGCCTTTCCTTCCATGATCAACCAGTATGAACTGCACTTTCCAATGCTGAGCCGGAATACACCTTCCTTCCTCATGTTGATGCTGCCCAGCGTTTGGTCATGGCCGTGAAAACAGCCACTAGCGTTCATTCTAAGACCAAATGCTTATCAGTGTTCAAAAGGTCTCACACGATATTTGATGAGCCTTTTAGCAAGTATTCTATGTGTTTGATTTGCCCTGGAATGAAAAGTACAGTAACAACAAAACAAAGAACCCACAAAAACAATATCCAAATGAATGACATTCTAGGGTACCTCAACAACGGCTCTCTTTGTTTGAGCTCTTGGAAGCCCAGGCATGCTGAAACGTGGTGTGGAGAATTCCTCTCCTCCAGGTAGGATGCTGCTCTTGCTTTCCTGTGACACTTGTATTCCTCAGGTTTCTTAAGCTCTTCCCTAGAACTCCCTGGACCTTGCCTTTCAAAGCGGTTTCTGTCACCAGGAGTGATCATCCAAGCTGGCGTTTGAGGCAGCTCAGCTTGGCTTCTGACCGTGTACGGAATGAACTTCTGGAATCAGAAGATGAAGGCAAGAAAGAAGTCCGTTGGGTGACTTTGCATTAGTAATCGTCGTGGTTACAGACTGGATGTGGGTGACGACAGACACGGAGAGAGAGACAATGAGTGTGAGAGTTCTGACCTGGACCAGACAGAGAACATTAAAGTCCCATGAGTCATGGCTTACCCTCATGTGTCCCAGGGCGAGTTCAAAACAGTGCAGAATTCAGAAAATCTATCATTCACTACAGAATCCTACAGCTCATTAGCTTGGGAAGACGATGAGCTTTGGACTTCCTGTCAGAGTAGAAGCATCAGAAGGGAGTACACTGATGACCGAACTCTGCACAGCAGACACGTGAAGCTGGGAGAGGAGATTCTTGCCTTAGCTCTGTGTGAGGACGACTCTTCTCTCCCATTGGACCTAAGCATCTTCAAAGTGGAGCCAATGTACTTACATGTTGCATCTTCTATGATTATAAACCCAATTTATCTGGTACGCATTAGATGATGAATAGATATCTAATTTTAGATTGAAAGGTGTTATTACTCTTCAGTCTGAGCTTTCTCTTCCCTTCAGAAAATGATGTTAATTTTCAGAAGTTCTTGGCTTTGAATCACCTAACATAGTTATCACAGATCCTAAAAAGGTGTTCAGTCAGTTATCAAGACTTGGCATGAACTCTTTTTTCCATCTAACTACTCGAAAGATTTATTGGATAGGAAAAGGATTGATTGAGTGTAGGCAGTAAAGGAAAAGAAAGCTTCAAAATCAGAAGAGATCTGTTGAGCCCTGTGTAAATGCTTCACAGTTATTACTACTCCTTTTACCACCCATGAGCTACAGTAAGGTGCCTCTGATTATCTTCATTTGCAAATAGGAAATCTGAGGCTCGCAGACTTTAGGAATGTGTCAGGCTAGCCAGGATAAATGGTAGGCATAGCTTAAACCTGTCCCTTATAACTCAGAAGCCCACTGTATCCCCAAAGGATTGTTTGACAGGAGCAAGAGAAAAGCATGTATGTGTGGAGGTGGGGACAACGGCCACCCAGGCCAAGCTCACTCTAAGTGTTAACTTGAACTTCATCTTGGATGCGAACTAACATAGTAGAGGAGCTGCACAGCTACATCTAGCTTAAAGAGTTTAAAATAGAGTAGAGCCGGGGATGCGTCAGAGCTAGCTATCTCTCTGAGGAGATGCCAGCCAAAGCTACCCAGGGAAGACTTGGGTCTCGAAGCAAATCTTTTCAGTTTGTTGTCCTTGTTTTCCACTGATGTGAATGGTTTAAAGTCACCTACTCTCTGTGTGCTCGCTGTAAGAAAGAGGTCCAACTTCACCAAGAATTCCGTGAACACTCCTGGAGAAGCCAGCCGTGCAGGCAGAAAGTGGCCAGACTGAAGAGGGGAGAGGAGCGGCTGGAAAGAACTGGCAGAGCCAGTTAAAGCCCAGGTAGGTGTCCCTCTTGTGACTAGAACGGTCAGTTCATTTTATATGTAGGAGTTGTTTAGATGGATTTCAGATAAAGACACTTTCTGCCCCTCACAGGAGAACCTGAGTTTTCCAAGCTTCACCAGTGGCAAAGAGAAAATAAATCTGTATTGAGGTGGGGATTACAGTAGACTTAATGAAAGTCACCAAGGAGATGTGTGATGGCCTCTGGGATCAGAAGGCAAGCATTTCTGTACTTATGAGGATATATGTGGCAGGGCTGTCATAGAATCATAAAGTTACAATGTTTCTGAGGTGCAACGTGCCTCCTCCACAATTTACCATGTATTCATCACGTGACCTTAAAACTAACGAAAATGAAAGCTAACTAAATGCTTAAGAAAATTACCTAGGCACAGAGTCTTGTGCAGGAATTTAAAAATGTGATTCCTTCAAACTATGTAACTACATAGGAAGGGTTTGTGAGAGAAATGTAGCCACAAGTAACATTTAAATAAAAGGACCGCTGGTAAAGCAGGGCATATGGAAACTGGTCCATGGTTCCTTATCTGTCCTAGACTAGAGAACAACTCTGCTGGAAGGCTGAGGCTGCTACTTCTCATGATCTGTACTTAACCAGCTTTCTTTCCTTCCTTTCTTCTTTCCCATTCCATCCTTCCTACCCCACACAACTAAAATTAGCACTGTGCAGTCGGTAATGAAAGACCCTCCATGGCCATCTAACTGATGTGAAGAGAGCATTTGATGAAGTCCAACATCTCATCGTGAAATGCACCTACACACATACACAAAGAAAAGGGGAGCTCCCGCTGTACTACAAAGGCACTGTGAAGAATCCACAACTACCACGACATCAAACCAAGTATGGAAAGGCTGAGACTTTCCCCAGAAGACAAACACCAAAGAAAAGATGTGTGAGTTGGTCGTGCGAGCAGACCATTCGTGGTCAGCAAAACAGAGTGAAATACTTCTTAAACTGTGGAGGGACTCTGACAATACTGTAGATTTTATAATAGATGATGCTAGCTGCAATTACTGCTATACCAGAACTAACAAACCTAGAGAAAGAAAACTTTAACTTAAGGTTCTGGCATGTTCCTTTCGTGATCAATTGGCATTGTTGTTCTGAGACCTGGAGTGAGTCACTACATCAGGAAGAACACAAAGGAAACAAAATGTCCACCTTTTGTCTGAGACATTAAAGAGAACAGGGGCCCCTGGAGTCACAATCGTCTAGGCAGGGTCCTACCCTGAGACAGAAATACTTTCCACTCAGCCCACCTAAGTGGAACATTCCAGATCCAACTAGACCTACATGAGACTCCAGACAGGAAACTCACACATCGCCTGCTTCCACTCACATGAACTCACTGAGATTCCCCATGGTGAGCATAGGGGAAGGAGATTCTGCTTGGTGACCAAGGGGTTTATTTTGGAAGACTGACATTGCCCAGAATCTGTTAGATGGTAAGTGAACTAAATGTCACTTAGCTTACTTTATGGCCTCACTAATCTGTCATCAAATTCAAGAAAATTAGGAGACTTTGGAAAGCCACCTCCGCGGACAGCCCACTAACTGCTCACACACCCACCTTTCAGTTCTTGGGGATTCTGTCACTCAAGAAAAACAGCAGAATTGAAGTAAGCGAAAACCTCAGGCATCTGAGTCCCCTCAGATCCCTCTGAGTTCTCAGAGGCAGTAGCCCTCTTAGAAGCGTGTTATTAGCTCGCCACCTTGTGCCAAGTACTGGAATCGCAGGCGATGCTAAGGCAGAGCCCGTTGGCATGACAGGGGCACTCCGCCCTGCCCGCCCCTGCCCTGCCCCTGCCCCGCCCCCCCTGCCCCCCACCCCGCCCCGGCCCGGCCCCACCAACCCCCCTCTCATCCCTCCCACTCCCGGGCCTAGTTGATTTAGATCATTGGTCACAAGTACAAGGTTTGGGATAGTACTCAATGTTTCTATAGCCTACTAACATCAAAAACGGTTTGAGCTCAGATCTCCTAGTAGACATATTCCTGCCGCAAAGGCACGTGTGCTGACTCATGGCGAGGCCTTTGCTACAGCACCAGGGCCAGGAAAGGCCTAGGAGAAGCTACCCAGGACCTGGGACCCAGGAGGCTACAGGTGCAAGTGGGCTTAGCAGGACTTCTCACAAAGACCAGGGCCTACCCAGTCCCCATTACAGTTCTAGTGCTAATGGGGGTCCTGAGAAGCAGAAAGAGTTCCTGAAACTCCAGCTCCATCCTTGAGGTGAGCCTAGCGAGTCATTTCAGGGGGGCCCAGGTGTGGATAGGCTGTTTTCTCAAAACCCTTGGGCCATTCTCCTCATATGAATCCTGTATTCTATCCATGCGCAATCACGGAGAGAAAAGGGAGAACATGCAAGCAATGCCATGGGGGCATAGCACCTCCCTCTCCACTCTTTGCACACAAATTGCACTGTGACTGTGATTAGAGAAAGGCATGGAGGGAACCGCTGAGAAACGCCTCCCTGCTGAGACACACTTCCCTTTCTCTCTCTCTTTTTTATTGGATATTTTATTTACTTATATTTCGAATGTTATTCCCTTTCCTGGTTTCCTTTCTAAAAATCCCCTATCCTGTTCTCCTTACCTTGCTTCTATGAGGGTGCTTCCCAACCCAATCCTGCCTCCCCGTCCTGGCATTCCCCTACACTGGGGAAAGGAACCTTCACAAGACCAAGGGCTTCTTCTCCTATTGTTACCCGACAAGCCTATCCTCTGCTCCGGGAGCCATATGCAGTTGGAGCCATGGGTCCCTCCATGTGTACTCTTTGGTTGGTGGTTTAGTCCCTGGGAGCTCTGGAGTCTGGTTAGTTGATATTGTTGTTCTTCCTATGAAGATGTAAACCCCCCAACTCCTTCAGTCCTTTCTCTAACTCTTCCATTGGGGACCTAGTTCTCAGTTCAATGGTTGGCTGTGAGCATCTGCCTCTGTATTTGTCAGGCTCTGGCAGAGCCTCTCAGGAGACAGCTATACCAGGCTCCTGTCAGCAAGCACTTCTTGGCATCCCCAATAGTGACTGGGTTTGGTAACTACATATGGGCTGGATCCCCAGGTGGAGGAGTCTCTGGATGGCCTTTCGCTCAGTCTCTGCTCCACTCTTTGTCCCTCTATTTCCTTTAAACAGGAGCCATTCTGGGTTAAAAATTTGGAGATAAGTGGGTGGCCCCACCCCAACGGGGGTCTTGCCCAACCTCTGGATATGGTCTTTATAGGTTCTCCCTCCATTTTGTTGGGCATTTCAGTTAATCTCATCTCTATTAGGTCCTGGGAGCCTCTTGTTTTCCTGGCATTGGTACTTTCTGGTGGCTACCCCATTCCCCATCTGCCAATGCTACACACCTCTGTTCAGTTTCCTGACCCTCTGTGCATCACTCCCCTATCCTCCCATTCCTGATCCTGTCCCTCTTTCTCTCCTCCCCCTCCTCTCTTCTTCCCAAACCCCTCCCACCCTCTACCTCCCATAATTATTTTGTTCCCCCTCCTTAGTAGTGCTGAAGCATCCACACTTTGGTCTTCCTTATTCTTGAGCTTCATGTGGTCTGTGAGTTGTATCATGGGTATTCCCAGCTTTTTGCTTAATATCCACATTAGCGAGTGCATACCATGTGTGTTCTTTTATGACTGAGTTACCTCACACAGGATGATATTTTCTAGTTCCATTGATTTGCCTAAGAATTTAATGGAGCCATTGTTTTTGATAGCTGAGTAGTACTCCATTGTATAGATGTACCACATTTTCTGTATCCAAATGAGGGACATCTGGGTTCTTTCCAGCTTCTGGCTATTATAAATAAGGCTGCTATGAACATAGTGGAACATGTGTCTTTGTTATATGTTGGAGCATCTTTTGGGTATATGCCCAGGAGAGGTACACACTTCCCTTCTAAAGAAGTAAACCAGACAGGTGTCCTTGTTTACTTTGTGATAAAACTGACCAAAAGCAACTTCTGCATCATAGTTCATCTCTGAGCCAATTAAGGGCAGGAACACTGCAGGCAGGAACTGAGATTGAGGCCAAGGCTCTGAAGGAACAAACATGGTCCTTGTGGCTTGTCTCAGACACCTTTCATATACAGCGCATGCCCACCTGCCCAAGAATGGCCCCACTCACCGTGGGTTGCACCCTCCCAGGTTAATAAGGGATTAAGAAGATGCCACATCGCCACGCCCACAGGCAGTCTGATGGAGGTTGTTCCTCAGCTTTCTCCAGTTAGCAACAATCAAGCAGACCAGCAGAATCCTAACCTTTGAAGCAGAGCTGTGGGACGATGTCACAGGCAAGGCAGGTACAAGATAGAAGGAGGCCTGTCATTGGAGGAGAAGGAAGGGTGGGCAGGAGAAAAGTTTGAAGGAAGAGGAGGAGACTGGGACGGAAAGGAGGAAGAGACAGGAGGGAGAGGGAGAGAAGCCATGGCAGGTGACGTTAAGATTCCACTCTGCGTATTTACAGGTTGTTATTAATGTTCTTAAGGGATGGATGGTACTGGACTTTGTATGTTTAGGTGGGCAATTATATCTTATCAATTGGATCAGAGGTTATTGTGTTGTGTGTTCTTTCATGTGTAGATTTAAGTGTAATGGAATTACACAGAACTGGAATGTGTGCTTCTGGCAAGATATCCAGCAGATATCTTGGGGCACTGTGGTGTAGGATCTAGTGGGGATAAAAGACAAACATACTTTTTTTATTTTTACAACAACACAGATTAGAATGGCTAAGCTCTACCAAAAGCCCAAGATAGGATAGAGATTCCATTCTTTTGGTTGCCCACAGAAGGCTGGACTATCCTACATCAACCAACAATCCAGAAAGTGATGTTTCCTATAGAAGTCTGTCTTCATGCCTATAAATGACCTTCACAGGACTAGACTGGGCTCTGGGACACTTCAAAGGTTTCATCTATCAGGAAGTAACATGGACAGGGGAGAAATACTAAGAAGCTGTTGCCCTGATGATGACAGGCTAGCTGCTGGCTGAGGGTCAGAAACAGGGCCTTCTGGGTGGGCGACACACTTACATACTGTGGCTGCTCTGTGGGAATAGGGCATGCCTAACTGGAAGAGCAGTTCCTTGTGGTCATCAAAGGAGAATCAGAACCCCCCAAAGACACACAGATATACGGACACAAGCCAATCTCTTGGAGACAATTTCTCAGTGGAAGTTTCCTCTTCTCTGTGTTGAATTGATAAAGACCAACAAACCACCATAAGCCAGGCCTGTCTGTTGCCAGGGAACTGTTGGACAGAGCTTAGAAGGACAACTAGTTGCTGTTGGGTAGCAAGAGTGGTTGGCAGTCTGAGATAAGGAAAAACATGGATAGCTCAGGAGTTGACAATCATAACCTGTGTGTATACTACCCACTTAAGGTCAATAGTATTATCTCAGGAATAGAAGTATGTCAGAAAGACAGTGCCACATGCAATTTAATTACTTTATTGTCCACTATAAGTTATAGGTATGTGTGATATATGTACACATGTTTTAAAACCTCTATTCACAAAAAATAGGCACGTAAGTTATAAAACTACTTCGAATTGTTTGTACCATTGAGTCAGAATGAAACCTGTATTTTCTTCCAGGTTGGCAATAATTTTGGGGTGTATGTCACTGAATAATAGATGTTCATCTTATTTTTTCTATTATAATTTAGAGTCATGCTTTCCAGATTTGGGAGGGGGGTTAAATTCTCAAGGGAAAAAAATCAGAAATGAAGTTGGCACCCCTCTCTAATTCTGGCACTTAAAAACTAGTGTCCAACTGCTAGCCTCATAACATCCTAAATGAAAGAACATCTTAAAATTCGGGAAAGGATGTAGGGAGGACTATTTCAAAGTAGAAGCAAGACTCTCCAACAGAATCCTGTTGTGAGTTTTTAAAAGATCAGGGAGACCAGATAGGTGGGAGAGAAGCCTTGGTGGGCCCATGCTGAGTCATCCCTTCCCTCCGAGGTACCAGCGATAGGAGAGGTATAGGGTAAGATAGAGTTTATTTAAGGGCATGGGAAGAGGAGTTGAGAAGGGAGAAGAGACAGAGACAGACAGACATAAAGACAGACAGACAGACAGACAGACAGACAGAGAGGGGTGGGAAGAGAAGAGGGGAGGCTGGCCAGGAACGTGTGGAGAGAGGGGGGAAGAGAAAAGGAGAGAGGGAGAAGAAGAGTCAGGGAGAGAAGAGAGTCAGAAAAAGAGAATGGGCAGAGAAAGCGAGGAGGGGACTAACAGCCCCCTTTCTAGCAAGCATGGGCAAGTAACAGTTGGGCAGAACCTAGAAGAAATGCCAACAACCTCCCAGACTGGTTCTGATTCTCTGCTGATGGCCATATCAGAGGGACTGGCTGTCCTTCAGGTTGGCAGCAACCTCTGGTAAACATTTAGAAATCCCAAGATGAGGGCGGAGGTCACTGCTGCCTTCTTTTTGGTTTTCCATAATCAGAGTGCAGTTCACACAACGAAGCCACAGAATGAAAGTGTGGGGAAGCTGGTGGCTCCTCCCCACTCCTGAAAGGCCCTGTTTCTGACCCTCAGGCCAGCTAACTCCTGGCCTCCAGGGCACCCTCTTGAAATTTCTGTCTATGTACTTCCTGAGTCTCTTTTGTAATGTCACTGCCTGTTTCTACCCACTGGTCCTAGAGCCCCATCTAGTGTTATGAAGGTCATTTGTGGGCAGGAAGACAGATTCCCTTTACAGATGTCTTTCAGGTTGAACTTTAGGTTTTCATTGCCATTATACCCACACTCTAGGGTCCTGCTCGCCTGGCCTGGGATGTTTGTGCACATCGTTGCCCATAAGCCGAGTTCTGGGTGTTGGGCACCTAGAATCCTTTAGCAGCTCCTGCTCTGATACCCATGAATGCACCCTAGGGCTGTTCAGTTTAACTCACGCATAACGTTTTATTCTCGTTGCTGTGACCAAATGCCTGGCAGAAGCAACTTAAGGAAGGGAGAGTTTGTTTGGGGTCATGGTTTGGGAGATCTGACCCCAGTCTCTTGTTTCTGGCCTATCCCCATGATGGAGCAGCTACTATGTGACAGCAACAGCTTCATTGGTGGCTATTAGTGACATCCTGAATAGTGAGCACTGCGCCAGAATTAAGTTTTAAGTTGCGTGTGTGTTTTGGATAATGGGCTTGTCTTATAAGAGTTTTACAAATGTCTCCTTCTTTCTGATTCATGTTTATTACCACACTCCTACCAGACCCTTCCATAAATGGTCATCCTATGTCAAAAGGAGGCCTTCAGTTTATAGTGTGGTTTACATGCAGCCAAGAATGGGTTCCTATTTATTAAGCACAACACTTCTCATGCAGACTGTAAACACAAGCAAAGTGATGTTGCTTGGCCACCAGCAAGCAGTAAAAGTAAAAGAAATGCATGGGGGCTCAAGGAGGATCTGAGGCTGGGGCTGGAGGAGGATCTGAGGCTGGGGCTGGAGGAGGAGCTGAGGCTGGGGAGGGTATACTAGCTGCTGTGTCCCTGACAGGAGCATGCTCTGTAGCCATTTCTTCTGAACTGAAACAGGAAATGAACCAATCTAACAACAATCATAAAGCCTAGAAAGTTTAGACTCACTAAACCCTTTGTAGGGTTCTACATGCAGATCATGGTTGGAAGGGAAAGAAGCACACATTTAAGTTTCCCTTTCAACAGAAGAATGATACATTGTGGTAAATTTACACAATTTATACAGCGGTTAAAAAAATGGAATCATGAAATTTGCAAGCAAATGGAGCTAGAAAAACATCGTCTTGAATGAGGTAACCCAGACCCAGAATAATAAATGTAGTATGTACTTACTTATAAGGATATTAGCCATTAAATAAATAATAACAAAGCTACAATCCACAGTTCCAGAGACGTTAGGTAAAGAGGAAGACTCTAAGGGAAACACAAAGATCTTCCTGGGAGGGGAAATGGAATAGATTTTATGGGAAAACTAGGGGAAGGTGGGGGTGGGAAGGGAAAAGAGATCAAGTGTGAGGAGGGACAGGGACATGGGGAGGAGGAGAGAATGAAGGGAGAGATGGCTGGAATGGGGGCAAGCATTTGGAGGATGGTGTGGAAGCCTAGTTCGTATGTGGAACCTTGCTGGATTCTGCGGATTCCTAGTAGTGGTGGACATGGAGTCTCAAGCAGATGTCTCTTGCAGCCAGGCAAGGCTTCCAGTGCTGGGAATTGGATGTATTCAATTGAGTTGTTGGCCAAGCAGATCCCATGTAAAATTCCAAACAACCCTTGTTGCTGCTAAGACAAAGGTTGCTCTCCACAGGGGTCCCATCGCTGAAGACAATGCCCACACAAGTCACTGAACATGGAGAAGCAGTGTTGGTTTCTACATGGAGCCCTTATTCCTCTTTTCTAGTTTCTTTGGTGAGGGAAGGCACTCTGTAGGCTACAGAAAGAAAAACGTGAAACCAATCCAGCCACAAAACTTTTGACCAAAAGTCTGCCCTGCCTATAAAATATGTTAGCAATGCTGGCACAGAACTGTAGGGGTAGCCAACCAGTGTCTAATTTAAGTTAAGGTCCACTCCACGAAAAGGAACCTATACTCAACACTGCTTAGGTAACCTAGAACTAGAGACTACATAGCACAGAAGCCTAAGCTAAAACCAAGTACTATTTGTCTAAAGAAAATCAAGGGAATTATTTCTAATGATATTCTGCTATACTCACAGATCAGTGACTTCTTCAGTTGTCATAAAAGAAGCTTGCACCAGCAGCACATGTGAGTAGATGCAGAGATCCACAGCCAGACAGCATGCAGAGAGAGAGAGGCTAAATGAGAGGTCTCCATCCAAGCCCTCCTCTCAGAGCTGGGGAATCCTGAGGAAGAGCAGAGATTGGAGGAGCCCGAGAGGATAAAGGACACCAGGAGAACGATGTCCTTTGAATCAACTGAGCAAGGAGGTGTGAGCTCACAGAGACTAAAGCAGCAGTCACAGGGCCTAAAGAGTCTGCACCAGGCCTCTGCATATCTCTCTCTCTCTCTCTCTCTCTCTCTCTCTCTCTCTCTCTCTCTCTCTCCCTCCTCCCTCCCTCCCCTCCCCCCCCTCTCTCTCTCTGTGTCTCCTCTCTCTCCTCTTTCTCTCTCTCTGTCTCCTCTCTCTCTCTCTGTCTCTTCTCTCTCTATCTGTCTTCTCTCTCTCTGTCTCCTCTCTCTCTCTGTCTCCTCTCTCTCTATCTGTCTCCTCTCTCTCTATCTGTCTCCTCTCTCTCTCTCTCTCCTCTCTCTCTCTCTCTCCTCCCCCCCCCCCCTCTCTCTCTCTGTATCTCCTCTCTCTTCTCTTTCTCTCTCTCTGTCTCCTCTCTCTCTATCTGTCTCCTCTCTCTCTATCTGTCTCCTCTCTCTCTCTCTGTCTCCTCTCTCTCTCTCTCTCTCTCTCTCTCTATATATATATATATATATATATATGAAGATAAGTGGGTCTTTGACTCTTTTTCTTGCTCTTACAACTCTTTTCCTCCTGTTGGATTGCTGTGTCCAACCTCGATATGCTCGATATGCTTCACCTTATATTTTTGACATGTTTAGTGGTTATCTTTTAGAAGCCTGTGCTTTTCTAATGAAAGACGGAAAATAATAAATCCACAGGAGAGGGAATTTAGGGAGGAACTGGGAGGAGCAGTGAGAATTATTGTCCAC
The DNA here is from genome assembly GCF_011064425.1 of Rattus rattus. Lineage (NCBI taxonomy): Eukaryota > Metazoa > Chordata > Mammalia > Rodentia > Muridae > Rattus > Rattus rattus. The sequence goes on along the minus strand of NC_046154.1, from coordinate 149,211,698 downwards.
TGAGGAAGACTTGGAACATGTGACTAAGGAAAGAATTATATTGCAGATATCATGTCCTCAAATTCCTAGAATGTAAGTTGAAGTGATGAGTTGCCAATGAACTTTACAGCTACATACCAATAATTTGTAATTTTTGTTTGCATTTATTCTCAACCAACACACTCTTTCCCATTGCAACGTCCTTGATAGGGTGAGTGCTTATACCATGAACGCTGCCTTTAATAAGGGAACTGGAGCTTAACAGAGTCTCCTCTCATGAGTGAACGGTGATATGTATTGTGTCTTACTGAATTCAGGACAGGCATCCTGTTTTCTGGAGCCTTCACTTTAGCTGGGGAAGAGTGAAGAAGGAAGGGCCCTACCAAAGCAAGCTGAGTGTTTGTGTGCCAGAGTCAAGCATTGAAAGGATAGCCCCAGCACGGTGATGGCTGGGAATGGGACCTTTGTCAGGTAATGAGGTCAAGAGAGGGACTCCTTCAGTATGAAATTATTGCTCCATTTTATGGCTTTTTTGGGGGAGCCACTGACAAATGTCCACTTGCTCTGGGTGGATTATGGATGACAAACAAAAGATATCATTCTCTTCTAGTCAAGCTTGATGAATAAGTGAGTTTGTTAGGGTTACTTTCAGGGGTATGGGGTACTCAAAGATAGTTGTGTCACAAACATTTCACCCCAGCATGGGTGAGTGCTCATGAAAGCTGCCCACTGGAGAGCTCTAACTTCTAGGCAGTTCCATGGGATAGGGTCCCCCACCAATCATCTACTGAACATAAAACCTTTCAGAAGATCTTGTCGAACCTTGACTTTCTTGTTTTTCCACTTTTTATTTAGCTGGTCAGCTTCCTGAAGGATTTAGTTCTTGCATTCCTGGCCACTAGAGTACTCTTCCCCCACATCCCCACCCCCCACCCAAGACCTGGCACTTTGTATCTTGCAGCGTTGGTTAATTGTAGAAAGCGTGTTGTTGTTGTTGTTGCTGCTGCTGCTGCTGCTGCTGCTGCTGCTGCTGCTGCTGTTATTTCACAATCCAAGAGAATAGAACCAGAAATCACTGGGTGAATAACGAGAAGTGTTGAGAAGTTCCGATGCCATAATAGCTCAGAAGTAACCAAGCATTCATCAGCTCGACTAGAATGGAGTATAGGGAGAGGTGAAGGCAAGGGGTTCGAACACAGAAAAGTTCATGTTGATTCCTCTTGAGAACGTTTCTCAGATTTTGAAGATGAGAACTTTAACATTGATCTTCATTTGAAGACGATTTTCAAGGATCCATTAATTTTGTTCATTCATACAGCATGCATTTGATATCATATTAGATATAGATGCTAGCCTAACACCAGAGATCTATTAAGGAATCAATGTATGACTGGCTTTGATAGGATGCCATTGCAAAACAGCCACACATAGCAAGTTTGTAGAAGACCGAAAGGACAAGAGCTTGCCTCTGTTCTCTACACGTGCGGGTAATGACAGCCACAAACTTCAATCCCTCTTCCGTAGCTTTCCATGCATGTAAAACATTACAGAATTCCCAAAATAAACATTAACCTTTACTGCTATTGTGAAAACACATTCATCTTGTGCTATACAAAATTCTACAATGAGAATATATACTGTTAAGTGAATTCTGGGTGACCAAGGGGAGGGCTTCCAAGCATCAAGAGCATTGATCCAAAAATGACAAACAAAAGCACCAGCTTATACAATGGTCACTGAGTAGGAACACACAAATGTGGAGTATCTAAGGATCAGCAGATGATCTAGGAAGAATGGTAAGATGTTGCTAAGCAGCCCTTCCTGGGAGTCTCTTTCTCAGCAAGTCACTTAAATCTCTGAATGAATGGAGTTAGATCCATGTACTTCAAAGTATAGATGGAAATAATTTTTGGACTAGCAAAGAGGATTGTTTAAAACTACAGACATTTTGATTTTTCAAAAGGAAAAGATCTCATAGCAGCAGGCTTTGATTGTTCGCCTAACGATGAACTAGTTTGTATGGTGAGGGACGGGCAGAGGCATTGAATGCCGACTCAGTCTATTCCTCCTTATGGTTCTCCACATTTGTACTTGGCATTTCTATTCTCAAAATGCAAGGAAAAAATGAACACCAGGATCTAACAAACGAGTAGCTACACATGGTTCTATGCTTCTGAATTGTTTGCAAAGGGATGGTGGTGGTGGGAGCTGGAACTGGATGCCAAATGATGTTCTGGCCACATTCCTTGTTGATATCTTTGAAAATTAAATCCTCCAAGACCTTAACACCTGCTGTATTGATACTATACATATGGTAGTAACCTTAAATTACTGGTACTTCCAATTCTAGGTGACTGGAGAAGGAGACGCCAACTTAGGAGACCAGAAGAAAAACTATAGACCTCAAAACAATGTTCTCTTCCCTGCGTGATGTAACCCTCCAAGAGCCAGGGTGGGTTTTGGGTTTGGGAGAGTGGGTTCCACAGGAGGAGCATAAAGTGAACTGAACAGAGTGCCAGGATTCCTCTGTTGACTGGATGGTCATTTTATCCACCTGTGTGCACATGGCGAAAGGGCAAGCAATTGAAATACTGTACCCAAGATATTTAAAGATATTGTTTTGACAAACATTTAAAAAACCATTTCTCTCAATATATTGACAAAATTGAGTTGCACAAAAAATAAGTCAAGAATGTTCGATTTGTAGAGAACAGAAACAGTCTGCAAATAGAAATTCAACACCAACAAAGTATCAGCACATTTCTGAAAACAAGAGAAAAAAATTCTGTACTGATGTTATCTGTTCTTTTACAACTTAAATACTTTAAGGTTACAACATGACACAGGACATCTTCTCTGGTATGCATGATAGGAAAATATTTCTATATCATAGGATCAGGCTTGACTCATGCCTGTTTCATGAATATTATCCAGTCTGGTGAGATACCAACATCTCTTGACATGATTTCATTCTAACTTCCTCCTCCTCCTCCTCCTCCTCCTCCTCCTCCTCCTCCTCCTCCTCCTCCTCCTCCTCCTCCTCTTCCTCCTTCTCTTCCTCCTTCTCCTCCTCCTCCTCCTCCTCCTCCTCCTCCTTCTCATTCACCTCCTTCTGGTTTACTTAATATATTTTTCTTTTCTTTTTTCTCTTTTAATTATCATTTTCTTACTTATTCACTTTACGCCCTGCTCACTGCCCTCTTCCCAGTCACTCCTTCCCGCAATCCTTCTGTGACTCCCCTCTCCTTCTCCTCTGAGCAGGTGGGGGATACGGGGTATCCTCCCACCCTTTCACTTCAAGTCTCTGAAGGCTAGGTGCTTCCTCTCCCACTAAGGCCATACAAGGTAGCCCAGCTAGAATAACATATCCCACACGAAGGCAACAGCTTTGGGGATAGCCCCTGCTCCAGTTGTTCAGGACCCATATGAAAACCAAGCTGCATATCTGATACGTATGTGTGGACAGGCCTGGGTCCAGCTTGTGCATGTTCTTTGGTTGGTGGTTCAGTCTCTGAGAGCCCCAAGGGACCAGGTTAGTTGACTCTGTTGTTCCTCCTGTGGTTCCTCCCATGAGGAAGTTTTATTAGTCTCCTTTTTATATGATAATGATGAAGACCAGATGGGAGCCCTGAATCTTCTGTCTGGTGCTAAGTGAGGATGTCCCAGGTGTGTTACTTAGTCCAGAATGCCATTCTGCCATGGGGAATTTATTCTTCATTCTAAACGGAGAGCATAAGAAAGGCTATGCCTAATGGGTCTGACCCTTCATTAGTGAAAAGTGCCATTCAAGGAACGAGTGTAAGGGAAGCAGGAGAGCTGGGAATAGAGCTTAGTTCAAATTCTACTTGCTCAGCACTTATGAAACCCCGTGTTCAATTCCCAGCACCACATAAATTGTACTATGAGTGGTGATACAGGCCTTCTATAATCCAACGCTTGGGAGGTAGAGGCAGGAGGGAGGTTCAGAATTTCAAAGCTACCAGTGGCTTCTGTCTTAGGATTTTACCGCTGTGAACAAACACCCTGACCAAGGCAACTCTTATAAGAACAGCATTTAATCGGGGCTGGCTTACAGGTTCAGAGGTTCAGTCCATGATCATCAAGGCAGGAACATGATAACATCCAGGCAGGCATGGTGCAGGAGGAGCTGAGAGTTCTACATCTTCTTCTGAAGGCTGCTAGCAGAGTACTGTCTTCCAGGCAGCTAGGATGAGGGTCTTAAAGCCACACCCACAGTGACACACATACTGCAACAAGGCTATAACTGCTCCAACAGAGCCACACCTTCTCATAGTGCCACACCCTGGGCCAAGCATATACAAACCACTGCAGCTTCACAGTAAGTTCAAGACCAGCCTAGGTTACATGAAACCCAGTGTCAAAATATAGAAAGGAAGAAAGAGAATGGGGAAGAAGGAGGAGGGAAAGAAAGAGGGAGAGAGGAGGCTTTGCTTTTTGGGCACACATGATAGCCAAAATCGACCTGTTACTTCAACCCGTCGATCTGATCAGAACATGAAACGTGTGAGGCAGATTCTGTGCATTGGACCCGAGGCAGGGAAGGTAACTTTTAACGAATAAATGTTGTTTAATGCCTTACAGGTTTGGGGACTTTTTTTGCTGCATGTCAGAAAATGGAGCTGCGGCAGCCACCAGTAAAGCGCACAGTTCCAGCAGGGGGCAGCTAATGCCTGCCAGAGAACCCAGCATTCTTCCAGCCTCCCCTGCTCACATCCCTAATTTTGCTTGCTGATGAACTTTTGCTGAAAATTCATCACCTAGAATTAAAATTGAGTTGTTAGAGGAGCGTCAGTAGAAAGACAAAAACAAAACAAACAAACAAACAAACTCCACCAAATACAAAAAAGGAAAAAAAAAAAACCCAAAAATCTTTTTTTTTTTATTTTGAAAAATAAAGCCTGACAAAGATTGTTCCATAGCCCTTCCCCTGGTATCCCTGGCATAGTGTTAAAGGACAATAAGCCCTCCATTAATTTGCTTTCCAACTACAACACTTAAAACCATACAAAATTTCAAATGGACAGAAAAGCATAGGAACTATTAGAAAAATAAAGAAACGTCTCCACTCCTCACATACACTATTCAATTGTGGGGGAAAATAGCAATATTTCCACTCCTCACAAACGGTATCCAATTGTGTGCAATTTAATTTGTAGTTTATGGAAATTTGTAGCCCTGAACAACTTGTCTATTTACCAAAAAGACTGGTGACTGATGAGGGAGACACGGCAGGAACACAGAGGTTAGAGCTGTCACAAACTGATTGAAAGGCCGGACACATTCTGTCACCCACAGAATAGAGAATGCTGGCCTGTCCTCCTGGCTTTCCCTATTGGACAAAGCCTCCAGTGTTTTACCTATGGAACGTGCATTTGTATCTGCGTACTTGCAGGTGACCAGGACTCGAGGTAAATCATATATCAAGCATTTAGCAGAGCGCCTGGCATACTGTATACTTGAAAGGATATTGTTAACTGCCAGGGGCCCGGCATTCCTGTTCGGAACGAGGATGTTAGAGGAGAACTGTGAGTTTGGATGTCAATTGAAAAAGCTGAACTCTATGTATGTGTGCTTCCATGAATAATGCATAATACTCCAATTGGGAAACACTTTAATGTGAAAAAAACCCTGTGCTACTGATGCCAAATACTCACAATCTGTGGTAGATCCGACATTTTCTTGTTGATTGGAAAATATATCCAGAGACTCCAGCTGACAGATCTTTCCCTCAATGGCCTTTCATCCATGTTGCTCCCCAGTTCTTGCAGAAGAGAGGACTATATCACATTTCTGTGTTGAACTCAACTCAACATGATTTATTGAGTGCCTAAAACATATAAGGCACTTGCTAGTCCCTACAGCAGAAAGGCAAACAAGGCACAAATGCCTCATAGTGAGACATCATCTCCCAGAAATTAAGATATGTTAACAAATAACAGAACAGAAGCATGAAGAAAGTGATGAATGCTTGGAGTAAATTTTATTCATATTTCTACGGGCACAAAGGAAAATACGAAGTTAGATTCTGAATGAATGAGCCTTCAAACATGGGTAGATGGTGAGATGGGGTGACCAGAGGAATCCCAGCAAGAATATTCTAGACAGAAGGAAGGGCTCATGAATGAGGAAGGCCATTTCTATCGTTGGTACTGACTGAGGAAGGGGCTTGAGAGCAGGGTAGGGCAGAAGGCAAGCAGAGGAGATCCATTGAGCATAGCTGACTTGGAGACCCAAGCTAAGGACTTCAAGCTTCCTGAGAAGAAAGCAGTGGTGCAGAGGCCACATTGGGAATAGTGAGAGCTGGAGATAAAAGAGCAATGGGAGAAGGCCATGTCAATAGGGGACGTCAGTGGTCTGTGTGCAGTGCTTCAGCCCTGAGCCAGTACACAGGGGTAAACGGTAGACATTAGAGAGGCAGGGATACTAGTCCACTAAACCCACTTTATTAAACATCTACTCTTATCCAAGACATGCATCCCAGGGGACTTCAGGGAGAAATCAGGAGCTTCCTGTGCTGAGAGGGTTGCTTTGATGATGTAGGTACCACCTGCCCCTCCAAGAATGCCTGTGCTGGTCGGGCAAGGCAGGCCATGATGCCCCTGGCAAAACGATCCCATCTTTGCCAGGGAAGAGGAGACCATTTGGCAATGGGAGTCAACGTCCAAACCCACTGAGTGAGTGAATGAGCATAGGCATAGGAATGAGAAAAACCCTTGAGCACATGAATAGTGCATGAAAGAGTGGGAAGCTCGCCAGCCTTCATGAATTGGATCCTTGAATATTTTCCCATTAATGTTTGTGATTAGATCTTTCAAAGTGAGCAAGGCAGACTCTCCTCATTCCAAAATGGCTTTCCTAATGATAAACAAAGCATGGCTATGAAAAGACCGTGTTGTAGTGCTCTCCTTCGCTGGCACAGCTCATATGGCTAGAAGAGTGGCCAGCATGTTTATTTCTGCACTCTGTGCTTTTAAAGCTTCTTTTCCTATTCCATCATTTCAGCCTTTAAGACAAGACTTCATTTAGTAGCTTGAGCAATGATTAGTTTCTACTATTAAAAAAATCCATTTGTTTTTACTATGCCATTCACTCAATGTTGTGATCATCGATGTAGGGTCTTGCTCCAGAACCTTAGAGCGAAGCATGGAGTCTCTGCCTACATCTGTAGAGGTCTCATATAGTCTTAGCCAAACCTACAGTCTTGAAGGTTCAAAGAACTGGTGTTCACAGTACGGGATAAATTCATTTGGAGGACTGATGATCTGAGGACACCAGGATTTGCTCATGGTGCCCTCAGAAGACTTGCAGTCAACAAGAAGCACCCCTTTCCACCCAATAGATCTCCATCTCTCCCATGGATTTCAAAACCCTTTGCCTCCGAGTGACTCTAGTAGTAACATTGCTGTTGGTCACTGGGGCAGTCACTTTGGTCTGGGGAGTTTCTAACAGTGGCAGAATAACAGAAAATCTAAATTGGATCCTGATGGCCTTGTATAAAGAATGTGAGCTATTATGCTAGTGTTTACTTTTCTGGAGGAGGAGACCTGTAAGGTCATCTCATCTAAGTCCCAGGAAGAAGCTTGTCACCACAAATAATACGTGGAAGGAAGAGGTGACCCTGTCTTGGCTTGGTCCCCACTGACAGAGATGCTCGTCCTAGGGAAGAAGGATATTGGCCTCTGTGGACCACACTCAGGGCTATGCAGCAGAACTTCACTACTCTGCTCTTGTGTGGTTCCAGAACAGAGGAGAGGCACCAGTTTCTTCACGGTGTATCAGTCTGGCATTGAAGCTGAGTCTTGTTCTCCCTCTCACATACTTATGTGTTGGTGTATGGAGGCCATAATTCAATCTCAAGTATGCCATTCCTCCTTAGCCATCCATCTTATTCAGCCAGGACCTCTCACTGGGTCAGTGACTAGGGTAGACTAAGCTGACCAGAAAGTCAATAGTATCCACCTGCCTCCGCTTCCTAGCACTGGGGCCACATTCGTGCTACCATACCTGACTTCCTCATTGAACTCCTCATGTCTGTGTTTGTGCCATAGCCAGGACTTTACTGATATTGGCAATTCCCTTGCCTCACAAGCTGGGTGTCTGTGTACGATTAGTAGCCAGGTAGCTAACTAATATCAGTGTAAGCTCAGCCCTGTCACTTTCCCCAGAAATACATTTCTAGCCTGTCATTAATCATATAAGAAAGTGTCAGTGTGTTCAAGAGTGCACACAGGTGTAGAGCATTTACAGACACTAAGTTGTGAAATTAGAAGTTTCGGTAATGATAGAGTCAGGTTCCAGTCCATTCTGTGGCCATGTTACTATCACTGTCTGCAGCAGATCATGTGTCCTCACTAGGCTCCTGGGTCTTTTCCACACAATGAGATGGCTTTAGAATACAAGGGATGTCCCAGGCGTGGTTAGCAAAGATAGCCCCACTCCCTTCGAGGCACTATATCCCATGATAATCTGGATTTTTCCCTTGGGCCTCACTGGGCCACACCATTGTATGTCCATCCGTGCAGCACTTTAGACCTTGACCTCCTCTTCCCTCACTGTCTTGACTGCAACTATTCCCAATCCTATACTCTATAAACCTCCCTTATCTGCATGATAAACTTGCTAGGAGTGTTTGGAAACCAAGAAATTTGTGAATAGGAATTGCTCATCTGACACTCTCATCCATGTCAGAATGTTAGGGGCTGAGGAGCAGGCTAGTTGCTCCTCCTCAAACAAGAGAGCAGGATACGACGACTAACACAGGGAAAATGAGTTCTCTGGCCATTGTAGAGACAACGGAAGGCAGACGGAGTGGTGCCTCTGACAGATGGGTGAGTAGCTATGTTTCAGAAGACATGATTTGGTATGGTTTTTTGGAATCTTATCAGTGGGTAAATACTGGAGCACAAAATCCACTCTCCTGATCAATGTGCACAGTTTGCAGAGAGGAGATTTAAGTAAAATATGTTGAATCTTAAAGAGAAAATTGAATTATGAAACCAGTGCAACTCACCCAAATGTCTGGCTATGATGTTGAGTGCAGGGCCTTCTACATTCCAGTGAGACACTCTACCTGTGAGTCCTCACCTGTTACCTGAGCCTTTTCAGCTTTCTGACTGCAGGACTCAGCCCATTCTCCAGAAGGAGACCGTGATGGCATGACATACTCAGTGATGAATTTTCCCAGTCACCAGGCTTTGAAGTCTAAGTATAAAACAGGCATATATGATTTTTCTTTAAGTATGGACTAAACATATCTGCTCAACAGTGTGAGTAAAAGTGAACAGTTGTCAATTTCACCCTTCTTGGGAAGTATATTGGGACAACCCCAGGCCATAAGGTTTATGAATGGCACAGCAGGTAATGGCATGTATAAGGCAAACTCTTTGTTAATTTCACCACAAAATCCTGTATCTTAGTAGCGATAAAAACAGCAACATGAGTGTCCTTTGTTATCAGCAACGGACACTGGCAAATCCTTCCCGAAAACTTAGGCACGAACTAAACTCTTTCCCTGTCTAATTTATCTAACGTATTGTAGTAGCATAAATAAGTGTTCTTGTTTTTATAAACAGAGAAACTGAAGCAAGAGACATTTACTAATATTGTAAGCCACCAGCTGTCTATTGAGCAGAGGGAGGAAAACCTTAAGCCTCGTCTCTGTTCTTCGAAAGTAGCAGGAAGGACAGTGGGTGCCCACAGAACTTGACGGAAATAACCACCAGTCACATTGTTGACATCTGCCTTTATAGACTTCCCGTGGGAAATCATATATGGCAGCATATGTGTGTGTTCATATATATACTACATGTAATATTACATATTATAGTATATACATTATTTATTTATCTTTTGCAATCTCTCTTTTGTTTACCTTAACAATACCTAGTGCTACCTTGGAAGTACTTCTACGTGAGTAGCTCCCACTGAGGACAGCGTGACAGTCTGGTCACTCTACATTTCCCAGAAGTCAGCAGAAGGTAGGTGCTTCCCCAGGACGATGGCTGCAGAGTACACATGGTGATGGTTTTATAAAGCAGATGTAAGAAATATCTCCTTGAATTTATCAAGACCACAAAATCCTGACAGCTTTGAAATTTACTCCAGCACATTCTCCCGTTCCTGTATTTTATAGACATGGGTAATGAGCCCAGGAGTGACTGCCTTTACCTTCACGGGGTGGAAAACAGAGAGTTGTTTTCTGTGTAACGTGATGCTCCACAGCTGGCCCGACAGACTATAGTGCCAGCCAACCAGAGTCTCCCCCACCTCCTGCTCACCCCTGCATGTCACGATGTGGACCACAACCGGGCAATCTGTCCTTCCATTGGCAGTGTGACCTCAGGAGGAAAGGGGGTTTTATTTGTGGTTTCCGCAGCTCTTGGAGTATCGAGCACAGCTTGGGTGCTGGCAGCTGAAGAACTTGAGGTACACCCTAGTGATGGAATCAATTAGTTCCTGTTTGCTTCCCTCTTCTACCAATATCAGTACCTGTTTGGTGATGAATAGACACACAACATGCCCACATCACAATGTCCTCAAGAGCAAGCAATAAGAATGTGCCTTGACCCACTGGACTAAATTGCACCGAATGGAGTTGTTGTTCCCATTCATTAGTCATGGCCCATGGAGTGGTTAGTGGAACAAATACTATTTTCCAATGGAGACTGAATGCACTCCAGCGACTTACGATCTGCCACAACAGCAACCACACAGTTGCTCTACAGAGCACTGGGGTGAGCTGATTCCATCCTGAGTCAAATTGCTTTTTTTTCTTGTTATTTGTTTTGGGGTTTACATTTTTGGAGAAAGTCTCACCTATTAACCCAGGCTGCCTGGAACTCATTAGAGTAAAGTCTGGCCTCAAACTTAGAACATTTCTCCTGCCTCAGCCTCCTGTGTATTGAGATTATAGACATGAGCTTATGTATCTACCTCTTTTGCTATTTAACCACCTCTCAGACCACACCTCAGATTTCTCTCTGTCTTGTCCCTTTCCTTTAGAGCAAGCACCAGGCTATAGCTGAGTGGCCATGGAGTAGGATTATAATATGCTGAAAAGAACGGGCATTTCACTGGGCTGGAGAGATGGCTCAGAGGTTGAGAACACTGACTGCTCTTCCAGAGATCCTGAGTTAATTCCCAGCAATCACATGGTGGCTCACAACCATTTATAATGAGATCTGGCACCCTCCTCTTGTGTGCAGGCAGGCAGGCAGGCAGGCAGAACACTGCATAATAAATAAATAAATAAATCTTTAAAAAGAATGGGCACTGCAAGATTTACATATATTTAGTGATAACCATGATGTATTCATTTATGGCTGTGTTGGGGTGTCTGTCAACTGCTGTGAAGAATTTCACTAATTGTCTCACCCTCAAGAGATAAAAGAATATGTGATTATCACCATAGGACACTGTATAATTTGATAAGTATGGATAGTAGCATTAGAGATTAATCAAGCAAAGTTGCAAAAAAGTTACTATTCTTTTAGCCATGGAAAGCAATACAATGAAGCACTGTAAATTTCAAGGTCTGCTGGTCAATAAAACAATTCCTGTAATACTCACTACTAGCCTTGCCCTATAACAATTGATAACTGTAACAACTGTAAGTCTACAGAGCAAGCTCCAGGCCAGGCAGAGCTGCATGGAGAAACCCTGTCTCCAAAACAAAACAAATAAAAAAGAATAGAGAGAATTGTTAAAAATGCAGGCATCAGTTAAACGGTGACTCAGAGTGATGCTGATTTACCCCATAGCTTGACAGGTCCCAGACAGCACTGTGCAAGCCTTTACACTACCGAGAGGCTTCCAGAGATTTGTCAAGCTTCAATTCCACATGGCAACATTTTTTTTAACTCATAAGGACAAGGAAAAAAAACCCACAAACATGCCTGGAAGACTTTATAGTTTCCTTTCCTGCTGCTTCTTCTCATTGCCATCCTCCAGCCATAATGAGAGTCACCATGGTCCCACACTCCCGTCATGTTTTCAGCTGGGCCCAGACTTGAGTAATGTGTTGTCCCTTCTGCCTGGACTTATAAGCCATAATTCTAAACCCAGCCAACTCATTCTGTCTTTGCAGGTGCCTCCAAGAGCAGGTGCTTGTCTTAACTGCAGTGATAACTCTCACCAGGAATTCCCTTGATGCTTTGCCACATACTCCAGCTGGAGTCACTCTAATATTTGTCCAAATGACGCCTGTCCCCATGCAGGCCATCTCCATCTATAGCTACACCTCTGTCCTGCTGTGAGCTACACTACTGAACATCTCCTGCTACCCAGATCCTTCATTCTTAGCACAGGACTCCTCCCTTTTGTATGGACAGTGGGCAGGGTTGTACTACATACAGAACAAGGCTTGATTCTTCGTTGCTGGCTAAAGTGTCATGTAAGAAGGCACAAAGACAGATAACCTTGTGGAGAGTTGGCAGGATGTCAAATTTTCTATAGCATAGCGGTGGAAGCAACCTTGTGGAATCATCTGTTAAGCACATATAGACTCGAGGTCCTTTGGTCCTACACCTCTGTCTTCATAAGTTCCAAGTTCCCTCTGGAACTTGCCTACTGTTTCTCAGCCTGCCCTCTCTCCTCTGTCCTCTGCCCATCTTTACAATCCCCAGCTCCTTCTGTTATTTCAGTGGGATCATTTGCTAGTCACAGTGATTCTGTGCTAACTTGAACTGTAATGGCATTTACGACAAATGCAACATCTCACTGTCAGGGTCAAATCATTGTGGGCCAATGAGATATGACCTCAGTCACCCTCTATTCTGCTAATACGGGCCCATGCCATCCTCAGGTGCTGACTTATTTTATGGAGGCTCACAGGTAAGACTGCCTGGATGATGCTCCCCAGTCCTAGAACATGTTCCTCCTTGTGGTCTCTTTGCAAAGGCAGACTCAAAGGGGAGAACAAAAAGTCCTGGGATGGCATCGATCACACGCATAGATGAGACTGCAGAGGTAAGGCCACCCACAGCCACCATGTCTGTGACTGTGTCCTTTATTTTGTTTGCCTCAAGTTGCTGAAGATTCACAAGTAAGAAAGCTATAATGAGTCTATCACGGAGACACAAGCTCAGCTATTTCACTTTGCCCTCTAATACCCTTCCTAACCCAAATAAACTCTTGTGGACGTTGCGAAGGTTTATGGATTCTTGTTGATGAGAAAAATGACTTTTAAAATATTGAGTTAAACAGCTTAATGGAGTCTGGGTATTCTTGCCATGTGTAAATTATACCCTGTGCTAAATATGCACTAGAAGATAGCTTGCCAGATAATATAGAGATCATAAAATAACTCACGGGGCCAAGAGTAATTAATCTTCTGAAGACTCGTGTACATTTTACTTCTTAAGATAGATTTACAAACTGGGCAGTGGTCCTACATCAAGAGTCTGATAAGATAAGACAAAGAGACAGAGGTTAAAACCTCTTCTTGAAGTAAACAGCTCAGAGCCTATGGCAAAGACAATTTCATATTACTGTGGCTGTAACACACAGAAGCAGTTATTAAGAGTAGATTTAGTGAGAAATGGAAGCACTTCTATGGCGACTGCTGAAATGCATTAAACAAGAGGAACTTTTGGAGAAAATAAAAATAAAAGATAATATTTCTTAAATGAAAAACAAAACAAACACACAAAGACCCCAAGTGTTTGCTAGTATACAACAGTGAGAAATGCTTATGTCGACAAAGTTCTAGTCTTTTCATCTTCTCTATGCACAAGTCTGATGGGAGCTGTGGGTCCCCATTTAAGTTACCTTAAATGCAAGGACTACATTCATGTATTGGTCCCCTTGAAGGCTTTCCTAGAATGACTGTGCTGTCTGAAATCTTGTTTGCTTCTGAAACAAAGTCAAAGAATTCACAGCTGGATAAGGATCACACAATAGTAGATGCTTGTGGAGAAATTATTTGCTGAAAATGTTTTCATATTCCAAAAAAGCAAAATTGTCCCACACCACATTTTGTAAGCCCCAAATGGCCTAACCTTAATGATACTTAAAAAATAGAAGTCTCCAGAGGATACTGAATGTGTGGAATGAATTAACGAGACCACAATGGCAGTAAAGTTAATAATCATATAGGGAAAGAATGAGAAGTTGGCACACTTCTAATGTTAACAGAATGAACAGATAACATTTAAGAAGCACCCTTTGCCAAACTGAGGCTGTGTTCACAACAGTGGCTGTGTACTAGAAATGTACCTGTTTTCTACGTGGGTTCATTTAAAGCAGATTTTTCTGTTTTTAATTGGGTACATTGTAAAAACACGTACTTTGTAGGTGTCAAGGAGCTGTTTGACTTTCAATCCATCTTTAAAAAGAACAAGTTTGTGATTCAAATATAAGTGGGTCAGAAACATATGGTTTAGATTTCCGTGGAATATGTTCAAATATTATGAGGATAGAACATATTTGGCAGCTGTATTGGAGGTTTTTCCAGAACTATGGTGTCTCAATGTGTACTAGGTTTCATTAGGAAGCCTGGATTCTCCCAAGACACAGCAGTTAGCTTTCGTATGAACATCCTATTGTCACAGACGTCTCATTTAAACAATGTATTTGAAAACCGAGGCCATTACCTCAAAATAGGAATCATTTACCTCAGGGGCTCTTTGGCAATATTGATGAATCATTAGCAAAACCCAACAAATTGGAAAACTTCATTTCTATGTGAATGAGCAAGGCCGATTTTAGGTAAGTCCTGAGTGTCGGTTGTGCTTTGACCCGACCACGATCTCATATACTTTCAGACTGTTGACAGCTGTCTTCAACGGCCCTGTTTGCAGCGAGCGTGCAATTTCTTTGAGAGAAGTTAAAGTTGTTTGCTATAGGCACACAGGCACTATACTTAGAAGGAATGAGTTTACTTGTATCTGTATTGGCCACCCTACACAGGGGCTTTTTGATGTCAGTAAAGAGTGACCTCAATCGAAATAATCAAATATCTTTAGAAACTGAAAATGAAGTTGCTGGGGCCTCATGAGCTTCCTGTGGTAACTCACTTTGTCAGGGATCTGTATATCAGCAGATAGAACTTGGACCAGCTAGCTGAGACTCCATTCCTGTTCTGAATCTCACTGCCTCCTCCCAACCTCATCACTCCAAGGTGGTCCAGAAAAGACCAGGTGAGGGGGTCACTACACACTCATCCCATAGCCAGGAAAATGAACCAAGACCCCCAGCTCCAACCACGAAGTGAAAGATGGAGAGTCACTAATGGGCTGCACTTGTGGTTATCTGTTTTGGTCCTCACTTCCCAACATGATCTTTTAATGTATTTCTTGATGACACTGCACTATAAGGAATTCTTTTGCAATCTGTTCCTTTTTGTTTTATTTGGCATGAAACAACACGGCTCATGGGGGCTCTCACTGTACTGAGGCTCCCCGCACATCGGTGAAGAAACGGCCAGAAGCGCAGCTCCCTTCCAACCTCTCTACACTTGGAGGTCTTCAAGTGGGTTTCACTTGTGGGTCTCTGTTTCCTTTAAGAGCAGTCCTGGATGCTAGGAATTTTCAGATTTATTTTTAAGCTTTCCTGTTCACTGGAAGAAATTATCCCCAGAGAAATTCTGTTCTAAACCTTCTCTCTGATACATGAGAAAACAAGTCTTACAAACTGGTGAGTTTTTTAATGCCATCCCAGGAACAGGAAAAGGTAACACCGAAGCCTGTTCAGGTGAGGTGGGTTTCATTTACAGCAGTAGAGAAACAACTTTAAAAAAAATGAAACAGTCTCTTCTCAGTTACTACTAGCTCACGATAGAGAAAAATGTCAACCTGGCTAAACTGCTTTTGTCGTTGCTTTGTCTTATTTTTCTGAGGCTCTACCCTTCCGTCCAGAAGGGGTGAAGGTAAGTTTCTGGACTTACCATTCCAAGTTTGAAAAGGAAAAGAAAAGGTTTGTCATAAAATAAAAGAAGGTTTTAAAGTGGTGGACATTGCATATAACACACTCGGTTCAATTGTAAGTATTACTTAGAAAAACGATCACATAAGTACATTCACTCTGCTCCTCAGGACTTTCCTTCCAGACACAAGCTATTTAACTAAACTAATTCTACAGATTAACTTATTTTTATTAATTATTTTATTTATTTATTTAGTTAGTTATTTAACACTCCAGATTTTATTCCCCTCCTGGTCCACCCCCCCCACAATGTTCCTCATCCCATACCCCAACAATTCCCCTTCTCCAGAAGGATGTCCCCACCCTACCCAGACAATATAACAAAATTGACCTCAAGAAGTCACTCAGAAAATTTCATGGGTCAATGAGCAGCTGTAAACAGCATAGCAGAGTCCGACTTACAACACAAGCTCGACTGATGGACGGTGTTAGCTCGATGATGCCCATCAAAGGCGGGCTCCAGTGAAGTCGCAAACTTAACTTGGCAGTTTAGACAGTCCCGCCCTCCAAGTGTATGCTTGCTGCAGTTTTGATGCTATTTCTCCCTAATGAAAGCTCATATCCCCAATGTAGCAGGAGTGGATAAAGAAAGAAGCTCTAACGATCTCTAGGAGTTGGGTCCCACTCTTTGGCTGCTGACCTGGTTCTTTCAGGAGCCAGGGACATGAAAGTCATCCCAGATCCTCCCAGAATTTCTCCTCTAAATGTCATTGCTTTAGTGTCAAGCTGAGGAGGGGGATCATGCCAGAAATGACCGCCCAACTCAACCTCCAGAACTGTGCACCAAATAAATGTCTTTTCCTTATAAGTTATCCGGTACCCATTACGGTTTTTAATAGGAACGCTTAACCCCAAAGCTACACTATTATCCTTGTGTGCAGGAAAATATATTAGTCGGAAAATTTTCTTTTTAGTCTCCTAGTACGCTACTTAGATGTTCTCTCTCTCTCTCTCTCTCTCTCTCTCTCTCTCTCTCTCTCTCTCTCTCTCTCTCTGTGAATTTTATTTTATTTTTGGTTATACTTCTAAGAACACTTGTTTCTTCTGTTTCTTCATTTCAAGAACAAATATTCTGAACCTGTTGAGTTCCGGCACTTAATTCCGCTTAAAGTCAATTCTGGCTAAGTTGAAAATATTCCCAGGTAAATACTCATCTCAACGTTTTAAAGTTGCACCGCGGAGATCTTGTTCTGCATCGGTGCAGATTTCACTGAAATGGACCATGCGATTTTATAATCATGCATAGATCTGATTTACCTGAAACCTCATTTAGACTCGACACAAGCAGCAGTGCACATCTGGCTCTACTTTGAAAGTCCACAAAAGGGTCTTGTGTGTGAGTCTACCGCATAACGTCATTCTAGCGAGAGTTGTGCCTAGGAGGCCTTTCATGGGCAGCCCGCTTAATGTTCACTGCATGAAGACGCCTTCAGAGGAAGGAGGTACAATGCCAGCCCTTGAAAAAGTCACAGCCTTTGAAGAGCCGCTGCACTCAGATGAGGGCTGGTGGTCCTCTGCTCCGGTCTGTAAATAGTGCCGGGTCTTTTATTGTTAGCTGCAGTGGACTCTGGTTGCTATGGGAACAGCCATCAAAGGGCAGCACATCTGACTCACTTGGGAAAGGTATGGTAACAAGACGGCACGTGTTTGGGAAATGCACGGAAAACCAAACAGAATAACTGACCCTAGTCTAGCAAAACCAGAGTGCCTGGAAGTCAGGCCAAGTGTGAGGGGCCCTGCCGTCCTCGCGCTGAGCTTTTCCTGTGAGTGGTACTTAGGCCCATCACTAGCTTCTCTTTATATATTTATTTGGCTTTTGGAGACAGGGTCGAAAAGGAGCCCAGGCTGCCCCTTGACTTACCATTTAGCCAAGGCTGGTTTCAAACTTTGTCTTCGACTTTTTCTTCCATCTCCCAATTGCTTACGTCATTAACCTCTCGACTACTTTTTCTAACCATGTGGATAACACAGGACATGACCCTAGGCTGGGTTTTCAACCCTCCCCTTCTGCCCTGGAGCACTGTGTTTGGAGTCCACCAACAGTTAAACTCCCTGCCAGTACCTCTGCCGTGGCTGTTTGGAATCTGGCACCCTAAGTTCACTGAGCTTCCTCAAGACCTAGGCACAGACCTGTCTCCCCCAAGTCGCTGACTCGAAACATAACTGACTCTGGCTTCGAGAGAAGGAATTCTCACACATTTACTTCCCTCGGTTTGGATGACGAAGGACAAAGTGTCACCTGAAACAGTTGCTTATGTTTCCTGCTCTGACAGTGCTGGCCAATGGTGGGAGGAAGAAGGCAGGGAAGCCTTCAACAACGTCATGAAGGCCCCACAGAGGGGCAGACAGCATGAAACACTGAGGGAGGTTGTTCTTCTGCATAAGACGTTTAGTAGGGGAATTCTTAAGCCAATAGATAGGCCACAAGGAAGGCGGTTTAATCAGGGTTCAGGCCCATGAGATGAAGGCCTCTTCTAACAGGATACAGGGGGGTAACCGGATCTTATTCCACGTTGTTAACAAGTAGTGCCAGTGTCACTGTGGAAGGGGAGAAGGGAGTGGTGAAGGTTGTCTGACCTCTGCACATACTCCTGCTTTCATATGTGACAATAACAGCAACAACAGCAGCCGATGATGATGACGACGATGATGATGATGACGATGATTGATGATGGTGGTGGTGGTGGTGATGATGGTGGTGGTGGTGGTGGTGATGATGATGGTGGTGGTGGTGGTGATGATGATGGTGGTGATGGTGAGGAGGAGGAGGAATAACAGTAACAACAACGACTCAGGTTCTCCTTGGTTTCATAGGCTCTGGTTATTTCTGGAGCTTGTTTAACCTTTTAGTAAGGATGGCAGACTCACACAGTCTCCATTGCTGCCTGTCACTCCTCTTACAGCAGCAGCTGAGTGTAGAGAAAGAGTCTGCTTCAGGTTAGTGTGGTCAGAGTCCTCCCCAGTCTGCACCAACAGCTGTACTACATGTGGAGCATGGTACATGGTAAGCTAAATTAATGGACACGGTACAAAAAGACAGCACTACATATAGCTTCACACGTTTGAAATATGTAGATCAAGCAAATCCATAGAGACGAGTGGATTAATGGGGGCGGGGTCTGGCATAAAGGAACAATGGGAAGTGACTGCTCTTAGACCTAGGGTGTCTCTGAGAAATGACCATGTTGGTATTCTACCAACCACCCCCACAGTTACCTGGCAACAGCCAGGTGAGCCTGACTATAAAAGGGGCTGCTTACCCCACACACACACACACACACTCTCTTCTCTGCTCTCTTGCCCTTTGTCCCTTCTCTCCCCATTCGCCTCGCCCCTTCCCTCCACGTGCTCATGGCCGGCCTCTATTCCTCTCTTCTTCCACTCTTCTTCTCTCATTAAACCTCTCCACATGGAACCATGTCGGCTGGGTGTGGTCTGTCTGAACTTGAGCGGAGATTTAAACCCCAACATACTATGTTTCTTCTTCTGAAAGGAATGAAGGTTGCACGTGTTGTAAATATGCTTTTAAAATGTCACTGAGTTGTACCCTGGTTCATTTTACAATAGGCAAACTTGTAAGCCCCCAAACAGAGTTGCATGAAAACACGGAATGAAGTTTGTATGGTCTTTCAGGGTGTTACTGCAATCCCCAGAGAATCTGCCCTCTTTCAGTCCAGTGACCAGGCACAGACTACAGCCCACAGCATCCCAGATGCCTCTCTTGATAGCTCTGGTCTGATGCAACAACTTTGACGCACCCTGGAGTTTTCTTTGTTGCTCAAAAGGATGCTATCTCAGTCAGTTCCTATAAATGAGCTCTTTTTCCTTCCAGTGGTCTGTGTGAAATTTTTCACACAGCCTAAGCAAGAGAATATTTAAAATTTCTATTATATGCACTATACATGTTTGTGTACTTGTGGAGGGTGGGTCTGTGCATGGACTGTAGTACCTGCAGAAAACAAAGGGAGGGAGTGACTGCTGTTATTGATATCAGATGTTAATATCAGTTATCAGTTGCTGATAATATCAGATATTGTGCCACACCCATGGGGAAGGAGCACACCAAGCCAACACCAACACGGTTCCATGTGGTGAGATTTTAATGAGGGAATGAGACAAAGGGAAAGGGTGAGAGAAAGAAAAGAGGGGGAGGGCGCAGGGAATTTGCCTTTGATTTGGAATGTGACATAAAGGTTCCCAGGTGGAGGTACGAATTGAACCAGAAGGTCTTCTGGGAATATATGGCCATTTCCATGGCAACAGTGACCAAACTGGTGTCTCTGCTAAAGGCAATTCCTGACACCAACAGTGACTGGAGGTGGACTTATAGGCAGTTAAGGTGCCCAGTACAGGTGCTGGGAACCCACTTGGGTCTTCTGCAAACCATCTCTTAATTACTGAGCTCTCTCCAGCCCCCAAAGGAGATTAAAAAAAAAAAAAGCAAAACAATAAATAAAACCCTCTTTCCAAGGGCTTTATTTAAATCAAAGTTGGTTTTCATGGCCTCTTGGTTGTTTCCTTCTGTTTCTTCCATTCCCAATTTCCATTGCAAGGAACAACGCGAGGCCGATCCTCAGACCCTGGATTTGGCTCAATTTTGTTAAGAAAACAGAAGAGTTTAACTTCTACTTTTTTTCCTTTAATAAATTTAACGTTGTTACACGGTATCAAATATATTGATTTCTACTTACAATTTGCATGCTTTTTCTAATAGATATGTAAGTAGCCTCTTGTGTTCTGTAATTCCTATCAAAATATTGATCGAAAAACCAATTCATCTACAAAAACAGTGCAGCTGCCTTAGCTTTGCTGGGACAGCTCCAGCAAAGCCCTGGTGCTCGGACAACCCATGAATGGTAGAGATGAACCTACAAGTGTTGAGTAGCAGAGGTAATCTGTCTCTCAAGGTCACCGTGAAGATCAACTCGGCCTTTGAGCTGAAAAAATTCAAAGGCTTCCTCCTTGACAGGAGTGGATACAGCAGCAGTGGATCCGGAAGATACAGTTCCCAGCCTGGAGGTACACAGTCTTTTGAACAACTGTGTCTTTTGTGTGAGAGTCGATGTTTGGAGAAGGTCTATTAAAGGGCTATAGAATGATGCGGCACCTTGCAGCCCCAGGGGTTTCCTCTCCTGCCATTAGGAATCCAACAACTTGTAAATGTCTAAGTATTTTGTCTCCTTGCTGTCTCACGTCTCATCAGAGCAGTTCTTCCTCTTCATTCAGGACAATGTAACTGTCACACTTGAGTAAAAACACAGGCTTTGCATTGTCACCGAACACAAGGACATGATACTGATTACTTTTACTCTGGACAGAATTGTCATCTAGGGAATTAAAAACAGCAGTGTGCACACATACCAGTGAGGCTTAAAACATTCACTCTCTAAAGTCAAAGCCCAGTGTAGTACAGACCTAAGATCAATGTTATTCTTACCCAGATTTAGTATGTTCAGAGATTTAGCAGGACTTGGGATGTGTGAGCCCAGTCATTTAGCATGCCATCTGTTTGATGTCCAACTCCAATATTGAATTGCTTTGTGAAACACACACATTGAAAATCCCACAATATTCAGGTCTCCATTAGAGCTGGCTGGATTCCTACAGTGCAGCACTGCTAGTCAGGGGGAAACTACTAAAAACTGCTCCCCTTCCTTGTGGCCACGTAACAACTGGGAGCTGCATAAATCTGAATGTCTTCTCCCAGTGAAGTGAAAAGCTTCTTACTAAACTTTAAGTCTTACTAAACTTTAGACTTGTCAACGCCAAGGTTTCAGTATATCTCTTGTTGGTATCAGGAATTGCCTTCAGAGGCGACACCATTTAGTCACCATTGCCATAGCAACAGCCATAATAAATTCCCAGTAAACCTTTCGTCTCAATTCCCAACTCCACCTAGGAGCAGTTACTTCATATTCCAAATAAAAGGCCTCCCTCTCTTTCTCTTCTTTCTCTTCCTTCTCTTCTTTCTCTCATCCCTTCCCTTTGTCTCATCCTCCCATTAAATCTCTCTACGTGGAACCGAGTTGGTTTGATGTGATTTATCCACGCACGGGCTGTTGTTTAAACAACAACATCTCTAGCTAGTGACTGAGAGTACAAGTGGAGATGAGGTGGGGATCCCCGAGGTTGGGGGCTACAGGAGAGGAGTACTGGCATAGGGCATAGGGCCTACTTCATCAGATAAAGTGTTTTGACTGGAGGTGAGAGCTATTGTGGACGTCACAAAGCTGCTAGTCACCCATTGTCTGATGGCTTTGGCCACCATTCCTCCCCTCCTCAGCTCTAGGTGGCTCCATTTATAACAGGAAGTGATTACACAGGACCAAGGTTTCCCCACATCCAGCTACAAATCTGCTAAGCTATTTATTTCCTAATGCTTACTGCTATTTTGATGTGCAATTTCACAAGCATTTTCATTTCAAAATTTAATTAAAGTATAGTGTATGTCCCTCTGTGTAGATAGAGAAACATAAACATGAGTCCTTGAATCATCACTAGATGCTGGACAAAGTTTCACAAACTGAAGGTGTCAGGTAGTTGTTTCTACCAGATCAGGAAGCAGTGCCACTCCAGCACCCCAGAACACTCTGCCTGTCTTCAGCAAGCACTGTTACCTGGGTGCAAATGTCCTTGGACTCCTAATGGAATATATCCAAAGCGTCTGCTTTTGGTTTTGATGCATGGAGTCTTACAGTAGATAAGGCTTTTTTGTTTGGCTTTCTTCACTCAGCGTTTTATCTATAGGAGTCATGCACATTGTTGTGGTTCAGCCTTCACTGTTGAATACATTGGCATTGGCATAGGCGGTTGTGGTTGACTTATTGGTCGGGAGTTAGGTGACATTCGATTGTAGGTCATTTCAAATGAGGCTGCTGAGCAATCTAGTGAGCCTTTAGTTGAGTATGAGGCAGTTCTCTTGGACACACATCTGGGATTGCTGTGCTACAGTCAGATGACTAGTGAATGTACTCATCCAAAAAAGACCTCCATGTCAATCAAGTGGAAAATTAGTGTCATTTCCTTAAAATGGATGTCATGAAAATGAAACAGTGTCACTGAAAGCTAACTGATGCTTGTGGAAGGATTTGCTCTCTGCTCTCTGCTCTCTGCTCTCTGCTCTCTGCTCTCTGCTCTCTGCTCTCTGCTCTCTGCTCTCTGCTCTCTGCTCTCTGCTCTCTGCTCTCTGCTCTCTGCTCTCTGCTCTCTGCTCTCTGCTCTCTGCTCCATGCTCTCTGCTTCTGCTCTCTGCTCTCTGCTCTCTGCTCCATGCTCTCTGCTTCTGCTCTCTGCTCTCTGCTCTCTGCTCTCTGCTCTCTGCTCTGCTCTCTGCTCTCTGCGCTCTGCTCTCTGCTCTCTGCTCTCTGCTCTCTGCTCTCTGCTCTCTGCTCTCTGCTCTCTGCTCTCTGCTCTCTGCTCTCTGCTCTCTGCTTCTGCTCTCTGCTCTCTGCTCTCTGCTCCATGCTCTCTGCTCTTTCTCTGCTCCATGCTCTCTGCTCTCTGCTCTCTGCTCTCTGCTCTCTGCTCTGCTCTCTGCTCTCTGCTCTCTTTCTGCTCCATGCTCTCTGCTCTCTGCTCTCTGCTCCATGCTTGCTACTGTTTTACTCACCTTTGAAACCAACACTAGAATGAAGTCAACGCCATAGCAGGAAGAACAGGTTCTGCTTCTCTGACTTAGACAGGTCTGTCTGAATCTCTCCAAAGAAATTAGGTTAATTACAACTTCCTACCAGTGGCCGGCCTACTTCCGACCGCCTCATCTGTATTGCTGTTGGCTTGATTGGCACTTGGGGAAAACTGCTGCCCAGACCTTTTCCCCTTGAGGTGGAATGTGTGTGGAAAAGCATTTCTCCCTCCCTGACTTCGATGACTGATGCCAAAAGAAACAGTACTCTGCGATCTTTACAACATCACTGTCCCGCTAGAACAATATACTCTAAGGGCTGAGAATGAAGAGGAGACAGGGCCAGAATTTTAACTCAGATTTTCCTGTGGTAACTTCACTAGGCTTAATTGCATCTTCTTTCATTGAGAATTCAAGGCCCCTTGTCAGTCTGTGAGGAGGAGAAAGGATGAAGTAATGGAGAGGAGAAAAAGGTGGTTCTTTTCAAAATGACAGTCCAGTGAAAAAGGACATTTGAAGGCGGAGAAGCCATATTACTATCAAAGTGACTGGGGGGGCTACTCAATGAGCAGATCTCTCATTGTGGTAAATGTTCACAGTAGATCAAAAGAGCAAACAAATCCTACTTTATGGGTCAGTGGGTTGGGAAGGAAAATGTTCATTATACTGTCTTCCATTGTAGGGTTGTTCGTTTGTTTGCTTTTTTTTTTTCTTTAAATTAAGCATAAAACTTTTGTTTAAAAAAATGAGCAGTGAGTGTTGGTATCAGGAATTGCTTTGACCTCCAGCAGCTACACCATTTGGTCACTGTTGCGATGGCAATGGCCATTCATTCCCAGTATACCTTTGGCTTAGTTCCCAACCTCACCTGGGAGCAGTTACATCATATTTCAAATAAAAGGCAGACATTTTCTGCCCTCTCTCTTTTCTCTTCTTTATCTTGTCCCTTCCCTTGACTCATTCTCCCCAAAAATCTCCCCACGTGGAATCGGGTTGGCTTGGTGTGCTTTATCCAGGCACAGGCGGATATTTAAACAACAACAGTGCAACAGTGAGTTTCCTAGGGTGATCTGTCACAGTGTCACAGAGGGGGGGGGGGAAAGAGAGAGAGAGAGAGAGAGAGAGAGAGAGAGAGAGAGAGAGAGAGAGAGAGAGGGAGAGAGAGACTTTCCCATTGGGATTTGCTAGCAGCAATTGTTGTTGCTGTTTAACCTGGGTGGGAAGAGTTCCCACTAAGCAATTATTCCCAATGCCTTAAACTGAAACTGATGTTCTTTGGCGTAAGTTGCCCACACAGATCTCAGGGTAAGAATCCAGAGAAAGGCCAGAGAAAGAGAAGATGGGTTAGCACTGGGGGTGGCTAAAGTGGGAGCTTTTCCTGCTAAGTTCCCCACCAAGCACAGACACTATGCAAGTTCCACTTCCAGTCTGGAGTCAAGCTCTGGAAGAGAGTGCTCCTTCGCATGGCTGGAAGCTAGATGAGGGGGCAATGGGATCAAAAGGGAAGTCTAAAAGGCCTTTGCAATGAATTACAAATTAGCATGCTTTGTAAATTCCCCAGGCAGGTCTTCTAAAGTCAAATAAGGAACCAAAGGTACAGAGACACTCCCGAGTCTGCAGATGACTGGGACCCCTCATTATTGTATTTAAGCACACCCCTGCTTATGCTAATGATATGCCTCCAGTTGCTTGTGGTACTCTGTGGAGCAGATGAGCACACTCCTTTGAAGAGAGCTTGAACTATACCAATGACCCCAAAGTCCCCTAATTGTGTCAAAAAAGTTGCAAGCCTTTTTGTAGTAGGCTGTTGGAGCTGCTCAAGTCTTTGCTCCAGGAAACTTCACCCTTGGAAATGTCTTAAGAAGTTGTGTCTGGGGTTGGGGATTTAGCTCAGTGGTAGAGCGCTTGCCTAGGAAGCGCAAGGCCCTGGGTTCGTGGGGGGGGGGGCGAGAAGCTGTGTCTGGTGGATTGCTTGAATCATTGTTGCAAACATGATGACTCACAATCCTCTATGGTACTCACTGAGTCCTAATATCAGTTGATATTAATGGGGTCCAACATACAAGTTCCAAGGCTCAGAGATGTAGCTGATAGGACCATTGCTGAAGACTCTTAACTTGATAACCGCTCACATAGACAAACATTTTCCTCTGTCCCAATACTGAATTCTAGTTGGAAACAAGATGAGTTCACCAGACTGCCTATATATAAACTAGTGGCATATTTTTAAAGGACACAGAGATTCATACCGTTTATATTACCAAGTAGAAAATTTAAATATTATTTGTCTAATTTCTACTATCACCATAATAATTTAAAGTTAAATACCTTTTTATATGTAGCCATAGCAGATAACTATGATGACTGAAGCAGAGGCAGTCTACTCTGGAGATTTTCCTCCTCCTCTTCCTCCTCCTCCCCCTCTTCCTCCTCCCTCTCCTCCTCCTCCTCCTCTTCTTCTTGTCTCATGATTTAAACAATTAAGAGCCCTATTAGAGTATAACATATATTGATACTTATTCTAAGAATGTCTAGGCATACACTAAGAGCAAGAACACTGTTCATTATCATGTGGCTTCCGGGAAGCCCATTGTGCCCTGAGGAAAGAACTTGAGGAAAGAAAGCAAATGATACCTCAGAAACCCCACACAGAAGTCCTAAGGGAAACTTGAAAACTTCAAGTATTTGGGGGGCATTTCTTATGTTTTTGGTTGTGAGCCTTGCCTTTAACAGCCATCTCTCCAGCCTGAGGGAATTTCTTGAAAAGCACCAATGAGGCCCAGTTGAGAAGACCTGCACCTAATCAGCAAACACCTTTCCCAAGGTGATACAGGAGGATGTCAAAGGATGACACACATGCATACACATGAATAGTCATCCCTACATAGTTAGGAAACACATGCTCTACCACCTGCCACTCACAGGCAGGGCTGAGCCCCAGTGTGCACACTTGGTCTTTGTGAGATCACAATAAAATGAAACATTCCCAATGCACGTATGTGGACCCAGACATTGATGTCAGGGTTTTTCTTGTCCCTCCACTCCCACCCCATCATATCTTTTTCTTTTTCTCTCTTCCTTCCTTCCTTCCTTCCTTCCTTCCTTCCTTTCTTTCTTTCTTTCTTTCTTTCTTTCTTTCTTCCTTTCTTTCTTTCTTTCTTCCTTCCTTCCGTCCTTTCTTTCTCTCTTTCTTTCCTTCTTTCTTTCTTTCTTTTCTTTCTTTCTTCCTTCCTTCCTTCCTTCCTTTCTTTCTTTTTTCTTTTTCTTTTTTTTTCTAATCATCTATCACTGGGGATCTAGAGTTAGGAGAATCAGGAGCTCAAGGTCATCTTTAGTTATGCAACAGGTTGGAAGCAAGCCTGAGATGTGTGAGATTGCGTCTCAAAAACAAACAGAACAAACAAAAAACTTGAAAGTATTTCAAAGTCAGTCACAAACCATTTCCCAATAAGCCCCCGTTCATACTCTTTCAGAGTTGAGATTCCAACATGGAAGAGTTTCTGTCGTGTGCATGTTAGGGCATGGAGGAAAGACTTCCCTCCTTACGAACTGCACTGAGCCCTACCTACTTGCTGCAGATTTATCATTTCCTTTTTATGAACAGCTGAAAACTATTCCATTGTGTAAACGTTCCAGGTTTTATTTACCCATTCAGTTGATGAGCATCTAGGCTGTTAGTAATCTGAAGCCTGTGTGAATAAGAAAGCAAGGAGCACGGGTATGATGCACCTCTGGACTGAGTCAGTGTCCTTTGTGTATGCGCCCTGAGCAGTACACTTGGATGGTGGTGGATTGAGGAAGGATTGAGGTGGATTGAGGTGGATTGAGGTTGATTTACATAGTGTCTGTACTGGTTAATACTCCATCACAGTGAACAAATGTTCCCCTTTCCTCACATCCTTACCAGCATCTGCCAACCTTCGTGTTATTGATCGTAGCCATTCTGACAGGGTAAATAAGATAAAAGCTTTAAGGAGTTTCCATTTGTGTTTTCTGAAGGCTAAGGACATTGAACATTTTTAAAAATCTTTCTCAACCATTTGCTTTTCATTGTTTGAGAACTCTATTTCTATGTAACATTTTTCAATTGGGTCATATGTTTTCTTGGTTCAGTTTTTAAGTTCTGAATTCTCTGTCCATTTTAATACTAAACCCCTGTTATACATACATGCAGGCATACATACACACACACATATGTATACACATGTATGTATGTGTGTGCATAGATGCATAATTGGTAAATATTTTTCCTGTTCTGTAGACTTCTGCTTTGTGCAAATGGTTTTTTTTTTTTTGACAGAAGTGCCTTTTAGCTTCAGAAGATCTCCTTTACTAGTCATTGTTCTTAATGACTAAGCTAAGCTTTAGGTGTCCATGTTTCATTCACAATGTCCACAGACATTAGGTAGTAGTAAGGGACTGGGAGTAGGAGGAGAGATGAATGCAGTGTTACAAAAGGATTAATGGAACCGTAGAATATGAAGAATAAGTGGGGAGGAAGAAGGAGGACAGGGTAACAGGATGATTATGAGAGGAACAACTAGCACTATGGTTTTTTGTAAGGCCACATTAAAACCTATTACTGTAGCAACCTTCTTAAATACATACATATATAAAAGGAATTTAATAGAAGTGCCATCTAATGGGGAAGACAATGCCTTGTCACGCATTGCCAATTAAAGCTCCCCAGTACTAGGAACAGGTTGCTTATTGTTTGAGCTGCTGGCCAGAGAGTCTTGTAGAAACCCTTCCCAATACTACAGACTGCTGCTAAGACCAATGGTTATCTTCCACAACCTGATGGTAAGACCCTTTTGTTAAAGATAATACATTGAGACAAGACTTAAGTCATTGAGACATCTTGCTGGTGCCCAAGTAGAAGAGTCACTCCTACCGCCTAACATTCTTACTACTGGAAGGTACTACACACACCACCTGTGAGCCACACGAGTGACAAGCCTACAAGTCAGACTGGTAAACTAGTGGTGAGCGTTATCTGAGAAGCCACGCACTTTCTACTGGATTTAAGGTCTACTCCTACAAGATGAGATGGAATCCACATCTGAAACTGTTAATGAAGCAAGTGGCCCGAGACTAGCTAGGTTTTGGGTTCTAGAGGGAACCTACTACTATTATTCTGCTAAATGAACATAGAAATAAAATGACACCTAATGGTATATTGCTATATCACTGATCAGTGCATAGCTCAACTTTTAAGCAAAGAAGTTTCTTCTTGGAGTAGATGGTTAATAGGGAGACTCACAACTGGACAGCATGCAGAGGGCAAGAGATCCTAGAGCATCCAACCCTAAATGGTATACCTTTATACAGCCATCTTCTCAAGGCTTAGGGAGCTATGTAAAAGAAGGAGTGAAAAGAGTCTTTTAAAAGCCAAAGATAGTAGATGGCTCAAAGAGAGCAGTGTCTTCCACATACAAGAGAGCTGATGCATACATATGAAAACTCCCAGAGCCTGTGACAGCATGGACAAGTTAAGGCACAGAAAATCCTAGTACAGAGCATGGGAAATGGGCACAGAGCTCCATCCTTCACCGAGAAGATAATTGCAACTGATACCTGTACAGAAAGGGACAATCTATTTTCTGCAATGGATGACACAAATCAACAAGTCAGCCACAAATCAACACGAATCAGACTCTGTGAGCTTTACATTTTTTATTGTTGCTGTTTTGTTTTGATGTTTTTAAATGTTTTTTGTTTTGTTGTTGTTGTTGAGAGAGAAAGAATGGAAAGTTGGGTGAGTAAGGAAGAGGGATTATAGGGTAGGAGTTGGGGTAAGAAAAGGAGTATGATGAAAAACTCATACAAACAAGAACTTAGTAAAACTGTGGTACAAATAGAGCACACGATTGTATTCAGGCATGATGAAGAGTGAGACTGCGCCACTTACAAGAAAATTGTGAATGCAACTAGAGATCATGTTCAGCAAAATGTGCTGAGTAGAAAAGATAAATGTTATATGTTTGTTTTTGTTCTTTTACATGCAAACTCTGCATATAAAGTGCCAAACTATAAAGGAGACATGGGAGGGAAAGAAGAGATCCTGGGTGAGGGGACAATAGGATATATTCGATAGAAAACAGAAATGTATTAGGGTGGGGGGAGGGGAAGGAGGAGGGGGAGAGAGAGGGAAGAAAGGGGGAGAGAGGGGGAGACAGTGGGGAGAGAGAGAGGGAGGGGGATAAACAGAGAAACAGAGAGGGGTTGGAGAGATTATGTACGTGAAGATACTCATATGTGCAGGTCCATTCAGAAGTCGGTGCCAACTTTGGCTGTCATGCCTTAGTCTCGCCCACCTTCTCATTGAGGCATGGCCTCTTATTGCCAGGAAACCCCAGAGGTCTGCCTATCTCTGCTTCCATGTGCTGAAATTACAAACATGAGAACACACTCCCAAACTCCACCTTCTCCTTCCCAGAGTGCTCAGATTGAGGTAGACATGAATATTCAATGACTATTCATCATCTCCAGGACTGAGTCTTTAGACTTTCTAAGTTTTCTTCCAGTGATGACTGTGTTAGTCAGTTGCTGTTAAAATGCCTGTGGAAATCAATTTAAATGAGGAAGAAGTTTACTTTGGATTACTGTGTGGTCAGATGGTGCCATGCGTCTGTGCTCCTGGGGAAGTATATCATCCTGGCAGAGTTTGTGGTGGGACAGAGATGCTCTTAACAGCTCTCCTGGTGATCTCTCTTATCCAATTAGGTCCCAGCTCCCAGTACGAATTTACATCAATGAGGTTAGCATCCATGATCCAATTGCTTCTCAAACAGCAGAGATCAGGCCTTAAATGTGTAAGTCAGAGATGCTTCACATCGAAACCACAGCAGTGACTACTTTAAATATGGCTTCAGAGGACAGGACAGAAAATACTTCATCTGTAGAAAATAAGACTGGAGTCTAATAAAGATGCAAAAGACACATGCTAGAGAAAACTAGACAGACTCCTTAAGAAATTGTGCTGGGCATATATAGTAGATATACAGTTTGATCTTCATGTGGATCCCCCAACAACTGGAGTGGGGCTGTTCCTAAGTGAGTTGCCTGCCTGTGGATCCCATTCCCCTAACTGGGCCATCTTGTCTGCCTCAGGGGAAAGAATGTGCCTAGTTTTAGTGACTTGATGTGACAGGGTAGGGTGATACCCAGGAGTGGCTCTCCCTTCTCAGAGTAGAAGGGGAAGGGGGCTGGGGAGAAGGGCTGTGGGGGGGGGTGACCAGGAGGAGGGAGGGAAACTCAATACCCACAAGTAAAGACTGAAACTGGATTCTATGGCTTACACTCACACTGTACAAAACAAAAACAAACATTAAAAGCACTCCACAAAATCAGTTCTCTCTCTCTCTCTGTCTCTCTCTGTCTCTCTCCCACCCACACACACACACACACACACACACACACACACACACACACACACACACACACACACACACACTCTCAAACATACATCCTTTATATAAAACACAAAACTGAATCTACTGGAGGAAAAGGGGGAAACATTTGGGATACAGGCAGTGGCAAGAGCTTTCCCAGTCAGACCTCTCCAGCCAGGTTAGTCAGAATTGGCAACCAGGTGAGAGCCAACAAAATGCTTTTCTGAAGCAAAGGAAACAGCAGAAGGAGGAAAAGCTTACACAGCAGAGGAAATTTTCACCAGCTCTTCATCCAAAAGGAAATTAGTATGCAGAATATATAAAATGCTCACTACTTAACAAGAAAGGAGAGAGAATTCAATAACTAAATGAGCAGGTGTCCTGACAGGTGCACCTTATAAAAGAAGTGTAAATGGCCCATGCGGTTCTCCACACCCTTGCCATCTGGGAAATGGGAATTGAAATTACATTGTGGATTCTTGCCATTCCAGTCAGAATAGGCATTGTAGTGGGATAAAACAAACTTAAAAATAGAGGTGCAGATGGAGGTCTGGGAGAAGGCATTCAGATATATTGGTGGGAATGCAAACCAGTCAGCCACTGTGGAAATCAGTGTGCAGTCAAAACAGCAAACAAACAAACAAAACCACCACCACCAACAACAACAAACCACATTACGATCAACTATGCCATTGTTTTGTGTATAGCCCAAGGGATGTTTGTCAGTTTACACTAACGATACCCACATACTTGTGTTTATTGCCACAATATTCATCGTAGCCTAGCAATGGAATCAGCTTACGTATCTCTTGGTAGTTGAATAGTTTTCAAAAGTGGACCACATTTACATGATGGATTATTCAACTGGAAAGAAGATCAAAATCATGTCATTTTAAGGAAACTAAATGGAAGATCATCTTGTGTTTTAGAGTTGCTGTTGCCATGAAGAGAAACCACGACTACTGCTACTCTTATAAAAGATGAAAAAATATTTAATTTGGGCTTCCTCACAGGTTCGAGGTTTAGTCTATTATCATGGCAGGAAGCAAGGCAGCACACAGGCAGAAATGGTGCTGGAGAAGAAGCCAAGAGTTCTGCATCTGCATTCACAGGCAGCAGGAAGAGAGTGACACTGGGACTGGCTTGAGCTTCTGAAATCGAAGCTCACCCCACAATAACACACTTCCTCCAACAAGGCCACACCTCCAATAAAGTCACTCTCTATGAGGCTATAGGGGTGATTTTCATTCAAAACACTACATCTTGTTAAATAAAATGAACCAGGCTCAGAAAGACTTTCTCATACATGGAACCTTGCAGGGAGAGTAGTATGAAAGCAGAGGGGGGAATTTGCTTCACTGAGATGTCTCAATAACAAATAATTCAAGTTCAGTTGATAAGAAGTCACAAGAACATATGAGTCCCTTTCCCTCTGTGATGCCTTCTACCCTTTCCCTCCACACCTCTCCCAGGCTAGCCTCACATCCAAGTTCCTTCTGCTCACTGATCTGTCCCTATGGCTGGCTTTGGGCTTCTCTTAGAGCATATTTTCCCTCTTAAATTTGTACAAGCTTCCTACACAGTTGTCTATTGATGCAGTTCAAATCTACAAGTCCTTAGGGTTGTTGAATCGAAGCATCCCACTATCCTATTTCTCCTCTGAAATGTTTATAGCCAAGTCTGTGATCTCAGTCTTGGTCCATTGAGCAAAGTTGTATTCTTAAATCTATACTTTCCTTGTTTAAATTTCGTAAATCACATTTCACCACAGATAGAGAATAAAAATTTTTTTAAAAGTTTTTGTTGTTAATTTCTTTTTTGTTTAAAGATCTATTTATTTATTTTGTATATGAGTACACTGTGGCTGTCTTCAGACACACCAGAAGAGGGCATTGGATCCCATTACAGATGGTTGTGAGCCACCATGTGGTTGCTGGGATTTGAACTCAGGACCTCTGGAAGAGCAGTCGGTGCTCTTAACCACTGAGCCATCTCTCCAGCCCGAGAATAAAAATTTTAAATATCTCTTATTATATGGTTTATTCCATAAAAGGTCTTTACTCAGTAGTACTTTGCTGCTATATTGATTTAACATTGGAGGACAACGTTTGATATATTGAAACCTATTAGCTATATCAAAGACTTCTACAAATATTATCCCTTGCAATTTTACATGTTATGGGATGGAGAAATATAAAATATGTCAATGTGAAAACTGTAATATTGTTTTTAATTTTTTATTTTTTGAAATTAAAATATAATTCCATCTTCTCCTCATTTCTTTTTCTCCATCAAATTCTTTCTATATGCTGCAACTTGCTCTCAAATTGATGGCCTCTATTCAATATGTGTTGGTATATATGTATACACGCACATACATATGTATACACATATACATACACACATGTTTGCACACATATATACACATATATGTATATACATGTATATGTACATATGTAAATATATGTGTGTATATATCCATATGCATTGTATAACGTATATATGTATATATATTCTATGTATAAGCCTGACAGTGGGGGATCTCATGCCTTTAATCCCAGCACTCAGGAGGTAGAGGCAGTTATATCCCTGACTTTGAGGCCAGTGTGGTCTACAAAGTAAGTATCAGGACAGCTAGGACTACACTGAGAAAAGTCTCAAACAATTAAACAACAAAAATTATATGTACATATATTTATGTATATGTTACATATGTGTGTACATCATAGTCAGATTTCTTTGGCTGTAATGAAACACCATGACCAAGGCAACTTATAAAAGAAAACATTTAATTTGGCCTTCTGGTTTTAGAAGGTTAGAGTACATGACAGAGGAGGAAGGGCATGGTGGCAGTTACATCTGAGCACTTACATCTTGATCTGCACATAGGAGGCAGAGAGGGAGGGGGAAGGTAGCGAGGGAAGGAGAGGGAGGGGAGATGGAGAGGGATATACACCCTAGAGCACACTAAGAATAGCATGAGTTATGTACAAATGTCAAAGCCTGTCTTGTCTACAGGGGCACACTTCCCCGCAACAAGGCCCAAACTCCAATCCTTCCCAAACAGTTCCGCCAACTGAAGACCTTGAAGCAAGCCTCTGAGGGCCATTCTCACTCAAACCACCATCTATTCCTAAACAGATAAATACAGCTCGTAAGAGCAGGAGAACTGGTTTGCTGTGAGATGCCATCTCCTAGGAATGTCAGAGAAGGTATGTCCGTGAAGTCTCAGTAATATGACGGCCTAAACAAGACCTGAACATAAATGGAACCAAAACATGTAACGTGCAAGGGGTTTTCAACCCTAAACAAAGAACTACAAACAGCTAAAAGGTGCTGAGCATGGAAGGAACAGTCTTCCTCAAGGAAGAACCTGCTCCCCAATCAGTTATTCAGTACTGAGTGGACAGCCATGGAGATACATATGTATATTTGGAACACTGTATGCACTGATCCTGGAATATATTAATACAGTGGGAAAGTATATAAGGAAAAAGAAATCATTACATACAAACTATGTAAAAACACTCTGGCATATGTATTAGTTTTTATGTAACTTAACATGAAACTATTTCTGTCTATCCATCTGTCTGTCTGTCCATTCCTCCATCCATCCCTCTGTCCTTCTATCCACGGTCCACACACAGAAGGTTGCTTCAGAGGCAAGCAAAGGGATCAGAAGCTGTCTCCGTCAGTTACCCTGGCCTGTGACGAGCTAACTTCTGAGAGGTCAGCCTGCTTCCCTGAGCAGCGCTGGTGACAAATGGCCTGTCTCAAGCTCAGTGTCGTCTGCCACTTCCTAAAACAGCGTATCCCATAGGTTATGCAGAGCTGTCAGGTCTGCAGCCCTTCTCATCTTCCTTTCTTTCCACTTGGATTTGAACATTCAGTGTTTCCAATCAGTGTCCAGATGTGCTGACAGAGGCAGAAATCTTCTCCAGGCTGCAGTTGGAACTCCGGGCTTCCAGTTTCAACCCGAGCACTCATTCTCCAGAAACTGATCACTTTGTTTTTCTGACACACTTCACTTTCAGCCACGTTCTTGCTTCTGCATTGCCTTTCTGGGTGTTACTGTTTTATCTCAGGGATCCGCAGCAATGTCTTTTCCCTTTTTATCGCATTGCATGGCATGGCTTTCCTCCTGGACTCTCTAGCAGCCGAATTCGGAACGGCCCCATGAGTTAATGGAGGAGCACCCTTGGCAGCACATTCATTGGTCTCATTCAGACCCACCATGCTGCAGAGTAAGGCCCTTGACCCGTACTCCCCAGCAATGGCTACCATCATAAACAGAATCCATTCCATCAAGCTCCCTGCCACAGAAGTCTCTTCTGTTTATTTAACACTAACAGTTCATTTTTCTTTTCTTCTCCAGATCAAGTTCCCATAGCCATAGTCATATATATATATATCCATATCCATTCCAGTTTTGAGTATTTTCCTGTTAGTCCACCACACATTATAGCCTCAGCTAGGACTCCAGTGACCTACGTGTGTGTCCCAGGCACCTGTGTCTCAGCTCACGGTCGCATGCTTCGTGAGCTCCGTCTCTTACTAGCGCTGACAGGTGGGTGGCACCAGGAACTAGTGGGGATTTGCTAAAATGGAGATAGGGTTAGGTGGCAGCGTGATTGCTCCATCGGCAGCCATTTCAGGTGCTTCCTGCAAAACAGCTACATGGAAAGCTTAGAGCCCCAGACGGACGAGGACTTCCTTTCTGCAGAGGGGGCCCCTTCTCACCAAGTCTTCACTCTCACCTAATCACGAGCGTGGACCACAGGAGCACATTCTTAAGGCCAGTGGCTGCCAGTGTCTAGATGAATTGAGAATGATAGGCTAAACTGTCAGAAAATACAGCACCGCTCCAGGAAATCTCAGCTGCCAACATGGTGTCTTATACGTAATATGAACGCACACACACACACACACACACACACACACACACACACTCTCATACACACACACACTGTACTCACTCACACATTGCACTCACACACACATGCACTGTAGTCACACATACCCACTCACACTTACACTCACACACACTCACACTCACACACACACACTCATACACACTCATACACACACACACTGTACTCACTCACACATACCCACTCACACTCACACTTACACTCACACTCACACACACACTCACACACACACACGCACATACACACACGCGCATATACACTGCACTAATACTAACAATTCTCATTTTGCAATAGTTGTTAGTTTTATGTAAATCATTGTGGTAGATATTTATATTCCTAAGAGATAGATATATGACTGATATTTATTTTGGAAAACGCTAAGGCTTATAGATGGCCTGCTTTGCACAATTTGCAATATAACCCCTTGTCTGTCCTCTTCTGCCCTCATTCTTCTGTGTTGATTTAGTTATTCCCAAATTATGATCGAAAATTCTGCTTTCTTTGTTTTAAGTAATACAAATGAAGTTTTACCTGTTCTTCTGTCCAATTTATTTTTGACAGATAAATGCAAATCGGGTCTGTTTATTGTATAGATACTGTCTGAGACCTATATTTTATGGTTTAGCATTCTGGCCTGTCCATTTTAATAGCATAATGGTGACCTAATTTGGATAATATATGCATATGAGTGTGTTGGCCATTTTTTCTATTAAATTCTTTTGAATAATTGATTAGACAGTTAAATTGTCCTAAGCCCATTCTGACTCCCCAGCGTATGTGTCTTTGGCTGCCTTCCCTAAAACAATAATATGTATTATTATAATAACTCAGAAATATTAGGTGGAAGTTCTTTGTATAGCATTCAGAACATAATTATATTTCAAGTTGTTTTCTCCAAACCATATTAAACTCTGGGGTGATTTTTTTTGGCCTTGGTATGAATATCACGTATGACAGGACATATTATTGTCAGCCTGATCCAAGTAGGAAATTCAGTATTCTATAAAAAGATATCACAAAGCTCAAATATATTCCAATCCCCACATCTATAATCAATCATTAATTTCTCAGCTATTCCAGTTAACTGTCTTGTCAAATGCACTTATGTCACCATTGGTGGTGGGAGAACATACGATGTGAACTGAGGGATGACTCAGGACCTAAAAGCACTTGCTGTTGTTCAGAACACTGGGGTTCAGTTCTTAGCACCCACATGGCAACTCACAACTTTCCGTAGCTCCAATTTTAAAGCACCGGATGCCCTCTTCTGGCCTCCAAGGGTGGTACTTAGTCAACCATGCTAGTACAACATTCATACACATAAAATAAAAACAAATCCTTAAAAATATGATGGACGGAAGAAGGAATCTGAGAATCAGTCCTGTGTTTCTTAGGTGGTTTCTTAGAGAATAACACTTTCTGTGATTACTTTTCAACGTATCAAAGGCTCTGACTTATTGTGGAGAAGACATGGGTGTTCCCGAGATCACTGAGAGAGGTGCATCTCCACAGGGAGCTTGCTTTGCCACTCTGGACAAGTCTACCCAGTTCCTGATCCCTCTAGTTCTCTCTAACTCATTATCCTGGCAGATAGTCCTTTCTAGACATTTTGGCTTCTTCCATGTCTTCAACGTCACTTGTCACTAAATAGCCACCTATTTCTTATGATGCTTCCTACAGTTTTTCTTCCTTGCTTGTATCTCGTTGTGCTTGTCTTTGTCTCCTCAGCTATGTGTGCTTGCCTAGAGCATCCACAGAAGTACACACCAGGGTCTTGATATCGGGACTTTGATGGGAACAAAATGAAATACCTACTCATTAAAAGTTGTTAAGTTATATTTTCTTACTAAATGTGGCAATTTGTGGGTTGTGAGGGTGGGCATGTGCCATAGTATGGGCATATGGGTCAGGAAACGTTTCTAAGAGTTGGTTTTGTCCTTCTACCATTAGGGTCCTGGGGATCAACTCAGGTCATCAGGCTTGGCCATAGTGCCTTTGCCTTCTGCACCATCTCCTAGTACCCACTCAACATAGGCGTTCATAAAAATATGTGTCCTAGTCAGGGTTCTCTAGAGTCACAGGACTTATAGAATGTCTTCTATATTAAGAGAATTTATTGTAATGACTTACAGTCTACAGTCCAACTAACCCAACAAGGGGCAGCTGTGAAGTCCAAAAGTAGCTGCTCGGTCCACAAGGCTGGTTGTTTCACCTCACCCATCTTCTGGATGAGCTGGAATCCTGAAGAGATAGGTTGCAACAGATGTGCTGGCATGCAAGTGCAAGCAGGCAAAGAAAAGTGAGCCTTCCTTT
This sequence comes from Rattus rattus, assembly GCF_011064425.1. Taxonomy (NCBI): domain Eukaryota; kingdom Metazoa; phylum Chordata; class Mammalia; order Rodentia; family Muridae; genus Rattus; species Rattus rattus. The sequence goes on along the minus strand of NC_046154.1, from coordinate 149,173,515 downwards.
TTCCAGTGTCCTTATGTAGGCCTCCAGCAGATGGTGTGGCCCAGATTAAAGGTGTGTACGGCCACACCTGGATCTGGAACTTGCTTTGTTCCAGGCTGACCTTGAACTCAAGAGATCTCCTTGCCTCAATCTCCTGGGATTGAAGGCATGTACTATCTTGCTGGGGCCTAAATTTTTCATGGCTACTATGCCTCAAGATCTTCATGTCAAGATCTGGGACAGAAGCCTGTGTCTTCCAGCTTCAGGATGTGGATCGCTTCTGGATTGTAGTTCATTCCAGATATAGTCAAGTTGACAACTAGGATAGGCCATCACACTCTAGAGGGGAGAGGAAGGAAGGATAGGAACCAAGAGTGCATCCAGATGATGATGAAGAGCCCACTGGAAAGGAGAGGTTCATGCCTTTCGGCATCACCATCAGTCAGTGCCTAGTTTTTCCTTTCTGTTCCTTTTCTGAGTTAAAAAACATAGCAAACTCATGATTCACATAAATCCTATTTATAACCAATTCCTAAATTCTATCTGGATCCATTCTCTGCTCTTCTGATTTGACCACCATTATGAAGAATGGCTCTGTCCTTCCAGTGTGCTAGTTCTTGTTGCAAGGGCAATTCTCACATTAAATGCCAACGGATCCTGAGACCTAACAAGGAATGTCTTGTGTCTATTGCTGTGTAAATTTCCATGTATTCTATATTGGATAGGACAAAGTCAAGGATAATTTATTCACTTACTTAGTATCTATCCAGATATTTGCTGTTATTATTCAACAAAAAAGAACATTTGAGACAGAAAACATTGTTAGAGTTTTGACATAAAGTTCTCTGAAAAAAGTCTAGATTTGGGAAAATGAGTCATGAGGGCCCCATGAGGGACCTATGAGTAGATCCACAAGTGAGTGGAGCCTTGGAGGTGGTGGGCACTGTGGAAGGAAGAGCCTGACTGGAGAAAGAGGCTGCTGGCTGTGTGACCCCCTGAGCGAGCTTCCTTCTCCTTTCTATCTTTCTTTCTCTTGTTCAGACCGCCATGAGGTGAGCAGCTTTGTACTTTGTACTATGTTACTGTTCTTGTCCCAATGGCAAAATTAGTCTCATGTCAAAGCCTTTACAATGGGACCAACGTGAGTGACTTAAACCTTGAATCTAAGCAAGTCCTTCTGCTTTTAAAATGGCCTTACTCAGATCAATGTGACACTGACAGCTGACTCATCCACGCTTCCTTTTCTAAGTCATCAGCACAACGTCTGTTGGTGAAACTACTCATCTTCAACACACGCATTCAAGTTGTAAGTGCCATGATAGCTTTGTAAGTGTTATAAATTCCAGCTTTTAGGCTATTGCCCTCTATGGGCATCTTGGGCGTTGACAAGTTGGACACATCTTGCCTGCTCACTTTTGTTTCATTAAATCAATTGCAGACCTGGAAGCACTTAGCCTGTGGGAATAACACTGACAGAATGGACAGCATTGTTGGGAGTCAGAGGTAAAGCCATTTTGTATCCATTTAAGGATAGAAAACATGAAGTAACTTATTGCTTTATTGACTGCTTGGGAGTGTGGAAATTCACACTTTGTTTTACTTCAGCTCTTTCCCACTCTCGGGATGGCTTAGAGGGACAAGCTACAATTACCTGATTATATTTTTTTGCCTTGCCATATGGCTCTAAGGAGCATGGAGAGAGGGCTTCACTTGGCTGTGAGGAGAAGCATCTGAAGGCGAGCATACTGAACTGAGCCGAATCCTGAAACGCTTTTCTTCCTATGTGATCATTTTAGAATAGTAACTGAGTTAAAAACAAATGTCAGCTGTGAAATGAATACCCATTCTGGAGGCCGGGGATTTTGGCATTTAAGTCCAATTAGAAATAATGGAAATCACGAGATTTGCTGCAGCGTTCCTTACAGCAGGTGTTATTTTCGCTATTAAAGTTCGATGTGTGCCTCTGCAGGGTTTTCATTTAATTGGCAAACATTGTATGACATATGTCAAATTTCATCAATTCTTGGGGCTTTTCATGAAAAAAAAATGGCTTTGAACTTGCTAATGTTTAACCTTTATGTCCCCAGGCTTCCCATTGAAAACACTACTGCAAATTAGTTTGTATAGCTTCACTGTCAGTGGTCAATAACTTGGCAATGGACTTAGGAATGGTGTTTGTTAAAAGTGAGAGCTTAGGAATACATAGAACAGTCTTAGACCTCCTCCACCTTCTCCTGTTACGAAAGTAGAATTTGCCAGGAAACAAACCATGCATGAATGAAAGACACAAATGGACTGGAACACCTCTGGAAGTAGAACTCATTCAAATATTGCTTCCACTCATTAATATTTCTGCCTTTACATTAACCTTAAATAGTTACTCAAGGTGACCCTTGACTGACCATTGGTTACCTCAGCAAGGAAAAATGGGGTACAGTTAAAACAGCATATATATACCATTTACAGAGCAGCACCCATCTTGGATTTTACATGTTAAAAGAGACCCCATTCCTCCCTGAGCCCACATGGGGGTGCTAGATAAACACTGCCATGGAAACCTGTTCAAACCAGGCAAGTGAGCCAAAGCCAGGGTCCTCCGAAGTGTCAGGAGAGAGGCTGCGAGATGGCTCAGATAGAAATGCTTGCTGCACAAGTCTGAGGGCCTGAGTTTAGACCCTAGCACCCACATTACAAAGCTGTGCATGGCTGCCCAAGCCTGTAATCCAAGCACTGGGCAGACGGAGACAGGAGAATCCTTGAAGCTTGCCGCTCAGCTACTTGAGCCAAAAGTAGGGTAAAGAGGGATTAAGGAAGACATCTACATACACACATACATGTACATGTGCGTACACATGTACACACCATCTCCATAAACAAGTAGCAGGAGAAAATGCTATGCTATTTTGAAATTGCTGTAGGAAGAATGAAGCTACATGCAAATCTTTTACATGTCTAAAATCTCATCACCACCAGAAAGAAGATGGAGGGGAATCCACAGGCTTTCTGGGTAATCTCAGCCTCCCACAGCCTTTCCCTCCTCACTGTTTCCCTCTTATTGTCTTCTATCACATTCCCATCTGATTTCTGTTCCTTTGTGTGTCCAAACGGGTCAAGGTGTTAGACACATCTTTTCCTCTTTTACCCTCTTAAATCTATTATGTAATATGAATCCTATGCCCATGATCTACATTTTCCAGGACTGTCTATCTCTGGGAAAATCTGTGTCTTTTGCCTGAAGTCCCATCTGGTAAGTAGCTTAGCTTTTCTTGCCATTAACTAATGCTGGCAAGAATGTAGGACATGACCTCAGACATAGATCAAGATCTGTCTACTTGATCAAGACATGGAAACCTTCCTTCAGTCCCAAATTGTTCCACTGCTCCTTGTGACTAACCCTTCCTTCTGAGGCCTTCTTCTCTCCCTGCAGCTAACATCTGAGTTATTCTAACAGCCTCTGCAATGGGTTTTCTCACCTCTTCTTGTTGCCATTAGCTTAGTGTTCTCAGCTAACTTTCCTAACCCTCAACCTTTCTTCTACTGTTCAAGTTGCAAAATCTTTGCATACAGTCTCTGCAGTTTGTCACTCAGGGAGCTGTTATTTCCTCCTCTTCATCCTCCTCCTCCTCGTCCTCCTCCTCCTCCTCGTCCTCCTCCACCCCTTGGCACATCAGAATGATATGTATTCATCTTCTCATGAAGAATCTTTCTGGAGTTATCAAAGTTAGGAAAGCTTCAGGAGGTAGGTGGAGAACTGTTAGTGGCTTAATAATTGAGTAACAACCACCAAAAACTGTCTAAGTCTTTGAAAAGGCCACACATTCTGTCAAGCAACTCTGAAGAGTACTTGAATGCCATTTCCACATATAATCAGGAGCTGCACTGATAAGGATCATGTTCATTAGTGACTTTCCCTAGTGTTGGAACCCAGTAGAGGAAAAGAACCTACTTAGAGAAGAAGGGCTGGTTCTGGGTCACAGTGTGAAGGAGCACAGTTCATCACAGCAGGGTAGGCATGTGGCAGGGTTCTACGGGGATGGACATTGGGCAGGCATTTCTTACTATCTCACATCTTGGCTGAACAGGAAACCAGGAGCAAACAGACAGTGAGCCCGACTGTAGAATCTCAAGCCCCATTCCCAGTGATCCACTTCCTTCAGGAAAGCTTGGCTTCCCAATGATTCCACAACCTCCCAAATAGCACTGCCAGACCAGGTACTCAAACACTTGAGCATAGGGGAGTCATTTCACATTTAAATTATAGCAACTGTGGTTGTGTGCAAAGCTATGGAAACAGCATGCTATCTGCATCTTCTTCATCTTCACAATAGCCTCTGAAGATGTGGGGTAAGGTTGTTATATGCACATTTGTTGTTGAGAAAGCTCCTACCATTCAAAGATCAGTTTGAGATCAGCAAACTTGTGAGTACTTGGGCCAAGCTAGAACTAGAATCATGTCCAGACTATGCCACAGGGCAGAGTTGATTAGAGGAACTACATTAAGAGACAAATGCTCACTAATAAGGTCAGTGGTCAATGAATGCAGCCAATATGGAGTGAAGAACCTCTTGTTCTTCTGGAACACTCCAAGTGACTGATTTATATTTGAATAATTACTCTTCCTACCCCTTTGCCTTATCAAGTTTGAGCTTCTCAGTGTACAGTCAATTATACATACAATGTTAATGGCAACACCAGTTTCTCAGTGCATCTAGTGAGGTGTAGAACCCTATCTTCACCAGTGGGAACATTTTCCTACCCTGGAAATTTAGAAATTTCTGTAAACTAAAGTGTGCTTTTTTGGCGGGGAAGGGGACCTATATCTATGTAAAGAACATCAAAACTATTTTTCTTTTGGGGACATGACCATGGTATTTGTAAATCCCATTAAGAAGGCTATTACAGTCCATTGGGTCCCTTTAGAACACAATCCAACATGTTAAACACGTGGACTTAAACATCATGTATTAAGATGAATTGTGGAGTATTAGCTGTGTGTGTAACCAACATACATGTGAATGATGGTAGGTCCTTTCCTGAGCACAACTGGCTATAAATTTCTCCACATATGAACCGGATAGGTTGGTCACAGGAAGTGACAGAGGCTCACCCGAGTGCATGACCAACTAAGAACTTAGTGAAAGCAACAGCAATTGGGCTTTGTAAGTAGGAAGCGTAGTGATCATTCTCAGAACCCAGAGGACATTTAATATGCAGGAAATTTAGCTTTGTTCCAATCTTTCTTTTCTCCACCTTATTCATTCAATCATTTTGGACAAAGACATTTATTTTTTTCTTTGTACTGTGTATGACTTCAGATGGCCTCTCAAAAGTATTTGATCAAACAATTTACCACTTACTACATGAAGGAAACGGAGGGAGTTATTTTTCCAGGAAACCACAAACAAGTTTTCCTTTTCATTATTAGAGAAGTATCATCTTATAGGTAGCTGATTATGTATTCTTGGAATTCAAAAATATGTGTTTGCATTTTGTGGAAAGAGCCCTGAACAGTAGTAGTTTATAAATTACATTTCTAGTCCCTTTGCACATCTCTAGTTCCATTAAAGTCTGTGAATTTGCTCGGCAAGCTGTATCAAGTTGTCCCCACTTGATAGACAATCAGTCTACCTGAGAGATGGCCTTCCTCCACAGGGCCAGTCTGTCTGAGTGGTATCAGATGACTTGTTGATTATTCTGACTTCAAAGGCCACTGACTCTGAGACTTTCAAGGTGGTCTCTAATGCTCTGAGTGTTGAGGCCACCTGTCAATGTTACTTCCAAATTAAAGAGAATCTGTTGGAAAATGAGGGGTAAACTTCCTCTCCTTCAGATGAGGATGATCAACCTTGAGCAGTTTGACTTTTGCACTGCCAGCTAGTAAGAGAAAGAACAATATCCCCAGGAAAGCTTTAGTTCCTTTTATTGTTAGAATAGATGCACTCATCAAAAAAAATATGAATAGCCATTTACAGAGTTGTAGAAATGGAAAAAGGTTCACAATCTCCCATTTCTGTCAGTTCTTGGAATTACTAGGTGCCATGCATGTGGAAAGCATTAATTTAAGATGTAGAAATATACTTTGAGGATTTAAAAAGTTGCAAATACTTGGCAGCCAGATTTTCTCTTTGCTATTTTTTAAAAAGAAAATTAGTTATCAGCAGATATTGTTTGCTAAGTATAAAATGTGGGTTGTGTGGTGGGTTTGAATTTACATATCAGTGCTGATTCGTATTCCACAGACTTAGCATAACCTCCTTAATACTATACTTTTGTGTACTTTTAATAAACCTTTTGATAAGGTTTTGTTTCATTTTATTTTTGAGACAGGATCTCACTGTGTAGCTCAAGCTGGCCTACAATTAATTACTCATGGTGTAACCCGAGCTAGCCTCGAACTCACAGTGATCCTCTTGCCACAGAGAATTCACAGTAATCCTCCTGTTTCAGCCTCTCAATGCTGAGATTAGAGGCATGAATCATTATGCACTGCTAAACTGTATACATTAAACAAAAGTGCTAACAACTGTTGTCCAGTGCGTTTACTTGTTCAGGACTCTTTGGGTTGACTTGAGGATTCCATTCACTAGGCATCGTGCATCCGCCTTGTTTTTGTCCTTTACTCTCCCTCTCTAACTCCTCTGTGTCTCTCTAATCATTCCCTCTTTAAATTACCACCTCCTCTTCTATAATCATTTTTGTTTTACACATAAAGATACACAGAGACACACACAGAGATACACGGTCACACAGACACACACAGCGAGACATATACACACAGACACATACAAACACATATACACAGACACTCACAGAGACATACATGATCACAGACACACACAAACATACAAACACAGAGACTAGACACACAGACACAGGAACACACACAGGTATACACACACAGAGATACACACTTACAGACACACAGACACAAACACAGAAAGACATACACACACTAACCTGCTGAGGGCAGGTAGTGTTGTCCATAGAGAGGAACGCTCTCCAAATCACTCATTACTTGAGGCCACTTTTGTCTCAGCAGCAGCGCAGTTCCTTTTGCTCAGTGCTGCCCACAGGAAAGAAAGCCAAGCAACGTGGCTGCTGACCCACCTCCAAAGTTAACTCCCCAAGATCCTCAATTTCAGCTTAAGATAGACCTTTAAACGAGTTCACTTCTTAAATCGACAAAGCTAAGAATTCCCTAACAAGGTTTTGAATGCACTTAAATGTTTAATATGTAAAGATATACATCTAATCAATTTTAACTTTAATATCTTAAGAGCTATTAATGCTATGATATCAATTTTATTAGTTAATGTGTTTGATTAACATAGAAATCACTGGATTATTCTGTTTAGATTATTAAGTAGGCATTGATGCTTTATTTCCTGGACTAGCATATTAAATGTTTAACAAGACATGATTGGTTGGTTAAACATACCATGATGTATTTTGTATGCTTAAAACAAAATTTGGGTTTATTATATAAATGAACATTGTCTTTTAATTTTTTTCTCATACTTGATTTTTATGATTTTAGATTTAAGTATGGGTATGATGGGTTTAATGGAGAATCAGTATTATTCCTAGTAAAGTAGTATTTGTATGGCTCTCATTCTGAGCTGCCCCTGGCAGCAGGATGACCGCTGGAGCCTTTGTTGGGGCTAGCCTGAGCTTTCTTGGACTTGCTCTGCCTCAGCTCACCTTAAGATCAGCTGCTAAGGTAAGACTCGGTCTTACCAGCTTACCTCATAGTTTGTAAACTTTATTACAGTATTGCATTACTGTCAATTTTAAATCTTTTTCTAAAGCCCCATATGTTTGTCACTAAACTTTCTTGGTGTTAATTAATCTCTCCCCATTCAGGCAGATGAGTCGTGGATCATGTTAGTCTCATACTATTGTGGTTTGAATAAGAAATGTCCTATGTGATCGTATATTTGATAACTTGGCTTTCAATTGGTGACACGGTTTGGAGAGGTTGTACATCCTTTAGGAGAGTAAGTATTTGTGGATGAAGAATGCCATTAGAAGGGGGGCTTTGAGGGTTAATAGCACTGTGTCACTTCCTTTTCATCAGCCCTGAATCTTGAATGCAGCTTCATATGTCTGCCTTCATGTTTTCCCTGTCTGTTGCTATCTCTTCTCCACCATAATATTCTCTCTCTCTCTCTCTCTCTCTCTCTCTCTCTCTCTCTCTCTCTCTCTAACTGAAAGCCCAAATAAACCCTTTCCTCCTGTGTTGCTTTTTGATTGTTAAGGTTTGACAGAAGTATAGTGCAAGCAAATGAGTGCCCAACCCTAGACTACTGCTGCATGCCTACTTACTAGAATCCATAGATTATAGCACACTATAGCATGCACTGCAGTTACCTGAGTAAGCGTATGCTTACCACGTGATGCTCGCAACACCCAAAATGATTGGTCCAAATATCATAGTGGCATTTTAGTCGCAATGAAATCGAACCTTTGCGTGACTCATGAATTCATCCAGCCATACAACAGCAGTATCTGTAATTTAAACATGGTGTTTTCTGACCAAAGCTAGGTTTATAGTTGCTACACAACCAGTACATTTCTCAAAGACTAATTGGGCTATCCTTGCCTGGGTTAGAAATAGTCTTATATTTGAAGCCACATTCAATGTGGAAAAGAAGTAATGCTATGTTTTGCTATATTACCAGAAAGTCAAGCATCCTTAAATCATTGGATTCAGTAAATTCTCTACTGAGCTATATCCATTTCCTTCTTTTCTCTTCTTATTCTGAGACAAGATCTCACTGAATTTTTTCACTTGGACTTGAAATCATTCTGGAGTCCAGTCAGTCCACTCTGCTTCCTAGGTGACTGTCCTTAGTCACCAGGGCCCATTACTTCCCCCACACACACACTGTCTGGAGTATCACCAAATAGTTTGAGGATTCCTGTAGAAAGTCAATTACTACCTGCCATGTAGCACTAGCCCCAGCAGAGACAGTGATTCGTGATGGGGCCACAGTCATAAGACAAGAGCAGAATACCTTGAAGCTTCGGAATCATGGCACGCAATTCTTGGTATCTTCCTGCACAGTATTGCCAAGAAAGAAAACTAGATACCATTGCTGGTTGCCATGCAAAACACCATCCCTTGCAGAGCAGTGGTGAAGCCAAACCAAATCAAGAGATTTAGCTGCAAAAGATTTCGAGCCTTGACCCCTTCCTGAGCAAGACTGGTGCTGAGAGGGTGACCCTCTGAGAAAACAGCTGTTAGTTAACTAACTAAAATTAATTCTCACAATCAGAAAAACACATAATATAGGATTATTAAAGTAAATTATGTCAATCAAACAAGCTCGTTATCAATGAGGGGTTGTGGGAATTAAGTGTCCAGACAGAAAAAGCCAGGAAGAATTCTCCCCTTCCATTATCCTTTCCTGTGTGTGTCATTGTTCCAGAGCCACCACTCCTAAGTGGCACAAGGACATAATTCATCCTCCTACATATGGAATTGAAGGTAACCTAACCCAGGTCCATTATTAATTCTTTGTTTGGGAGCTCTTAACCATGTAATTGTTTTAACGACTAGCAGGTGGCTCAGAGCTCCAGGTTTACAGGACCTTAAATTCTATACGTAGAGAAATTAGTCAATATTAGATACTCAGGGCTCTAGGTAAGACTACAAAACACTCCCTTTCATGGTAAATAAGAAATACAGCCCACTGGCATCACAGCAGGGGGATGAGGCTTCATGGACTGCGATCCAAGCAATACCGGAGAGCATTCCTTCCTAGAGAACCTCTATGCTTGCTTCCCTGGTCATGAGAGCAGAGGTCTTCCCAGATATGCATGTTCAACTCTTCACAGCATCTCCAGCTTGGAATGAACATGGAAGGATGTAATTTAGCTAGTACAACCAAGGCACTAAGAGAACATCAGTTTTCCTGTTTAGACGCTGTAGTTCTGGCTCAAGTCAATTAATACACTTATTTCCCATGTATGATGGTTTTCATAGCTCCAGAAAACCATCTTCTAAAAAGAGGCTAATTTTGCAACTGCCTTCTGTTATCATGTGCTGACAAGTGAATTGCTCTCTTTGTTTTATGGGTATATTTTTGGAGACAGAATTTCATTGTGTAACCCAGGCTGTCCTCGAAATGTCACTCATTCTGCCATGCCAAGCTCACTCAATTGTCAGTGAGTCTGGGGTTCTGTTGTTGGTTTTCTTTTTTTTTTCTTTCCCTTCCTTTCTTTCTTTTCAGAGGGTTTCATGTAGCCCAGGCTGTTCAAGCACTTTTAGGGTAAAGGGTGATTTTCCCCTCACAAAGTCTCTCCTGTCACAGTTGTGCCATCTGAAGCTACTATAGGATACGCAGGTAGGAGCTGCACACCACTGGCAGTGGCATTATTTGTTTTCCACATTCAGTGAGGCTGTAATTGTGGGATACAATCTCTCTCTGTCTATATCAGCCTCGTGTCCCAATTTGAAAAGAATTTCAAAACCCATCTAAATTTCACACATCTGTGGAAGTGTCCAATAAAAATAGACAGCAAATCCCAACCAAGTGTCTGATATTCTACATTGTACTGAGTTCACATATCAGATGTGAACATATATCACACATATCGTATCATCTAAAATGCATAGTCTGGTAGATTTAATATTCAGGAGTTATTTGCATAATTGTGTGCCTATCACCACAATCAATTTTCAAGCACTTTAAACACTCAAGGAAAGGAAACTCAATTTACAGTCTGCATTCCCAACTTCAAGATCTATGGTTTGAGAACCTGTGGCTTTAAATTTTAAATGTTTTCATTTATTTGTGTGTGCACACACTTAGGCCATGTGTAGTCAGATGACAATTGGCAAGAGTTGATTCTCTCCTTTTACTGTGTGAGTCTTAGGGACTAAACTGGACTCATAAGGATTGGCAGAAAGAACATTTCCCCATTGAGCCATCTTGTCAACCTCAAACTGTCTGTAGTCATGTAGAACCCTCAGTCAGACAGGGTTCCCTGGAGTCTTCCTGCTTGCATGTTCCTCTTCCTAGATCAAGTAAGCTTTACCTGGAATATCCAGGTCTGAGCAGAAGCAGCAAATGAGCTCCTAGTTTATATTACATCCCTTTCCTCTCTCCTCTTCCCCCTTCCTCCCTCCATCTCTCCCTATCCTTCACTCCATCCCTCCTCCATGCTCAGAATCCAACAAAGACAACACAGTAGAAAACTATTGATTGTTCATGGAGCCCTCTCCAACTCTGTTCTGTTTCTTGAAAATCAAATTTTGAAAACATTGAAAAAGGTATGAGGGACATTTTTGCAAACCATTACCGGCAGCTGCCAGGTTCTGAGGTAAGTCCACTCAGAGCACTACCCAAGTACCTGGTCTCCGTGAAGCCTCGACTTTTTCCCAGCACTCCTGTCAGTACTCTGTTCACAGTGGGTCATAGAATCCTCATCCGGACAATAACTGGGAAGTCAGTCGAAGGAATAGAAGTCATGAGATGTTAATTAAACTCCCCAAAGCTTTATCCAATAAGTATCCAACCCAGTATCCCAACCAAAGCTGCCTCAAGTTTGCATCCGAGTGATTATTGCCTCTCATATTAACAACAGATAACTGAGCACAACTCTGTCTACAAAAGACAGGTCTTGGATCTCACACTACAAATGCAAAGCTTCTCATTAGGGTTGACTTCCTGTGGATTTTTGTTGTTTGTTTTTGTTTCAATAGTGAGTGATGCAATGTGCAGAGATCTTATTTCTGCCTTCATCTCTGCCAGGTCTCCTAGGCAGCCACTCTACAATAGACTACAGTTCACCTGCCTGTGTACACATGTATGAGGTGGAGAAGTCATATTCATTGGGTAACACGGCTGATGTGTCTCTGGGAGCCACAAACGACACTCACTAGATCTACTCCTATGGAGTCACAAGAGTCATTTTCTAAGTTGTCAGAATTTTATACACAGTTACAACTTTATAACAACATTGTGTTTTGTGATGAATTGTGTAATCAGTGGTAGCTCCATAGACTATACTGGAACTGTAATGTTCTTTTAACTTAGTGTCACTGTAGCCATCCTAACACCATAGCACAGCAGATTCTCATCTGTTTGTCACGGTGCTGTACGGATGAACCACCTGTAAGTCATATAAATGTGTAGCGGTATAGTTATATACGGTGCAGAATAGCTGATGCTGATTTTAAGTGGTTGTGACTGGTATATTTACTTCTGTACATGTGCCATCCTTTAAGCTGAACTCCTTCTGCCTACAAGGAAGACATTTGCTGTAGAACAGCATGACAAGTTACTTAGGCAGCAGCTTCTCATGGGTTCTGTTGACCATGTCCTTGGTTTGCATCAAAGATTATCTTAAATGAGTGCCTTAAATATCATGTAGTATGCTCTATGATGTTTGAACATGGTCAAATTGCTTCATGGTGCCCAATGTATCCAGACATCATTAAGACATGAGTGGTGCTAAGGATTCAGCTTAGTGGCTATAATGGTCAGAATGAGAATGTTCTCCAGAAGCTCAGATGTTTAAACTCCTGGACCCCAGTTGGTGGTGCTGCTTAGGGAGGTTTAGGAGGTATGGACTCACTAAAGGACATAGGTCACTGGAGATAAGCTTTGAGAATTAAAAGACTCCTATCAATTCTAGTTCTCTTGTTCTGATTTGTGCTTTTGGTTCAAGATGTGAACCCTTAGCTTCCTGCTCCAGCTGCTATACCTGTCTTTTCCCATTCCTCTTCAATATTCTGGGCTCTTTCCCCTCTGGGACCACAGAAACCAAATAAATTCTTTCTTCTCTAAATTGCCTTGATTGTGACGTTTCATCACAATAACTGAAGGACTACAATACTGTGTTAGAACTCTGGATAGAAAATGCAAACCCTGGGTTTTTGAGTCACCAACACTGGGGAAGAGATGGTGGGATACAAAAAGCCCTCAACAAAAGACCCAGAAAGGGGAGGGGGAGGAATTAAGCCATGCATGGCTATATACAAAGATATACATGCATGTGTGTGTGCGTGTGTGTGTGTGTGTGTGTGTGTGTGTGTGCGTGTGTGTGTGTGTGTGTACACATATATAAGTTAATGTGTGTATATTAAGTATAGGTAAAAAAAAGTATAGGTACTTGGAATGTATGTTAGATGACAGTCATAAAGGACACATATGTAAAAAAATACATATACATATACAGAAATGGATAAAATAATGGCTCACATGTCATCTCATTTTACCACCATGGTAGCCCTGTGAGCTAGGTACTGGCTTCATACCCAGAGTTCAGAGGGTGACAGAATAGTGATGTACAGAATAAGTCCAATACCAACATCTGAAAGTGGCCAGTTGTCAGAAATAAATGCTGGATACAGTAACCAGGGCAACATGTAACGCAGCAAGCACAAAAACAGCAGGTACTATACAATGATATAAATGGCTGACAAAGGTCGCAGTTCTGGGGACAACAGACATTGAGCTTTTGACATTTCTCCTGGCTCTGTTTTACTTCTTTTCTTGCAATGCATTTCCTAAGAACTGTTCCTTCACCTCCCACAACTCACATGTCCTTGCCACATTTATTTTCCTGATGTAGAAGATTCTGGAAATCTCAATGGTTACTTGCCAGGCTCTGTTACCTGCCTAACAATATTGGCCTATGATGCTAGCTTAGAACAGTGTTAACTTCAGAGGCTGCAATCCAGTGTCCTTGGCAAAGCTGTCTCCACAATTACCCTACCGTAAGCATTGTGATACTGAGTTGAGCTTTTTATTATTTTGATTTTACAATACAGTACAACACAGTACTCTATCTTTTTTTTAAAAAAAATGATACTTTTAATCACTGAAAGTGTTATATTTGCACATAATGTATCTTTATCATGGTCATCCCTACTTCTCATTAGGATTTCAGGACTCCCCTAACATACCTACCTTGCAACTTCACTTCTTTATTTTACTTAAAAAAAAACATGGATTCTAGTAATATCCATATGTTACAGCACAGGAAAATCTACTGGGATCATTCAGTGATCACCATCCCAACACACACACACACATACACACACACACACACACACACACACACACACACACACAAAGAAACACAAACACACACATACTATGCACACACAGGCATACAGATACATATATAGAGAGAGACACATACAAACACACATATACACACACACAGATGCACACACATAAAAAACCAAACACACACATACACACACAAAGAAACACAAACATACACATATACCATGGACACAGACACACAGAGACGCACACAGACACACACACACACACAAACACAAAGAAACACAAACATATACATATACCATGCACATAAAGACACACAGACACATAGCGACACACATATACATACACACACAAAGAAACACACACACACACACACACACACAAACACACACATATACCACACACAAAGACACACAAATACATAGAGAGACACACACAGACACACACACACAAAAACACACACACCACACACACATACCATGCACACACACTGACATAGACACATACACACACACAGATACACAGACACAGAGAGAGAGACAGACACAGACACACACACACACACACACACATGAAGAAACACAAATACACATATACCATGTACACACAGACATACAGACACATATATAGACACACACATACACACACACATACACACAGACACACACACGTAAAAAACTAAATACACACACACAGAGACAGAGAGACACACACAAAGAAACACAAACACACACATATACCGTGCACACACAGTCACAGACACACAGAGACTACACACACACACACACACATACACACAGATACACACACGTAAAAAACTAAATACACACACAGAGAAACAGAGAGACACACACAAACACAAACACACACATATACCGTGCACATACGGTCACAGACACACAGAGACACACACACACACACATACACACACACACACACACACACACACACACACACACACACACACACACACAGAAAAGTCAATCTTTTCTCCAGCAGCCATTAACTGCAAATCTCTTATGGCTCATATTTTTCTGCTTGAGATGGGTTGCATTGCTAAAGATGTTCCCGTCTCTGACAAATCACTCACAGCTGCTAATTTTCTGTACTTAAGTAGCTATGAGTCTCCTCACTAACCACTACTTGTCGCAGTAAGAAAGGTCTCCAACCAAGGTTGGGAGAAGCAGAAATCTATAATATATGCATCCATATTCAGAAACAGTTGGATAATGTGAGCATTTAGCAAAACGAGAGCAGTGAGCTCCCCTAGGCCTGACCTCCCTAGGCATGCATGGTTCTGACCATGTTCATAGTTACCGGGTGTGAGAGTCCTTCTAGGGAGCAGGCCTCAGTCCCGTGAGGAGAGTAACTGACCACTCTGTAAGCAGCCTTGCTTCGTCGCTCTGGTGGCAGGTGCATCTTCCTGCACCTATGCAGCAGAGAGCACGGGCCCAGAACTGGGCAAGATCACTGATGTCTTCCTTCCCGTCCACAGTACCTTGCAGCACTGTGAAAGCTAGGTGTTGGGAGAGTTTCTTGATGCTTTCTAAATGTTTTTTTTAAATAAACAATGCATAATATATTTTAAAGGCATAAATAAATAAATTTCCACTGTTTTCATTGACAATATTCATACTTCTGATTTTATTAGCACATCTGTGTTTCTAAATTTTAAATTAAAATTATTCTGAATTTTTATGAGAAATACATATTACATGTTATTTTGGCAAGTATTTATGTTGTATATTGCTCAAATTAGAACCAACTTATCATTTCCAATATATATCTTTCATATGGCAAAAACAAATCAAAACATTCTTCTTAAAACTCATCCAAAAGACTTAATAATTTCACAGCTTGTCTGATTGACAAGCTTTGCCTATGTATGTGTATGACCCTGATTAACTGCCTCCCATTTTAACAAGAAGAATGATGATACCGGCGACATCGGCTTACACACTATATCCACACTGTCTAGGCTCCGGTTCACGTTAGCGTCAGTTCGTGTGGACGTTCTCTTGCTTCCACAGTGAGCTTCAACATTGTGAGGCTTGCTGGGAAATAGATGCTCTTGCCAGACCACTCACTGTGGCTTACAGTGGAGTTTGTATTTTTAAATCTGAAGCCTTTCCTTAGGCTAAGATTCTTTTCTTTTATTAATTCACGACAGAGAAAAATATTATAAAATCCTTTCCGTCCATGTACACAGCTCAAAACTAAGTTGGCGATTACTTGCCGTATCATTGAGCTTTCTGACTTCCACGCTGGTGTAAGAGACAGTAAATTAAGTCTTTAATGTTACCTCTTAGAAAGGCAAGATGGCCTGTGATGAGTTGCAGGGGAGAAGATCTGATCTCTTGGAGTGCCAATTTGTTTGAGGACCGCAAAACAAACAAGGTGTGGACCAGGAGGACAGGGGACCTGGGAGGAATGGCAATTAGATATGACCCGAAGAGAATAAAACCCAACCCCAAATGGGCCGAACACATCAACTGCTATTAAATCATGGCTTTTATTTTTCCCTCCATTGCCCTTTTAATGTTTGGTTTCTCAATAAATGAAAGGAATCATTTGAAGCGAGGGTCTGGAGAAGGCGGGCCTTTGACCCTTAGCTCGACCGCAGAGATCAAAGGCAGGCCCATATGTGTGAGATATTATCTTTTCAAGGCAAGCGGGCTGCTGTTTTGTGATGCAGTAGTGTGGAAACAGACAAATAGCCAGTTAGTGACCGCTGAGGAGAGGTGATGGACTGGGGGTTGAGCAGGAGACAGGGGAGAGTCCGAGAGACAGTGTGCTTCTGAAGTCTTTGTATTTTGTTTTGACCCTGGAAGATTCTTCCCCACTCTGGTGGGGGGTGGGGGTTAATTACTCTACTTGTGACTTAACTTTAAGCCACCTTCTATGTCCTGAGTGAACATTCAGCCTTGCAAACACACTTCTTATTTAATTCTTTAAGTTGCTCGTATCTTTAAATGGTGAATATTTTATTTTGCAAGGCATTGATCTCTCATAGATTTGCAACTCACAGGAACTCATGGCTAAGCTCTTCACTAGCACTCATCACAAGATAATGCCTTCTGTGCAGTCTCAGTGGGAAGCAAGACAGGCTACCCCACAGCTACAGTGGCATTCAATCCATAGGAAGATTATGATTCTCTTCCCCTCCCAGCCTCTGCCTCCCTCCCATACATAATTAACCCCCAGGGACCAACAGCTCTCCTTGTTATTTTGGGGGGTTGTTGTGCTGACAGGAGGATGTTGTCAACTCCCAGGAATCACCACATAGCCTAGAAGCTTTTAAGGGCCTTAGCCTAGGTACTGTCCTTCATCAGTTTGGCCATTAGTCGTCCTCAAAAAGAGAGTAAAACAGATGGAAGGTTAGATGCATTTCAGCCTGTGTGGTTGAACTTGACCTTTATAGCATTTTTCCTCACTGCACTCTGTGGTGATGCTTCCTCTTGGGCAACCAGGCCTGCCCCAGTTGCTTCTGGTGCCCTGCTCTCCTCCCTCTGACAGTTAGCATCTAGATATCCACCCTACCACCCTGTCTTTCCTTCTTTCCTTCCTTCCGTTATCTGCTTCTCTCACTCTTCCTTTCCCTCTTCCCTCTTCCTCTCTAAGTCCTACCTTCTCCTCCCTGCACCCTCATTCTCTCACTTCATGTGGCACAAGGTGGGACACAGAACAGAACTTTCTTTTGTTAATATGATTATCAAGATTTCTTTTTTTTTTCCGGAGCTGGGGACTGAACCCAGGGCCTTGCGCTTGCTAGGCAAGCGCTCTACCACTGAGCTAAATCCCCAACCCCGATTATCAAGATTTCTACTTGTCTTGTTGTGACCCAGACACACATATGTACACTGACACAGATATGCCAATACCTACAAATATAAAGCACATGAATTAAAACATATAGACAGCCAATACATACCAACAACACAAGCGCATGCACTAATACCCGAGCAATATGTATTAGTGCATATGCATTATGCACACAGAGCAATATCCGGACGAATACAAAGACATTATGAGAGGCATTGAAACACAAAGTGACACGAATAGTGTGATGCCTACATAAGCAAAACTAGCACATATTCATTACAACATACACCAATACACATACTAATACATATACACTAACACACATATGAGCACATGTGGTAAGGAGAATACTCCACAAAATAACATACAGCAATACATATTGCACATTCTAATACACACATCAATAAACACACTAAAGATACTAAGTATTAATATGATATCAGCAAATATTAACTAATACACCAAAGCACGCTAACACCTGTGCAAGCCAACACATGTAAATACTAATAAAACAAGGAGAAAATAATCACTTCTGAGTCCTGTGTTTTTTCATTACCCAGTTGAGAGGGCTCTGGACTGGATTTGGATTGCCACAGTTTATAGGATTCTTTTTGAGATCTGCTGACAGCTGGGCTGAAGGAAACTTTGTCACTGTCCTTCAGAATACAACTTGATGTGGTACCCTCATTGAAAACTGAAATCTCTGACACAGACACATTCCATCATGGCAGCAGAACTTAGCTGTGAGCTTGTAGCGGAGGGACCGTCACACAAGAGGGTTTTCAGGGAGCAAACATGTTATCTCGCTTACGTGACACTCATAATGTTCAGGTACCATAGATAATGGACAAGCAAACATGAAAAGAAACAGACATACACTATAGCTGTTATTGATCTCTTCAAATGAGGTCTGCAGTACAGTTGGTTAATACAACCTTAACTATGATGCAAAAAAGTCACAGTCTGAAACTACCCCAAAACACACACTGTCTAGACAGTTCTGACAAGAAAATCTCATCTTCTATGGGAAGCATCGAATGAAAGGGCACTTGGTGTTGTTTGAGGGAGGATTGTCAGCGTGAGAACCCCAGGGCTGGAAGTAAACAGCCTGTTATTCCCAGGATCCTATATGCGGTTGAGCCCCCTAGGATGTCTCCACCCCTAAGAGCAAAAGGATAAAGAATTATTTTCCTTTTAAGTTTTTCTTATCGCCCTACTCCTCAAAGAGAGCATAAAAAGTAACTCTGATAGCTTAATAATGATGCAAATGTATTTTTTCATTTATACGCCACCTGAATACGCTGATGTTTGTGATAAGATGAGAAAAGCAACCTTACTTTGATACTGCTGGGGCCATGTCATTGGCTCTAGGCACTGACAATCAAAAGCATTTATTTATTTCTGAAAATAGCCTCTCAGTTGCTTAAGACAGACCTATGCCATGCAAATTCCTGTGTCAAAAAGATGACTGACACTCCTTCCCATTAACTTCTCCTTCATTCCCCTCGTGTAGCTTAGAAACCAGAAGGCCAAACACTTGATTGTTTTGCCAGACAACTTTTAAACTCGCTATTACCATTCCATCTAAGACACAGGGATGGGATCATTTTAGTAGAAAAATCAATTCAAAACCTTTCCTCATAATAAAGGCTAATGATAGAATGTTATTTAGTAAAAGTAGTACTAAGGGTGCGTTACTTGGCAATAACTGATGGAAAGGCATTGAAAATCTCTTTAAGGTGTTGGCTACATTCTTACAGCCTACACTTTCCCCACCTTCTGCTGGAACTCCCTGGTTTGGGCTCCATTGTATCAGGACAAACTCTGGTCTTATCTACTCAGATGCCTCCTTCCCCAGTGCATAGTGAGTTCTTGAGGAGTTGATCTTTTTACCTCTAGCACCTAACATAGTGTTGAAAACTCAGTGGGTAACAATCGCTCTTTATTCAGGTACATTGACTTCTATTTCAGAGTATACGAAGGTGGGAGCAGTTGGCTGGACTCCAAATCATCTTTTAGTCCATTTCTCTGCACTGTGCCAATTGGTACAGTTTTGAAAGAAAGAAAACAGCCTCAAACTTAGAACTGGACAGTAGTCAGTGACTTACATTGATTGATATACCGATACATTATATGTGATCTTAATAAATCAATTACTTCTTGGCCTTAAAACAGTTCTATGCTACTGTAAATTGGAGTACTACTGCCAGGCAGAATTAGATAAAACGCCCAGATGGTATGTTCTTCTTGATTCAGTGAGACATGGGGATTATTGTGGGGTCCATTATACTTATTGCCTTCATTTAACTTCTTTATTAGTAGATTTTGTGATATGTATATAATTCTATATATACATATATTCATACAGATATTTGTGGTATGCTAATTAAACTGTGTGAGCAAACACATATGGTCATGCCAGTCTAGAGGACTAGACTAAAAGACCCAGGTTTTTGGTATTTCTTATCATGTTTAAGATAAATAATGTGAACATTTGATTATGTAACAAATGTTTATGAGATTTTCTTAAATGCCAAATAATATCCAAACCATTTGTTATAAATCTCCAGAAGTAATTATGACTTATTTGCCTCTCATAAACTGTTATAGCTTCATATAGAAAAATGAGTCTTCTATATGAGTCTCCTATAGGATTAAGCTGTGTGAACCAGTGCCATTCACACTGAGTTATATTCTGCCCCAAGGGTTGATTATATTAATATGCAATAAATATGGACAAAGGTTTACCTAGTCCATTTCTATTGTAATAAATCAATAAAAAGTTGAGTTTTTGGACCTCATGAAATTAAATTTCTCATTTGAATGTCTTGTGGCCACAGCCTAAGAGGTGGTGTACTCTACAGCAAAAACATTGTTAATACCTGTCAGTGCAGAATGGATGACGTGGGCCAGCTCATCAAACAGGGGGCTGGAGAGATGGCTCAGTGGTTAAGAGCACTGACTGCTCTTCCAGAGGTCCTGAGTTCAATTCCCAGCAACCACATGGTGGCTCACAGACATCTGTAATGGGATTCTATGCCCTCTGCCGGTGTGTCTGAAGACAGCTACTCATATACATAAAAAAAAATTCTTTGAAATAGCAGTACCACACTCCATCATAGCCAGCTCACCAAAGAGAACTAAAGATTTCCGGACAGTAACAGCAGCAACCTCAGCCCTCAGACTCTAATACTCAAGTGGAATTATTTCCCCCCTCTCAGGAACTTACCAACTGTAATCTGTTTCTGGTTTCATAATATGAACTTTCTGTTAGATATTTGATTTATAATCCCTTAACTCAAATTAAAAACAGAAGTCCCCATGGAAATTCACAGTGAATAGGCACCCAGAAAATGTGTGGCCTGGCATGCATTCATGAGAACCCTTTCCCACCCCTGTGACAAATACCTTAGTTCACCATCTCTCTCTAAAGCTCTTCATTGTAGGAGCAGTGCACGAAAGCCTTTCAGCATTTATAGACGGTCAAGGGTAAAACTATATAACAGATTAATGCTAATTTCCTTAGATTGGAAGGAGTTTAAAATCATTTCTAAGTTCTTCAGGACATTGTGGTCATTGATCAGCACATTCAGAGGGACCTGCAGGGTCCCTACAACAAAATGAGCAACTTGTCCCTAGTGGAATTAGCAATAATGAGCCCTAATTGAAGGCTATCTATCTATCCAGACGAAAATGCCTCAAAGAGAACATTTTGGAGGAAGACCTCTTACTGACTTATAGGAAAATTCTATTGTTTTCCTATCCATTATCCAAACCTATCCACTTCACGAAATACAACCTTATGCTACATATTCTTAAGGTACTTTCCTCCCAACATTACAGCCATGAGCAAACAGGAACAGGGTCTCCAGATGTGTTGTGAGTGGGAGGCTGCTTTCCACCACCCACCCTGTGAAATCAGAGTCCTTGGATGCCACAACATCATCTTTCAATCTGCCATCACCGATGACAATTTTCTGCCTGATTGGGAGCATAATGTCTAAAAAGAACTCTCAGAGCCACCTTTGAACAAGCTTTACCGTTGGTGACATCTGCCTTATTACCAATAAAAATGATGCATTGTGCAACAGCGAACCACTCAGCAAACCATTCCCAGACACCGCCTTTGCTGTGGAGTGTGAAACAGAACTACTCCCTTTCCTGAATGTCAGGAGGTTTACAGAGGAGAAATGACCTACTGACAGTTACTCAGTGGGAAATGTCCCTCCTTACTTAGATACATGATGTTTAATTCATGTGCTTAGTACCCATTGCAAAAACAAAATGGAAGCATCAGTCCAGTGCTTGAGGAGCCCAGCAGAATAGAAACACATCCCTACTGTAGAGGAACTCTGCCGAAGACTCACTGGGGCGGGGAGAGCACATTCAACCAACAAAGGCTGCTCAAAGTGGACACGGTGTCAGCAAGTGTTAGTCCTAAAAATGTGTCTGAAGACTAATTTGAGATATCCTAAGAAAGACAGAACATTTCACTGCCCAAACATTGCCAGAAAGCAAAAAACAATTAACACTCACTAACTTAATATGAACATTTCTGCATTTTTTTCTTCTGACATGGGCAAGGCTTGGGAATCATCATTAAAAGACATGAATTTGGGTCACTTCATTTGGTTCAATAAAGACCTCATTAAGACATTCAGGAGTTACCAGTTCAGATATATGAGAGAAAACATCCCTAAATCCTGTTGCCAAGGGTGAGATGGAATGTCTTAATTATACCCTGCCTGTACGTTTGCATGTGTGGGTGTTTCTATGTGCTTCTATGCACACATTGTGTGTACAAAGTGACATGTTCTTTCCCAAAGCTTGGAATGCACTATTATGAGTCTTTTGAGAAACTGCTTCACGTAAGCTGACAGGATGCTGGCCCCTTAACTTTTTAACACACTTCCCCAATTAAGCATTGTAGGCTCCAGACTTTAACAGCTGTCTGCAGCTGTTGAAAAGTGATTTATCATTGTCAAAGTTTGTGACCAAAACATTCAAAGATTTTCTTTTCTTTATGCTTGGCCGGCTGACTTTCATCTGTATGGCTGTCCATCCTCCTTCATGATTTCTATGCACAGTTGCAGGAAAAAATGAAAGAAAAATATTTTACTGAATAATTTTGAATTATTTTTTTCTCACATAGAATGCCCTAATGATTTGTGAGAATCTTTTGTGTGAGAGAATATTACTCTGAAAAATATTTGTTTTGCTTTATGGAGAGACGTATAGAGTTTTGCTCAAAAGCCTTTTGATGGGAATCTGATTTTATTCATGCATAGGAAATTCTTTTAAATTCTAAAAATGTTCTAAGAAATCTAAAACCACTTCCTTGTTTGAATAACAAAAATCTTCCCCCTTTTAAACTGATGTTAAAAAAGACTTCCACATCAAACATGTAGTGTTTTCACAGTGTCACACTTTGCTTTGAAAGGAAGCTTTAGTACCACACAAGCGGAAGTGGGAGAACCCTGGGAGTACCTATACCCAGCCTCCACTTTGTATTCTTGGAGAAACAGTTGAATAGAAGGCTTTCTGTTATTTAAAATTAATTCTGTTTATTTAAGAGAAAGACTCTTCCCTGTAACTATTTACCTAAAGTCACTGGTAATGAGATACTATCTACGTTTGCAATTCATCTGTTTAGTCAACAAGCTCAGACATTCCCACCCCCCCTCCTGTGTGTGTGTGTGTGCACACACGCGTGTGTAGTAAAACCACGTCCCATCATGTTAGGCAATGGCTTTTTCACTGAGCTATCTCCCCAACCCTTCACATATTTTGCTGTTTGTTTTTGTTTGTTTGTTTGACTTTTAGTGTCTCACTAAGTTGCTCATGGTACCTTGAAGCCATTCTCTAATGTAAACAGGTCTAGAATTTGACATCTTCCTACCTCAGCTTCTTGAATATCTTAAATTACAAGCCTTCATTACCATGCCTAGCTTAACAGACATCTCCCAAATACCTACTGTGTCCCACACTTTATTAGTGTCTGTAAAGCAAATTTGCACGTGCTGTCCTCCAGAATTTCTGTCATCATGTCAGTCAACAAAGTCTTTCAAACTTTGGATAAGTTAAGTCTAGTCACATGACCAACATAACCATTTACTCCTAAATCATTAGTTTATTGTTTATGTTTTCAAGGTTCTGTGATATAAAGTATGTTCGTTTTACTTTGCAAATGAGTCTATGGCTGAATCTGAAATTTGTTTCCATGCTCCCAACCTTAGCACAGAGACCCCTCACAAGCTTCTCAGTGGATCCTTCATCCGCCCAGCTTTTGTCATGGAAACCAAACTTCGAAGGCTATAGTCAACAAGGTTTAGGAGCGTTCTAAGAGGGACCAGCTGCCTTTAATCAAGATCTTTACCTGGTTTCCAGACTCTCGTCACCCCTAAATATTGGGAATCCAGTGTATGGATCTCTAAGTGACAGATGAATCAAAGAAAAAAGGCAAACTGACATAGGCAGCCATTATGACACAGGCCACTGGATCACAGACAAGGTAGAGACATGAAGGAAAATGAAGTGTGCTTATGACCATTTAATGTCGTACTGAAAAGCTAAGAAGGGACTCTTGGTTTTGCTCCAGCCAGTGTCTCTTCTGAGATGAGGGGAGCAAGACTAGGACGCCTCCATTTTAGCTTCCGTTTCTCTGACATACCCTCCGCCTGCTGGCTTCCCTGGAGAACAGGCACTTGGCCAATTTTAGGAGTTCGGCTATAGATCTGTCCTCCTGAGAATAAGAATTTCCTTGCTCAATTCCTGTATTAACAGCATTCCCTGGAGTGTCAATACCCTGAATTATAGTCATGACACGGTGCCAGAAACAGCTAGAACGGCACATGCTGCCCTAATCAAACGGAAAACAAAGGTGTCAATAGAAAAGGTGGAAAGAAACTCCTATGTTAGCATTAGTTACCCTTTCCCATGTTGTAGGGCCCATTCCACAGGCTTTGACTTTATGAGGACTTTATTTTTATCAAGAAAGAGCTAGAATCAGCAACCAAGACACACGCCATGGCTAGACATCTGTGGGTGGCACAGGCCAATGTCAACCCTGCCAACCCCTCTTTCATGAAGAGGATGACATCTAGGGAACGTGCTCTTTATGAGTCAGCTGACACATTGGTTAGATATGGATACGAGGACCAGAGGGCCAGAGGGGAGAAAAGGAAGCTTTGCAATCATTTGCCTAAGTTTTCCTCTTTTCAAGTTCAAGAAAAGTAGGAGTTAAAAGTCTGAGAGGTTAGGGTTTTTTTTTTTCTTATTAAGAAGATGACTATTAAAAATGCCACAGAAAATATGATAAATTTCTCCAATTTATCTTCAAGGAACAGCTACAATATATCAAACTGTTTAACCTCTTTGAGGAAAACAAGGAAGGGACTATAAAATTAAGAGCCTCCAAAACACCTGTTAAGAAAAAGGCTTCTTGAAGTGTCTGGCTGTGTTTCTGACCAATTCAACTCTTAAAAGGTTTGTTTTACACATTTATTTTCCTAACATCTTCCTTCCTCTGAGTAGCTCTCTAAAGCCAAAATTGCCAGTATAATTGAAGAAAAATATGTGAAGGAACAAGAGGATTTGATGGATCGAACATTATTTTCTAAAGATGACTCAGACCCATCCTAAGACAGTAAGACTTTGATATCCAAGAAGACACTTGGAAGGTAAAAACCTACATTTTTTTTAATTACCCACCAGGAGAATGTTTGGTCTGGAAGAGATTC
This sequence comes from Rattus rattus, assembly GCF_011064425.1. Lineage (NCBI taxonomy): Eukaryota > Metazoa > Chordata > Mammalia > Rodentia > Muridae > Rattus > Rattus rattus. The sequence continues at coordinate 149,147,948 of NC_046154.1, read as the reverse complement.
ACACATACATGTGAGCCTGCCTGGTGCATGGTAAAGTACTCTGCAGATACGAGGTCTTCTGTGCTACAGACCCTGGGAGGCAAGCTGCATCTGCTCATCAAGAGAAGGAAGGGCCAGGCTCTCGAAAGCGTGGTCAGATGCTGAGCTTGGTGAGCACAGAGGAGGATACTGAAGCCATGCCAGGTGTGAACTGTAGGACCCGATCAACTCTATGTCTGGGAGGTCCCACTCACAAAAACACAGAGACGGAGAGCGATGCAATCAAGCAAGAGGTTTAATGATCCAGTGCACTGGGGTGGCCCAGTAATCGGGACAGAGGCGACCCTGAATGACAAAAGCACACACTTTTTTTTTCTACACTTGTAGAGGACAGTCTTTGGCAACAGCATGAGTTAGTTCTTGGTGACACACAATGACCTTTACACTCCTTAATGGAGAGGTATCTTTGGCACGCACATGGGGGACTGCTAAGGGCCCTTCCCTCTTTGTGGTTAGCTCATTCCCTGGAGCAGGGTGCTATCCTAAATTCTTTGGACAGGGTGTTAAAGTCCCAGCCACCTGGTGTTTGGTTAAGGCGGCCTTTGTCCTTAAGTTTGAATCTTACAGAACCACACCATTTAGGAAGCTCAAGAAAGGTCTCCAATGGTTCATCGTGCTAAGGTTATTCTCTTCAGTCCAAAACAAAAGCAGATGATGTGAAAGACACTTCCCAGGGCAAGGAGCACTGTTATAGAAATCATAGAAACACTGATTCAAGAAGAAGATAAAGGCTTTCTCACACACTCCAACTCTACTTGGTTGATTTGAGGGCTGTCCTTATCTTGATTTTATCACCTTATCAAAACACTCTGACCAAAAACAATTAGGGGAGGGAGGGTTATTTTAGTTTACAACCTTTCCAAGGGAAGCCACATTGGCAAGTCAGTGGTAAGTGCTCAAAGCAGCTGGCTACATCATGTCTGCTGTCAGAAGCAAAGAGTACTATATGCACCCTTGTTTTTCTGGTATCAGCTAGCTTTTCCCATTCTTACAAAGTTCAGGCTCCAGCTGATGAAAGGTTACTACTGCCCAAGGTAGGCTGGGATGATTACCAATCAAGACAGGACCCAGAGACATGTGCAAACATCAACAAGATCTCGATAATTCCCCCATTGAGATTTATTTTCAGATGACCCTAGGCTGTAGCAAGTTGACATTTTAAACTAGTCGTCACAACTGTAAAACACTAGTTTTGGAAGGTCTCTGAAGCTGTCTGTCAGCTCGTTAGCAAACAGATCCCTGGCTGGCTGGGGATGCCTACCTTGAGAAGACAGAGACAGTATGAGCTGCAGACTGGAATTGGGAAAGTTGGAAGGAGTGGCTAAGGATGGAGTTGGACACAGCATAATTAGGAGTGGTCTAGCTTGATTTCTTCTCAAAAATATCTGTGGTCATGATTTAACAGTGGTAGTATGAGAACCTGTGAATATCATGAAAATCAGGACTGATTGAAGATCTATACAAATCAATAATTAGGCAAAGTACAAAAGATACTAGGATCAGCAGAAAGATTTCCCTACACAAGAAGTAGGCTTTAGTCATTCCCCAAGTCAGCTGCTGATCCCTACTCCAGGAGACCAACTGATATGTGTGCGCGTATATGTGTGTGTATGTGTAAGCATATGTTTATGGATACACACACACAGGTGTGTGTGTGTGTGTGTGTGTGTGTGTGTGTGTGTGTGTCCATCCAGTGGCTTCAGCTCAAGTTCATTGGATGGGAGGTACAAACAGATCAGAGGAAAGAGTCATGCTTCTTTCTGCTTAGGTCACAATTGGCAGTACCTGGCTTTTGCTACTAAGGCTTGCCTCTCTTGTTTGAATGTTCCTTCTACAGCTTGGCTATTCTCCTGGACCCCAGTAGACCCCTTGATTTTCCCACAGTGCCTCTCACTGTGGCAAGCTGCTGCTAAGGCACTCTGTTAGTGTCTCACATCTTACAGTTTATTATTTACATCGTATAGTTCCTGAATCACTTCAATGAACTTCAGAGACGTTACATCATCCCCACAGTCAACCCCAAACTGGTTGAAGGCCCAGGAGTTTCTAACCCCACTACCATCTAGGTATATATTAGTAGAGGAATGTGCACAAGTGAGCTGTATGCCTTTAAGTATCCACCACACACACACCCCGCAATTCCGTACAGTGTCCTCGTCTGTGACAATGAATTTCATGTTAGCAAAATTTAAAGAACTAGACAAGTTAAATTGCAACACCATCAACCTTTCAAGATGAGCCTTTCTACCTAAAGCCCAGATGCAAACTATGCTCACAATGGGCTCTGGCTCCAGCTTGATGGGATTAGGAGAGTTTGCTGTATCGCCTTCCTTCCCTGCCCCTGTGGTTAGGCTGGTTAAAAGCTAGGGTTTCCATTACAGTCTATCTTGAAGGAGAAGGAGAATGCTATAGATGATAGATAGATAGATAGATAGATAGATAGATAGATAGATAGATAGATAGATAGATAGATAGATACAGAGACAGACAGAGAGAGACCGGCAGAGACAGAGAGACAGAGAGAGACAGAGAAACAGAGAGAGAGAGAGAGAGAGACAGAGAGAGAGACAGAGAGAGAGACAGAGAGAGACAGAGAGAGACAGAGAGAGAATTATATGCACCATAAAATAACTTACTAACTAAATACTATTCCTCATATTGTCTGATAATTGGCAGGACCCAAAGTCAAGTTCGAAGTATCACAATGCCTACATTCTTATGGGAGATACAAGTAATGAAATGCAAACAGCCTCACTCCTGGGGTCATCCAGCAGATGAAAGGGCAAAGGAGAGCTCAGCCTCAGTAATATCTCGCGCTAGTTATGTTGTTTCATTTGCCGGGCAATGAAGCAGCAGAAAGCTGGGATTTGCACCCTGGAGGTTACTCAGAGACTTGTTGCTCTGTAGAACTACAGGGAAACTTTCAGCAGCTCATATGATTCTTGTCAGCTTTCCCACATCCATGTCTCCCAAGTATTGTTCTGATGGCCAAGATACGAAATGTGTGTTTGTTGGCCACATGCGAGTAGAGTTGTCCAAAATCCAACTAGCCCAGGGAACCCAAGTCCAAGCTTTTTATTCCTTGTGGTTTGCTTGCTGATGGAAACGGCCATTAGGATTGAGATGTTTCTAGCACTGCTGCTCCGTTGTTAGACTTACAGCTTGGTCAGTTTGGCTGGGGAAGGCAAGAAGACTGACAGTGACAAGGGACCGCTTCTGAGTTGTGTCTCATTCTGTGATCTCAAATGGTTGATGATCGTGGCTAAGGTCCAGTAAGTTAACAAATGTTTTTAGCCAGTGATGATGTCCTGATTTTATGACCACCTTCTGATAGTTTACTTGTTCCAAAGTTTTATAAAATGAAATTTCTCCCATTGCACTCTTTGGTTTCTTGAAAGATTGTCTTGACTGTCTATTGAGCCGGCTCACTGTATGCAATGCCATTTCAGGACAGAACACTGCACAGCATGAGTGAAGGGAGACATGAGCTGGGAGCAGGCAGGCATGCAGCGGCGAAGCAGGCAGGGGGCAGGCGGGCAGTGAGGCGGGCAGGCAGGCAGGCGGGCAGTGAGGCGGGCAGGCGGGCAGTGAGGCAGGCGGGCAGTGAGGCAGGCGGGCAGGCGGGCAGGCGGGCAGGCGGGCAGGCAGGCAGTGAGGCGGATAGTCGGACAGTCTGGCAGGCGGGCAGTGAGGCGGCAGGCAGGCAGGCGGCAGTGAGGCAGGCGGGCAGGCGAGCAGTGAGGTGGGCAGGCGGGCAGGGAGGCGAGCCGGCGAGCAGGCGGGCAGGCGGGCAGGCGGTGCAGTGAGGCGAGCAGGCGGGCAGACGGGCAGGCGGGCAGGCGGGCAGGCGGGCAGGCGGGCAGAGCGGGCAGAGGGGGCAGAGGGCCAGCGGGGTGACAGGTGAGAAGCAGACAGGAGTGAGGCAGGCAGGCCTTGCTCTGCTCTCCGCTTGCTCTCAGGTGTGACGAGACATCCCATGTGTTCATTTAGAGCTCTGCGGGTCAGTTTCCTAGCTTCCTCTAAGCTGGCCAGTAAAGGGGATTTTCCTACCCCACCTCCATGGAGAAACGAATGGATTTCTCTAGGTTTCTATTTATTTAAAGTGTTTTATTGATGCTCTAATTATTCGTGCTTGGGTATTGGCACCCTCTTTAATCTCTTGAGCCTTATGGTATACATTTCCTTATTCAAGTATTTTTTTTTCTCAGTAAGGGTCTCTGAATGCAATTTCCTTTAGTAAACACTGGCATTCAGAGACTACAAACTGGGAATTCTTGTTCCTTTGCTGATATATGTTGGTTACTTTGTGGTTAGACATTCACAGTAGAAAACAATCTTCAAGAGTTTGAGTAACAAAGATATTTAAGATTTTCATTAAGAAAAGATTCAAGGAAAAAATAAGAAAGGCCATCTTAGAGTAGTTTAATTGTGTACTATTTGTGTAGCAGTGAATGGCAGCCTTTTAAGTTTTCTTTTTCATACACAGTCTCATCCGCTGGGAAACTGAAACTGTCCTACTGTCCTCTTCACCCCTATGTGCACCGAGACTTTAATACACCAGAAGGTGCATAGCTAACTATTAATAAGGGTCAGTATCTAATTATTATCACTGAGGTTCACATCCTATACTTTTACATCCAGAAGGCAAAGAACAAAAGGAAATGAATTCGAACTAGAGAGAGCATTCTAAAATTTTGGTCTGTAAAAGTCGTGAAAAGGTTTGTAACTATCTGGAAATCTTCTTTCCCACAAGCTCCTAGTGCGTTACATTCTGATTTGAACTGTGCCAAAATGGACTGACACAAAACTGAAGAATGGGGGGAAAAGTGGAAATGGTGGCACTCCATCTGTCTGTCCCCTTGCAAGCAGAAGCAGGGCAGAGAGACTTAGCAAGAACGGTTGCTTGAACTTTCCCAAAGTTCTTCAGCTCCACAGTCTCTAAATGATCAGCTTTGGGTCGTCCTGTAATCAATCTCTTTCTCTCTCTCTCTCTCTCTCTCTCTCTCTCTCTCTCTCTCTCTCTCTCTCTCTCTCTCTCTCTTTAAGTCTTTGAATGCTGGGCTTCAGTTCCTTGTCCTAAATCTCCAAACCTGGAACACCTAGAGTTGTGCTATTCCCCTGCCCATACTCTCTCTGGCTACCTTCTTAGCTTATAGGTGGAAACAGCCTAGGCTCTCTTCCCTTGAGCGTCTGACTGTGCTCTGCCCCCTTTCTCCAGTCCACACTGAGCATAGGAAAGTGAGGCATCTCAGATCATGGGACATAAGGTGGAGTTCAGCCAACCTGCCTGGATCCTCTGCCCCCTTCTTCCAAATACGGGTGTAAACTTCTGGAGAACTCTGACAGGAGGTCATACGAAGAGGAAAGTGCACAGCCACCCAAAATTTTCTTCTTCAAATTTATAGTTTTCTGGTGGCCTGTTTGTATACACTGTGAGAATAGCTGTTCTCACCCCAGACGCCTGCGAGGGTTTAGCGGTGTATCTGCTAATGCCATTTAGATGTCTGATTGTGTAGTGGTACAAGAACCTGTCAGAATGAAGAAATTTCATTTTGGGAGAACAATAACAACTGTAAAATCAAAGATGTGGAACAGAGCACAGATTTAAGTAATTTAAAATTTAGAACATAAAGATTAGAAGAACAGATGAGCAAATTTCTCTAGGATCCAGTAACAGGAAAATAATAATGTGATTGATTGATACATTTGATTATATAAAAATGAAAAAAATGCCAAAAAAAAAAACAAAGTTAAGAAGGAATGACAAAACTAAAAAAATATTTACATCTTATATTTAGGCAAAATAATTAACATATAGACAGTTCTTAAAGATAGAGAATTTGTCTTTAAATTCTGTTTTCATACAAGGTATTTTCATCATGTCCTCCCACCCCCGAGGGCCTTCTAAATCTGCCCCTCCTTGCTGTCCACACAACAGCATGTTCTCTTTCTCTCTGAGAATAAAACACCTTACAGAAAAATTAGCTAAAGACATAAGTAAACCAAAACATTTATAGAAAAATGTAGCTATACTTTAGCCACATGAAAAGATGCTCAGACTTGCCCAGGATGAAAGCAGGAGATTAAACTTATACTCAAACACTGTTTCTCTGCAGTGCAGCCGGCTGGAGGGACTGTGAGGCAGCCCGAATTCTTTCGGGACGCTCAGCTGTGAGATGGGTGCAGGAGGGAACATTTATTTTGAATGCTCTTTCTTGGTATTAAGTCAACCTTGGCATCAACACTAAAGGGTGCTTCCTTGCCTTTCAAAGGCTGGTCGCCCCCTCTTCAGTTCAATTGCATATTGAACAGAACATGGACTGCTCATCTCATCACCCTGCAGCCTAGGCAGACAGTAATGACTTTTCCATCTTCTAGGATGTGTTTAGCCACATATGACTTCAGCATAATAAGCTTTCCGCCCTTTGAATTTGCTCCTGAAACTCACCCAGACTCAAAACTGGAATGGTTGTACAGATAATGAAATTTCACTGATGGAATCCTGATTCTTCCCCTTCCTTACTACAGACTAAACCAGATCAGATTTGTTGCCTTTTATTTCAAAATTGGGAATAAAATATGTGCAATGTATGACCCAGTGGTAGTTCATGAGTATAAATAGCTACCAGTGTGATCGCCCCGTCACACACAATGACTATTTGGTAACACATGAAAATGCTTGTTGGGGTATATCAATTCTGATATCTGAGTCTCATGGTAGAGGCATTTCCTGGACCTGGAGTCTCTTACACATTTCAGAGACCCACACTGAGCACAGTGTGTCCTTGTGATTCCCTCTAGCCTGGGCCAATCATCTTGTTAGCTTCATGGAACTCATGTGTGTTGTTCACCCATCAGTTCTGTTCCTTACCCTAACATCTGGATAGCAATGCACAGGTGCCATTTGTAGGCAGGAGGGGAAAAGCTTGTCAGACACTGCCCCGGGGTTTCTGATAATGGGCTCAGAAAGAATTCCTCTTGCATGACATACAAGGCTGAAAGTCCAGCATTGAAGGCTGGAATGTAAAAATGTCCACCTTCCGGAAGTCATATGCTGTACTTATTGTGAACATGTGTGTTTGTGTGTTTGTGTGTGTGTGTGTTTGTGTGTGTGTGTGTTTGTGTGTGTGTGTGTGTGTGCGCACACACACACATGCACAGGCGCAAACCCACATCAGCCTTCCAGAAGTCCTGTGCTGCACTTGGTTCATGTTTTACACTAAACATCTGTTTACTAGAAGTCCTGTGCTATACTTAGTATATATTATTACTATTACATTGTATTAATAAATACAACTATATATATCCATTTTGACCATAATCTTGTGTTTGTCATCTTAGTAGCTTTGACTGTGTCGTTTTTGCTGTTACCCTGGAGTTGAACACTTAGCCCATTGAGGACTTGGGTCTCATTTTCTTATCACTCTCTTTATCTATCTATGCCAATCACCAACCCATCTCTCCATATGATTGTATAGCTAAAGAAATCTAGTCATTATCACCTATAGTGCCAATAACAATTATTGACTTATCAACCCTCTTTTGAACTAAGTGGCGTCTATTGAATGATTTTTATAATTCTCAATAAGCCTTATGTATGGTTTTCTCCATATAAGATTTGCAACATAATATTTCAAACCCTCCCAAAGAGATAAGAACAAAAAAGAAAAAGAAAATGAAAAAGAAAATCATAAAGCCACCAGTACAGTGCATGTGAAGTCCCAATTCAGGATATTTTAACAAACAAGGGTCCTGAACTTCACAGAGAATAAAGTCATCTGCCAAGGTACAACCAGAGGCTACTTTATACCAGAGCAAACTGAGCTCCAGAATTTAGTACAGAATTCATAGAAATAACATAGCTAGCAGCACAGACGATAGCAGGTTAGTTCCAGAAAGGGTTAAAGCACCTTCCAAGTTGTCTGACCTGTAGCCAGTAAGTTGCTATGACTTGTGAAAATCTGTCCCAAGACTTAAAAGAACTTATTCCCAAATTGTCCCAAAGGGCCCCATTGATCACCCACTCCTTCCCCTGCCTTTTTCTCTCACGGCTTGGTGATTTTTATGACATGTTTTTCTTATTTCCCATGAAACGTTTATGAGATCCTGCCGCTTTAAAATGTTTTTCTGATTCCAGCATGTCAATGCAGAACCCTTAGCAGAGAATGCTTGTCCCGTTTGACCAATGTCTCAGATACGTAACTGTCAAAACAGCTGGCGTTCTGGTGCAGAAAATGTTGGGCATTAGGGGGAAATTACCTTAAGAATTGCAAAATCTTCAGCCCATAAAATTCAATCGGAAAATCTTATGAAAAGTGTCTTTCTAGTAAAAGTTTTCAGAAACTTGACTATGACTAAAAATACCACAGAGTAATTAGAATGAAATGGATTTCTGCATTCACAAGCTTCATTAGAAAATATTGCACAAGATCCTACAATGTTTCAAAACAAATGAGACCTCACAAGCATTTTCGACAGTCTTCAGAGAAATGTATATTGTTGAAGAAAATATTTCCCTTTTCATGAGAATTATTTTTCAACTTGCATTGCTGTTACCAAACTTGCAAAGCCAAGACCCCTTTTACCGGCACTGCAAATATGACTTTCTAAATAAATGAGCAGTCGCTACCAATAATCCCATGGGCTAGGGTCTAAGACAAAATACAAAGAGGAAAGGAAATGCCAGTGTGGCCTGCTCTGTTTCCTGGTCTCCAAAGGTCAAGAGTTGCAGTCTCATGCTCCTGCTGCCTGAAGTCAGCTAGGCCTTCTGATCTCATGAGCTGTGTGCTCTTCCCATCCCATCGTCTGTGTGACTCAGAGAGACTTTTCCCTAAGTTTATTTTTGCCATGTGTTTTGCTATAGCATAAGAACGGAACATACAAAGCAACAGAATATAACATCATAGGGAGGTCCAACCACCAGCAAGTGCTGCATCTCAACCTTCGTACTTGGCGACATGACTCACCAGGGTAAGGACACATGAGCTAGAGAGATGGACGGCCACTCCTAGGCTGGTTCTAACCCCTTAGAGAACGCAGCTCCCTATTTTATTTCTCTTTCACATGTGTTGCCAGAAAAATGAGACAGCTGTGCTCATTCACATGAAGATATGCCCTGGCAGGTCAAAGCCACGGGCTGGCTGTCTCCATGGGTCCCTGAAAGGCTTTGTAGACAATATACACATTGACATCTTGTTAAATAAAAGGATAAATAAATGTCTACCACATTAAAACCATTGCATTTGCACAATATCTTAGCACTCACCATGTCTCATGCCATGGGCTTTTAATAATACATATTGAATAGATGATGGATATGTAAATTGAGAGATGAGTTTAAGACCAAACACGCACACACACAGGCACGCACACTCGCACACCGAAGGAGAAGCAGACGTGGGTCTCCATCCTACCCAAGAGCTATTTGCAATTGGCAGCTGCTTGCACAGGGCAAGTGGGATTTCCTCAATGGTGCGCCGTTGGTTACATCAATCACACTCAGGGTGGGACATGCTCAGGAGTAGTCGCCCAACGTCCAAAGAACTCACGTGGCTTTGTGTCTACCTTTTGCTTCATTTTCTTTGGCATTTTTTTATCGTGTTGGTCTTTTTCATATTTGTGTTGATTTGGGAGTTTGTGGGAGGTTTTTTCCTTTCCTTTCCCTTTCTCTTTTCTTTCTTCAAAAGAGTGTGGGTAAGAAGGAAGGGAGGATCTCGGAGGAATTGGAAGAAGAAAATCATGACCTCATTATATTGTTCAGAACAAAGCCTATTAAACCTAAAGTAATTTCTGAAGAATCAAAATTGAAGATCACCTGGAACTGATGAGACTACATGTTTTGAGTTAGAAACAACTTTCAACCTGAAGTAAAAGATTTGGTTTTAGCTTAATGACTAAGACTGAAGGGGAATATTAGACATATAAGATAGAGGAGACAGGCAGGAAAAAGCAAGAAAAGATCTTAGATTCCAAAGTGGCAAGACTACGTCTGTGGACGAAAGTGAGTGGCATAGTGATGGTGAGAATCAAGACAGAGAGGGATTATAAAGGGAGACAGGTTAACACAAGGAGAGGAGGATAATACAGGGAGGGGGTAATACAAGGAGGGGTAATACAAAAAGGGGTAATACAGGGAGGGGGTAACACAGGGAGGGGAGGGTAGTACAGGGAGACAGGGGTAACACAGGGAAGGGTATAATACAGGGATGGGGTAACACAGGAAGGGGAGGGTAATATAGGAAGGGGGTAATACAGGGAGGGGTAACACAGGGAGGGGGGGTAATATAGGGAGGTAGGGAGTACTACAGGGAGGTGGGGGTAATACAGAAAAATGAGGGTAATGCAGAGGAGGGGGTTGGTACAAGGAGGCAGGGGTAATACAGGGAGGTGGGGGTAATACAGGGAGGCCTAGGTACTACAGGGAGGCTAATACAGGGAGGCAGGGGTAAAGGGAGGCCTGGGTATTACAGGGAGGTGGGGGGATTAATATAAGGAAGGTTTGGGAGTAGCATAAGCTGACCATCTCAGAGGTAAGCATTCCAAGAAACTTGGAACTCGAGGTCCAAGTCGGCACATGTGAACTGTGGTCTGCGAATTTGAGCAATCCTGTTTTCAGTAGACTAGCAGTCATCTGAGGAAGAGTCATGGGACCATAGGATTAGTCAGATGAGAAAAACAAGGGAAAGAATCACCAATTATCAGTGGATTGAAGCGGGGTTACCGAATTGACTCCGCAGGGTTTGAGGGTGGGAAGAAGGGTTCGATGGAAGGATCACAGTGGAACAAGAGACAGAGGCAAAGTTTGGGAGACACTGGATGACGATGCAGGGGAATTATGGCAACAGGAAGTCCAGGGGGGATGCCAAGGGAATTTGGTCTCTGAAACTCCTCATTCCATCCACCCACAAGAACATGGCCTTCAGTGGTACTCCCCATGGTCTTCTCTAATGTTCCTGGGAAACCGATATCTTAGCAGCACATAGCAGTTTGGTTGTGTATCATGGCAACAGAATAATAAGGAAGATTTGTGGACATTCCCACTCTGGAGAGGAAAACTGCTGGGGCTAAAGGCTATTGAATGCTCTCTCTTTGACTCTGCTATCTTAGTATTAAGAAAGATTCCACAGCTTCAGATTCATTTACTTTTGAATGCTCATAAACTATGATCTCTTTGATGGTCTACAGCTTTTAATCCTGGAATTCCTGGAGCTCTTAGATTTGTAGCAGAGAGGACTTCCTATCCTCCCCTCTCCTCTCCCCTCCTCTTCCTCTCTATCCTCTCCTCTTTGGCCTTCCCTTCTCCCCTTTGTCCTTTCCCCTGTCTTCCTCCCTTACCTTCTCTTCCCCTCTTCTTCCTTCTCCTGATATGTCCTATATTTCTCAGTGTCCTGTTGATGAGTGTGCTAGCCAGTGTACAGTACCCAAATGTTTTATCTTAGAACCTTATTAATACTTAACACTGAAATATTATCAAGAGGGTTGTAGAAACATGAACAGAGAATGTACTTTTTTTGTACCAGATTTCTAAATCATTGAACAGTGTGCAGCTTAGACACAATGTGTGCATTTTGTGAAAGCCAAATGGGGGGATAATCATTTAATTTATACCAGTCTTACCATAAAAAATAATAGCATGAGCAAATACTACCTTCAGTTATTCAGTGGCCCAAAGAACAGAATGGATATCACCAGCCCATTAAATGTTACTTCATTGTTCACTACCCAGCCGCTCAAGGCAATGGCATTCGAAAACATGAAGTTAAAGAAAAGCTCAGTTAGACAAGTTGTAATGACCGGGATGACACTGCAGCCACATGTACTGGCACACATCTGTAATCCCAGCACTTGGTAGGCAGAGGCAAGAAAGTCTTGACTTTAAGACCAGCCTGGAGTACACAGTGAAGTCTCAAAACAAAGGAACAAACAAAAACCAAAACAGCAGCAACAGAAAGCAAATGTCCTCCTTATTTGTGTAAGGCCCCAGGCTCAGTTCCAGCACCACATGGAAAGACAGTGTCCTTATGTGGAGCAGGACTAGAACTCAAGACCTGGTGTTTTAACTTTATGCAAATTAATGACTTACCTTCTCTACTGTTCACATGTGTCTAAAAGGAACTTGCTCATTTGTAAGTTGATGACACTGTAGCTTAATTAGGAAGACTCTCTTAAAGTTTAGAATCCCATGTAATCATAAATCAGTTGATTCGTTCAGCAGTATTTTCTCAAGTACTATAGGGTCAGGTCCAGGGTACCCAGAAGGTTGACGGGAACAAACATGACGGACCTTGTTAGTCACAAACATCTGAAGAGGTTGCATGGAAGAGAGTATGGAAACAAAGCATGAAGTTGCCTGTGGAGGAGATTCCGGTGACATCGAGTAAATGGTGGCCAGCAATTAGCTTTTTTCTCCTCATCCCTTCAGACTCTCAGGGCAGAAACATTTGAAAATAAAGTTAGGACTTGAAAATTCAGGTAAGCAAGCACTTCCTTCCTAGTTTTCCTGGACAGACCTGGCTTCAGAGCCCCGTCAGGCTATTCCCAGCAGTCCTCTTCTTCTTGCCAGACCTTGTCCGGCTCCACCAATCAAACTCCTTCAAATGCCCAAGGATTGGGGAAAAGCTCGTCACCTTCCAATTCCTTGACACAGAGTCCACGGCCCCATCCAATCAGGCTGTGGGATACTCATGGGCTCTGAGAGAACAATACTGCGAGAGGTCGAAAGTACACCTCAGTCCACAAGAACTGAAGAGACTCACATCACCAGGCTCGCTGGCTGACGCAGCCCAGACTTGTGGCCTCTGGGGATTTAAGACAAGAATTTGATTAAGGAATTCTTTGTTCACTTTTCAACCCCTCTCAACTTGAGGTTCAGAGAGGAATCATAGGAGTGCGAACAAGAATCGTTACCACTATAATTAAAACCAAATTCTTTGCTATAATTCTCCTTTAGGACAATGATTGTCTAGATGAATATATTCAAGACCGGAGGTTGTCTCTAAGTCTGGAAAAGACAGAATAACTTCCTCTTTGTGCTCTAAGGTACAGCCTGGATGTAAGTTGAAGTAGAGGACTGACCTCAGAAGCAGTCCAGTCCAGCAAAGAATGAGGGTTTAATACTTGGGAGGGGGGAGAAGTCTTTAGAAAGTATCACAGTGGCCTCTTCTATTAAATGCATGAATCACCTAACCTAACAGGACACCTTGGCCATCCATGAACCATTACAGAACTTGACTCTAGTTTGATGGTTTTAGTGAGGTGGAGAGTGAAGGGTTGATTGTGGACCAATGGGAACACTGCTGCCTCTACCCCCACCCTAAGCCAGTGAGATGCTCCTACAGCACTGATAAGCTTTGGGCACACTCCCAAGTCCATGTTCTTGAAAATGAAATGCACTTCAAAAGCATTGATTAGCAGTGGAAAACTCTAACAGGCGAATTGCAAGCGGATATAAATCAGTACCATGGGAGTGAGTTAGTTATCAAGGCTCCTGATAAAATGCTGAGTTCAACCAGGCTCCCAGCCATTGTTTCTTCCCTTTGCTTGTACTTTCCACCACAGGTTGATGTACCATATGGTGTCTAGCTAGGTGGGAACTCAGGGCTTCCAGGCTCTTGAAATGCAAGTGTAAACCTATTGTTTGTTGCCTATTTATTCTTGAGCACTTTGTTATAGTAACATCAGAACAGGAGAAGGCAAGATCTTACTATGCTATGCATAAGGAATCATAAGGAATACAACTCATGTATCTTGAAAGACAGAATTACATTTAGCAAACTACCAAGGCAAACTACCATGGGATGCCAAAGGCATCCCATCCTCCCTGAAGGGAGAGAACTCTTAGCCTTCTTTTCCTCAGAGAAGGCTCTATGAACACAGATGAGCATTAAGGTGCCCCTCTATTGGTCAGCAGCGCAGACGGAGCTGAGGGATTAGAAGTGAACTAACGGCAAGTTGTTCTCTGGCACAGAACGTGCTGCTCTGCTTCACGGAGAACTGGGAAACAGCATTGGCTTCTGAGCCTTTTTATTCACATTGCAGATAATGTAACATTTCCAATCTTCCTTCAAAGGTTTCTACAAACCATCTTCCATCACTTTCCAGACAGGCAGAAATGTGATTTTCTTCTAATAACAAATAGGAAGCCACTCATTCTTGAACATAATAAGTTCACCTCATTCTGTGAGAATTATGGATGTGAATGGTTCACAAGTTAAAGAATAGTTTAATCCATTATGGAGATGGGGGACAAATAGTAACTATGTCCTAATCCAACTGATGGCTTAGGTTTAGGAAACAATCTTATCCATTATATTGATGATGTCGTTATTTAAAGATGGGTTTGTTCTGCCTGCTGTCTCAGTGGGACGGACACGCTAATCTGACATTTTCTCATGGAAGCAGAACTTTGCTAATGACTAAAGTAAAAGTTTCCCTTTCACAGAAGGTATTTTTTTTCTTGAAAGTACTTTCTGTGCCCCAGTTTATGCAAGCATGAAAGAGAGGATAATAATAATAATAATAATAATAATAATAATAATAATAATAATAATAACAAATCTCTATTTAGTGAAAATAATTTTAAACAACATACAGATATATAGGACAGGGAATATGTAAGCCATCAATAGATAATTAGATGGACTAATCTTATCAAAGCCCCAAACATTTTGTAAAATTAGGCCTCATATTCCAAACAGGTTTTGAAGTTGCTCTGTAATGGAGGAGGCTTTAGATTCCTGAGGGTCTTGTCTCCATCTCCTGACTGTTGGAAGTGGCCCAGAAGAAAGGTGATGAGCTTGGATAATAGTGAAGAGAATCTCTGTCCTCTTCAGCCACATGGGACAGGTCACAGGCCACTCCAGCTGCTGTGTCTGTCTTGGCATCCACCAGGCAGGCCCGTTTGGTGGTTCCTAGTTCCTGTCTATAAGTTAGTTGTTTTGACTCCATAGGTTAGCGATGAAGTCACTGGAACCACTGGGTCACCAAAAGCTCTGTGCTTTACTGTCCTGAGGCACTGAGACTTGTAGATCTCAGACAGTAGGAGGATAAAGGGCTGAGAAGTGACATAGGGGCAGTGCTGTGGAAGGGGGACGATGGAAAGCCATGGGCACCTGAAGATCTGAGTGTGGCTCTCTTCAATATCCTCTCAGCTTTTCCCTTTCACAAACCATGCAATAACAGCTTTGCAAATAGGAACTGGCTTGAGAACCGCAGTGTGACATCCATTCCAGTCCAAGTGCAGCCTAGGTGTGCTGGGAGAAGCTAGCACAAGGAAAGTAAGACAAAGGGTAAATAAAGTCATTGATGTAACATCTACCTGTCTGTCTATCACCTGTCTGTATATCATCATCTATCCACCCATCTGTCAGCTGTCTAATTACATTTTGAGTATCCATATCTATTGTTTCATCTCCAAAACATGTCACTAATCCCCAATCCAATATTGCTAACTAGGCAACATTGTTAGAGAACCTAATTTACATAAAAGTAATCTGCAGTATGTAAGGTAGAAAAGAGGGCTTGTTCATGCCTGGGTGCAGTAACAAGGGGAAGAAGCTGCCCGCCAGCCCTATGAGGTGATGATGCCAGGCTGGGTGAGGAAGCATCCTGCCTTTGTGATATGGAAACAGAATCTGGGGTGAGCAACTGGGCAGCAGGGAAAGGTACAGAGAAGACGTAGATAGAGCTTGGGAAGGACCGGACGTTCCCTGTGATGTTTCTCTCTACTGCCTGGCTAAAATCTGGACTGGATTTTGAATATCTTTTTCCTCCCATGCACAGACAGGGTTAGCTACAGTCCGCATACTGAGAGGGACTGTTCACTTGTGTTCAGCTCCTTCAACTGGGGATGAAAGTTACGGGAAGCTTCTTTAACTGCACACTACATTTAGGAAAGTGTCTCTCACAGCTCTCACATCCTTGTCCCCTTCTTCTCTGACTGTCTGTGCTCCACAGGTCCCTAAGAAACTTGCCGCTAAACTAATCACTGGGTGGCACCCAAGAGCCAGAGAAAAAAGACCACTCGAACTGCAGGCCCTCAAGAATACACATATTTTAACAATTTCCTCCATCCCCAGTGAAATTATGCTAATATTTTAGTTGAGTTTCCTCAAGTCTGGAACTCAAATTAAGTCTGTCTGTTTCATTTTTATGACAGTGCTTGAAATCACTTGCAGACAAGGGGTTGTTGGGCCATGAGATTTATAGCGGCATTGCCACGAAGGTCAAACGCATCCTGAGGAAGAGGAAAGCAATCTGTAGAGCCAGTGTTTTCACTGCAATAAACTTTATAGCAGCATTAAGGGAGTAGTTACAAATCAGCCGACGGTGTTGATTTCATTGAGAATAAGTATATTTACACTTGTAAGCCTCCTCTTCATAATATTCTGAATGTTTTACACAATGGGGTTAGTGAAGGTTGGATCTGGGCATATTTCACCAGTGACAAAATTTGTTTTTCTTTTTCCCACCCATCCTTGTCGCTTTATAGAAAATGGGCTTACAAAGGCTCTATAGGGGCCGAGCCAAGACTGAGAAACGTTCTGATGCTTCCAACACGGTCAAAGATAGTGTAGAAATCAAAATTAAATGTATGTACTTCATTTATGTGGTTAAAGATGAGAGAAATTTAAAGAAATGAAAATGCTCATACTATTTTTTAAAAGTACCCTTTAGATTAGTGATTATTTCTCATTATAACTAGTTTTGCAGTATTTTAATTTCTTAATAATTTTTGTTTTTATTATTTAAATTGCTGATTGGTTTCCTCATTTAAAAGGGCAAGGCAGGGGCAAGCAATATGGCTGCTTGATAGAGCAATAGGTAGCATACACAAGCTCCCAGGTTCAATCCCCAGGAAAGCAATTACATAAATAGACAAAAAATAAATAAATTTTAAGAAGGGGCAAGGTATACCTCAATTTATATTAGGCCTAAAATGAAACGTTTACATTCGGCATTGTCTTCATTAAAGTCATGCACTATTACTCTTACAACTAATCCAAGGAGAGAGTGCACCTGTGTCATTTGATTTGCAGCCACAGTTGGTTTGCCTGTTGTTTATTTTTTTATTTACTTGCCTCTTGTCCACTAGGTTTTAAACACCACGAAGTCAGGACCTTCTCTCATTCCCAATCACATTTCCAGGGTAGTCAATGCCTGACACTGGATCCTCTAAGTTGTTTTCTGAATATATTAGTGAATCTTTAAATCATTCTCGGTATTCTTTTACTTAGTGGAAATGGTTTCTTACCTTATGTTCTGTTAATAACAAGTAAATGTTTTCTACTTCTATGAAATAGGTTCTAGAACCTTCCTTTTCAATCTATTTTTGGCTCCAGTAAATATAGAGGAAGAAGTAGGTGTCCATGTCCCAACAAACGAGAAAGCTGGCACCATGCTTATGAGTCTGCTATGCAGAATGTGCTGTCAAGGAGGCTTAGGGCCAGCCTGGAACTATTCCTTCTGAACCAGAGCACAGTGGCCTTTTTGTCAACCAGGAAGTTGTGGGGCTTTGTTGTGGGCACATTGTCTTTCTCCGTGTTCGCCCTGTGTATATATGTTCTTGTTTATGTAGCCTTCAACCTCTATCTCTATAGAATTTAACTCAGCCATTTTAAGGTCATATAATGTTTTGCCACTTTGAAAAACCAAACAGACTTAGAATAACATGCCAAATTGCTTGTTAGATTTAACCGATTATGTGGTGGACCAATTATTTGTGTATTTTTATTCTCTTTTTCAAACAAATTTTCTTGAGTTTTTTTCCTACTGACTCTAAAAGTAAAATAAATCACAGAAGAGAAAAAGTAAAATTACCTAAGTTCCTGCTATCTAAAACTAAGTATTATTTGGGTTTGGGTCTGTTTCAGTATATTTTTCAAAGTGTGAATATAAAATTTTACTTATTTTCAACAAAATCAGTGCCATCCAAGTAAGTTGTAACTACTATGTTGACCGTCCTGGCTTGTGTCTTGCCAGATTTACATGCATTTTGACACCGAATTCATATTGAGTATTCATCAGTCTATCACCGGACGACTACTCAAGTGCTCAGAGACTCAAGGGGACTCACTAAACCAACATCTTCCCAAACCACTGAGGAAAGGTGGATAAGTAGTGTAGTCATTTTTCCTTATACAGATTACTGTGCTATAAAGGAAAATGGCATTAGGTTGTAGTGGTACCAAACTCGATTCCTGGGAACTCGTAGAGCAAGGCTGTGGGAGGTGAGCAGGTAACACATGCTTGTCATCTAACGCTTGGGATATGGAAGCAGGGAAGGAAGTCAGGAATTTAAGATGATCTTCAGTTGGTGCAGTGACTTCAAAGTCAGCCTCTGTCATCTAAGACCCCATCTCAAAACCAACCAGCCAAAAAGTCAAGATTGTATACAGTCTTCTTGGGGAAACTAGTTGAACATTCATTGCAGATAACCTAGTGTGGGAAAACTACAATAAACCTCAGGGTAAGGATTGTCACTCAAGGTTAACAGCAGTCTGCAGGTTCAAAAGTACAGATGCCAACCAACTCAAATCAAAAACAATTTGGAGGGAAATATTATGCTGTAAAGCTAGAATAAATGATGCTTCTTCTCTTGAACACTTCAGGTCAACCCTGTAGAATTCTATTAGTATGGCTCGGGAAGAAGCGAATAACTTAGGCATCTGTGGGGAAAACCCTGGGCCACAGGACACATAACAGATCTTCTTACCACTGATTTAACTTCCAAGCCATCTCTAAAGTTACAATGATGTGAAACAGAATGGGGCTGTTGGCTTTGAGAATCTATTCGTTCAAATGCTTTGGCTAAATGTCTTAGCGCACACATTCACTAATAAAACACTAACCCCCAGTTATTCAGAATATGACTTTGTTTTTGTTTGTTTCATACTGTTTAGGAAAGGATCTTAAATGACATTATTAAAGTATAATTGTGGATTGGTATCCTTATCTGCAAAGAAGGGACCCTGAATGGTATTACAGGAAGAGTAGGCAATGACACAGGAAGACATCAGCATCTGCAAGCTCTGCCTCTCTTCCTTCTCCTCCCAGGCATTACTGAACATTGTTCACAAAATGTGGAAGGCTATCACAGAGCCACTTGGACCAATCTGCTGGCATGTAAGCTGCATCATGGTTCTTCCCCTTTGGGTGGACGATGTCTTATTCACTGAACAGCCTCAAAGCTAGCTGTCCAACACCCCCTGAGGCAGAATGAACAGTTTTCACAAGCCTCTTTACCTCAATTTTCTGACTCAAATCATTGTCTACTTATATGACTGCAGGAAAGCCCATCCAGGATGACATGGAGAACTGAGGCTAAATTTCAGATGTTCTGAGAGAAAGAAAGCTCATGAGAAATTCAATTTACATCTTGGTCTTGAACTTCTGATCTTCAGAATCATGAGAAATTGAGTTCTGTGACTTAAAGACACATGATCTACGGTACTTTGTCATGGTAACAATAGAGAACAAACACACTTTGTAACTTTATTTCAGTACATGGTATGGAATCAAAATGGCTGGATACGGAATGTAGATAGTTGCAAAGACTCTCTCAGAAGGCTCTGCCTATGTGACAAAAGGTTCTAGAGCAGGAATGTTTTTTCTCCCCTTTAGAAGTAGCTGGTAAAAGCATATTTCCATTGTCAATACTGCCATATGGTGCTATGAAGATGAGCACAGGATAGGGAGGCTGAGTGCATGGTGAGGAGGACAGGAGGCAGAGTCAGGTCAAAGGATCTCAGAAGAGCATTAGGAAATGGGAACTTGCTCAGTAGAGCAGAGCAATCCAGGGCTGTAAGGAAGAGCACTAAAGAGTTGGGACACCATAGAATCCCATGCAGGCTTGTCTGGCTCTGTCCTCACTTTCTGTGCTTAAGAATGAACTCTGTTTTCTGATTTCAAGGCACCAAACAACAGATGACCCTGTAAAACAGAATCCGCTAAGACTGGCAGAAGCCTAACTTTTAATAATGTGTGGGTGCACACACGCATGTGTTATTTTGTGTGTGCCTGATGTGTGCAAAGATGTGCATTGAAAGAAAGTCATCAATTAAGCTTAAGATAAAATAGGAAAGATATGTGGGAAGGTTTTACACCTTCTATTTCCAGATAAAAGTCTCTACAGCCATTTCCAGCACTAACTTGCTGCGTGCCCTTAGACAAAGTAATTAAAGTCTCATCATCTCTGAAGTGAAAGGGAGTCATGATCCCCTTTGGGAAGTAGCACCACAGGTCCTCGAGTATTTGAGTGGAATGCCATGGTGCCTGAGTCATTCCTGAAAACAGGCTCTCTAAGTGTGCACCCCACAGTCGTGATGGATCTCAAAAGCTAAGTCAGAAATGATAATTTAAAAACCTGTAGAAGTTAGGATAGGAATTCAGGGTCTGGAACTCGCTGTTGGCGGGCTGCCGACCTTGTATATGATCTCTACTTTAAACTGTTCAAGCTTGGGGAGTACGCAGAAGTTCGCTTCTTTCCTGCCCGATGTGCTAAAAGCATCCTTCACATTTCTGCCTCAGTTCTCAGCTCTGATGAAGACTCTTAGAATCACTTAATCTCAAGCCTCCTTCATATATATATACATATATATGTATATATGTATGTATATGTGTGTGTTTGTGTGTATGTGTGTGTGTGTGTGTGTGTGTGTGCATAGTGAACAAAAATACCAATGAAGAAAAAGAAAACAATTATTAGGGATGAGAAGATGCGGAGGGATGTGACTGCAGTTGCATTAGAGGAAAAGGCCTCAAAAGGGAGAAAGAAAGATGGAGGGGGCTAAATTAAAGATGGAAACCAACTCTAGAACTCAGGCTTATTCATGTATGCCTCCAGGTCTTCGAGCCAGTTAAGATTTGTCTATCTGCCAGCAAGCAAGCCCAGGGTGCCCAAGGAAGGTGAGACTATCAATATCCCCATAAGCACTTTGAAAACTACGGCATTTATGCAAATATGTAATGTTACTTCCAAAGACATTCTGTGTAAAGTAAACATCTTACAATTATCAAGTGGATAACCATCTCAATTAGAAGTCCCAGTGCCCACACAGCCATGTTTTAAAATGTTGATGGAATTTAATAGTGTCAAGTTATTTGGAGAAGTCTCTGTCTTCCTTCATATGCTGACTTCTTTTTTTAAAAAATGCAAAAATGGCACTAGTTTTGTCTGAGAATGAAATATAGTGTGTTGAAAATTGCTTCAGCAAATTTCAAGCAGTGCCATAAATTCTCCCATTGTGCCTTGCTTATTGGGCTGTCAACAGTAATAATACTTTATATCAATATATATTCCCCTCTTGTAGAACTGATTAATTTAGCACTTTCCCTTCTCCATATACATAAAGTGAGAGGGAAATAAGGTAGCTTTTCAAAAGAAATCGATGATGAAGACAAGGTCACTATTTTATAACATTGCACCATGAGGAGTGACCTGGCCCTAACACAGCATCACAGTGGGAGACAGCAGCCCCAATTTTGTAAACAATATTTTCCTGTAGCATCAATAGGAGGGGCAGACCTTTTGTTTCAGCAATGTCACATCTGTCACCAGAAGTTTGAATTGTATTTCCTGCTGTCAACATTTACTGATGCCTGTGTTCTCAAAATATATAGCAGTGTTTGTTGAAGTCTTTCTTTCCCCCCTTTCTTTTCTGGGCATGGCTTCTTTACTAATAGTTTTGCCTCAATGCATTAATAATAATATGAGGGAAGATTGTTTTAAAAATGGTTCTGGAGATTTCTCTAGTACACATTATGATTTCGTACTTTGTTGTGCATTCCACTTTATCTTTTAGCCATTCCTAAATGATCTTTACTTATAGCTAAACAAAATAAAATATTATGCTCAACAATTTCATATGTAAAGGGCAAATTCATGTGTTCTAAATCTATAACTTATTTGTAATAAGGAATCAATCATTTTAAATTCCTTAAATTTCCAAATGTGTCTAATGAGCTGTTTGTATGTGGCTTTCTTTATTGTTCTTGTTTTTACACCTGCCACGTAATTTGACACTAAGTCAGCTAATTCTAGCCACCCGTTTACCTGGCTTAGCAGGTAAAGAAACTTTCGGCCAAAGCTCACAATCCAAGTTCCATTCCCAGAACCTGTGTGGTGGGAGAAGAGAGTAAACTCCAGCAAGCTATCTCCTCACACACAGTCCCTTGGTGTGCACACATAGGAACACACACACACACACACACACACACACACACACACACACGCATCATATTTTTTAAAGACCACTAAACTTTTAACATCCCAATAGCCAAGGAAAAATATGTATTTGTGTACTTATAGGGCTTACAATTTGTGTAAGACAAAAGGTTAGCAGTAATCAGAATCTGTCGTTTCAGAGAAGTGCAATTATTCCCATTTTAGAGTGAGCGAGATGTTTCCTTGGTGGGTCCTTCTGGAGAGAACCCATGCAGTGTAGTAAAGATGCCCTTGGCACCGTCCTTATAGTGGGGGAGCATCTGTTTTCATAGTGCTGTTTCCCAAAGTGCCTCAGTGTTTGGGAACTGCACGATAGAAACTGGAGAGTTATTCAGAGAACATCTAAGAACACAGTGACACAAGTTCCCCAAACTTGGTCACTGTGCAGCTCTATGCTGGGAATAATAGTGGTGGCAACGATTTTTGCTGTATTCCACAGACAGTGGGCATCATCTTACAGGCATTCCTATTTACTCCTTATAGTGATGTCTTGAGGTAAACTTAATTCAATTTCACAAGCAAAACTTCAGCCTTTTAAGGAGCTCAGCCAAGAAATCTCAGTAAATGATGGCCAAGAACTGAAGCCCTCAGCACTGCTCCAAAGTGCCCTGGTGTCTGATCAATCGGGCTCCCCACCCTCATACTAACCGCTGGGCTGACATTTAGCATGACAGATGAGTCTGGCCAGTTTAGATTTAGTATAAATTAATTAACGCAGAATTTATTGTTTCCTGTCTGGTGTCTTTCCTTCAATATTGTTTGTGTAACTCATCTGTAGGGTTGCGATTTGCTTATTTTCAATGTTGTACAGTTTTCAGTCTCACCGTTTGTCGGCGAACATGTTGATTGTTTCTCTGTACATTGCTGCCATGAGCATTCTCCTATGTAGCTCTAGACGCATAGGTACACCTCCTGCTGTGGTATGAATGCCACATCTAAGTAGGGTTGGACAAGAAACAAAATTATCCTTCAGAGGAAAACATTTGCTGTTGAATTGCAACAGAATTACTTCGAGTCTCATAGATGAATCTGTAACAGGAACTTGGGATGTAGAAGGGTGTGTAACATTTACCAAGAATACCCAATCCCCAGGTTCAAACCCCAGAACCATACACACAACAAAAGACATATTTGGCGAAGTGTTTCTCTCTGAATGGGATGTCTCTTTCTCTCTTTCCCCAAGACCAGAGTACATGGAAAGAGTGGAAAGCCAGAGCCAAAAGTAAGGGGCATCTGCAGGAAAACAGCCTTTGAGAACTACAGTAACACTATTGCACACATGAGTGGACAGTGAGTGTGTAAACAGGAACTGTACAATAACAAGCCAGCCACAGCCCTGGCACAGATTGGGGAGGGGCTCAGAAATCCCCACCTCATCGAGAAAGCTATTAGCAATTGAGGGTTGCTGATGAACTAAAAGTCAGTTCTTTTTGGGGATGCTTCATGGGGAAGGTTACCCGTTCCCCAGTAGATGTTCCACATCCACACACATACAGGCAGCATCAGGCCTATCTGTTGGGAACAAAGGAAAACACAGAAACAAGACAAAGAAAGAAGCAGAAGACAGCACATGGAGCTGGGAGGAAAAGTGGTGGGGGTTGTGAGAAAGAGCTGGGGGGAGGAAGTGAAGGTAGATTTCATCAGAACAGATTGTAGACTTGTGTGAAATTCTCTAACAATAAAAAGAGAAATCTATACTGTTTCTCCGTGTGGCTGTCCTCTTTTCCTTTCTGTTCATAATTTTGTACTTTGCTTGTATCAGAAAAACAGTTCAAATCCATCAAATCAATTTTCTAATGAAACAATCAGGAAAAAAGCCCACAAAGGCTTTCTATTTTCAAATAAAATTGCAACAAATAATAACTCAAGTTTTCTCTGAGAAGAACTAGTACCCAACAGAAGTGTGAGAGAAGTGCAGTTTTAGTTCTAGGAGATGGGGCTGAGCTCCGCCTGCTGCTGTGAGCAGGAGCCCTCTCAAGGGCTCCTTGACACCCCCAACCAGAGAAAAGCACTAAAACGTCTTTGAACTTGAATTTCAAGTGCCTTGAAATACTATAATCTTAATTAGCTATGACACATAAATTACTTCATTTTACGCCCACGACTGTTGGCATTCAGAATTCCAAGTCAGAGTTTCTGAATTCTCAGATTAATGAGTGTGCCAGGAAGGGCCATTATTGTCCTGGGAAGGAAATATCTTTCGCCTTCAGGGAAAAGGCACAGAACAGAAAGACAGAAAATGATGTTTTCCACTTGGTAGATCCCCTGGAATTTATCAGGAAAATTGCCAAGCTATTGTCTTACAAGATACTCCCTGCATGTTAACAAATAATTAGTCATTTTCAAGAAATAAATATTAAGGCTTCTTAACTGGGATGCCTACAACTCTCTTGGGAGATTTGCAAGCTGTGCGTGGCTCTATTTTAATTCTGTTTTCGCTTATTCTGATGACTATCTTCAAAGCTAACCTAGTTGGGCTTATGTGCAGGGCCGAGCCACTGAGCACTCGAACCAGGGTGCACGCTCACATCTGCATTCTGCAGCAATCTCAGCCCCCGGTACAGTACAGCGGAACTGACTGAGGAAAGTCTGAGGGCCATGGTGCGTGCTGATGACAGGCAGATTCAAAGTTAATTCAGCTCGATTCTGAATAACCAACAGTTTGAAGGATCATAGAACACTCAGTAATTAAGGCATGCCTAAGTCAAAGGATGTCAAAAGCATTTGCACTAGAGTGCCCAGTTCCATTTACAACAAAATGACAGTAATTAATATCATCAATTTGAATTTTACTGGCTTTGCATTTAATCTATAAATACATTTTTTGTTTGTACATGTGTAATTGCCATGGAGATAGTCACTTTCATTTTGCCCTTATTTGTTTGTCTACTTAAGGACTATAAAGATCTGCACAGATATTAGTGTCAATGAAAAAATTTCAAAATAGAGAAGTATTAGAAATGCAAAAGGGTCTAAGAAAAAATGGTATTGCACTCAATCACATTAATTCACTCACGATATCAAGTCAAAGAGGATAAATTTTCTTGTGGTATGTATTAATTGCACATACCAAACTCTATTCAAGACAAAACTTAAAATAGCAATATGAATTAAAACATGGAATTCATTAGAATTGTACTCTTTCTTTCTCGTGTGTGCGTGTGTGCACATATGTTGTATATACACATGTATATACAGACATGCATACACAGGCTGGGCATTCAAGCTGATGTCTTTCTCTGTGGATCTCTCCTTGATTTGAAGAAGAAATGCTTACTTTATTTGTGTACAGTTTGCACGTGGTGTGGGAGGCAAAGAAGCATACTACAGGGCATTTGGAGATGTCAGAGGGCAACTTTTGGGAGTCGGTCAGTTCTTGTCTTTCAATATGCGTGTCCTCAGGCTTGGTGCAAGCACCTTTACCGACTTAGCCACCTCCCCAGCCACAGAGTTTTTCCTTCTTTAAAATATATTTCAGAATGTGTATAATGATACTTTCCAGGACCCCTAGAATTGAGAGGATGAGTCATAAGAACCAGAGAATGCTAAGCCAGCCTGGGCTACAGTACAAGATCCTGTCTAGAAAAATCAGAATACTCATTAGAACAAATGAGATGCATGTTAGCATTCGTTAAGGTTAATGACACTGCTCTCTCTCTAGAAGGAAGGTCAGCAATGCGAATATCATTTATGGATACAAATGAAAAAGTCCTTTACTGAGATCTCCTCCCGAGTTACTTGGTATCCTCAATGATAGTAAGGCCCTATTGTTGATACCACCACTCACGTATCTCATTGAGCATAGGGACCTCTAGTTGGTCCTAACTAGAGCTTTCACTCTATGCTGATTAGTATAGTTATGTTGGAATGCAAGGTACCCTGCACAATACCAGGGGATAAAGGTAGCCATCAACCCAAGTACAAACCCTGTGATCTGTCATGGTAACCAGCCTGAAAGATGCTGGTGCAAAGTGATAGAAATGTTGTAGAAGCACCAACCATACTCCACTTGGATATAAGGATCACTCCCCAGGATGGAAGCCCATGCCTGACACTGTTCCAGGCCAAGGACCTGACACTAAAGAAGGCCTCGGGACTAGTTAAAGGAACTGTCTTAGGGTTTTACTGCTGTGAACAGACACCATGACCAATGTAAGTTTTATAAATGACAACATTTAATTGGGGCTGGCTTACAGGTTCAGAGGTTCAGTCCATTATCATCAAGGCGGGAGCATGGCAGCATCCAGGCAGGCATGGTGCAGGAGGAGTTAAGTTCTAAGTCCAAGCAACTAGAAGGAAGGTCCCCAAGTGCACCCCCACAGTGACACACTTCCTCCAACAAGGCTACACCTTCTAATAGTGCCACTCCCTAGGCCAAGCATATGCAAACCATCACAGAAACATAGCAATAAAATGACGTCTAACAACATTCTGCTATACCCACTGATCAGTGCCTCTCTCAGCCACTATCAGAGAAGCTTCATCTTGCAGTAGACAGAAACTAACAGAGAGACTCACAACTGGATAATATGTGATTAGAGAAGATTGGGAAATATTCAGAGAATGTTTTGGAGCATTTAATTCTAAATGGGATGTCTTCATCAAAGCGCTCCCTTCGGGGCTCAGGGAGCTATGTGGAAGAGGAGGCAGAAAAATTGTAAGAGGGGATGGATGACTCCAAAGAAACGTTTTTATACACAGTAAACGGTAGCACATAAAAACAAGAGACTGTAGCAACATACATGGAGTCCAGACAGGGCACAGCGCTGAAATGTAGAACTTGATATGGATTCTTACAGATAAACAAGAAGATATCTGCAAGAGACAACTGCTTACAAAGGAAAAGTTAGTTTTCTCCAGTGGACTCTCACTGGGTATACTTAAGGATAGACCCACATGCCAGCCCTTTGATGGCCAAGATGAAGTGAACTCAAATGGTATTCTTGGAGACATTTAGTTTCACTCTGCTTAGTTGAGATTTTTTGTTTAATTGATCTTTTGCTTAAATATTGTCTTTTCAGATTTTGTGGGTGTGTAGGTTTTGGGGTGTGTGTGTGTTGTGTTTTTACTTCATTTAAAAATTCCTGGGGATTTGTGTTTGTTCGTTTGATTTCTTGTTTTTTTCTAAAGAGAAGGAGCAAGAAAGGGAGTAGAGTTGAGTGGGTAGGGATGTAGGAAAGATCTGAGAAGAGTGGGAGGAGAGAATTCAAGATCAGAAAAATTAAAAAAAAATGAGATTTAAAAAAAATATCTCCCCAGTTGCTATAAAATAGGTACTATTGAGGGCCTGGGTTATGCTACAAAAATGATGCTTATACAAAAGAAATTTAAGATCAGAGAGGTGGGATCCTTGAGAAGCTTGGTAATTTAATTTTGTCATGAGCTATGGTACTAGACTGCATCTCCAAAGAAGCCATCTTCTCCTCAAAAGTGTGGCCAGAAGGAGCTTAGGAGACTCTGTCTAAACCATGACCAAGGCAGACAGAAGGACCTCACAAAAGCCCACCGAATGTCACCCCACATTAGGATGCATGTCATCATGCAGGCCTGGGCCACTGCGTTGTTTATAGTTTTGCTTCTGTGTCTGGCCTACTCGGATTACCATTTTCCCTCTCAGGTTTCAACTTGGAGAATGTTTCCTCTCACTGTCAAAATAAGCTGTGCTATGAGCTTTATTTTTGCATATTTGTCACTGAAGACTGAACCATGCCAGGCAATGGGTTACCACTGAGCTACATTTTGGGGCCTCTTCATACCTGCCCTTGAACTTGCTCTGATCCCAGCAGGCCTTGAACTACAAACCCTCCTACCTCAGCTTCCAAGTAGCTGAAATTACAAGTCTGTGACCCCAGACTCAGCCATGGACTGTTTTAGACCCCAAAGAGCTGAATTACAGAAAAGAATCATGGGATGAAAACTACAATATAGACCCCATGTTTGTCCTGCAAACATGTGCGTAGAGTAGACATGAAAGAAAAAAAGTAAAGGACAGTATATTTAAGTGGTCACTTCTGCTTCTCTCCTAAAGCCAAGGTAGCATTTAATGGGGGTGGGAGTTGTCTATGTGGTAAGGCCATCTGTCCACATGATCACCCGCCCTGGGGAACAAGGCCAAGGGACTCCAAAGCAGAGGGATGATATGAAAGAATAGTGAGGTATATTTCAATTCCTCTTCTTACAAAAAATAAAATGCTAAAAGTTACCTTAACAAGCATTCAATTAGATTGATGGAGTAAGTTCGTGATAGTAAATAGAAATAAATGCTGGATGAGAAGCTAAAAACATCAATTCTGAAACCTAATACAATATGTCATGTTGATTAAATCTCTATGCACAACTGATAATGCTCTGGTTTTCAATTTGTAAATTACTCATATTTTTCCCCTAAAGTGAGATTTTCATGTGCTAGCTAATTCTTCTATGATTGTTTATCTTGGAATCTTTTCCAATTTGGAATGAGATTGTGTGACAATTCAATATAAAATATTTTAAAGCACAATAAACAAAACTTGTGTGGAGATCTATTTATAATGAAACAGAACATGAGGCAGACAGAGGAAACCTATGCATATTCTATGAGGATGAAGAGAAAATACAACACTCTCCCTGATACAGTGGGAGCAGTCTGTAACTGGCCATGTAGGAGGCTGAGGCAGGAGGATTGCATAACTCAAGCCAGTCTGAGATACCTAATAATAGCTCCTCTTGAAGAGAAGAGGAACAGAAGCGGGTGAGAGTGAAAGGAGGAGAGGAGGAGACAGCTCGAGGGAGCACGGCAAGCATTAAGAGCTGTTCTATATCCTTCTGTAACGCCCAAGGAAGCGTTGCCATGAAGTTTATCATGAATAGTAAATGGAATTTTGCTTATTATTCTCCTGGCTTTTATCACAAGATCATAACACATGTAAGTACCTCAGAATATCTAGTAAATCACTAATGTGTTTGAACTAGTTTTTAATTGTAATATTCTTTTATTCATTCTACTTTTCTTTCTAAGAATTTTCTCTGATATAAATTATTTTTTACTCTGTTTTCTTTAGACTACTGTGTGGATTTCGATGAAGTGTAATTGATGCTTGTTCTTATTTTTAATGTTCCAACACAGAGAGTCAGAGACAGAGACACAGAAAGACAGAGGGAGGAATGTGTATGTCTGGGGACTACCTAGAAACAAAGCATTCCGAGGAGAGGCACATTTGGTTGTTTCTGTTCGTGGCACTATTTCAGACAGGTTGGACTCTCTATGGGGTGCAGTCACAAGTCGACCTGGAGCCCAGACCCAGACTCAATGGCCTCATTGAACACCCTAGAGGCCAAATTGAATGTGGAAAGAGTTCCTCATCCTGAAAGAGATGTGCAGCCTTAGACAGTGAGCGTGTACATGTGATGCACGGACTGACACGCAAAGGCTGCTTTTCCCCCTGCTTTAAATCAATGCTAAGATCGGATCACAGTGCCAGGCGGGGGATGGAAGTCATCAAATTATCTGACTAATTTTGATCACCAGGACCCAGGGATAAATGTTAATTGCTTTTTAAAAGAAATACTTCTTGTATCTTATCTGCTACAAGCAGTAAGCAGATATATTTCTGTCATATAAGATTGGATCTTCATCTCGGAGCCTGAAACATGTTGCATTCCACAACAAATGAGTGTTGTTGGTTTTTTTTTCCTTTTTTTAATCTGTGATTAAATTAAGGTTCTAGATTGTTTGGGTTACAGCTTTCTAACTTGTGGCCCCTATGAGGTCATGTAACTAAGTGTAAAGATCAAGAAGAGTGGCAACCCTACAAAGTTTCTAGCACACCATCACCAAGCACTAAGAGTCGAGTGTGTAATCGCTGAGCAACTTCAGGCAGCGCTTGCCTGTGAGGAGTTAGGCAGCATTGCCGCAGCCTTGGTTCCAAACACACGACAGGAGAACCCCCCCTCGTGCATACTGTCTTACCACACAGTGCCAACAAATGCTGTCCAAAACACTGCAGTTCAGACTTGAGATTACTCTAGATTATGGTCTGCACTAAGAAAGCCCTTACTCTAGGTTACCAAGTCAAAGATGTTATGGTCAAGGTAGCCAACAGAGTAAGGTAGGGACAGAAGTCCGCAGAGAGGTAAGCCTGATACTTAACCAGAACAGTCAGCCCCTTTCTACACATTAAGGATGGCTCTACATTAGTTGGAGGTGAGGCATACAAACTTCAGATAATCAGTAGGAAAACAATGGGGACAAGATGAATGTGTTTCTGGTTGAAGGAGAAGCAAGGAACAGATTTACCTAGGGATTCTTCCAATACTAGAAGCCTTAGTGCAGCTCATGATAAGAGTCCAGGAGGATGAAGTGCCAAGCTTAACCCTGTGAATACACTGACTAGTAGGTCAATAGGAGAAAGATGCCCAAGTGCCTAGCCTCTGTATAACACCTCAAATCTGGGTTACGAACAAATCTTCTGAGTATCTGCTTTCTATACCATCCAAATCCAAATATTTGGCAGAGTGTTTACAAAACTAACCAATTTGAAAGCGTCCATCTATCCTGGCTGCTTTAGTCTACTGAAAACTACAAGATCTACATTTGCACGGTCAAGAACTGGAGGCAATACCACACCAACAGTTAGCCATCAGATCAGATTGCCCACAGGGCGCAAAAATGATGCCTATTCTTTTAACTTTGGTTAAGAAGCAGCAGTCTGGGCATCAGTGGGACTCCAGGCCTAATGTCAGAACTCCTGGGTCAGAATTCACTAGATCCCTTCTGCCGGGAGACTCACCAGCATGTAGTGAGGGAAAGCTCCTTTGGGACTTTCACTGTTACCACCATCCCCTTACCAACTGATCTCTCTCCCTCTCGGACCCACAGGGTTGAATTCTCAGAAGTCCTTATACCTATGAACAGCAGGACCTGGGGCCATGACCTGTGACTGAAGCGTAGACGTTGGAGAGCCAGGACAGTGGGGGAGAGATGTGTTAGCAGCAAAGAATTCCTGAAGAAGAAACAGCCAAGTGGAACAGGAGGCCACGGCCAGAAGCACGAGCCACCCCTCTCCGTGAGTTCCTCCAACATTAAAGGAGTCCCGGCCCACAGAAATATTTATTCGAGAGGAAAACAAAACGAACATTTTCTGTTTCATCTGTTTTGACAAATACATAATTGCTCCAGAGCCTGGCAAACGTTTTCCTTGTTGTCTCAAATGAGAACTGACTAAATGTGACATGAGTTTAGAATTAATCCCTACTGTAGCTAGAATTTTCTGAAGAGCGGCCGCTTCTTACTGCCGCTGCTGGGGGATTGCGTGTGATTATTACGACTTATTAAGTGTCTTCAGGAGGCTAGCAGGCAAGCTGGATGGGGCTGTCTGTAAAATTTCCTGAGTTTTATCACACGACTTCTGCTTGGTTCTCTTGATCTCGGGGTGGTTTATATTAAATAACTGAGAGATTTAATCAGTAAGAATCAGCATGCTTCAAAATCTGAAACAGGGCTATTTTAATCAGTGTATTTTCGCTTAAATTACTTTTAACTTACTTTTCAAAGAGAGATTCCAGATTTCTAGCATTTCTAATTTTTCCCCCTTAAAATATTACTTTGAAGTGTGCACAAATCACAGACGGTGGCTCTATCTCTATAATGCAATCACAGGTTTAAAAAGAGAACATTCTGCCAACATATAATGACTTCCTGCCATGTTCAAGTAACACACAGACCCTTGAATGTGTCCCTCAGTCATGAACCCGGCTGCAATGGCTCTCAACAGCCCTCGCCTAGGATTCAGGCACTGTCTTCTCTCAACTCCAAACTTTAAACAATCTTTCTATTTTTCTGTCAGCCATTCTCAAAAAATTCTTTCCTGACCTGTACCTCTGCTGAATATTAATACATGCAGTGTATTCATTGCTCAGTAGTCAGATTTCAGTCCCCATGTATTACTGCTATTTATTCTACATCCTGATGACAGTTTCCCATATATATGTGTAAGTATATATTTATATACAAAAATATATATGAGTAGAGGGGCCTATATATAGGGGTGACTATATATACATGCATATGTAAATATATATGAGTAGAAGGGTCTATATTATACATATGAACAATATGTACAAATGTGAATATATGTATATTACGTGAACATGGATATGTATGTGTATCTCTGTGTGTGTGTGACAATGTGTATATATTGTTCCTAGAAAACACAAAGAATTTCTATAGCTTCATTCAGTATGGGCTAACTGTGGTCTACGTTGGTCTGGCTAAGATCTTTGCTTCCATCCCAGCACATTTATAGAAGGATACTTATTCTCTCTCTTTTTTTTTAAAGATTTATTTATTATATAAGTACACTGTAGCTGTCTTCAGACACACCAGAAGAGGGCATCAGATCTCATTACAGATGGTTGTGAGCCACCATGTGGTTGCTGGGGATTGAACTCAGGACCTCTGGAAGAGCAGTCGGGGCTCTTAACCGCTGAGCCATCTCTCCAGCCCTACTTATTCTCTTTTAAAGGAGCATACTCCCAACAGCGTTCACTTGTGCAAAGGATACGGTTAATTATTTGCTCATTGACTTCAAGGTTAATGCCATTCAGAGTTAAGAAGCTTAAATCACTATACTGGGCAAGCTTGGACAGATCTGAGAAATATAGCTGATTATTTGCAAGACACTGGAATTTGTTTTTAATGCATAGTTTGTAAACAACAAAATGAACAGATTTTTGAAATGGCGTATGTGTGTGTACATGTGTGTGTGTGTCCCATGGTATATGTCCCAATGTCTGAGGTTAGAGCTGTCTCTTGCTAACACATGGTTCCCAGAGATGGAACTCAGACTGTTAGGTCCGATAGCAAGGATCCTATGTCATGAGACCTCTCATGTGTCCCAGTGCACAGGTCTTACATTTCCATTCCATGCTATTTCATCATCTGATGCAAGGTACAGAACATTTCTATTGTTCTGTAAACCTTCCTGTGTCCCTTTTCAATGAGCACACACAACTTTGCGACTTGGGGACTCCTTATTTTTATTTATTGGATTTTTTTTATGTTTTAAATGATATCCCCTTTCTCAGTTTCCCCTCCACAAATGGCTTATTCCATCACCCCTCCCCCTTCATCTATGAAAGTGTTCCTCAACCAACCAACTCATCACTTCTGCCTCCCCACCCTGGCATTCCCCTACACTAGGGCATCCAACCTTAGCAGGATGAAGGGCTTCTCCTACCATTGCTGCCCAACAAGGCTATCCTCTGCTACATATGTAGCTGGAACATGGGTCTGTTCATATATATTCTTTGGAGGATGGTTTTAGTCCCTGGAAGCTCTGGTTGGCTGGTATTGTCGTTCTTATGGGATTGCAAACTCCTTCATCTCCTTCAATTTTCTCCTCCATTGGGGACCCAATTCTCAATTCAGTGGTTGGCTACTAGCATCTGCCTCTATATTTGTCATGCTCTGGAAGAACCTCTCAGGAGACAGCTGTATCAGGTCAGCATGCATTTCATGGCATCAGTAATATTGTCTGGGTTTGGCGACTGTATGTATATGGGCTGGATCCCCAGGTGGGGTGGGCTCTGAAGGGCCTTTCCTTCAGTCTCTGCTCCAAACTTTGTCTCCATATTTCCTTCTGTGAATAATTTTGTTCCCCTTTCTAAGAAGAACTGAATCACTCACATTTTGGTTGTCCTTCTTCTTGAGCTTCATGTGGTCTGTGGATTAGATCTTGGATAATCTGAGCTTTAAGACTAATGTCCACTTATCAGTGAGTGGATACTGCGTGTGTGTGTGTGTGTGTGTGTGTGTGTGTGTGTGTGTGTGTGTGTGTGTGTGTGTGGTTTTTGTGTGTGTGATTGGGTTACCTCACTCAGGATGATATTTTCTAATTCCATCCATTTGGGTATGAATTTCATGAAGTTATTGTTTTCGATAGCTGAGTAGTACTCCATTGTGTTAATATACCACATTTTCTGTATCCATTCCTCCATTGAAGGGCATCTGGGTTCTTTCCAGCTTTTGGATATTATAAATAAGGCTGCTATGAACATAGTGGAGCATGTGTCTTTGTTATATGTTGGAGCATCATTTGGGTATATGCTCAGGAGTGGTATAGCTGTGTACTTAGGTAGTACTATGTCCAACTTTCTGAGAAACCTCCAGACTGATTTCCAGAATGGTTGTACCAGCTTGCAATCCCACCAGCAATGGAGGAATGTTCCTCTTTCTCCACATCCTCGCCAGCATTTGCTGTCACCTGAGATTTTGATCTTCGCTATTCTGACGGGATCAGAGGTAGAACCTCAGGGTTGTTTTGATTTGCATTTCCCTGATGACTAAGGATGTTGAACACTTCATTAGGTGCTTCATTAGCTTCTTTGATATTCCTTAGTTGAGAATTCTTTGTTTAGCTTGGTACCCACTTTTTAATAGGATTATTTGTTTCTCTGAAGTCTAACTTTTTGAGTTCTTTGTATATACTGCATATTAGCCCTCTATTGGATGTAGGATTGATAAAGATCTTTTCCTAATCATTTGGTTGCCATTTTGGCATAATAACAGTGTCCTCTGCCTTACAGAAGCTTTGGAGTTTTATTAGGTCCCATTTGTCGATTCTTGATCTTAGAACATAAGCCATTGGTATTATGTTCAGAAAATTTTCCACAGAGCCCATGTGTTTGAGGCTCTTCCCTACTTTTTTTTTTTATTAGTTTGAGTGTATCTGGTTTGATGTGAAGATCTTTGATTCACTTGGACTTAAGCTTTGTATGAGGAAATAAGCATGTATCGATATGCATTCTTCTACATAGTGACTGCCAGTTGAACCAGCACTATTTGTTGAAAATGCTATCTTTTTTCCACTGGATGTTCTTGTCATACAGATCTTTCACTTGCATGGTTAGAGTCACACTGAGGTATTTTTTGTTATTGACTATTGTGAAGTGTGTCATTTCCCTAATTTCTTTTTCAGCCTTTGAATAGAGGAAGGCTACTGGTTTGTTTGAATTAATTTTATATCCAGCCACTTTGCTGAAGTTGTTTATCAGGCTTAGTAGTTCTCTGGTGGAACTTTTGGGGTCACTTAAGTATACTGTCATATCATCTGCAAATAGTAATAATTTTGACTTCTTCCTTTCCAATTTGTATCTCTTTGACCTCCTTTTGTTTACTGATTGCTCTGGCTAGGGCGTCAAGTACTGTATTGAATAGGTAGGGAGAGAGTGGGCAGCACTGCCTAGTCCCTAATTTTAGTGGGATTCCTTCAAGGTTCTCTCCATTTAGTTCGATGTTGGCTACTGGTTTGCTGTGTAGGGCTTTTGCTATGTTTAGGTATGGGCCTTGAATTCCTGATCTTTCCAAGACTTTTATAATGAAGGGGTATTGAATTTTGTCACATGCTTTCTCAGCATCTAATGAGATGATCATTTGGATTTTTCCTTTGAGTTAGTTTACATAGTGGATTACGTTGATGGATGTCCATATATTGAACCATCCCTTCATCCCTGGGGAGAAGCCTAATGGATTATGATGGATAATTATTGTGATATGGTCTTTGATTCAGTTTGTGAGAATTTTATTGAATATTTTTGTGGCAATATTCCTAAGGAAAATTGGTCTGAAGTTTTCTTGCTTTGTCGGTTCATTGTGTGGTTTAGGTTTAAGCTTAATTGTGACTTCATAGAAGGAATTTGGTAGCGTTCTTTCTGTTTCTATTTGGTGAAATAGTTTGAACAGAATTGGATAATAGGTCTCCTATGAAGGACTGATAGAATTCTGCACTAAACCCATCTAGTCCTGGGTGTTTTTGGACACTTTTAATAACTGCTTCTATTTCTTTAGGAGTTGTGGGACTGTTTAGATGGTTTATTTGATCCTGATTTAACTTTGGCACCTGGTATCTGTCTAGAAAATTATCCATTACATACAGATTTTCCCGTTTTTTTTTAAATACAGGCTTTGTAGTAGAGTCTGATGATTTTTTTTTTAATTTCCTCAGATTCTGTTGTTTTAGCTCCCTTTTCATTTCTTATTTGGTTTATTTGGATACTCTCTCTGTGCCCTTTGGTTAGTCTGGCTAAGGGTTTATCTATCTTGTTGATTTCCTCAAAGAACCAGATCCTGGTTTTGTTGATTCTTTGTGTAGTCCTTTTTGTTTCTACTTGGTTGATTTTAGCCCTCAGTTTGATTCTTTCTTTCTGTGTATTCCTCTTGGGTGTATTTGCTTCTTTTTGCTTTAGAGCATTTAGGTGTGTTGTCAAGTGGCTAGTAGTGTATGCTCTCTCCAGTTTCTTTTTGGAAGCACTAAGAGCTTTGAGTTTTCCTCTTAGTACTGCTTTCATTGTGTCCAAATTTGGTATGTTGTGCCTTCATTTTCGTTAAATTCTAAAAAGTCTTTAATTTCTTTATTTATTTCTTCCATGACTGGTTTCTTATCCATAAACCCTCCATCCCCTCCCCCTCCCCTTCTTCTATGAGGGTGTTCTCCTCCCCATCCACTCTCCTTCCTGCCCCCGCTCCCCCCCCCGACATTCCCCTAAACTGGGGGTACAACCTTGGCAGGACCAAGGGCTTCTCCTTCCTTTGGTGCCCAATAAGGCCATCCTCTGCTACATATGCAGCTGGAGCCATAGGTCAGTCCATGTGTAGTCTTTGGGTAGTGGTTTAGTCCCTGGGAGCTCTGGTTGGTTGGCATTGCTATTCTTATGAGGTTGCAAACCCCTTCAACTCTTTCAATATTTTCTCTAATTCTTTCAACTTGTATTTCTGATCTTGAATGGCTCCAAAACTTATGTAAATGTATGGTCATAAAATGTCTGACCATCATTCTTTGGATATTCAGAAGCAAAATGGACAGGATGCCTAGAGCTAAGGATCTCTGATTTAAATGTTGAATTTAGCACCTAGTTGTGGTTATACATGTAACCCCTGCAGTTTCTCTCAGGGTAAAGGGTGGTTCTGTTTGTCAGCTCTCCTGCACAGTGACAGAACACCTGAGATAAACATCTCAAGGGGGGAAATGCTGATTTGGCCTTTTAATGTCAGAGGTTTCCATTCCTGGCCCCTCCTTAGTTGGTTTTCAGCATCTAACAAAATTGTTTAGCATAGTTTAGCATTAGGTGGAGCAAAGATGCTTGCCTATAAGCAGGTAGGCAGCAGAGAAAGAGCGGGGAGAAGGGGCAGAGTTGCAGTACCTCAAGATACATTCTTAACAGCTTAACTTCTTTCCACTAGGCTTGGTGTAGTAAAGGCTTCTTCACTCCTTGATGCTGACTGGATATTCAAATGGACCATCAAATGCCAGGGTTGTTTGGTTGGTTTGTTGATTGTTATTTTGTTTTGTTTTGTTTTGTTTTTGTTTTTGTTGTTGTTGTTGTTTTGTAGATGGTTAGTTGGTTAGTTGGTTGGTTGGTTGATTGGTTGGTTGGTTGATTGGTTGATTGGTTGCTTGATTGGTTGGTTTTCATTTTTTGGTAGATAAGAGATATATTTTTTTCTTCATTTCCCCTATCTCACTGATTGCCTCTTCCTTTGGGCTCATGCCACACCCATCACAAATTCTGGATTTGAGAGAAAATAGAGCCTGTGAGGACCCAGGTCTCTCACACATTCCTTTCTTCAGTGGAAGCACTGGGTGGGGCTCCTGCTTTGATTGAGAAAGTTTCATTACTTTTTAAAAGTTATCGGTTACCATTTAAATAACATTATCATTTTAGTATTATAATTTTCTATTATTTAAATATCAAAATTGAAGATTTGCTTTTTACAATTATTAAATTGAAATTTCAGTTAAACAAAAAACAATGAATTAATGAACAAAGTATACTGTAATTATTTAGTAAAACAAGGTTAGATATTTAACAAACTAATTTGTTGAAGAATCTTGTATGTAAGCATTTTGATGTGTCCTTAATGTGGAAAAAGCACAGTTTGATTTTTACCAAATGCTTTTCATCTGTCTTTGGCTGTGGCCACTGATTTCCAAAGCTGGATTGGAGAGCTGCCATGGTGATAGTTCATGGTTGGGGTGGATTTTCTTCTCTCATGGAGGCCTCCACTTATAGAAATATGAGGGATTATGATACAGTTCTGTGGTAGATTTGATATTTGAATCAGAATTCTATCTGACCGAGTGATTGCTCTTTCTCCAGTCAAGGGTCACGTGCTCCTTCTGAAGTCAAGGCCACTCCCTCTCTTCTTAGATTCAGCTCTCGAAGATGTTTTACGTGCACCAAGCTTCTTCAGACAGCAAAACAACTGAGCAATTAAAGAAGCAATTCCATTATCACTTTTCTGGGAAAGATAGGGAAGGAGGAAGTCCAACTGAAAAGGAAAAGAAATATAGGACACAAATCAAGAAAATTCTAAATTGACCTTGTTTCACAAACATGCAAATTTATAATTACATCAATTAGATTGTACAGACAATGCACATTCGCAGAAGAGTATTCACAAAATTCATAATCAATATACCTTGCTCATTTGTCTGACATTAAAGAGGCAATCTGGGGAGAAACCAAAACAAAATAGCATTACCTGCAGAAAATGCTGCTGGATTCACAAGGTGAGCCACTCAATAGAAGGTTTCTTTTTTTTTTTCTTATAATAAAATAAAATAAGAGAAAACAAAAGCTAACATATCAGAATTGGACGAAACAAACCAGTAAGGAAAAGAGCCCAAGAGGAGGCACAAGAATCAGAGATGCACTTGTTCACACACTCAAGCAGCCCCATAAAAACATTAAACTGGAAGCCATGATATGTACCAAAAGGACCTGTGAGATAAGCAGAAGAAAATATATAAAGAAAAATTTAAAAAGATAAGTTTAAATTAAAAAGGAAAAGGAAGAGCTGTGATAAGACATTGTGAGACAGGGAACCCCCATAGATGCCACAATTTCTTTCCTGTTGGCCACCTACTGCTGCATGTGCATGCAGCCTACATGGAGGAGCTTGGTTCCCAAGTGAGACTCCCCTGGAGAAGCTCAATGCTCCTTTGTAAATGGATATCAGTTGGAGATTGCTTTTGGGATGTGTCCACTTCTCCTTTCAGCGCTAGGGCCCATCGGTTTCAGATCCATGCAGGCCCCATGATGCTGCCTTGGTCTGTGAGTTCAAATGTACATCAGTCTTTTTGGTTTAGAAGGCCTTGTTTCTTTTTTAGCCTCCGTCCTCCCTGGCTCCTAGACTCTTTCTGCCCCCTCTTCTGTGAGGGTTTCCTGAGCCCTGAGGAGATGGAGTTGATGGAGACATCCCATTTAGGGATAAATGTTCCAAGGCACCTCACTTGCTTCATATTGTCTAGCTGTGAGTCTCTGTATTTGTTCTCATCTGCTGCAGGAGGAAGCTTCTCTGGGGATGGCTGAGCAAGGCGCTGACCTATGAGTGTAGCAGAGTGTCATTAGGACTCATTTGTCACTGTTTGTTCTAGAACAGTACTATTTGGTTTTACTCTAGGTCCCTGAGCTATCGAGTTTTGGTTCTTGGCCACCTAAGCGGTAATGAGAGTTGCTTTTCAAATGTGTAGAAAGACATCCAGGGAGCAGCTAATAAAGACTTCCCTAGCATAACAAAGATTCTCAGGCTTAGGTCTGCCCCTCTGTTATGCATGCACTTTTGCAAGGAGCTTAGACAAAAATCCTTTTATCTAAAAGTGTCAGCTTTCAGGAAGCTGTAGTCCAATTTAATTTATTAAGGATCAGGCACCACCTAAGTCCTGTCCACACATTATCTACTTTAATTCTTTGTCATTCTCTGTAATAGTTTTATGATCAGGCCTTCAAACCGGCTGGAGGAACCCTGAGGTCTGGGATGATGGCTGGAGGAACCTTGAGGTCTGGGATGATCGTTTGGGTGATGAAATGGCAAGAAGACCATTTTGCCTGGAAAGCTGTGGGGAAGAAGAAATGAACAGAAAGAGAAATAGGATCCGTATCCTTAAGAGCTTCAGAGCTTCTACTTGGACTCACGCTAACTAAGCATATATCAACTTCATCCCATCCCATCACTTACTAGAACTGTGAATGATTTTGCCAAGAGGCTGACAGAGCTGGTCTCAAGGCTATTCTTTGCACTGACCTTTGTCAAAACAGTGGGTGGCATCCTAGCCCTGTGTTCACATGTCAGCAGCTGCTGTATGAGGTACTTGATAGCTTTCACTTTTATTTATAGTTTGTTTGATTTGTTTTCTATTGTGTATTCACTTCTTACAGAGGGTGTTAAAGGAAGGCTCTGACTGAGAGACCAGATAAAACATGGACTTTTGTTGTATGTTCCTATCATCCAGTCACCATTTGATAGCCACCTTCTGAGAAGGTCAGTCATTTTTGATGGGCAGTTTTCTAGTCAAAGCTCAACCCTGATATGATAGTTCATCCTGATTATCAAGTTGATGGGATTTTGAATTACCAAGTAAAAATATCTGTGGGCATGCGTGGGAGAGATTGTATCGATAGATGTAAGGAGCCAAACTAAATGTCGGTGGGACTACTCCAGGGACTGGAGTCCAAGACCAAACAAAAAGGAGAAAACTACCTGAACACAAGTGTTCATTGTTTTCTGCTTCCTATGTGTCTACCTGCTCATCTGTATGTATGTATGTGTGCTTCTGTTGCATGCATGTGGTGCTCACAGAGGCCGGAAGAGGGCATTGTATTCCCTGGAACTGGAGTTGAAGGTGTTAGAGACAGACATGAGCCACCCTGTGCAGGTACTGGGAACTGAGACCAGGATCTCTGCAAGACTAGCAGTTGCTCTTAACCACTAATAA